>NC_056042.1:0-1220317 GCF_004379255.2 Salvia splendens
TTTTTTTCATTCCCTGTTTGGTATACTGGTTTATCTGGACGGAGAGGAATAGCTGCAAGCATCGCGGCATTTCTTTTCGTTCTTCACATGTTATTTGGCAGGTTGTTCGGCACCTGCGGATCTTGGTGGCGGCGGGTGTGCTAGTCCCCCTTCATTGGCGCGGTTGCACCCCGGCCGTTGACTTCATGCCTTTGGCTCCTCCTCGCCGGCGAGTTCTGAGGTCCCTGCAAGTGCTTTGGCATCCACCCGACGATCCTTGGGTGAAGCTGAACACCGACGGGGCCTTTACTAGCTCGACGGGACAGGCAGGCGGTGGGGGAGTGGTTCGGGGCTCAGACGGTTCTCTCCTGGGGGCCTTTTGTACGCCTCTCGCAGCTGGGTCGGCCTTCGAGGCGGAGCTATTAGCTCTTCTTCACGGGCTGACACTGGCTATGCAGTTCTCCTCGCATGTCTGGGTCGAGATGGATGCGGCAGCAGTGGTCGCGGTGTTCACTTCAGGACGCAGAGGAGCAGCGGATGTGAGACATCACATGGCTCGCATTCGTACTTTGCTCGCACAGATACAGTTCATGTTCTCTCACATCTTTCGAGAGGGCAACCGACCAGCAGACTTTTTGGCAGGTAGGGGGGTCCAGACCCCTGCCATCACCTTCTTCGATGCGGATTCAGCGCCTCGGTATTTGAAGTCGCTCGTCAGGATGGACCAGTTGGCCTATCCGAACTTCAGATTCAGATATCGAGATGGATGACTACTTCACTTGGTTCGTGGTTTTGATTTATGGTTTTTTGATTTCCTTTGGATTTGGCCCGCTTTTGGCCATCATCCTTGTCCTTTTTATGATGTATAGCTTTGTTATGTTTATTCTCTCTTTAGTTAGATGGTTAGTACCCGGTCTGTGGGGATACCATAGTAGCTTTGTTAGCTCTTGTGTTTTGTATCTCTCGTGCGGACCGAGTCACTTTTGGGCTCGTCTGATGTATGTTCTTTTGGTGATTTTTGATATATACAGGTTGGGGGTCCGCCTTAACCCCCCGCCGTGATGGTGTTTGAGGAAAAAAAAAAAAAAAAAAAAAAAAAAAACCCTGAACCCTAAACCCTCAATGAATCGTCGATAATATCCCGCCAATCCCAAGAAACCGTGGATTTCACTTGGCATTTTCGGCGATTTCCAATTCTGCACGGCCTCGACCTTTGCTGGGTCTACTTGAATTCCATTTGCCGTCACAACATGACCAAGAAAGTTCACTCGAGTCAACCAGAACTCACACTTACTGAACTTGGCATAAAGCTTCTCCTTTCGCAACGTTTCCAACACTGTTTGTAGATGCCATCTATGTTCTTCCTCGTTCTTCGAGTATACCAACACGTCGTCGATGAAGACTAACACAAACTTGTCAAGATACTCGTGGAAAACTCGGTTCATTAAGTCCATGAAAACGGCTGGGGCGTTGGTCAGCCCAAATGACATCACGACGAATTCACAGTGGCCATAACGAGTGCGAAAAGCAGTCTTGGGTTTAGGGTTTAGGGTTTTTTTTTTTTTTTTTTTTTTTTTTAAGGAGGATCGACGATGGTTCCCCATCTACCCTCCGATGTGACTCGGACCCTCCGATGTGGCTTGGGAGTTGATATCAGGGAGCTTTCACTTCCTAGGAGGTCGCAGGTTCGAATCCTAGGAAGTGCAGATTTGGGGATTAATTTCTCCTTGGGCCTGTGGGCCCAGAATGACAACGAAGCGCACCTACGGGGTAAGACGCTTCACCTCCAACGGTTTAGGGTTTAGGGTTTAGGGGTTTAGGGTTTAGGGTTTAGGGTATTTTTTTTTTGAACTGGTAAACATATTATTTTGCCGTGTCTCTTTCATACATTGACAAAAGTTGACGAAAATAGACGTCGTACTGTGTGACGATACATCATCATATACAGCGTAGCCGCTGTGCTGTCACTTTGCCTTTTTGAGAGCAGTGACTGAACCAGAAGAAATGGAGATCTCATCATATCTCTGAAACAGGTAAGCAAGAAACACAGCCGCAGTTTGAGGCACGGCGTCCTTGGCCGCACACTGCTTGTTGGAGGCCGATGGGCCCGGAGTCCCCATCTGCGGCCCGTTCGACCAGAACAGGTATTCAAGTAACTCCTCTCCGCCTCTTTTCTTTGAGAATCTGTTGTACACAAATTCCTCTGGATTCTCAAATATTTTAGGATCCCTCATCACTAGTGGCTGGAAGCCACACAGCAGCTCGCCTTTCTTGATCTCGTACACTGTGGTGTGCGAGCTGAGGTCGAAGTTCTTTCGAGCTCGGCCGAACTGCTGTGGGACAGGTGGATTCAAACGCAGTGTCTCGTACACGAACGAATTCACCAGGTCCATCTCCCTCACCGTCTCGAAGCTAAGGATGTTGTTCGAGAGCTTCTCCTGCACCTCCTTCCTCAGCTCCTCCTGCACGCTCGGCTTCTGCTCGCTGAGGCTGCTGAGGAGCGAAAGGAAGAAGAGGGAGAACCCTCCGAACGCGTTGAACCCGAGCATGAAGATGAGGTTGTGGATGGCTTCCTCCTTGGTGAGCTTGAACTCGGTTTGCGCCCTCGCCAGTGTTTCCCCGGCTCCTTTTTCGACAAAATTCGCGAGCTTTTGGTAATCGGATTTGACGAGCCAGAAAGGGTAGAAGAATGAGTGGAGGAAGATCTCCTCGAGGGGTTGCACGACATTGATGCTTATTGTGGGGAGGAGCTGCACGGCGAGCCATTTGTCGATCATTATGTGGCCGGATTTCTTGATCTCCGGGAAGGCGGACGTGTCGGCACCGAGGAGGGTGAGGCTGAGGAAGGAGAATAGGAATTCTTGGAGAGGGAAGATGTAGCTGGCGGAGCTTCCGTCTCCGGCAGCGGCGAGTTGGGATTCGAGGGAATCCCACATCGCGTCGAGGGTGGTGGTCATGGACGAAACCCATGTGCTCGAGCTTCGTCTTAAGATGTCTTTGGCAAAATCTTTGATTTGTCCATGCTTGGTTTCTGCAGTATCCAGATAAGCACAAACCCTGATTCCGCCGGTGTAATTGACGCTAGGCATGAAATCGCCGACGAGGACGTTCGATTTAGGGTTTTAGGGTTTAGGGTTTAGGGTTCAGGGTTTTTTTTTTTTTTTTTTTTAAAAAATTAACTTCATATATTTATATCATATATATGAAGGAAGAAATTACAAATCAACTCCAATAACAAGGAGGAAAGACAAATTACGCCACCCAGGGTTCGAACTCGAGACCTCCAGGATGGACGCGGTATCCAGCACCCTTTACCGCTAGGCCAAGGGGCTTGGATGGTTTAGGGTTCAGGGTTTAGGGTTTAGGGTTTAGGGTTCAGGGTTTAGGGTTTTTTTTTTTTTTTCCTCAAACACCATCACGGCGGGGGGTTAAGGCGGACCCCCAACCTGTATATATCAAAAATCACCAAGAGAACATACATCAGACGAGCCCAAAAGTGACTCGGTCCGCACGAGAGATACAAAACACAAGAGCTAACAAAGCTACTATGGTATCCCCACAGACCGGGTACTAACCATCTAACTAAAGAGAGAATAAACATAACAAAGCTATACATCATAAAAAGGACAAGGATGATGGCCAAGAGCGGGCCAAATCCAAAGGAAATAAAAAAACCATAAATCAAAACCACGAACCAAGTGAAGTAGTCATCCATCTCGATATCTGAATCTGAAGTTCGGATAGCCCAACTGGTCCATCCTGACGAGCGACTTCAAATACCGAGGCGCTGAATCCGCATCGAAGAAGGTGATGGCAGGGGTCTGGACCCCCCTACCTGCCAAAAAGTCTGCTGGTCGGTTGCCCTCTCGAAAGATGTGAGAGAACATGAACTGTATCTGTGCGAGCAAAGTACGAATGCGAGCCATGTGATGTCTCACATCCGCTGCTCCTCTGCGTCCTGAAGTGAACACCGCGACCACTGCTGCCGCATCCATCTCGACCCAGACATGCGAGGAAAACTGCATAGCCAGTGTCAGCCCGTGAAGAAGAGCTAAAAGCTCCGCCTCGAAGGCCGACCCAGCTGCGAGAGGCGTACAAAAGGCCCCCAAGAGAGAACCGTCTGAGCCCCGAACCACTCCCCCACCGCCTGCCTGTCCCGTCGAGCTAGTAAAGGCCCCGTCGGTGTTCAGCTTCACCCAAGGATCGTCGGGTGGATGCCAAAGCACTTGCAGGGACCTCAGAACTCGCCGGCGAGGAGGAGCCAAAGGCATGAAGTCAACGGCCGGGGTGCAACCGCGCCAATGAAGGGGGACTAGCACACCCGCCGCCACCAAGATCCTCAGGTGCCGAACAACCTGCCAAATAACATGTGAAGAACGAAAAGAAATGCCGCGATGCTTGCAGCTATTCCTCTCCGTCCAGATAAACCAGTATACCAAACAGGGAATGATGAAGCTGATGTGCAAGGCGGTGGCCCTGTGAGAGGACCTCCACCAAAAACCTAATCTATGTGCAATATCAGTGCACGTGTGAATGTGTGTGCTGATGTAAGGGAACCAGCCATCAAAGTAATCCCAAACCGATCTCGCCAGAGGACTCGACACAAACAAATGCTGAAACGACTCGACTGAAAAAGAAGAGACACAACAGAGACACTTGGATGCAAGAGAGATACCACGGGCCTGAACATAACACTCAACAGGGAGCCTCTGGAGGAGGAGGCGCCAGATGAAGACAGAGATGGTAGGGGTCAGCCCAGCATTCCAAACCATGCGAAGTCCGAAATGTCTAGGGGACCGTGTCCGGATGAGCTCCCAAGCTGAGGCCGTCGAGAACTCGCCATCGCCAGTGATGCTCCATCGCATCACATCCCGCCTGCCCACCTCAATCGGAACAACCCTGATAAGATCCAACACATGCAAAGGCACACCATACAAAGCCAGATAATCATGCAGTTTTTCAACATGCCAAGTATGATCATGCCAAAATCTAGAGACCTCAGCGGCAGGAAGATCAGTCCCGGGCGGACAATAGGTCCTAAGGGGGAGATCCCCGACCCACACGTCATCCCAGAAACTAATCCGCCCTTCGCCTAGGGACCACCTAATGAGACCATGAACCTGACCCCTAATGTCCGTGAGACGATGCCAAATAGGACTATCATGCACAGAGTAAGGAGAAATGAAAGCACGACCAGCATGGAAACAATACTTGCGCATGGTAAACTGCGCCCAAAGTGAATCCTGCGCGAGAAATCTCCACCAGAGCTTGATGCTGAAAGCTTTGACGACCTCGCGGAAACGACGGATGCCGAGGCCTCCCTCATCCAACGGCAGACAAATCTTCTTCTTCCAGCTAACCCAGTGAATCTTCCTCTGCTCCCCAACCGTGCCCCAAAAGAACCGGGCCAAGATCTGCTCCAACTCCCTCATCCAATACTGATATGGCTTCAGGACCTGGAAGATGTGAAGAGGGATGGTTACAAGGGTGCTCTTGATCAGAGCGAGGCGCCCTCCAAGAGAAAGATGTCTGTGAGACCAGCTGTGAATTCGGTCCACCATCTTCTGTCGGATATCTAAAAGGTAGCCGGCCTTCAGCCCCCCCTTATAGATAGGGACACCGAGGTAGGTGAAAGGGAGGAATCCCTGCTGGAATCCACTCGCCTCTGCCACCTCAGCCGCCCAAGCGTCGAACTTCTCAAAGAGGTAGAAATGACTCTTTCCCCTGTTCACCATCTGACCCGACACGGCAGAATAGTGCTCGAGACAATGAACCAGCCTCTCCACGGACTGTCTGTGCGCCCTGACAAAAATGATAACGTCATCGGCATAAGACAAATGGGATATGGCCGGCGCGCGCCTTGCACATCTATACTCCATATCGGGATATGTGTCAACAAGCCTGTTCAAGCTCCTCGAAAGATAATCTGCAGCAAGCACGAACAGTGACGGCGATAACGGATCTCCCTGGCGAAGTCCCCTGGTAGACTGGAAGAAACCTGCCGGAGCCCCGTTCACGAGCACTGAGAACCAGCATGAAGAGATGCATCGATCCACCATACTCACCCATCCCGGCGGGAATCCCATCCTCTGAAGCACCAGGAGGAGGAAAGGCCATTGCACTCGATCATAGGCCTTAGCCATGTCTAGCTTGAGGGCCAGATTAGGCGAGTTTGCCTTCTGAATGAGCGACCATTGGATGTGTGATTTGCGTTTTGAATGAATTGTTTGATGATTTAATGAATCTATGGTGAATGATATATGATGTTACGAAAACATGAGTATAAGGACTCTCTCGAGCATGTTTTTGTGTTAAAACCATGAAAAAGTTGATTTTGAATAAATAGGGATAAACCCTAATTCGAATTTTTAAAGGCATGAAAAGCTGTAAGTTTGGACAGTATGTTCCGACATGTATTTGACCGACTAAATGAACTCCGATTTGATCGATTCTTTATCCTGAGTAAACTTAATGATGTCTTATGTATTGTGTACGAATTTCAACTCATTTGGACGAAAGATGAATTTATGGTGAATTGTTAAAGTTGACTGCGCATTTCTGACAGAAAGTGTTTTCTCGACCAGTGAGTTACGTTTTCTATTTGACTGACCTAAAAACTTTATTTTAACATGATTTTTAAACTGGAAGTTATTTGATGAGTCTACTGCGTTGTGGTAAAATTTTAGCCCCAACGGAAGTCGGGTGAATTTTAATAATTTTTATAAAATGGTTGCGCAGTGCTGCCGGATTTCTACCTTTACAAAAACACTATGTTGTTATAAGTGATATACATGATTGATATATGTGATGACATGATGTGTTGTTCAAAGATGGGAAAAGAGAAAACGATAGGGACATGCATAATATTAAGTCAATGGTTGTGACTGATAAGATATATACATTATCTAAAGGTGATAACTCGTGCGCGAAGCGTGATAACAAAGGAAAGGCAGTAGTTGGTATCTAAACGGTCGAGGTGGGCTTCTTTTCTACCCTACACTATGTGTGGGCTTTCTTTTACTAAACTCTTTTACGTATGATTGTGGAGCTATAAGGGTGGTTTAAAGTATTTATCATGCCGTGATTTGTTTTAACGTGCCTATCTGATGTGGCTGTTGCCACTGTTATATAAATCGAATTCGGGTCCTCGTAGGGCCGCAAACCCTACTTGGATTAGTGTACACCTATGGTAGATCGTGTGCTAGCGTACGGGCTGGCCGGTCTAGTGACCTGGTTTGCGGCCGCATTCCTTGTCATGTATTGGCAGATATGGCTATTGTCTATGGGAAAATGACTGATCAGTCGAATTTTACAATGGGAAATGATTTGAGTGCCTCGGGCCTTTCTAAAGCTAAACCCCGATGGTTACTTACGTATGGCATGATAAACTATATCTTTATTAAAAAAAATGTTTTCGGCATAAGTCCACTGAGTATTTTATAAGTACTCAGCCCTGCATATGTTTTCCTTATGTGCAGGTTGAGCGGCGACGAGCGGTTGGCGGTGTTGAGCAAATTAAACAAAATGATAATATGGTCTTGAAACTCCGAGTGTCGTCGTGTCTTCACACATGACTTCACTCTTTCTCTTGGTCGTTTTCCGCTGCGATATTTCTTTTACTTATTAGCAATTGGGCTTGAACTTGAATTTATTCCGTTATTGAATATTTTAAAGTCTTGTTGGATAATGTCAAACTCTTAATCTTTTCCATTAATATTAATGTCTGGCCCAACTCATTATTTAAACCCGAGCCCTCATCTTGTTTTATACTTAATTGCTCGTTTAATATGTTGGTCAAGCCTTATTGATGAAACCCTAGTCTATTTTCCTTGTTATATTTAAGTCTGTTTAAGTCGCGATCACCCGCATTTATTATACCCTAGAAGGGCGGTCGTGACATTGTGTGTTTCAAGCATGAAAAATTGGTGTTTGTTCGATGGAAGAGGAAAACCCTATTTTCGAAACTATGAACCTGAAATCTGTGGCGTACGACCAGTAGCTTCTGATCTGTAATTGACCAATCAAACGATCGAATTTTGATATGAAATTTTTACTGAGTAAACTCCAAGGTGTTTTCTATGTCTCGTGTGAATTTTATCCCTTTTTGTCGAAAAATGAATTTTTAATAAATATTTGAAGAGGACTGCGCAAATCTGCCAGAAACTTGTGTTCTCGCCAAGAATGTTTCGTTTTCTGTTTGACCGACCAAATGACCTCTGAATGATGTGATTCTTGAACTATATGAACATATGAAGTGTCTTCTGAGTCGTTTAAAATTTTCAGCCTTTTTGGGCATTGGATAAATTTATGGTGAATTTTTCAAATGATCTGCGCAGTGCTGTCAGAAATTTTATGTTCCGACCAGAGAGTTTAGTATTTGATATGGCTGATTAATGACGTGATTTCAGTGTGAAAATTTGTATGGATGAACTTGAATGTGTCTTCTATGTTGTGACCAAAATTTAGCTTCATATGAGGTCGGGTGAATTTATAGTGATTTTTACAAAACGGTCGCACAGTTCTGCCAGTTTTCTGCCTTGTTAAAATAACTCTTATTTTCAAGTTTAAAAGTATTATATGATGCATGTATGTCCAAGGAACGTGTTTAATGATGTGATCACGTGAGATAAGTTGAAATATATTATGGTGTGTCTTTCCATCTTTGTGACGTATGTTGGGGTTGGGTAATTGAGAAAAACGATGAGAGAGAAACGATAGGACATGCATAGTAATGTGTTTTTGGTGGAAGGCTGACTTGTGTTGTCATTTACAAGGGTGATTGTGTATTCGTGAACTCGGGGAACGAGAGTTGCCATAAGTTGGGTTGTGAATTGTTAAGCGAACGAGGTGAGCTTTCTTTTCAAACCTCTTTATTTTCTGAAAATATTACGTGGTGTTATAAGGGTGGTTTAACTGTTATGTCATGCTATGTTTTTGTTTGTGAGATTGTTGTCTGATGCCTAGTTCGTCTGAGCTTGCTCCGTTAGGCTATAGGGCGGTGTTGTGAAACGAATTCGGGTCTGAGTAGGGCTGCAAACCCTATCAGGCTGAGTACACTGGTGGGATCGTGAGCCGTCCTTGCTAGTCGGACGGTCTCGTGGGCGAATAGTGTGGCCACACTTTCGTCGCACTGCGATATGATGATTGTGATTGATGGATTGATGTGAAAAGTGGGGAGATAAATTGTCTGGCTAGACTTGAAATATTTTGTGTTCTCGTGATATTTTCTTGCTATCTAAAACTCGAGATCACTGGTATGGATGACATAATTATACTCCCTCCGTACCGCACTACTCGCACATTTCCTTTTGGGCAGGGAGATTAAGGAATGAGTGATAGACAAAGTCAACAATTACGGTTGTAGGTATAAATTGTTACTAAAAATGGAAAGAGTGCAAATAACTTGGGACGCCCAGAAAGGAAATAAGTGCAAGTAGTGCGGGACGGAGGGAGTATTAAAAATGTTTTCGGCATGAGCCCATTGAGTACAACAAGTACTCAGCCCTGCATATTATTTTTCTTATGTGCAGGTTGAGCAGGATGTTGCGGAGGATGTTGAGCTAGCCTTAGGATGCGTTGTGTCTTCATAAATAGGCGTGATCCTTGACTCTCTTTTTAAACCTTTTTCCGCTGCTATATTATTAACTATGTCTCAAGACTTAAATCGTTTCCGTATTGTGTTTTGAGCATGTATGGTTGTGTTAGGTTTTAACCAAGTAATTACGTTGTCTTTGAAAATGGTGTTTTCTGTGAATTAAATTAAATGTTTTACTTTAGAAGTTATTTGGGTCATTTCTAATTAATAGTACAATTTTAACCTTAAACTTTTTTATTTAAAACAAAATTGTTTTTTTTCTGCCTTTAAGTTAATTAAGTTTCTTTTTAAAGACGTTGTCCATGCATGTTGGTCACGATCGCCGCGTTTGTGGTAACCCTAGTATGGGCGGTCGTGACAATCACACATAGCATGCTCGATTTTCACATCACCAATTGAGATGGGTAAGGTAAACATACTTGGATCATTGCATTTCGAAGGCATCCTCCGCTTTTGAATCACTACAGAGATGTTCTCACCGATCAAAATTTTCCCACTAGGTCTAGCCTTCCCAGCTATAAATTCCTTGATGAACTTGCTAAACACCGGCAATTTCAAAGCATGTAAGAATGGTAGATTAATCTCCAATTTCCCAAAAATATCCATGAAATCCACCAGCTCTTCCTTTTTCTTCTTAGCTTCCCCCCGGCTTGGGAAAGGCTTTAGTCGCTTCCCTGCTCCGATAGAGCTTTCAGCTGAGAATTCTCCAGTTTCCTCCCTTATTGCCTCGTTCTCCAACTCCGGCTCTGGATCGAGGAAAAATGGTTCAGTTGACTTAGGCAGGGGTTTCTCCAAACCCCGATCCAACCACAAACCTGCATAAATTCAGAAAACAACTGCGAAACGCACCCAGTTCGAACAATCCAACTCCAAAATTCCAGAAATCAACATGACAGACGTAACAGAAAATCAAACTTGCATTAAAATAAGAGAATATTCAGCAAAAGCAAACAGAGGTCCGAGCTTCGAGCAGCGAAGCTCGGCAAAATCAGCAAAGTATGAAAGTGTAAATTAAATTGTTTCTTCACCCCCACTGAAGGACGGTGTTACAACCCAATCGAAAATATATGAAAGCTCAAAGTGAACCCCAGTGCATGACACCCCTGAATCTCCCCACGAAAAGAACCCAAGTGTGTGAAAAGTGAACTAAGCTACCGGCTGTTAGCGAGCTCTCCAACCGAGAAGACCCCTCCAGCGTGCATGCTTCTGCCTTTTATAGACGCGGACATAGCCTTCTAGAGTCTTCGTAGAAATCTCTATTCTACCCTTCAACTCCGAGGCTTCCTCCGTCAAGCAATTTTCCGCATAATGTCCACTCATTCACCTATTTCCTAGGTCCACGCAACTGTCTTCCTCCTTTCGTGGACCTGGCGAAAATCTTCACACACCTGGCTTAAAACGTGCGTTAGACCCAGAAATTTTACGAATTAAAACCCTAGACCTATGCATGAAATTCCGTCCCTTGTATAAGGTTTAATAGTATAGGAGTTTATTTGTAATTTCGTCCCTTGTATAAGGTTTAATTTTTAAAAAAAAACCCTAAACCCTATGGGAAGCAAGGGTTCTTCTTCCCGGGTTGACAATGGCTATGGAGTTCTCATCGCAGGTTTGGGTCGAGATGGATGCAGCAGCAGTGGTCGCGGTGTTCACTTCAGGATGCGGGGGAGCAGCGGATGTGAGACATCACATGGCTCGTATTCGCATTTTGCTCTCACAACTGCAGGTCAGGTTCTCTCACATCTATCGAGATGCGGGGGAGCAGCGGATGTGAGCAACCTGCCAGCCGATTTCCTGGCAGGTAGGGCGGCCCAGACCCCTGCCATCACCTTCTATGATGCGGATTCAACGCCTCGGTATTTGAAGTCGCTCGTGAGGATGGACCAGTTGGGCTATCCGAACTTCAGATTCAGATATCGAGATGGATGACTTGTACACTTGGTTCGTGGTTTTGACTTATGGTTTCTTATTTTCCCTTTGGATCCCTTGGCCATCATCCTTGTGATTATCATGTTTTTATGGTTCTTTTCTCTTTAGATCTCTCGATTGTTAGATGGGTAGTACCCGGTCTGTGGGGATACCATTGTAGCTTTGTTAGCTCTTGTGATTTGTAACTCTTGTGAGGACCGAGTCACTTTTGGACTTGGTTGATGTATGTTTCTTGGATGTTTTTTTATATAGACAGGTTGGGGGTCTGCCTTAACCCCCGGCCGTGATGGTGTTTGAGAAAAAAAACCCTAAACCCTAAACCCTCCCTTAGCACTCGATCTCCCAGACTCAACATTATAGCACTATGGGCTCTCTCCATCATGTCAAGCTTCTTGATCTCATCTTTATCATCAAGATTCGTATCTTTATCTGGAGTCTTGTACTTCATTGCTTCCCATAGCCCTTGCTATATAAGCACGACCTTCATCTTCACTTTCCACAAACCAAAATCATTCTTCCCCGTGAATTTTTCAAAGTCAAACTGTGCGCCAGCCATTGTCGTCGTCTCCTATTCCCACAGACGGCGCCAATTTGTAAAATTCCACGTTTGAAATAGCAATCAACACACACTAAACCAAACGCACAAGAACAACAATGCACATCGTTTACATGGTTCGATCAATTTGATCTACATCCACAGGAGAACTCGAGTATGTTGTATTGATGAAGTAAACCGAGATTACAATGCAAATCAACGATGAAACTACACAATCTATACAGCTTCTATACAAGATTCCTCTGCTAAATCTCAGTAGCAAGATGAACTAACCAAAGCTAAGATCAATGAGTGAACTCTCTTCAAATCAACACTTCAAGGTCGACGCTCCTCACTTCTTCTTGAGCAAGAATTACAGAGCTCTCTCTTTCTCTCGATCTCTCTCAATATGTGTATCTCTTCTTGATTTCTTGATCATGCTAGAAGTGTGTATGAATGCATATATATACCCCACTCTAACTAACTCCAACCGAGCCGTGATCCCATGCGCTCAACCTCACGTACACCCTCATGCACAACTAACTTAACTAACTAGTCAAGCTTGATGTTGTGAGACGCATTTGGTTAACAAAATCAATCTTGAATAATCTCATCTACCTCGTGCTTGTGATACGAATGATCTTAATATTAGGACATACTACTATATTTTGCAAGGGTTGAATTAAATGATAGAGAAGCTATGAGATGAACACATTGACCAAAAAGCCAAAAAAGTATAAAAAGACGAATCTGTAGATAGGAAATACTAGGAAATACTTATTTACAACCACATCCACATGTATATGAAGGGTTTGGAAAAGAGATAGGAGCAGGGATGGGGGCGGTGAGGGCATTTTCAGGTGCAGGGTGCCGCAGCAGAGATGAAGTATACGTAGCAGCTGTGGCCTTGAAGGGACCTGCTCAGCTGCTCTTCTCTCTCAATTTATGGGATTTGCAGCATTTCATGGTCATCACCAAACCCTCTTCCTCTTCTTATCCTCTTACAGTATATGACTTTCAGCCACAGGATCCTGAAAGTATATGGCTGGCTGCTGCTGCCTTATCTCATACAAAAATACCTGGTACCAATCCAGCGATCTTTCATTCTTATCTTAAATTTGAGCATCTTCTAACATTTATTAAGTAAAAGCAGGAGCTATTCTGGTGAGGAAGCTCTCAAAACTTCCTCAGAGGAAATGTTGGTTTGTAGGCTATACCAAAGAAGATGCAGATGTCCACACATTCAACCCCACCTGGGAAACTCACCTCCTTGTCGGGTCCCATGATTGTCGACATTATACTCAAGGTACTTGTGTCTAAACAGCAGCATCATCATCATCATCATCTTTTTCTCAATGTCTATATGTATTCAGCTAACAATAACTTCCTCTCCTCTCCATGATAGGCCTTGTAGAGCACCTAACAGGCAACAAATGTATACTAGACCATCTCAGGTCAAACTACTAGTAAACTCTCTACATACCTCAATGCAACAAATCACTACTCTCCATCTCTGCTGCAAAATAGATACTCATATCATAAAGTTGCATTCTTTTATTATATAGTAATGGCTTAATGTTCATTGTTATTTAGCATTACATAACTACATAAACATTATACAAGAATCAGACCTTTTTCATCTTTTGATTTGCATTTCAATCACAAGGTAAAAAAAATTCCACTATAATTCAGAAATTTAATCAATCATAGCAAGAATACGAATACCAAATACAAAATTATATACCAACAAAATATCTTTTAAACTTCACAAGTAGTGATGCGCTAGCTAGGGAAGAAAGAGAGAGAAAAACAAAATAGCTGGTTTATTAGTGTGGGCAACATCAACATATATATACTATATAAAAGTGAGATCACATGAGGATGGCATAGCGCAAGCTGTCACGAACCATGAGATGAGTGAGCTCGGATGAGGTCTGTGACATCTCGGCGGATGCCCAGACGCCATCGGGGCCATTGATACGGGGACGGGAGAGGCAAGAGAATAGAGAGAAAGGAGCTAGCATGATGGCGCAGAAGAAAGAAGCCCCGTGGTTCCAGGTAGACGCTGATTTTGGAGCTCCGGCAGCTGCCAATTCTTCGTCGGCTACGCGAGAGGCCTTCTTCTTGCTGATGGCAGCCATTATTCTGGTAAGGCCCATCTCTCTTCGTGTAGAATTTGGAGGAAGAAAGTAGTAGTAGTAGTGGGGGAGAGTGGTAGTTGTTTTCAAGACGCATAAATGTTTCTTTTTCAACCCCACTCTCCACTCTTCTCTATTCACATTCACACGCCTTAATCATCAATTATTTCCCACTAACCTCCCATTATTCTCATTCTAAATAGTACTATACGTTTTCAAATTTCAATTATTTGGATGAGATTTCTCACTCCAAAATCCAAAACTTACAAACTAATTTATTTAATAACGATCGAATAAGCAAAAATTAAACAAACCACTCAGCGAAACATCACCAAATAAGATACAGTATGCAATTCAAATCTCAATCAATGCAAGAGAAAGACATGGAATCGTATTTAAAATTTTAAGTTTCCGATGTGGTTATGTACTATTAATGGTAAAACAATGAAGAAATGGGCACACCATAATTAGATTCCCGCTTAAGTTGACTTCCAATAATCAAAACATCAAAGTTCCACCACCAAAATATTTGGACATACCCTCCGTTAGGCCATCCACAATAGCAATAGCCCAGCCATAGCCTAGCCACAAACTCCTCTTGTCACATCATCAACACTAAAAATCCTCCTGCCACATCATAAATAGCTCAGTCATAGCCTAGCCACATCATAAATAGTCCAGCCACATCACTAATAACAATTATATAAAAATGAAATAATTAACAATCACACAATATACGGAATTTAATTTATGAGACATATACGGAAAATATTAATAATACTATTAAAATTTTAAAAAGTACAATAATTTAAAAAAATTACAATAATTAACAAAAAATACAATAATTCACTCGTCGTCTCCGTCGTCGTCTCCTCCGTCGTTGTCGGCACCATCGCCTCCGCCTCCGTCGCCGCCGCCTCTACTCCCGGCGGCTTCCCTCCGTGCCGCCTCCAAATCCTCCTGCATGCTCAGGAGCAATGTTTGAAGCAAACTCTTCTCCACGGGGTCCACCGCCGCCCGCCATTCGGCCATTGTCTTGACCATCTGAGCGCGCGTTTGTTGACGCGCGAAGAATTTGAGATCCGTTGTGGATTGGCCAAGGGGGGATGCCGACTGGACCTCCTGGGAACCCCCGGCGACCCCCCTCGCCTCCCGTTGAGCCCGCTTGTGCCCAACCGGGCGAGTTCGGCGAGCGAACGAACGAGGGGTCGGGACCTCCTGGGCCGTCTCGGGGAGGTCGTGGGAACCACCGCTGCTGCCGCTGAAATCACCGGTATAGTTCAGTCGTTGCTTCTTCGGTCAGCCAGCGTCGACACCTACTCGGAACTTCTCGGAGTCGTTCAGCACAAGATAGCAGTTCCAGTAGGTGAAGTCCTTATACACCCCCTTCAGGAGGAAGGCTTTCTCCGCTATCCTCCTGCAGTCTTCCTCCGTTTGGCCACTGCTCATCATGCGGAGGGCGTTGGTGTACAAGCCCAAAATTCGGGAGACTGCAGCCCTGATTCGGTCCCACCCCTTCCGGCAATCCTCCCCGGTGCATCGCTTCCCCTCCGGGAAAAACCTCTGGTAGGCTGCTGCTATCTTGCCCCACAAGTTGACGATCCTCTGGTTGTTCGAAACGAGAGGATCGTCGCAAACACTCACCCACGCCTTGGACAGCGCGACATTCTCCGCGTCCGTCCACCTCCTCCGTACAGAGCTGGTGTTGACATTGAAATTATATGTAAAATATGATGTAAGATGGCATTGGCATTGAAATAATATGAATTAAATCGTCCATTTTGACCTTGAAATAATATGCTCTTGACCTTGAAATAATCTATTGTTGACATTTTTATTTCAATGTTGTTGACATTGAAATAATATGGTGTTGACATTGAAATTATATGGTGTTGACATTGAAATCATATGTACAATATGATGTTAGATGGCGTTGACATTGAAATAATATGAAATAAATCTTCTATTTTGTGTTATAATTGACAGTACTCGTTGACATTTCTGTGGGTGCTCGCATTAATCCTTTGTGGGTGTTCTCGTAGATATTTTTTGACATTTCAAGTTGCATATTCACAATAACATTTCTAGTTTTGTTGTATGTGTTTTCATGCCCGAGTGAAAGTTTGCCTATGAGCGGCAGAATGTGTTATGGACATTATTTATTTTTTTTATTTTTTGGTCATTGACTTAACTTATTGATGGTTGCAACTTGATCAGCGAGACGTCTAGCAAAAGGAAAAGCTATAGCCGATGGTGAGTCATGTGGGAAGCGGAAATCTGTGGGGGGCGTCCCTGCACAAACCAAGAGACCTCAGTTAAGGATCAAGAGAACTACTCGTTTTTTTTGCGCATTCTGAAGTCTCTGAACGAAAGGCAGAAAAATGTTGTAAGGCAGCTCAGCTTCGGAGGACTTCTCGATTTTGACGTTACCTCTGTACACACGATAGAGAATATGAAATTATATGTAAAATATGGCGTTGACATTGAAATAATATACAATTAAAGCCAGTTGACATTGAAATAATATACAATTAAAGCCAGTTGACATTGAAATGTAGGGATTGCGTGATAAAATTATAAGCTGAAATCACAAAATCCGTTTAGATTAAGCTGAAATCACAAGCAAGAAAAATTATAAGCTGAAACCACAAAATCCGTTTAGATTAAGCAATCCCAATAATATCGGTTATTCATCGCACCTCTCATTTATCATGCATTGAAATCAGTTGACATTGAAATAATATACAACTAAAGCCAGTTGACTACTCGATTTTTGCGCATTTTGACTTCTCCAAGAATGTCATCACGGAATGTCAGCGGCCAAATTGGCAGAATACTGTACACACGATAGAGAATCTACCTTGAGCTTCGTAAGACATTTCCATTTCCACACAAACGAGGACGTTGACCTTATGCCGGAGAAGAACACTAAAAAGCACGTCGGAGAAGATTTGGGATATGACTTTCAACAGGAGATCGAAGTTTATATTGCAATATTGAATAATTAAGATATGTTATGTTTTGTGGCTGAATGAGTAATGTAATCACTTTCCAAAAAATGATACTAATGGTAGTTTGGGAGAATGGAGATAAATTAGGGAGTCATCATGGTGTGATCACGCCTAGGAACGGTTACAAATAATTCTAGTTATGATTATACCAGATTGGAGTGAAATGAGGGTGTATGTAACTGCTGGCACAAAACGATTTCCATATACACCCCCCGCTGACATAAATTGAACTACCCGGTGACATTGACCTAGTAACCCCTTACCAGTGGTAGATTAGATACAAAGATGGTGTGTGATTGCAGTTTGTAGTTTGCATTTGATCACAACTCTATATATATATATATATATATATATATATATATATATATATATATATATATATATATATATATATATATATATATATATATATATTATGTTAAAATATAGTTATAGATATAAATAATAAATTTATATAATTAAAGTGAATCATGTAATAAAATAAGAATTACTCTATATAATCATTCATATAGTAAATTTATTTTAAATTTAACGAAATTAAAGTTATGACTACTTTTTAGTTCATGTCGATTATACTATGTAATTTCCAATATTTTGGTATAGTTTCAGTATTTAACTATAATGCTTCTTTTAAGAAAAATTAACTATGTTTCTATAATTAATATATCTAGTTGGAAGTGGAACTCTATTTATTTCCACTTGTCAATAATGTGTTTGTAGGACATACCAAATCACATTTCCACTTTAGTATGCCGTGACCATTGAATATTTTCTCCTTCTTGATATGATGGTATAGAATGGGGGAATGGAATGGCATTCCTACCTTCATTTCATTCCTTTACTTGGTATTTTTCTTCCTTAGAATCACCATTCCATTCCATTCCACAAGGGAATAATCATTCCTTCCATTTAGCTAGGGAATGGCCATTCCATTTCATTTTTCTCTTTTCTTTTTATTTTTAATTATAAAATATAGTAGTATTATATTATATTTAAATTTAATATCACTCACTTTTATAATTTTAAAATTTTATAATAAAACTAAAATTTCAGAATTTTTAATTATTAATAAAATTCCATACTACACACATTGCGCGCACACACTATGCACACTATACACACTCACTCGACACACACTACACATAATTTACATATACTGCTCGGAGCAATCAGAGCAATCAGTACAATAGGGGGTAATAATACTCTTCGTAGTGCCCTCCTTGTTGCTCTTCATTGTAACAATATGGACCATCCATTCCTACGAAGAAATCCATTAAAAATTAAAAATTAAATAAAAGCAGTAAAATCCAAAGTAGTAAAATAATCCGTTTGAAGATATCAATCACGTAGTGAATGTTATCCCCGGCAACGGCGTCAAAAACTTGATGCACTTTTTATTAGCACTAAATAATCCTGCAAGTATAAAGGGTATATATAGTATAGCTAAAGGTCAGTACCGGATATCGAACATAGGGAAAATAGACACAAATTGTCTACCTTCCATTAAGCTTCTTCTACTATTTGAAAAACCGAAAGATTTGAAATTTTTTGAAAATAAAAACTTGTAAAAACATAAATAAACAACTTTCGCAGATAAATCACAGAGATAAAGCAGATGAGATAAGGGAATTCCAGGCATGTGCTTTCATAGTTATGGTTATACAGATTCCAACTACAACACCCTAGCACAATTCATACTTCATTAGGACGAGTCACATAAATTTTGCTCATGCGGCACAAAGCATATATTACACACACTAGGGGCGTCAATCCTAGATTTGTAACTCCCAAAGCTCCTAAGACCCTTAAAATGTCACGACCGCACTTTCTAAGGATAGAAAGCCCGGTTGATCGCGACTAGGGGAGGATGAAAGAAGCGGGGAAGAAAGGGGAAAACTGTGGCACAACTGAAACTTGAACTGAAATAACTCAAATAATATATATCAGAGTGCACGATACAAAGGGCGCAAACTTGACTTTTACATTGCAGCGGAAGAGCCAAGAGCAGATAACGTCGTGTATGGAGACACGTCGCATCCGAGTACTATTCTATCGAAGGATCTTCATCGTCTATGCTCAACACCGCCCGCCGTCATCACTGCTCAACCTGCACATTTTTAAAACATATGCAGGGCTGAGTACTTGGCGTACTCAGTGGACACGTGCCGAAATATATTTTCATAAAAACTGGTTATGTCAAGCCACTCTTTGAGTGAACTCGGGGTTTTAGGAAAAGGTCCGAGAACACTAAAACATTTTCATTTTTCCTTTTTAAAAAGCGATCTGTCGATCTATTTTCCTATAACATATGCCGTATCTGACAAACCCGATTTCACTATCTCTTGTTCATTCATCGATCCATTCATCATTCATCGTTCCTTTCATCATTCATCATATCTTAACATTCAAGTGCCGGGGAAGTGGTCACCTCCCACGGTCACCCATCAATCCATTCCATTCAAGTGCTGGGGAAGTGGTTACCTCCCACGGTCACCCATCAATTCCATTCATCGTTGCAGTCAGATAGGCATTGTTCAAAACAAAACATGGCTTGACATAACCTTTGCAACTTTATTTTCCTCGTAAAACCTTTTTTGAAACATACACTCATTTGTTTTTCTTTTATCAAAAGCCGAACACATAACTTTTAAAACATCCCTTTTTTTCTCGTAAACGTATTTGGATCAAAACTCATTTCTGTCGGTCAAAGCCGAACTCAAAACTTCCGAAACTTCATTTTCCTCGTAAACATACTTTTAACAAAACTCATTTCTATCGGTCAGAACCGAACACAAATATCAACGAAGGCTGACACTTCACAAGCACTCATAAGGCAACACATAACATCATATATATCACATCACTTTCACTTTAGGTAAATAGCACTTTTCATAACACTGCACGTCAAATAGCGAGCACGCACTTAACATCACATCTTAAATAGAAAACACACAAAAACACTTCTCATAACAACTTTATAATAAACTGAAAGCCTACCAAAAAAACACTAGTTCGAAAGCCCACATAAAAACACTTTAGTTCGAAAGCCTACATAAAAACACTTTAGTTCGAAAGCCTACAATCATATATCACAATAGAAAACCCGTAAAATACTATTCGTAAAAACTGTGATTTTAACAGAAAGCCTACATAAAAACACTTTAGTTCGAAAGCCCACAATCATATATCACAATAGAAAGCCCGTAAAATACTGATCGTAAAAACTGTGATTTTAACAGAAAGTCTACCTCGTTCTCTTAAAACTCCTTAACTTGAATTCTCCTGACTCCACCCTTAACTCGCGGAGATAACCTTTTTTTAAAAAAAACAACACCGCTTACTAACAAGACTTAAGAAAATTCCTAAACTTTAATTAGAATTAGAAGGCATGCCCTAATTAATCATGGCCCAAGAACTTAATTAGAATTCCGGCTCAAAACCAAATTAGTTTGCATCCCAAGCTCCCTCGTAAATTATTTCCATCCGGCCCAACTGCTCTTCTCCCTCTTTAATTTATTTCGGCCCAAGGATCAATTATTCCAGCCTAACTGTAACTTCCACGGAACTAGCCCACTTTCTCACACCAAATCAGAAATTGGCCCAACTCTCTAATTAAATTATTGGCCCAACAAATAATTTTCGCCCCAAGTCCTTTATTAGCTCACTGGCCCATCCTTCCATTTAATTACTTGGCCCGATTTAAGGTGGCCCATCATAAAATATACTTTCCATAAATTCAAATGGGACTTAGCCCAATACTTAAACTGATCCATTAATTTTATTTGTCTTGGCCCAAGTGGTGACCCATTTACTCACCCCCATCGTGACTCCTTTCACAAAATCTCAAATTGATTTCTCTATCTCTCATCTTTCTCCTCAAGAGTGCTATATCGAATGTGTAAATAGTTTAATCGTCTTTTTAAAAGAAAATGAAAAAAATCCAAACAAAGAAAAAATTCTAATCTTCCAAAAATATTTTCGGAATGCCAGGTTTCTTTAGGGAAATTGCTTTGTCACCTGTGAATCCTTGACCTAGGAACCTGGTGTTTCAATTTTTTGTTTTTGTCCAAGTGTGGTATTGCGAGGGGGAAGCGTTTACATGGGGCAGAGAAATGTTAGTTTGGGAGGGAAGAGAAATGGTTTCGAAATTCAAAAATCACTTTATGGATAGGGGTACGGATGCTTACATCATGCCTGGAACCGTTCTCATTCCTACCTAAAATATCTTTTTTCCCTCCTTATTCTTTATTTCCAAAAACTGAATTTTCTCTCTCACTAAAAACCCCAAATTCTCTCCATTGCAATTACACCGATTTCTAACCCTAACCAGAAATTTCTTCCAAGATCTTTGTGAAATTTTCAGATTCAGGCCATGGAAAACACATCAAATGCAGGAAACCCCGCCGGATCTTCCGATTCCAACGCGACGACGTTCATGGCAGAGTTGATGTAGAAGTTTGGCAGGCCGGAGGAGGCGATGAAGGCCTTCGCCCTGTTCACGTCAATGATGGGGAAGCCCACACCTGCCGCGTCGACGTCCATCAAAACCACTGCACCACTACCACCTCAAGTCCCTGAGGATACGGTTTCCCTACTGTCTACCGTACATGCAGAAGTCGATCCGTTTACTGGCGAACCGGAAAAAGAAGTCACGGTAGGTGGAGAGCAGGAACAACGGACAGATCTGGTTGCGGAGATGGGACAGATGGCGGTTGTTGAGGGGGAAACCCTTGTTGTTTCTGCTGTCGGTGATCTTGAGAGGGAAACCCATGTTTCTGTTGTTGGGTTGTCTGAGGGGGAGACCCCCGTTGTTCTGGTGAAGTTTTGGGAGGGGAAACCCCTGTTTCTGTTTTGGGAATTGTTGAGGGAGAAACCTCTGTTTTTACTGTTGGTGTTGCTGAGGGGGAAACCCCTGTTATTTCTTATACGGTTGTTACTGTTGAGGGAGAAACCCCTATTGGTGAGTCGGAGGGGGCGACCCCTGATGTTTCTGAGAAGAAGGTGACCGAGGGGGAAACCCCTATTTATATCGAGGGGACAACCCCTAGTTTGTCTGGGGAGGCAGAGGCTCCCATTACTGAAGACATACAGGAACCCGCTTAGGAGAGGGTAAATCTGATAGTGGATCTGACGGAAGGGGCAGATTCACCGAGAAACGAAAGGGAAAAGAGAAGGCAGGCTCGCCGGAGTCTGATGGACGTGATAGGTGATCCCGTCCCACCTACTGAAGGATAACAACTGGGTCTAGCACCCATGGACACGGAGCAGGCTAACTCTCCTCGACCTAGCGAGGCAGAGAGTGATGGGGAGGAGCACGAAATGAGTATCCGTGAATGGTCTCTCCGAATGGGGCTGTTCACGCGCACGGAGGATGATGAGGGACTGTGGAATGATCGGGTGGTTGGAGCGCCGAAGTTCACACCCGGATTCAAACCACAATCGGCCTGGGAGTTCATCACCCACCCGAAGGTGGGACAGTTCAAGACCAGTGTTCGAAAGGGTTTCATATAGAGAATCGCATACTCCGATTTGCTTAGACCTTCATCGGTTACAACCTAATGGGAACTGCCAACTCCGCCTTGACAACGGCGGATTTATACTTCACTTGGTGCATGGCCAAGGGAGTACGAGTGCACTTAGGCTACTGGTTAGCTCAGGCATGCCATCAAATGACCGCCAACCCTTCCCGACACATGTACACGTGTCACCTTTTGGGGGCCTATCTTCAGCGGAACACGATTATAAAGATTGCCAAGTCGGCCCCTGAGGTGGTGTTCTGTGAGCCCCCTGAAATCTTCAACGTTGACTACTTTTTCAACAAGGGGTTGTTGTACATGCACGGGAAGGAGGTTTGTTTCTACGAAGTCGATGTAGCGGAACCCCAATTCAAGCGTGAACCGGAAGTTGTCAAGTCTGCAGCAAAGATTGAAGTTGAGGAGATGAGAACGGAGGTAGGATGGATGAATTCAGAAATCAATATGGTCAAGGAAGAGATGGTGGCCCTACGGGGCAGTGTGACTGATTTGGTGAAGAAGTCGTCGGCCCACAGCGATCGGATGGCGGAGGCTGTCGAGTTAATGATGAAGATGACGAAGTGGATAAAGGAGAACTTCTCCGAGCCCCAGACGAAACTGCCTACTGGACCCAGCAAAGTGTCCACCCAGCCAGGGCAAGGAAGTTCGACTCCCCAGCATCCCCCGTCCGTGTCCAAACCCCTGTTAGCCCCATCGGCATCGAAGACCCTGACAGTAAAGAAGCAACTGACCAAGCAACCGAGTGAGGATGTGAAGGAGAAGCCGGATTCACCGGCAAGAAAGAAAGTGAAAGTGACCCGATCGTACGTACCGCCCCGGTCTGGCTCCCGCGGGGGCCAGACTCCAAAGTAAATCCCCATGAACAAGTAACTTTTACTTTTCGGTTTTTCTTTCATTTCCTTCTTTCTTTTCAGTTTATATATGTTTTTTGCCAGCATGTTTTATTTTGTATATATGTGTTGTGCTTTCACACACTTAGCCCAATGTTTGGTCTAAGTGTGATAAGTGGTCGTTCTTTTATGCATGTTTTGGCTTTTGTCTGTTGCACTTCTCCCACTTAGCCCGATATTCAGTCTAAGTGTGAGAAGTTTGTGTTGTTTGTGCTTATCTTGTTTTGTTTATTGTTGAGTGTTTTGTACTGGGTTTTACTTCCATGTTTCCCCTCTTCACTGGGATATCTTGGGGACAAGCTGGAGTGAAGTGGGAGGGGGAGGGAGTGAGTGTAGTATTTGTTTTTGTGATTAGGAGTCTCTAGGTCTAGTCTAGGTTTAATGTTTTTGTCTGTCGCATGAGCTAGTGATATAATAAGGTAAGATTCCCTTAGTAAAAGCGATTGAAGATAGGATGCATGTCAACTTTGAGGCCTTTCTACCTTATAAGCCTATACACTTTAAGCTAACATGTAAAAAGGGGGGGCCACCACCGAATGCTTAGGGAGAAGAGTCTGAAGGAGAACAAAAAAAAAAGAGGGTCCTAGAGGTATAAGCTGGACGAAGTCCAGGAAAAGGAGGTATAAGCTGGACGAAGTCCAGGGGGGAAATAAATTTAAAAAATTGGAGGTATAAGCTGGACGAAGTCTAGGGAAAGGAGGTATAAGCTGGTCGAAGTCCAGGGTAAAAAGGAATATATAAGAAAGGGGGAATATAAAATATAAAAAAAAAAAAGAATCCTAAGAGCATGAAGTAATAAGTAACCTGACCCAGGAATTAAAAGGAAGGGGGACTGTAGAAAGGAGAAACTCTCATAACCCGAAGCATCAGTGGTGTGTCGTTGACTTAAGAGTGAATCGGTCCTAACATCCCTGGTGAAGAATGAGTGATCGAGCGAACCTAACATCTGGGAAATCGACGGGCTCTCTTGACAAACTGACAGACCGTTTAGGTGGAAGAAGGGAGGAGGAGGATTTGAAGACTGTAGTCAATCGGATAGAACTTAAGCTTGTGGGGATGATAGCCTAAAAGTTGAAACTAGTTCATGCTTGTGTGTTTTTTTAAGTGTTGTTTCCTTTTTGTGAGTCTGTAGGTAGGTCTAGTAGTTTGTGTTCTGTTCGTGTCTTGTTCGTAGAGTCGTTCGTGGGAACTGTGCATTGAAATTCACCTTACTTCTTTTTCTTGTCTTTCATGCTTGAGGGCGAGCACGATTTAAGTGTGAGCAGTTTGATAAGGCTAATTTCATGCATAGGTCTAGGGGTTGAATTCATACAATTATGGGGTCTAACACATGTTTTAAGCCAGGTGTGTAGAAGAATTCAACGGGTCGAGGAACAAAGAAGGTGGATTCCAAGGACCATGCAATTATGGTGAATAAGTGAGCAAATTCGGAGGAAACAGCTAGATGGAGGGATCGTGAAGCTGAAGGGCAGAATGGAGATTTCTGCGAATGTTTCTAGAAGATCCTACAGCGCCTATATAAGGAACGGAGCATGCAATCTGGAGGGATCCTCTCGGTGGGGACCTCAGTAACAGATTTAGCTTGCAGCACACTTCACTTCTACACACTTTTGGGTTTTCATGGGGAAATTGTAGGGAAGTTCTGGGTCACTGTTTACTAGTTAGTCGTTGGAGTAACACCGTCCTCGTGAAGGGCGAAGATACACGTTAATCGCTTTCATTTTAGTTTTGTGACGTGAATTTCACCGAGCTTCGCCGTTCGAAGCTCGGCCCTGTTTTCTGTCGAATTTGCTTTAGTTTATGAAATTTCTATTTTCCGCCATTAACGAGTTTTTTGTTGGTTTCGATTATGGATGTCGTTTACTTTGAGTTTGTTGATTGTTGAATTTGGTGAAATCGCTGGAATTGGGTGTTGATCGGAGTAGATCTGTTGAATCAGAAGTTATGGAGCTGAGATTGGCTGTTGTTGGGTTCGGATTGCTTAGATCCGGAGTGGATTAAGCATCCGACGTTTGGATCTGAAACAGAGTGATCAGGATTTATGCCTAGTTTTCGTGCTTTTATTTCATTTCGTCTCGTAGATGTAGATCTGTTTTATTTCCGGTTGGTTGCAAGTTTTCGTCGTCCGAATTTTTATATTTTATTTGAATCTCGGTATGTGCTCTGTTTTCTTCATCTTCGTGTTTGATAGAGTTGAAGTTATGCATGTCATTGTCAGTTAAATTCTTAGTTTGTTAGTTGCAGCTTTACTTCCGTATTTGATATTTCTGGAAGTTGGTCCCCACTTTGGTCTATGTTCTGTTTAGCTATAATTGGTGATTGTTTGCTTTGTCTAGGAAGTGAGTTTAAATTTACGTAGTTCTAAGAATGATCAATGCCTGCACGAAGTTTACAGTTCCTAGATCTAGTATTTGATTATGTGCCTAGGTCTATTAGTAGTTATACCTCAACCCCATTTTGCGTGGCAGCAGCCGCTTTCTGACCAAAAACCTCTAGATGCTTTCTTGCGAGTCCATCTTCGTGGGATCGACCCCTTGCTTCTCTATACTACTCTATAGTATGAAGGGTTGAGGGATCTTTGAACGCAAAAGAGTTTATGTGTCTGTCGTCAGAGTTTTCAGTGTTGCCTTGAGTTCCAAGACCTAGTGCTCTAGCGGATTCATTGCTCGACCCAGAACTTTAGCACGCGTACACTCACACGACACACTCTAGAGCGGTACTTTCAACGACCCATGAGATAAACCGGCTGATACAAAGGGCCTTGCAGCCGGCGGTACCTCGACCTCGACCCGTTGTCCACCGCCGAGCAGTGATTGAGCGGGATCACGTAGTTGCACATCAGCGGCTATATGAAGACTACTTCGCACCGGAGCCGCGGTTTAACGCCAACCTTTCAGGCAGCGTTTTAGGATGAGCAGGGCCATGTTTATGCGTATTGTTTCTGCTTCAGGCACGATGCGGCTGGCAGACCCGGCCACACACCTATTCAAAAGTGCACTGCGGCAATCAGGCAGTTGGCCTACGGAGGCGCGTCAGACATGTGGGACGAGTACCTCTACATCGGTCAGACGACTGCCCTTGAATGTATGAAGTATTTCTGTCAGGGCGTGGTTGAAATATTCCGTGAACAGTACCTTCGAAGCCCTACCCCCGAAGACTGCCAGAAGCTGATGCTGATGCACGGGGAGAAACATGGGTTCTCGGGTATGTTAGGCAGCATAGATTGTTGATAAGGCTAATTTTATGCATTGATTAAAGGGTTGAATTCGTGCATTTACGGGGTCTAACACATCTTTTTAAGCTAGGTGTGTAGAAAGTTCGCCAGGTCCAGGAAGAAGAGAGGACAATTGCATGACCCAAGGAATCTGGCAAATAAGTGAGCATTGTGGAGAAAAATGACTAGACGGAGGAGATCACGAAGCTGAAGGGCAGAATGGAGATTTCTGCGAAGGCTTCTAGAAGATCAAACCCGCACCTATATAAGGAAGAGAGCATACAATCTGGAGGACGACTTTTTTTTGGGCACTTTGCTCTTGGCTCTCTTAGCTCACTCACTTCCACACACTTGGGGGGAATTGTTCGGGAATTTGTAGGGGTTCGGGTCATTTCATTTGTTGTTTGATGTTGGGTAACATCGTCCTTGTGTAGGGCGAAGATACAATTTTTTACTTTCGTTCTATTTATCGTCGTGAATTTCACCGAGCTTCATTGTTCGAAGCTCGGCCTTGTTTTCTGTTGAATTCTCGTTATCTATGCATTTTCTGTTTTCGTATTTACTTTACTGTTGTTGATTTCGATTATGGATGCAAATTGTTTTGAGTTTGACTTAGTTGCTGAACGGGATGTTTGTTTCTCGCGTTGGTTTATTGAGTTTGAGTAGAATTGTTGGAAGCTTGTGTAGATCGGGGCAGATCTGTTGAATCGGAAGTTATGGAGTTGATTTTGTAGGTTGTTTGGTTCGGAATGCTTGGATCCGGAGTGGATTAAGCATCCGACGTCTGGATCGGAAACAGAGTTGGTCGAGGTCGATGCCTGGTTTTCGTGTTTTCGTTTCATTCCGTCTAGTATATGTAGATCTGTTCTATTTCCAGCTAATTGCAAGTTTCCGACGTCCGAACTTTTACATTTTGTTTGAATCTGGATTTGTGTTATGTTTTCTTCATGTTCGAGTTTGATTCAGGTAATGAGATGCACTTCATTGTTAGTTAAATTCTTAGTTTGTTAATTGCAGCTTTTCTTCCGTACTTTCTGTTTCTGGAAAATGGTCCCCACTGTTTACTCGCTTTCTGTCTAGCTATATTAGGAAGTTCTTTACTGGGTCTAGGAAATTAGTTTGAGATCTTGTGGTTATAAGGATGTTCGGCGTCAGCATGATGTTTTCAGTTTCCTAGGTCCAGTGTCTGATTTTCGTTTTTAGGTCTAGTAGTAGTTAAACCTCAACCCAAAATTGTGTGGCAGCAGCCAACAACTTGCCCAGAGACTCCTAAATGCTTTCTTACGCGTCCATCTTTGTGGGATCGACCCTGTTTCTCTATACTAATCCATAGTATAGCTGGTTGAGGGTTTTTGAAAGCGCGGGGGGTTTGTGTGTCCGACGACCGAGACTTCCAGGATGCTCTGAGTTCCTAGACCTTGTGATCTAGCGGATTCTCTGGACCTGAGGGCTCGACCCAGCATAAAAGTACACACGAATCTTCGGTTAAATATGCTTGCTTCAATTGTATGCATTGGGAGTGGAAGAACGGCCCCGCTGCCTGGAAAAGGTTCTACACGACCGTCTACAAGGGAAAGAATCCCACGATGATCCTCGAGGTCGTAGCTGATTATCGGCTGTGGATTTGGCATGCATATTTTGGGGTAGTCGGGTCGAACAACGACCCCAACGTCCTCAACTCGTCGCCCCTTTTCAACGAGCAGTGCCACGGTGTCGGTCCGGCCATCAGTTTTATCGCCAACGGGAACAAGCATGATATGAGCTACTACTTGGCGGATGGGATATACCCTAGGTGGCCCGTCTTTGTGAAGACGATCAGATGCGCATCAGATGAGAGGAATGCCTACTTTGCGGACCGGCAGGAGTCGGCGCGCAAGGACGTGGAGCGCGCATTTGGTGTGCTCCAGTCTCGATGGGCGGCAATTAGGGGTCCAACGCGTTTGTGGCACGTCGACTGCATTGCTGATATAATGTACGCCTGTATTATCATGCACAACATGATTGTCGAAGATGAAGGTGTACAACTGACTAGTTGGGCCAACGACGATAATGAAGTCGATCCAAGCCACGGCGTGGCCGCCCCCAACGTACGAAGTGGGGTACCTCACGATGAAGCCGGCCGCCTCCAAGCACATGCCAACATGCGCCAAGTGAAAGCTCATATTCGACACCAAAAGGATTTAATTGAAGAGTTGTGGGCGCGGAGAACTGCACGGCGTTAGTTTTTTTTTAATTATGTAATTTTTTTTAATGTACCTTTTTTTAATTTAAATAAAATTATTGCATTTTCCCGTATCTGTGTCGTAAGCTGAATTCCGTATTTTGTGTGATTGTTATTTTTATAATTTTGTTTATTGTGGCTAGCCTATTACTTGTCCAGTTGCTTGTCCTGATGATGTGGCAGGAGGAGTTTTTAGTGTTGATGATGTGGCAGGAGGAGTTTGTGGCTAGGCTGTTGCTGGTCTATTGCTATTGTGGATGCTCTAAAGGAATTTGACAATGTCTCACAATCTTCAAACATGGTGATCCGTACAAATTTCGAATATGAAGGACATTCCATCTACGTATTTATAGATTAGAAATGAAATGTTACTACAATAAAAATAAATAAATTAGTTTTAGAAAAACCTCCTACAACATATCTTTAGGACCAACAATCTATCAACCTATCAATCTAATAACTATTTAGTTTTTAATTTATACCTTGATCAATCTATTAACTATATTAGTAGCTTTTTTTAGTAAGTTCATGTCGTTCATTTATTAGCTCCAAATTTGGCAGGAAAAATGGCAATGCTGTAAAAAATTTCAACACTCTTGATGCACTATTGATACACTATTTTTTAGTATTACAACTATTTGCAAATATACAAGACAGAAATAATATAGTTAAAGGTCAGTATCAGAATATCAAACACATGTAATAGAATTACAACTGACTATCATATACTACCAAGCCTCATATACTATCTAGAGAAATAAAGTTTTGGGTTTTAAAATATGAAACTAAACAAAAATAAAGTAAAAGAAACAAAAAAGATAGACATAGAAATTAGATGAACTTCAAGGATAAAGATTTCACTAACTCTTTAGTTATTCTAATTAGTTCTACGTTCATCCGACTCAAGTTTTACCACGATTTCTCTCTATCATGCATCAATACTCATGTCACAATTATTGTATGAACACATAAAGATAAACCAATCAAAGCTATCACCAACCAAAGATTGACAATAATAAAGGTAACAAAATTTCAGGAGTAATCAAGTGTAATGAGTTCTGAACATTAAACATAAAAAGAACTACATGAAAATCAATTACTTTCAAACCTTAAAATTCTAGTATTGTTTAGCATTACATAGACATATGAACTAAAACAATAATTAAAGTATGAGACATGTAATAAACCAACAAAACTCAAGGTTGACTCTTGAATTCTTCATGCTCTTCTTGCCTTGCTTCAATCTCTAATAATGGTGGAAGAATTAGGTTATGAATTGTGTGTCAAGAATGGTGAATATTATGAATTGGGTTATGGGGTATATATAGGCTTGAAAATGATTTAAACTTGGTAAAAAGTTTCCTCCAAGTAATAACAAATATGGAATTTTCATGCCCCGTATGTTAAGGAAAATATTTGTCTTCACAAGTTAATGTCTTCTTTCCTTCCTTGAATTTCCGCCTAAATTTTGCACTTGACAGCTTTGCATGGCCTTCGTAGAATAGCCATAACTTTCGCCACATAACTCTGATTCAGATGATCAAGATACTAACACGAAGCTCTTTCAAAGACAAAGAGAATGGCATATAGAAATCACTGATATGACTTCGGAATCGCCGAAAAAATAAGTTTGCACAGAGGCTGTCGTGCGCGACCGGGCACAGCAGGCCGCTGGACAGCTCCAGAACTCTCTAGACTCGTTTCAACGACCGTTGGCATGGGTCCAGTGGGCCACAGGGTTGCGCTTCTTCCCCAACTTTCAAATTTTGACCTTTTTATGCCCTTTTTCTGCTCTATTTTGCATATTTCTCACAAAACACTGTAAAATGACCAAAATGGATAAAATATGCAAATAATAGACATGTAATGTAACTTTGACACTCAAAACAGACCAAATAATGGCATTAAAACAATGCAAAATCCGAGCGTATCATATTCTCCCTCAATACATATTATAGATTATATGTGTCTGCTCGCTCACTTAACAATTTAATTATTAACATAAAGTTGTGTCGATAGCTGATTAATATACATAACCATTTCGCAACTCGACTGTATCATAAAATTTTATTTTTCATTCGGGAAATAAATTGTACTATACGTTAAGCTAATATCTTTTCTAGGATATATTTCCTATAATTGTACGTGATTAAGATTAGGACTCTCTACATTGCAGACATACTATATTATAGGAATATTTGTTTGTGATTAAAGTATATAGGATTGTATTAAAATGATAACCATATTTAAAATAACAATAGACCACCAATAAGAACCCTTAGATTTAGAAGCAACTTCAATCTTAGCCTGCCACGTGGCAGGCTTGCTTGCTTGTATATCGCATTGTTAAGAATGCGATTCTCAACGTTCGAATTTCCCGTACAATCAAGAAACGATTGTCGTCGTTGTCGAGCGCCCAACGTTTGGGTCGGCGACGAAGACGGCAAGAGGGGCGGCTGAGGGCGAGAAATTCTCGTCGGCAGCCTGAGAGAGTGTTTCTTGATGCAAAAGCAATTGAGCCAAATATACGTTTATTTCATAGATGATTGAATAATTGACTCAATAAAATGATAACAACCTATCCCTATTTATTGTCACACCTCAACCTCTCTGACGTATACTCTATTAATAAATGAATCCCTTAACATTAAAACAATCAATACACGTGTCTAATTCATAGAACACTCATATTATACAAGTTCAAACCAACTCTTATCCGATACATATTTCAAAACATTCTACACAGTAGTGGAACCCTCTCACCACTCTATGTACTATACATTTATCTACATGCAAAATGATGAGGAGGAGAAGGTTGCCAATATGCGTCAGCCGCCGAACCTGATAACACGTGGAGTTCCTATGACCCACGTTAGTCAAAACCTTACTGCATCTTATTCCTGAAAATTTTAGTGGTTTATATGAGCCACAACTCAGTATATATAAATTTCCACCTTTAATCTCACATGATACAAACATCAAGCATATTCTTTTATCAATACATACAATCAGAAATAATATATAACATAATTTAAAAACAAACCATTTCATATTCATATGCATATGCCACTCTATTCAGTTTATTATTCTGTAACAGTCAAGCCTGGTATCTGCCCGGGATTTCCAATATGCTTGACCCGTAGGTCCCATTATGATTTGACCCGAAGGTCCCACTGTGATTTGACCAGAAGGTCCCAATATGTTTGACCCGAAGGTCCCAATATGATTGACCCGAAGGTCCCACTGTGATTTCAGATCCAGGGCAAAACCGTCACAGACCCTCTTTAATCCAATGATTAACATAATCGGTATCATAAACATATCATTTGCACCAATAACATATCCATATCATATTCCATCAAATTATATCAAATAACACATAATCATATTGGATCACATCATATAATCAAATCATTCATTTTGTTTAACACCTAGCAAGGAAGCAAATAAAACATATAAAATTAAAAGTGTGATTTATACACACATAATTAAAACAGATGATCTAACCGAGGATTTTATTCCATCTCCTGTTCCATAGCCATCAATCTGGAGACTGAAACTATACGTGAACTTCCTCTTCTAAATTTTCAACCCTCTTGTTTATTTATTTTTTTTTCCTAAAGTTCCTCTCATTTTAACTCTCTAACTCTCTCCCTCCAAGCCAAAAAAAATCATGTTCTTGTTTCTTCTTTTATTAGTGATATAGTAGAATAAACCGACTCACTTATATATTAACTAAATCTCTCTTTCTTTTTTATGTTCATTTGTGGACGTCAATATCCACAAAATTACCAATCCTACACTTATTTTATACACGTGTGACTCTGTAAGGAGTCCTTATCCCTAATAATGCATGCATATCTATATAATAATCTAACATATTGTTACACTCTACACACTCCTACACGTACACATATGCATTTATTACACTATTTTATATGTATATATATATTTAAGTACATATTTATATAGTAGTACTATATAATTCCATGCATCAATTTCCATGCACACATTTACGTTAGTACACATGCATACACATTTATATTAATCATTTAATACAAATAAAATAATCCATACTCATTATATATTATATACACTTACATAAAAAAATTCCCGTGAAAGGAAACTATCTGTTCGACTATACTGATTGATCGTAACACTAAATATATCTTCTATGGCACACACTTAATATATTATAGTAAAAATGATAATTTAATATGCAATGACAATATAATATGATAATATGCAAAATAATGCATGTTTCGGGTCAGGGATGTCACATTTATAATACTAGAATACTAGCTTATGGAACAAGAAACAAATATAAGAAAAGATATGCAAATCCCTAATATATCTAAACTAATTAATAATGATAGAATACTCGTATCAACTCCCCCACGGTTAAAATCCACCTTGTCCTCAAGGTGGAAACTACGAACCAAGGATGAGAGTCGAACGCAGAAGCTTTGGCGAGGTATCTCCTCCTGGATCAAACGCCCACCGAATAGGCGAACGTCTCCCATCATCTCCATAAAAAATCAACAAAGGAGACCCAATGTGGTCGGCAAAATTCCCCGCCACAACGACAAGCTTGTCCACGCCTCCAAGAATGTTCGAATCCAGCATGTTATTGCGCGGAGGGATCAACCTTGCATCGGTATCGAGCGATGTTGATTGATGATTCATACTTGTAACATCACTGATATTCAAATCTACATAGGCACCGGCAATTATGCGTGAACCGGTGTAAGCACCATCTCCTTTCTTGCCCCAACAATTCTCAATAATAGATTTTGATTGCACTTGAACAACAGGGAATGAGGCGATGACCTTCGGCACTTCCTCAATGGAATCGTCCTCCTCTACATCGTCTCATGATGCCTCTTCCTCATTCTCTTTACTCATATCGGGGCTGCGCGGTAGGTAGATTTCCACAAAAGATAAAACTGGTTGGTCGTCGGGGCCGGTATCTCTACGTTCCCTAGATCCATGTTTCTCACTAGGCAATCTAATGGCAACATTTGATACAGATCCTATATCCGAACTGTCAGCATCACGATCCCCGGTCCTCTTTGCTGCTGTCTCTATTATGGAGTCCTCGAAATCACCAAGCTCCTCTTCGCCCGTACCACGATCACCAACGCAGTCGAAAACTCTGGCTTCAACACATGAATTTGCAATCTGCTCATCTAAAATCGAGGAATCAGATGTTTCATCTCCTTCTTGCTCTCTTATGCCAACACTAACTTGGTAATCTGATTCACACCGACTCCCAAGCGAACGAAGACTAGGAGTAGCTTTCTTCTCCGTCACTAGACTTGGCATTGAGCACTCCATATACCTAGTATGAGAGAGATACGATCTTCTCTCCCAACATAGATCATCACTTCCAAATCTCTCAAAAGATATGTCATCTGTCGGGTATCTCTGCTGCGTACGGAATCCCGACGAGTCCCAACAGGTAGGCAATCCCGGAGGCTGGTCAGCGGTGTGGTGGGGCTGGTGACAGGCGGACTGGCCTCGTGGAGCTCGCACCTCCTCCTGATGGTGAGGTCGGTCCCAGCACGTCTCCATGCGTCGGGACTGGTGATCAAAGGTCGGATAACCGCGGTCCTGCTGCTGAGTCGGTGGGTCCTGGCACGCCGAGCGGTGCGGTTGCGTTGCGTGGATCGGGTGGCGATCGAACCCTAATTGGATTCGTTGATCCCAGCGATCAAATAGGTGGCCCCTCTCGGCGTAGCCACTGCGGCGTCGAGGCCACGCATCCTGCGCGCGCTCGCGGTACCCGATGGACAGGTATCCCGTCCGTGGGCGACGATCAGGTAGATCCAAGCGGCATAAGACGTAGGGTGGTTTTGGCTCGGGATGAGTGGGTGGACGGAGGTTGTCAATGCGCCGCTCTGCTGCGTCCAGACGATATTCCATCATGTCCAATAGGCGATCCAGTTTTGCAATAATAGGGTGTATCTGGTGCGGGGGCTGATATTGTTGGTGAGTACGCATAATGGCGGCGGTGAAGCTCGGTGGTGGGAGGTGATCGGTGGTACCCTTTTTTTCTTTTTTTTTTGGTGAGGAAGATATCTTCTTCTTTTTCTTTTTTTTGATTGATGAGATTTGGGTTATGGATGAACGAAGACAGAGGATGAGCTCTGGATGAAAGCACCAGTTGTTAAGAATGTCATTCTCAATGTTCGAATTTCCCGTTCAATCAAGAAACGATTTTCGTCGTTGTCGAGCGCCCAACGTTTGGGTTGGCGACGAAGACGGCAAGAGGGGCGGCTGAGCGCGAGAAATTCTCGTCGGCAGCCTGAGAGAGTGTTTCTTGATGCAAAAGCAATTGAGCCAAATATACGTTTATTTCATAGATGATTGAATAATTGACTGAATAAAATGATAACAACCTATCCCTATTTATAATACTAGAATACTAGCTTATGGAACAAGAAACAAATATAAGAAAAGATATGCAAATCCCTAATATATCTAAACTAATTAATAATGATAGAATACTCGTATCACGCACATTGCTTGATTATCTCTAATTTCGTATCGCAAATTGTTTGTCTATGTATAGCAGATTGTTTGCCTAGATTGTCATTTTAACTATGGTGTCACCATAGTGCTCTGATTTCGTATCGCACATTGTTTGGAACCATATGCCGAGTTGTTTGCCTATGTATTGCAGATTACATGCTACATCTTTGTCAAGTTGTCTATATATATGTATATACATATGGATTATAATAATGTATAACAATCTTAATTACTACCTGTTGAAAAAACTAGGTAATAAGGTTATACGCGTAAAGAGTTTGGGAGGTTTTATATTTGTAGGGAACCCCGCGTTTGAGGGGCACGATTAAAATACGCCATGAATTCCATTACTAATTTAATTTAGGGTTTGATGGTGAATGGTTGCAGAGAGTATAAATTGGTAATGATGCATGGCATGTTATTACTCTCAAAGTCTCAACATCATCGATCATCATGGAACAAATGCATGTAATCACCCTGGCAATATTTGGTGTCCTCCTTTTGCCGCTTTCGGCATACGCAGCCGTGTACGATGTGAGCAAGGAAGGAGTCCAGAACAGAGATATAACCAATGTAAGTAGGTATATGAATGAGATGAAGAAGCAGATTGATATGATAAGATTGTATTTGTGGTATACAGGCTTTGCTGAAAGTATGGAAGCGGGCGGTGGAGGCGCCGACGGCGTCAAAGGTGTTAATACCCAAGGGTCAATGGACGCTGAAGCAGGCTCTTCTGGCTGGACCCAACAAGGCCCCCATAGATTTCCAGGTGGAAGGCACCGTGACCGCTTATTCAGACCCTTTCGACCTCCCTGACAAGAAGGGAGAATGGTGGATAGGCATGAACTACCTCCACTCCCTCACCGTCTCCGGCGGGGGGATCTTAGACGGCAACGGCAAAGTCGCCTGGACCAAAAACGACTGCCACAAGAACACCCCGTGCACGAGTAAACGACTCCCCTACAACCTCAGCTTCAACTTCATTAACAACTCCCTCATTAAAGATATCACCATCAAAGACAGCAAGTACTTCCAGTCCAACTGCATCTCTAGCCGCAACGTCACCTTCCAGCGCATCAAGATCAGCGCCCCCGCCGAAAGCCCCAACACCGACGGCATCCACATCGCCCGTAGCGTCAACATTAAGGTCCTCGACTCCGTCATTGGGACCGGCGACGACTGCATCTCCTTCGGCGACGAGATCAAAGACGTCCTCATCAAGAACGTCAGGTGCGGCCCTGGCCACGGCATCAGCATCGGCAGCCTCGGAAAAACCAACGAGGAGAAAGACGTCACTGGGATCACCATAGATAACTGCACCTTCATTAACACCGGCAACGGGGTCAGGATCAAGACCTGGCCTTCCACTCCCAGCACCTTGAAAGTCACTGATATCAAATTCACCAATCTTATCATGCAAAACGTCAGCAATCCCATCATTATTGATCAACAATACTGCCCCTGGAATATGTGCTCCCTCGACGTATGTATATATATATATATATATAATACTCCACATATATACACGGTCTATAATCAACTCTAATTCCCAATATCTCTCTCTTCTCTTCTTTTATTTTTATATACATATACATATACATATCAATATGATGGATTTGTTTATATCTCTGCAGAAAGCATCACTGGTCCAGATTAGTAAACTGAAGATTGACAACATCAAGGGTACCAGTGCCACTCAGGATGTGCTCATATTCTCTTGCAGCTCAACTAAGCCATGTCAAGATGTGCACATTGGAAACATTGATCTCAGGTTCTCCGGAGATCCTAAACTCGGCGGACCCACCACCCAGTGCCAGAACGTCAAGTACACTTCCACCGGCAAACAGAATCCACCTCTCTGTGTCAAGACCAGCGCCCCTAAACCTCTACCTAAGTAGATTCTGCATTTTCCCAATTCTATTTAATTTGTTTATGTCCATATTTATATATAGCTAGATTTAATTTCCACAATAATGTATTTCTAATAAAATAGTTACATTATTAGAATGTAATGGAGCGATGAGAAATCATGGATAGTATTATTAATCTTGTTTCCGTTTTTTAACAATTGGAGTATACATTTTCATTTCTTGCCCCTTTGCAGATGTCTATTAAACTAGTTCGTGTACATGTTTAATTTGTTTCATTTTTATTCTTCTTTCATATATGTATATGGTTATACTAAAATGACAATCCAAATTAAAATGACAATCTACCATCAATGAGGATCTTTAGATTTAGGAGCAGATTAGACCTTGACCTGCCACATGGCAAGCTTGTTTGTCTATGTATCGCAAATTCTGTGATTTCATTCGCAGATTACTTGGAACCATATGTCAAGTTGTTTGTCTATGTATCATAGATTGTTTTCCTATGTTTTGTAGATTGATTGCTTTGATTGTCATTTTAAATATGGTGTCATCATAGTGCTCTGATTTCGTATCACGGTTGCTTGGACCTTATGCTGAGTTGTTTACCTATGTATCACAGATTGTTTACATATGTATCACCCCTGCATGTATATGTCTATACTAATTAAAGAACTAGATGTATTTTTTAAAGTCTTTCACTTCCCCTATTCATAATAAAAATCAATAAACTTTTTAACTTTCCCCATATTAAAAACTATGGAGTATTTTGTAAGATACTAATTAAAGAGATATTATTTTTTAAAGTCTTTCACTTCCCCTATTCATAATAAAAATCAAAAAACTTTTTAACTTTCCCCATATTAAAAACTATGGAGTATTTTGTAAGATCAACATAAATGTTACGCTTGAGTAAAATAAATACTTATTTCACAATAAAAATAGGTACGGAATACTATTTTTTTTTATTAATATGGATTCATTATTTAGTTTAGTGACTTTGTGGTTCAAAATCCAATTTCATTAGGACGAAAATAAATATTTAGATTCATCATATTTTCCAAATTAATCATGTTTGGTAGAAATAGTTTATACTCCATAATTTTTATCATCTTTAGATATATGAAAGGGGAGTTTTGGAAAAATTATCAAAAATACCATTATAAGTTAATTAAATTCTTATAATAAATTTGAGTGTTATTATGCATGTAGTCAGTAGTTACAATTACACTCATTATTGGCGACGCGATATCATAACATCTTCTTTTTAAATATTAGCTTATACTTCAATTTTTAATGAGGAAGACGTTATGGAATACTACTTTGTAATCTTACATTAATAATATTTACATAAATGGAAAATAAACAAAAATTACACAAAATTATTAGTGATAGTGAGTGTGGCTTCACCGTGACTGAATAAATGAAGATGGAAAGAAATAAGCATAGATACTGAGTCAAGTCAAACATAAGTTTCAAAGTACGAAAGTGGTACATGGCCAATCAAAATCAAAGTACGATAACTAGGTCTGAGAAATCCTAGTACAAAACTACTAGTGCAGCGTAAGAGACGCGTGTCATTTGGTATCTTAATGCTACTTATTATCGTCTCTGCTCAACATTGCCGCCCCTCGATCACGTTCAACCTGCACGTTTAGAAAAGACATACAGGGCTGAGTACTTGATATACTCAGTGGACACATTGCCAAAACTATAGTTTTCGTAAAAATGTTTTGTCAGCCAGTTGAGTGATCTCGGGGTTTCAACTTAAAAATGCCCAAGTCACTAAAGTATTTCTGTTTATAAAGTCGATTGCAATCTAAGTTCATCATAGATACCATATCTGAAATGTATGTGAACCGGGAATGTGGCCACATTCCACGACGGTCACTGGACCGGTCAACTCATGATCCCCATATGTGTACACTAGTCTGAGTATGGTTTGCGGCCCTACTAAGACCAGAATTCGATTAAACATAATTGGCATAGCTAAGCAGATAGGTTTTTCATAAAACATAAATAGCATGACAAAAACATAAATAGCATAATTCTCACATAATCATGCTAAAAAGGCAAGTTCACATTTGAAAGAAATGCCCACCTCGAAAGCTTAAGTCTTGATCAGAAAATCCTTAATCCGAGTTTAGTTGACGTGCGAAAACGTCCCCTCTAGAAATAAAATATTACTCTAGTTAGACTTTACAAAGTCATTAAACTTAAACATGAATCCATCATATGTGCGGTCATTTTATTCCTTGTATAGGATTCTTGAGCGTTAAATAATCGGGAGATTTAATTATTTGCTTGCTTAATTCGGAAACGTTATTCTCTATTTCTTCATTGTTCAGGAAGCCAAATAAATCCATACTCAAGACTAGTGTACACATATACTCCCTTCGTCCCAGATAATTTGTCTCATTTTTCCATTTTGGTCCGTCCCACATAGTTTGTCCCATTTCACTTTTTACCATTTTTAATAGTGGACATCATCTTCCACTAACTCATTCCTACTCACATTTTATTATAAAACTAATATATAAAAGTAGGATCTACATTCCACTAACTTTTTCAACTCACTTTTCATTACATTTCTTAAAACCCGTGCTCAGTCAAAGTGAGACGAATTATCTGAGACGGAGGGAGTAAGTGTTAATGGTAGTTGTATAAGTTGTAAATAAAATGATGTGTAGGGGTAGTATGTTGTTTGAATTTTTTAAAATTAGAAAGTTCATACTCTTTAGGGATGGACGAAAAAGAAAATAGTCCATACTCTTTGGGGACGGAGGGGGTAGTAGTTTTTAGTATTGTAACAATAATATTGTCATAATAATAATTAAATATAATTATGACTATAATATTAATTAAGTATATTTGAATGATATTAAAAAATAAATAAATTATTAATTTATAACATCACAATAATAATAATAATATCGATTAATAATAATAGTATAAAGAGTGAAGAGAATGAGTGATGATATTATAATATCACTTTTGGTACTAATTTTGTGCATGCCCAAAATATCCTTATGACACAAATGGAAAAATGTATTTGTATAGAGGGCATTTTAGGGTGAAATTGAATCAGGTACCAAAAATGTGATTAATAGATACCAGAAACGATATAAAATAAAGATAATGTACCATTTATGTGTGAAAGTGAAATATCAGATACCATTTGTGAAGTTCACTCTATTTTTTTAACAATGTATTGATATCCGTGACTAAATAATCTTATGCTTTCATTTAATGATCCAATGAACATCATTTAGTTATAGTTAGCAATTTAAAAATTAATTAGCAATATAACACCCACCTAAAAGGTATAATAAATAATTTTACAGTATATAATGACATAAATAAATAATTTGTTGGTATCGATGCATAGTAGTAAAATGGATAATCTATTTTCCCAATCGAAATACGTATAATATACGTCCGTATAGATAAATACAAAAAGTGTGTACGAATAAAATGTTGAATTTGGCCCACCATCCTTTAGAATTACCAATTTTACCACATTATGGTTGGTCCAAGTCAATTCCTATGCTTTCTTTTCCACTTCCACCGCCTTAATATCTCTTCCGCCGTCGCGTCCCCGCCGCCGCCGTAGATGACACTACCCCAGGTAACTCTCCCCCTATCCCCTTCAGATTGACGAATTTCGCTTAGTTATCTTCATGTTCTGTAATTCACGGCCCTCGCTTTTCTGTTTTGGGGTTTTATTTTTCTGCTACTTGTTTATTGATTTTGTTGATTTGTTGTGTGGATGACATAATTTCGGTTTTCATCAATTTCCCAAGCAGTTTATTGTGTTTGTAAGTAAATGCTTACTCCAACTTTGCTACTTCTTTCTTCGTTGTTCTGAATGAGTCGACATAGTCTGTATAAATCGGCATTTGAATTTATTTCGATATTCTGATTAGGGGCTTTCATTTAAGTGTATTATTTTTGTTTTTATCCATTCAACTGTTTTTGGTCAATCTTAGCCCTTAACTGTAGCTGCAGTAATTTTTAGGAATCAAAGATGTGAATTTGTGTTTTCAGCTTGTTGTCACTTGCTCGATGGAAGCTTAGTTATTTTCATTATTTTATTTTTCTTGGTCGTCCATCAAGACCAGCTGATGGTTAGGCATTTTGGGACCTTTAAGGATGTTTTTCGATGACTATATCCTTGTACACTAGATTCCTGGCCTGAGTTCTCTTTGATGTTTGCTTGCCGTGCCTTTTCTTGCTAGTTTCGTCTGCTATGTATTTTGATATTATTCCGACCTTATTTGACAATCAATCTTCACTTACTTTCCTAGATTTCTAATACAGTGTTTCTTGAGTCCATGGCTGCTTCTTTTAGCAACGTTTGGGAGATTAATATAATGCTGTCACAGGTGGATTAATTTACTGCTTTATCAAGTACTATAAGGGAAGGACTTGACGGGTGCAGTTTCTTCAAAAAGAATTGAATCAGAAACAGGTATCTGAAACTGGTTACTGGAGTTTGCAAGCTAGAATATCTAATCAATAAATCAAAACTTCCAGTATATTTGTCAGGTGAGCTGGAGATGAGTCCTAGCACCAACTTACCATTGGCAACATCAAATTCTAGTAAAGAGGCTGCATTCCCTGTGACCTCTGAGAAGATAATGATTGACATGCTGCATACAAAAAGCCATCCTAATGTCAAGCAAGAGAGTGACTCCTGTATAGTGCCAAGTCATTTATCGCAGACACAAAGTTCCGATACGATAAACTATACATCATTTTCTGATAAGGCCTCCCCAGTAACCAAACAAAAACGGTGTGAGGTCCATCAGAGACAAACCTCTGGCGTCACACATGATATTCCAGAACCCCAAATAGAGAGGATTCAGCCGGGTAAGAGTGAAAATGAGAAGGACTCAGTCTCTCAAGTTATTGGAGTTTTCTCTAGAATCCCAAAGGATGAACCTGCTGATTTGCACTTGAGTCAGAACCCTCATATTGGAATAAAAACATCTTCAATATGTGATGGAGAAAGAACTACTGAAAAGAGGGAGATGGTATCTGGTAACTCACTCTCCATACAAAGTGTCAACGAGGAGCCTGCATCGCAGTCCAACAAGCAGATGCTGACTCAGTCCTCTCAACCTGTAAAATTTTTGGAGAAATTGCAGCCCAGGAGGAACCCAGACTCTGGGGGTTGTAGTTCTCCACATGATCAATTAGCTTGCAGTTCGGGTCACTCTGGAAAAGTTTCTGCTGTACCAAAAGAAGAACATCAACCTGACAATTCGCAGCCTAGACAGAGCATACATGATAGAAATCATGCATTACTGAGCAAGGAAAAAACAGGTACTAATACAGAAGTCGAGTCAGTTCAAGGGTCAAGTTTGAGCATGGGAGTGCCTGTACCTGAACCTGGTCAAGAGAGCTATGCATATCCTATGAAGTTTGAGAAAATGGAGAAATTGCAGCCAAGGAGAAACCTTGACTTTGTAGTTCAGGGATCACATGCTGATGTTGAAAGCACTCCCTCTAAAGCACAAGACAAAGGATTAGATGATGGCTACAACTGGAGGAAGTATGGACAGAAGTTTGTAAAAGGAAACAAATTTGTTCGAAGCTATTACAAATGTACTTACCTCAATTGCCAGGCTAAAAAACAAGTAGAGAAATCACATGATGGGTGTACATTAGACATCAATTATCTTGGGAACCATCATCATCAGAAACCACAGCAGAGTCTCCAGCTGACTACTACTCTTCAAGTAAAAACGCCTGAGATGCCCATTACGTCTACATCAAAAGGTAAGTTTGAATATCATTCAAAGATTCTAATTTTTGTATTTTGTATAATGTGTAGTTATTGATTTTGTGATCACCTGTCAGCCAATGTTGAGTCGATCATCAAGCATGTCAGTTCTGATCAACATATGCCAGAACCCTCACCTCAATCAGCTGTTGGAAGAAGTGCTGATGGTTTGTCAGGAGCAGTTTCCTGTTCACATAAGGATACTAAGGATCTAGATGATTGCCCTGATCCCAAACGGCTGTATGTTCATCAGGAAGCTTCTTATATCCTTTATTGATTAGCAATAATCACTGCTATGCTTATTGGCCTGCCTCTGTAACAGGAAAAGAGGCACAAGTTCTGCAGATGATGATGTGGTGATTAGATCTAGTTCTGATTCAAGACATGTTGTTCAAACTTTGAGTGAGGTTGATTTGGTTAATGATGGATATCGGTGGCGTAAATATGGGCAGAAGTTTGTAAAAGGCAATCCAAACCCAAGGTAACTATACTTTCAGTTATGTGGCATCAAACTCTGTAATGACCTTAGCCAACGTTTACGTAAATCAGGCTGACCTTTGCATCAAATACTATTTTCCTTCGGCTGACAGCTCCTCTCCAATTTCTTAAACACCATAGGAAAACCAAGCTGTTAGGCAGCTTTCCACCTAATCTCAGCTCCTTATGCTGTGCAGGAGTTACTACAGGTGTTCAAACACTGGTTGCCCAGTAAAGAAACACGTCGAAAGAGCTTCACATGATCAAAAGTTAGTCATTACGACGTATGAAGGAAAACACGTCCATGACATTCCCACTTCCAGGACTGTTAGCCAAGGCCTAGCCACAGGTGGTGATGCTAGTATGATGAGTCCAAATAGTGAGTCTAGTTCCAAACCCGAAGACAAGAACCCTGTTCCGCTTGAAATGGTTGTTCGTGTCAGTGCAAACTGATGGATCAATCGTGACTGCAGGCTTTGGCATCCTCTCCCCGACTCTAAAGGTGCTTGTTACTTCAGTCAAAATTGTTATCAGCGTGATTAAATTCAGCAACTTATTTTTCTTTATCATTGTAGACAGACACTTTTCTAATTCGAAGAGCTATCATTGTAACAGTCCAGTAGCTTAACTTGTTCATTGGTTGGCCCCAGGCTGTGGAAGAATATGTATTAATTGTATAAAATTGCTAATGTGAGTTATAAATTGTAGTTTAGATTACCCATTGTACATATTCTTTGCCATAGATGGCATTGCTGCTGCTGTTATTCTGAAAGCTTGCAGAGTCAGAGCATTGATCGTCTAAAAAGAACCAGATTTCTTGTAATAGTAATGTATTACAGTTATTTTGCTTCAAGTAAAAAGGTAAAGCATAGCACCTCATGTGACATGTCACATCCAAGCAGAAGCAGACTCTTGATGGTGGCATTCACCAGAGAGCTCAACGGTACGGGCTGAAGCCGGCCATGGTGAGGCACGATCTCCACTTCCCATGTGGTTCGTGCCTCTCGACTCTCTCAGCCACATTTATCCTCTCCTTGTGCTCCCTCGTGCGCGTAACGTCAATGGACTCAAACATCTCCGTGTAGTAATCCAATGCCTCGACGAAACGAGGGTAGAAAGCAGCAGTGTTGGTGTTGAGCTCAAGGCTCAACTAGTGTCACCACCTTAGGGTTAAGCCGTTTCACCATCCTCAGCAGCCTGTCTCTGAGGTTCTCTGTGCTCACGCTCTCGTCGGCTATCCAGTGCAATATGAAGGCGAAATTCACGGCCAACGCCTCACCGGCCCGAATGCCACAGCGTGGAATAAGAAGGGAACTTTGAAGGTGTGTGCAAGCTTAGCTAGCCTCCTCCCCACAATGTTCAACCCTCCTCCACGAGCATAGGCCGATGTAACGCCATCCACCCCCGTTTTCCGAAAATAATATTAGATCAACAAATTTTTAATACTTCTAATGATTTGTTATTAAATTATTTAAACTAAAATTTATAAAACTAATTTGTAAAGAAATCCAGTATTTTTTATTTGCTAATAAAATTATACTACATATTTTAAAATTTTCTTTAAATAAATGCAATAAAAGGGGAATAGATAAAAAAAATATCCAGTCATATTTAAAAGGGGAAATGATTTTGAGACATAATGGCAATCTCATAATGAGGTTAAAATGGTAATTGTATATTATATGGATGGAAATGAGTAATACAGTACTTAATAAGCAATAAATTAATTACCAAACTAATTTAGGAGTTTTAACAATCTATCCCCTTTTGGGCCTTGTAAAATTACTTATACTTTTGTACTCTAGTAATTTTTCTAAAAATTATCTACTCCTACCGGCCAAGCCCCGCATTAATATTTGAATAAATTTAATAGCACTACTCCCCACTCTAACTCATCAAATTTCACACATTGTTCTTATATTCCTTATCCCCCAAATTTAAATTTTCAACAAAAAAATAGTACATGAATATGTACATTCACATTATTGAGACTAAGATATTTTGAAGATATTTTTCAACACTCCCCACTTTTTGAACAGGTCCAAAATTACTACCGACATTTTTTTTGAAAAAAAAAAAAAGTTAGCATAAGTCTAGAAATTGTGTAAATCGTAAACAAATTTTCATTTACTTGAAATCGTTAAGCACATCTTGCTCACTAAAAGTGCTCTCTGGTGGGAAAGTTAGGTAAACTTGCAGTTGGTGTCCGTTTTCAGATCTAAATCTCGCGTATCTGTGCATGTCTTCTTCTAAGATTATCGACTGCCTCCTGTGTGGCCTTTTTCCAGCAAGAAAAACCCAAAAATCAGTAATGCCTAAGCTAATCATCTGCAGCTGAAAAAGGGAGTGTTTGTGAGGTTACTTGTTAGTTAACGAATGGAGGTTGTAGTCATTCGAGCAATAAGTCTGTGAATCTCCATTTGATCTGAAGCACCTTCCTGTACCTGTCAAAGTATAGGATAGGCAAGGACGAGACTGAGACGGGGATGCCCCGTGTGCATCTCAAAAGCTCGACCAGTTCAATCTCGAGCTGCTTAAGGGAAGCACTCGACATCACCTCATCCGAAGGTGGAGGACTTAAGCACCATACACTCACCATTTTGCATTTGAAAAACATGCAAGAATCTGCAGCTCCCACCATACTTACAATAGCCCTGCCTAAAGCTATTGCAGACCTGCATTTCAAGCTGCCTAAAATCGAGCATTTGATAGTAATATGGGGTGTCCCCAAACTGAGGAATCCGAGGTAAAGGAGGTTTAAAAAGTGTGAACATTGTTGTAGGGGCTGGCTTTGGGGATAAATCAAGCTCTAGCTTCACTTTTTCGACCAAGATTTGGAGGGCTTGATCTGGACAGAAGGCGAGGCGTATCATTTCAAGCTCGGGTTTGTCTTTTAGTAGGAGATAACCGATGATTTTTGAGACGTTTTGGGGCTCTATCTTCTCGATTCTCTGGAAAACAGCCTTAGTAGAATTGAACAAGTCCATTGAGAAGGTACGATCTGTAAGTTTTATGTCTCACATATGTGACATGTGATAGAATCCTAAATAGAATTGGATTTTAATATAATATATTAACTTGGTATAAGACACGTTTTTCCCTATTAATTAGCTATCAATTAGTTATAAGTTTGATGAATGGGACGTTTCTTTGGCAAAATCAATTAGTCATATAATTTCCATGACTAATAACCAAAATAATGAACTATATATTTTAATCATATATGGTAAGGAATCAAGTTTGCGATTGCCATTAAACTTGTAAATCAAGTTTGTAATTACGATTAAATTAATAAAAAAGAAACGTTCTTATTATTATTATATTATAGCCACTTTGATGGAAAGGACTTTAATGTTTTATAATTAGGGTTTGTCCTCTCTCTGTCTATAAATACAAGTGTGGTGATCCCATCAAAAGACACACATTACAGAGAACACATAAACGAGGGAAAGAGAGAGAAACAAATCCTTGGAGTTGCGCCACTACACCAAAGTCCGAGGAAGTTCTCTCCGTCTTCCCCAAAGTCCGAGGAAGTTCTCTCCGTCTTCCCCAATCGCTTTCGCTATGGATCATAAAGGTAAGTTTCTGATCCATTATGTTTATAGTTAATACGTGAAATACATGATGTTCAAAAATCTTGCTTTATTCATATTCAATTATGTATTCTTGAATATATTATGATAAATAATTTCCAACACGATCTACTAAGAATCAACAATGCAGCTGCATAAGGATGGGATCTTTCATCTCAAAGAAAAAATAAAAAAATTAGATGAAAAAGTTGGGATAAATGTAGCAAGAATCAGGTCAAGAATGCAGTTTGCAGATCTTTGATAAGATACATAACTTCAAATCAGATTTAAAAGTTGCATAAATGTACCAAAAATTAATAACGCAGAGTTTGCATAAAGTTGAGATATTTCATCAGAAACGCAGCTGAAAACCAAGAAAATCGGATTAATAAAGTTTCATACATAATTTTCCAATAATCAAGAATGCAGTTTGCATAAAGTTGAGATATTTCATCAGAAACACAACTGAAAATCAGATAATAATAATAAAAAAAAGTTGCATAATTTGCCATGAATCAAGAATGCAGCTTGAAAAAATTTATGCTTTTAAGGTTTAACAAACCGTAATCTAGCTTCACATGATTATATCCAAGTATATTTAAGATCAGGTATTAATATTTGTGTAATTGAGCACAAATTTGAAAATGAACGAATAGTTACTACATGAGAAAATTTTAATAAAGCATAGTTATTGTATTTCATCTGCATGGACCATTTTCCACAGAATTCATCTAATTCTTGTCCAAAAATCAATTCTTTCTCCACAACATTACTCAATAAATGCCCATAATCAAACTTGCACATGCACAAGCAGCAAAACAAGATGAAAATCATTGTTTTAGAGAAACTCTGCAAAAATATAGTTTTAAATAATTTGAGAATACCCACCAAAAATTTTCCTCTGAAAACCTGCTGCAGTTGCAAGAATAGCTGTAAAAATGTGGTTGGAGTTTTGAGTTTATTTATGGTGATATAAATGTTAGCTCAAAGAAAAAATAAAAAAATTAGATGAAAAAGTTGGGATAAATGTAGCAAGAATCAGGTCAAGAATGCAGTTTGCAGATCTTTGATAAGATACATAACTTCAAATCAGATTTAAAAGTTGCATAAATGTACCAAAAATTAATAACGCAGAGTTTGCATAAAGTTGAGATATTTCATCAGAAACGCAGCTGAAAACCAAGAAAATCGGATTAATAAAGTTTCATACATAATTTTCCAATAATCAAGAATGCAGTTTGCATAAAGTTGAGATATTTCATCAGAAACACAACTGAAAATCAGATAATAATAATAAAAAAAAGTTGCATAATTTGCCATGAATCAAGAATGCAGCTTGAAAAAATTTATGCTTTTAAGGTTTAACAAACCGTAATCTAGCTTCACATGATTATATCCAAGTATATTTAAGATCAGGTATTAATATTTGTGTAATTGAGCACAAATTTGAAAATGAACGAATAGTTACTACATGAGAAAATTTTAATAAAGCATAGTTATTGTATTTCATCTGCATGGACCATTTTCCACAGAATTCATCTAATTCTTGTCCAAAAATCAATTCTTTCTCCACAACATTACTCAATAAATGCCCATAATCAAACTTGCACATGCACAAGCAGCAAAACAAGATGAAAATCATTGTTTTAGAGAAACTCTGCAAAAATATAGTTTTAAATAATTTGAGAATACCCACCAAAAATTTTCCTCTGAAAACCTGCTGCAGTTGCAAGAATAGCTGTAAAAATGTGGTTGGAGTTTTGAGTTTATTTATGGTGATATAAATGTTAGCTCAAAGAAAAAATAAAAAAATTAGATGAAAAAGTTGGGATAAATGTAGCAAGAATCAGGTCAAGAATGCAGTTTGCAGATCTTTGATAAGATACATAACTTCAAATCAGATTTAAAAGTTGTATAAATGTACCAAAAATTAATAACGCAGAGTTTGCATAAAGTTGAGATATTTCATCAGAAACGCAGCTGAAAACCAAGAAAATCGGATTAATAAAGTTTCATACATAATTTTCCAATAATCAAGAATGCAGTTTGCATAAAGTTGAGATATTTCATCAGAAACACAACTGAAAATCAGATAATAATAATAAAAAAAAGTTGCATAATTTGCCATGAATCAAGAATGCAGCTTGAAAAAATTTATGCTTTTAAGGTTTAACAAACCGTAATCTAGCTTCACATGATTATATCCAAGTATATTTAAGATCAGGTATTAATATTTGTGTAATTGAGCACAAATTTGAAAATGAACGAATAGTTACTACATGAGAAAATTTTAATAAAGCATAGTTATTGTATTTCATCTGCACGGACCATTTTCCACAGAATTCATCTAATTCTTGTCCAAAAATCAATTCTTTCTCCACAACATTACTCAATAAATGCCCATAATCAAACTTGCACATGCACAAGCAGCAAAACAAGATGAAAATCATTGTTTTAGAGAAACTCTGCAAAAATATAGTTTTAAATAATTTGAGAATACCCACCAAAAATTTTCCTCTGAAAACCTGCTGCAGTTGCAAGAATAGCTGTAAAAATGTGGTTGGAGTTTTGAGTTTATTTATGGTGATATAAATGTTAGCTCCCCCGGCGCAGGCCTACCACGCTTCGCGCCTGCGGCGTTTTCGCTGTCTTCTAAGATTACCGACATTTCGGTTTTTCATAAATTTCACATAAGATAAAAGTTGATTTAATCATATACTCCCTCGCTCCCTCATTTAAAGAATCATTTTGACTCGGCACATGCTCATTTATAATTTAGTTTTATAATGTAATGAATTGTGAAGAATTTGTGGAATATGAATGTTCATATACTAAAAATGAAATAAAATAATTAATTTTATAAACGGTGGACAAAGCAAAATAATTGATTTTAGAGCATCCAACAATGAGGTCGTCCTCTTCCATTTAATTTATAAATTATTGTGTGCTTTAATCATATAATCTATGATTAAGCCGTATTTATTAAACTCATTCTTCTTTATTTTCTGCAAGCCTTTTCCTCAGCCACTAAAATAACTCGGAACCATTTTTCTTACTACTTGATTTGGATTTCAAGGGCTTTTGTCCGCGAATCAAATCAACCTTCGATCGGAAGTAGTACTACAATTTAGGGACGAGAAGATCCACGCAGTATGTGTGATTGGTAAATTACTACAGAATTTTTGGTTGGGAATAATGTACCAGTGGCGGAAATTCGAGTTCTTCGAGGAGAAGAAGACCAAAATTCCAGAGGAGATTGAGGCTGAAATTGGATGTTGCTCCAACGGCAGAGGCAGGATCGTTTTAGGCTGCCGCGACGGCACCGTTTCGCTCCTTGATCGCGGCCTCCAGCTAAATTACTCGTTCCCAGCTCACTCCGCCTCCGTTCTCTTCATCCAGCAGCTCAAGGTATGACCTATTACCGCTTCTTTTAACTCATCTGTCTGATTTTGACTATTTTGCCTAATTTCGAAACCTTAGGCATTCTCAAGCTTTGATTGGTGAATGCTCTAGTTTTTATGTTATTGAGGACTGCAGCTAGAATCGACATTTTTTTGTGTTTCTATGGTTGTCGTATGTGTCTTTCAGTAGTCTAATTCTGCAACATTTGATGGCTTTACTGCTGAATCAGCAACGAAACTTCCTAGTGACAGTTGGAGAGGATGAACAATTGCCGCCACAGAAAGCAACTGTTTGCTTGAAGGTTTTTGACCTCGATAAAAGACAAGAAGAAGGGTCAAGTACTTCAGCTCCAGAGTGCATTCAGATTTTGCGAATATTTACCAACCAATTTTCTGAGGCCAAGGTACATTATATATCCAGCTTCATTTCTAGGCTTACTGATATGTGTATGCATATTTGCGAAGGTCGTGTAAACTGATGCAACTTGTTTGTTTCAATTGGTAGCGCAGAAATATATATGACTGCTTATGGAGAGTTTTCTTAATGTTTGTCTTACAGATCACGTCTTTTCTAGTTTTTGAGGAAGCTCCTCCAATAATATTTATTGCCCTTAGATTGGACAATGGCTGTATTTATTGCATTCAAGGCGACGTTGCACGCGAACGGATCAAGCGCTTCAAGCTTGAGGTTCAGAATGGTCAACCCGGAAAAATACATTCTCCTATTACTGGTATTGGGTTCCGTGTGGACGGACAAGCCTTTCAACTCTTTGCTGTCACTCCGAGCACAGTGAGCTTGTTTAAAGTGGAGGCTCAAACACCTACAGCTCAAACGCTTGATTACATTGGTTCTGAAGCTGGTAGTGTGGCAATGACTGATCGCTCGGTAGGTTACTCATCTTGCATATTATGTAGTAGTATTTTAGCTAGTTATACTTGTACCGCACTTTAGCTGTAACTTTTCTCTTGTAATTATTTTTGGATTAGGAACTGATCATTGGCCGGCCTGAAGCTGTCTATTTCTATGAAATTGATGGCCGAGGCCCATGCTGGGCTTTTGAGGGAGAGAAGAAGCTTGTGGGGTGGTTTCGTGGTTATCTCTTGTGTTATTGCTGATCAAAGGACTGGCAAATATACTTTCAACATTTATGACCTGAAAAACCGTTTGATAGCCCATAGTATAGCTGTTCAAAAAGTTTCTCACATGTTGTGTGAATGGGGTAATATATTACTTATAATGGCAGACAAATCTGCTCTTCTTGTTGTGGAGAAGGATATGGAAAGCAAGTTGGATATGCTTTTCAAGAAAAACCTTTACCCAGTGGCTATTAATCTTGTCCAGAGCCAGCAAGCTGATGCTGTGGCTACTGCTGAAGTGCTAAGGAAGTACGGCGATCATTTATATAGCAAACAGAATTACGACGAATCAATGGCTCAGTATATCCATACCATTGGGCATCTAGAACCTTCGTACGTCATACAGAATTTTTGGATGCGCAGAGAATACACAACCTAACAAATTACCTGGAAAAGTTGCATGAGAAGGGTTTTGCTTCCAAAGATCACACCACTCTCTTGCTTAACTGTTATACCAAACTGAAAGATGTTGAGAAGTTGGATGTGTTCATAAAAAGTGAAGATGGAGTTGGGGAACATAAATTTGATGTGGAAACTGCCATCAAGGTATGTCGAGCTGCCAATTACCATGAACATGCAATGTACGTTGCCAAGAAGGCTGGGAGACATGAGTGGTACTTGAAGATTTTGCTTGAGGACTTGGACAGATATGATGAAGCATTGCAATATATAAATAGCCTTGAGCCAAACCAAGCAGGGTTGACTGTTAAAGAGTATGGAAAGATTCTCAAAGAGCATAAGCCAAAGCAGACAGTTCAAATATTGATGAGGCTTTGTACTGAAGAAGGAGAATCTGCAAGTGGGGGTTCCTCATCCTTTCTATCCATGTTACCATCTCCTGTTGATTTTATCAATATTTTTGTGATTCATCCGCAATTGCTTATGGAATTCTTGGAAAAGTACACAAATATAGTGAAGGATTCTCCTGCTCAAGTTGAAATCCATAACACATTGTTGGAGTTATACTTGTCTCATGATTTGGACTTTCCATCTCTTGCTCAAACTGGTAGCAGAGAAAATGGCGAACTTACAGCAGATAGGGAATCCAGTGCTGTTGTGATGTCAAGAACAGAATCTAATGGAAAGATGCAACCTGATGATGCATCCCTAGAGAGAGATCGCCAGGAGAGACGTCAAAAGGGGCTGGTCTTGCTTAAAAATGCACGGCCATCTGAGCAGGAGCAGCCACAATACGATGTTGATCTAGCAATAATTCTGTGCGAGATGAACTCTGTTAATGAACGGCTCTTATATCTGTATGAGAAGTTGAAATTATATAAGGAAGTAATTGCCTGCTATATGCAGGCACATGATCATGAAGGTTTGATTGCATGCTGCAAGAGGCTGGGAACTCAGGTAAGGGCGGTGATACCTCTCTCTGGGCCGGCCTGTTGAAATACTTTGGTGAACTTGGAGAGGATTGTTCCAGAGAAGTTAAAGAAGTTTTGACTTATGTTGAAAGGGATGATATTCTGCCTCCGATTTTTGTTCTTCAAACCTTATCCAGAAATCCATGCCTTACACTTTCTGTGATCAAGGATTATGTTGCTCGAAAGCTTGAGCTGGAGTCAAAGATGATTGAGGAGGATCGTATAGCTATTGAAAAATATCAGGTAGATTTTACGTGATTTAAGATGTCTTAACTTGGATACAGGAAATATTCATACTGATTTGTTTATATACAGGAGGAAACATCATCAATGAGAACATAAATCCAGGATATCAGAACGAATGCAAGGATCTTCCAGCTTAGCAAGTGCAGTGCTTGCACCTTCACACTCGACCTCCCCACGGTACATTTTATGTGCATGCACTCGTTCCACCAACGCTGTCTTGGTGACAACGGGAAAGAATGTCCAGAATGTGCTCCCAAGTATAGAGCTGTTTCAGAGATGAAGAGAAGTATAGAGCAGAATTCCAAAAGCCAAGATTACTTCTTCCAGCAGGTTAGAAATTCAAAGGATGGTTTCTCAGTCGTTGCTGAGTATTTTGGTAAGGGAATCATCAGCAAAACTAACAAAGGACCAGTTGAAGCCCCTACCCAGGCCAATGAGTATTCTAATGGAAACTATTGAGAGCCTCTCGTGCCTATCTGCAAATGATCTGGTAATCTCTGTATCTCGTGCCCAGAATTCTTTCTTCTTAGAGAGTTAGTGCTCGATTTGATCCAACAACTTTTTGGTGTATATTGGATAGATGGCAATGGGATGTGAATGTCTTCAAAAGCTTCTATATGTTTGTATTTTAGATCTTGTGGTTGCTGAGCAAAGTCCTTTTTATCATTGACTTTATTGGAACATTGTGTTTGTGATGCATTTTTTTTCTGGATTTGTTGTGAGGAAGGTTCGTTCTCTCTTAGAACTGTTACAATAATTAAGAATTATCGAATTACTTTCAACAAAAAATGAATTAGTTCAAAAGTTTGGTTATGATGATCAATATGGAAAAGTTATTGGGCCTGATGATGCAGCCTATAGCTAAAGGAGCCTTCGACTGCTTCAATCATACAATGACACTATCTCTTTAAGGATAACGAGAACAATATAATTTTCAATACCATCCTCTTACTCAATTATTTCCTTCAAATTATTGCTCACCTTTTCTCGTTGTCTTTAGCTCTCTGCATTCACAAAATATAATCAGTATAATTTCATAAAACTACCATTTTCCCCAAAAAACACCAAATCCTCAATCTTTTTCTAACAAGGAGAAACTTCAACTTCTTGAATATGTTGATTAAATTCCATTCATCAATTATACGATGCATAGAATATGTTGTGCAATTTTTAAAATTATAATTATATTAGACATTTTCAACAATTTAAATTAAACAAATACTAATGGAGTAATATAAGCTTCAAAATTGGGTAAAATGTGATTTGACAAGAACAAACACGAGACATAATGTTAGTCTTTTTAGTTTAGTAAAGCTTCTCTCTTTCTCCATCCATCTCCTCCTTCTCCTCCTTTTCTACGCCCTCGTTCACTGTAAAAACTCGTCAGCAAATGTAGAAATCAGAGCCCTTAGTTGCCCCAAAAATTCAAAGGTTTGGATTTTGCCTGTTAGCAATTATAGACATCAACTGTATTCTTGCTATATGCGTATGCGAAGTTGGTAAAAAGTTAGAAGCATAAAAGTTATTTACTGCTTTGATCTGATATTTTCCCAATTGAAATTTTAGGTTCTTTTCCCCCTTTTCTTTTTCTTGGAAGAAGGGCCTTGGTTATTTTTCTTTTCTTCTGAGACATGTGCAAAGAAAAAGAGAAGCCGGAGCCTCTGGATTTCTTTATTTGGACTGTTGAGGTAATTCTTCAATTTGTTTTGTTGTTTCTCTCTTTTGGAGTGTTTCAATTTTTTCCCTATTTGTTTGTGATTTTCTTCTTTTGATCTTGGGCTTTCTTGCTCAGAGTTGGTTATTGTAAGGGAGGTTTTGTGATAATTCAGAGTTTGTTCAGAGGTTTGCTGAATATGTAATTTAATTTGTGAGAGTGGTAGTTGTTTTAATATTTTGGTTAGTTTTTCTGCCTAATGTGGGAATTTGGGTTTGAATGCCGAGTGATTGAATAGCCACCAAATAACCATTTGATTTTGGGCTTATTATGAGCCCTCCTCTGTTAGTTGTTTCAGTAAGGCACTTTTGGGAAATTGAGTGTCCAATTGGGGGTGTTGGATATCAGTATGTTACTCGATGTGAAGATCGTGTCTGCTTGAAATGTTGGATCTTGGATAAGTGCATATTGACTTAGACACCAGCCTTAGAGAAGGTTCAATCTTATTCCATATGGGTGAGATATGACTCAGCGAAAAGAGACTCTATGGAATTGGAAATGCAATTCTGATTATAAATGGAATTGTCATATTCCTTTTGCAACAATGAAATTGGTAATTTTTCAAATCGTGCCAAAAGAGTAGTGCTAGTGGATTCTCGAATGAGGTTGTTGAAGCAAGGAGCTGATCACTTCTACTCTCCCAGAATGCACTATTCAGGGATACTTGCCATGTAGATAGGTTTTGTTGGTTACTGGTTACTGATCTGATATGTGTAGCCCAACATAGCTAAATTTACGCATGCTTTTACGACATGCAATTAGGACTTCACGTGTATGTGCATTATGCCTGGCAATGTGGCCCCAGATGCATGTTAGTCATTTCAGTTGTCATGGAAGTGGCGTGGAGCTACACACAGTCAGTGATACCATGCTTTCTCTTTGGATTTTTCTATCTACCATAATTGTATCATGTTATGGGTGCTTTGTCATTATCTTGTTGCATCGGCATGTAAATAAATGTGTTGAGGCCCTTTTTGATTCCTAACCTAGGTTTTTGCATCAACTTTAGGCTAAAAAACTAAAATATATATGTTTTTACACAGCTTGGAGTAAAGACAACTAGGTTTTCTTTCTTGTAGTTTTCCTTTGGATTGAAGGACTGGAAGATGGAAACCATTATAATAAATATTTGGATGAGTACATTTCTAAATTGCATTTCATATCATTTACTCTGAATTTGCCTATTTTGTGATATTGGTAGATTAAAAATCCGCTCTATATTGATTCATCTGAAAGACTGAAACCTTTCCTCTTTTCTATATCAAATCCATTCATTAATACCACGTTAATGCCTTTAACTGTTCTGATTTTAGCATATGACTACACTTTTCAAACCTTTCCAACTTGTTTCGAACTACAAAAGTCATAAAACTGCCATTACTAATTAAATCATGTATCTTTTGGTGTAGCCATATGAGGAAAAAAATGTAGGGAATTGAAGTATTGTTGAATTAAGCAATTTTCTGTTGGATTTTCAATTTGTATGACTCTGCTTTGTAGGATGTTGGCCTGTGGTTGGAAGAAATAAATCTTGGTAACTATCGTGAAATATTCAAAGAAAATGGGGTCAACGGAGAGTATTTGGAAGGGATGTCAATGTTTACAACTGAACAGATCCTCCGGTTCATACGGAAGTGCCACATGAAATGGGGGGATTTTATAACATTGTGCAAGGAGCTGAGGCGAATAAAAGGTCCACCTCCCTCCCTCTGTGTGCGATATTGTTCTTTAAAACTCAGTTAAACACATGATAAACTACAATGTTCTGCTTACTTGTCAAATCAATTGTCTCTTGTGTGGTTGTATGTTATAGTTTAGATATCAATCTATGGACACAGGAATGAAATATGAATGTTGTTTCCCCATTTATTAACATACCAATTAGATGGGAATCTAGAAACTACGTTAGAGTGACATGTGAGAGTTTATATCACATTTTGTAGGTATTATCATGATCATTCAATGTATTAATGATTGCTAAAATGTGCTGGATGATAATCAATATATATAGGGTGTGCTAGTAAGGATTCAACATTTTTCATGTGAAATCCACTTAAGATTTGGTTGTTTTGGTTATGTTATTATCTATCTCATTCCTCATAATGTAGTCTTGGATTTTAATTGTTGTGAAATTGCAAATTTTGACTGATTTTTATCCTGCCTGCACACAGTGGCCTGCTTGAAAGGGGAGCAAAAGGTACGGCGGCCGTGGTGGGCACTGGCCTGTCTGTCGGTGGTGTTCGGGAAGGCTGCCAAACGCAACAGGCAGTCTCGGGTGGTGTCGTTGAAGCTGGAACCTTGATGTAGATTGTCTCGTGTGTTTATTGTACCATTATTGTCTACAAATTTTGGGCATTGTTGGGAGCTGGTTCTTGTATGGAGAAGCCTCTTGCTTTGTCAAAGTTTTCTTCTTTTTGTTTGGGATTTGTCGAAGAAACGACATATATATATATATATATATATATATATATATAGACCAACATGGTTTGCTTCTTCCTTTGTGTCTAAGCCCCAATTGTGGGATGTTGAGGACGAAAGCAAAGAACGGTTATTGTCATAACTTTGAACTTAATAGGTATGTGTAAAATTGCACTATTCATATTTCACTAAATTTCACATTTCTTTAAATTGCAAACTCGTGTTATACAAAATTAAGACTTAGCAAACCATAGAAGAGTGGCCTTGACATGCATCAAATCAAAATTCACCAAACAATGCATGGGCCTTTGCAACTAACTTTGCCCCTGGCAAATGAGGAATGAGTAATACTCCTAGTAGTAAATGATTAGTGTGTGGTCTAACTAAAATTCCTTGTGCTTTTATCTGCAAATTGGACAACAAAATACAGTAATGAAATGAATTAACACTATCAATAGCAATAGAAAAGAAAAATTGCAAGCAATTATCTTCTCCCAAAATGTTGTGGGCACATATCTAGTCTTCATTTACTGTGCATTATTTTTTAATTAATGGAGAACTACTAGTAATTTCTACCCCTAGTATTTTATTTACTACCTTACTTGAACAGGATCTGTTCTATAGGCTCGTACCTCTGTATCCTTGATTTCTAAGGAGACAGGAAACCACGTCTAGTAGATGAACCATGGCTGCCTGGCTAGAGCGTGATTAAGAGCCCCTTGGGTTGGGTTTCCAGCTCATTGTGCAGTAGATGATCCATCTTGGCTTGACTCCGGTCCTGTCAAGATGGCCGGGCAGCTGTCTGACAGACTCTAATACCCCTAGTATTTTATTTTATGATTTAAAAATCTTGTAAATTTGAAGTAGGATTACCAAACCAAACAGCCCCATCTCTCTTCTCTCTCCTTTGCTGTGGCTTGCCCTTCTCCACGTTCCCGAGTCCCTTCATCAATGCACCACCTCATTTTATGGCATTCCACTCCTCCGCCGCATTAGCCATCCATGAAAGCTCTCGCCGCCGCCGCCTTATTCCGCACCTCCGGCGGCCCTCTTTCTCGCAATGTTAAAACCCCTTAAGCCCCCATTCACCTCTCCGATTCTCATTTCCACACGCCGTCTCCTCAGCTTCTGCCCGAATCCCGATTCCCCAAATCAGGGCTTCCCGAATCTAGTCCAACTAGTCTGTGACACACTATCCAATCCGCGTGTCCCATGGCGGGGGAGCTCGGAGCTGAAATCTTTGACGCCAAACCTCAAACCTTTCCACGTAGCTCGAATCATTGAAACCCACGCCAACACCGATTGTGTTTTGCAGTTTTTTTATTGGGTTTCTAACTGCCATTTTTATAAGCATGATATGTGCTGTTATATGTCCATGTTGAATAGGCTTGTTAAAGATCATTATTTTGCGCCCGCTGACCATGTCAGGATTCTCATGATTAAAGCTAGTAGAGATGAGGGGGAGATTAGGAGGGTTGTTGATTTCTTGAATGAGATTGCTACTCACGGCTTTTCTTACACTCTATACACTTTTAATTCTCTTTTGATTCAATTGGGGAAATTCAATATGGTTGTTGCAGCTCTGAATGTGTATAGGGACATATTCAGAAGTGGGATCAAGCCCAGTTTGTTGACTTTGAATACCATGATTAATATTCTATGTAAGAAGGGGCATGTGAAGGAGGCTGAGATTATCTTAGCACAGCTTTATCAGTATGAAATGTTTCCTGATGTCTTCACTTATACGTCCTTAATTCTAGGGCACTGTAGGAACATAAATCTGGATAAAGCATTTGTTGTTTTTGATCAGATGCTAAAGAAAGGGATTGATCCCAATGCGGTCACCTATACTACACTTATTAATGGTTTATGTAATGATGGGAGGGTTAATGAGGCTTTGTATATGATTGAGGAGATGATTGAGAATGGTATCAGACCTACGGTTTACACTTACACCGTTCCTATCACAGCATTGCTTGAAGATGGGCGTGTAGATGAGACGGCTTCTCTTGTTGTAAGCATGAGAGAGAGGGGTACTCCACCCAATGTGCAGACATACACGGCCCTTATCAGTGGATTAGCAAAATCCAACCAGCTTGAGGTAGCAATGGGTTTGTATCACAAGATGGTGAAGGATGGATTGGTTCCTACCACAGTTACGTATAATACTCTGATACACGAACTGTGTGAGAGAAGACATGTAGATGCTGCTTTTAAAATCTTTCAGTGGATGGAACAGCATGGTCATTTGGACAAAACAGAAACGTACAATGCTATGATCAATGGTTTCTGTGAGATAAAAAATGTTGAAAGGGCAATGACTCTATTTGGTGAACTGCTAAAGAAGGGCCCCCCTCCCAATACGATCACGTATAACACTCTAATCAATGGATACGTTGGATGCTGTTATCTAGATAATGCCAGTAGGTTGATGGAGGTGATGAAGGAAAATGGATGTAAACCTGATCAGTATACCTATGCAGAACTCATTAATGCGTTCTGCAAAGGAGATAGGCTTGATGAGGCTTCTGCATTATTTGAGGAAATGATGCAGGAAGGTCTGAGCCCAAATTTGGTGAACTATGCCACTCTAATCAATGGCCTCTGCAAGAAAGGGAAAGTTGAAGATGCATTAGTTTTGCTGAAGAGGATGCAAAAAGCTGGTTGCCATCCAAATGTAGAGACTTACAATGCTGTTCTTAATGGTCTATCTAAACTATATAGGCTGTCTGAAGCAGAGAAACTATGCAATGACATGGCAGAAGATGGTTTGCTTCCCAATGTGATTACATATACTACTCTGATTGACGGTCTTTGCAAGGATGGGGGATTAGACCTTGCATTCAAGGTTTTCCGAGAAATGGAGAGAAAGAATTGCTTTCCAAACCTGTATACCTACAGTGCATTGATTGATGGTCTGTGCCGGGAAGGCCGTGTCGATGATGCAGAGATCTTGCTTGAAGAGATGGTGGCGAAAAAATTGTATCCAGATGTGGTCACTTACACCTCATTGATCGATGGCTTTGCATCTGTAGGTAGACTAGATCACGCATTTTTTCTGCTCCATCGGATGATAAGTGCAGGTTGCACCCCAAATTACCGGACCTACTGTGTCTTGCTCAAATGGATACAGAGGGAGAGCCACATAGTTTCTGAAAAAATCACAGGGCAACTTGAAACTGTGCCCAATCATATTTTAGTCGAAAGGGAAGTTACTGTTGATACCTTCTGCAATCTACTAGCTAGGATGTCCGAGATTGGCTGTGAACCTTCTGTTGATACATTTTCCATCTTAATTGATGGTCTGTGTCATAGTGGCAGAAGCCAAGACGCAGATCTTTTGGTAAAACTTATGAAGGAGAAAGGGCAGACTCCTACTCAGGTTATATATTGCTCTCTCGTCAAAGCTTATTGCAAGAATTTGAGAGTTGACACTGCTCTAGAGATACTTAGTCTGCTCAACAGTAGTGGTTTCAACCTCCCGTTATCAGTTTATGCAGCTCTTATATCGGCTCTTTGCTCTAGACAACGGGCAAAAGAGGCTGAAGAGGTGTTCAACGGTATGCTTGAGAAAAAATGGAATGGTGATGAGATTGTTTGGACTGTCTTGATCGACCGCCTGCTAAAGGGCGGGGAATCGCAACTATGCTCAAATTTTCTTCATGCAATGAACTCGAAGAATATCCCTATTAGCAAGCAGACTCATCTAATGCTAGCAAAGGAAATGTCTAATACCGACAACAATTCTATCTCAGAGAATCAAGTTTCAGATGAATTGCAAGTCCTAGATGACCAAAAACCAGGATAATGTTTCCTGAGTGATACAGTGAATAGAAAACACATTTTGCCATGGAAATACATTCTTATTTGATAACCCTTGTATTTTCTCAACAAGGGTAAGTTTTCTGCAGCATCTCGTGAACGGATTTTAAGCAGCAAATTACAATCAAATAAGTGGTGAGCTGATCATGCTATTTTATTAACATATTTCTGCCTGTTCTTTGCTTTTCATGTTCTAGTATAGCACTTTCAGAAACACGCCTTTCATTGCAGTAATCTTCTTGTTGATATCTGTTTGGTTTTGGTTTTGGTTTCTATAGGGTTCCAATTTTCGTATAGGCCGTATATTGCTCACAAAGATACTATGGAGTTGCCCAGTTTTCGGAATCTCACTGATCAATTTGTCATTCTAGAATGAGTGATATGACCTGGTTGCTCAGTTAACCAATAATTTCAGGTAATATATTGATCTTAAATTTGTTATTTTAGTGCTCAAATCTTTAAGTGGATTTTGTGGTAATATAACATTTATTAGTAGGCATTACGAAATAGTAGCACTATTTTCTGCTTTACCTCTTGGAAGCGCTTTGAATCATAGAACTTAACTATGTGAGCAACAGGTAACATCATATTAGAACAAGGCTAAAGAAAATGCTAACCATCTAATGCCGTAAAAGTATCATTAAATAGTGTGCAATGCCTCAGATCATAGTCCATCACTTGGATAATGCACCCCATTGATATATGTGTGTGTGTCTACTGGCTTGATGATTATTAATATGCACACACTCGATGTCTTAAGTTGGTTGGTTGGATCAACAAATGAAATTGGATCAATGCTATTTTAGGACAATAATTAAGGTAAAATGTGTTTAGATGGATCTTGTTCTTTCAAAACAAGGGTGTTTGCATGCTTATTGAATTCTGGTTCTATTCTGTGACATTTGGCAGCTAATAGTTTCACTTGTTAACAGTCTCTTCATACAACGTGGTGCTGATGGACATTCAACAAGACGCTTCTCATCCGGGCTCTTACATACAGTTTGGATGTAAAATATGTACAGTTTTAGAGCCATATCTGCATATTCAAGAATACAAATTGGATCCAGTTGAATCAACTCATAACATATTATTTTAATGGCTTCCCTCACTTGTTGTATGCCCTTGTATTCTTTAGAACTCACATTAATCTTAGCATGTAAAAATTGAATGATTTTTTTTGTTAAACAAGTGGCAAATTTTCAGTTTCACATAACTTCTACATTCTTGTTAGGCAAACTTACTTGCAAATAATTGGTTGGTCTCTGAGGAGTGTTTCTATTAACACAACATTTTTGCCTCTTTTATATTCAATGTTCATCCCCTTTGGCTAGTTTTGTCGTATAAGTTTCATCATTTGTTTATTTGCTGAAAAAATGTGTGTTTGTACACAACTAGGCAGCCAAAATTTGGTTCAGCGGTTCAACTAAGCAATGAGGGGGCTAAAATTTCAGATACAGAATCGAATTTTGAATTGTTTGAAAGGGCGTCAATTGTCACTTTATTCCACAAATTTCCCTACTAATATTTTAAGTAATTTAAACCATCATCAATGACTCAATAAAACAACAAAAAGGGAACCACCAATGATGCTCGATCTCATATTCCAATAAACACATTCCTCCAACTACTATATCCATTTCTATTTGGCCTCTTCCCCTCAACCTTTAGCCATACTTCAACTCCTTTTGCCTTCACCAAGCTCCCTATCCCCCTCTCTCTAGATTATTTCACTACTCTCTCAAGGATTTCTCTCTTGGATTTTGCTGCGCAGTCGCCCGATTCCCTCCCCCATTTCGTCACACGGGAATCAATCAAGAGGCTGATTGGTAAGCTCCAAAACCAGTGGCAAAAACAATAACACCCCTCTCCTATATAACACACTCACTCACTTACACACACGCACACACACCATACAAGAGAGAGAATGGGGAGGCAAAACAAGGATCCAGAAATAGTTGGTTCATCAATAGTGCTGCTTCAAGAAAGGTTTAAGCAGCTGCAGAAATTAAAGGAGATGAGAAAAGAGACACAGATGCTCAGACTAATGCCTAAAGAAACCGATCTTCGCCATGACCTTGCAGGCACGGTATTTTCATCATTGTCTACAAACAACACTGCTTATCAAGACCCTTTAGCACTCGGGCTCAACTCCACCTCCCATCATCGTCACACACCACATTTCCGAGGCCAACAAACTATTCGAGGGCCTCACAGTTTCTTTGAAACTCCTGATGTTGATACATCACTTCATCTCTAGAAATTCATGACACATATATGTGTGTGTGTGCGCGCACTCTCCCTCTCTCTCTCTTACTTCTCTATCTTCTTGAGCCTTTTTTCTCTATGTAAGAAAAGTTGATACAATAAAGAGAAGCTAGTTTCAACTCGTATAATTCACATTCTTACCTTACATAGGATAGCATGCAAGAAATGCAGCTAAATCAAAAACTTTCTTGTAGAGCTAACCAGAGCACACCCACAAGCAACGGGCGAAAAACAAGTTAAGCATTACAAAGAGGTTGTCCAAAAATCCTTAAAACTATATTGGTACGTTTCATAAATTTATCAAGATAATCGGGACTTGCCTGCTCATGGTACAATGCTTTTGGATGTTTTCTATCAATACAAATGAAAAATTGGTGACAATTTGTGCAAATGGGAATACAGTATTCTCTTTGGCTAGTTTTGATTATTTGTTACAGCATAGAGATTAAGTATAGGAGTATTTTGTTTTACTATAGCTTTGTTGTATATGTATGTACTTATACATACAGACAGACAGACACAAAGTAAAATCTTAATGAACTACTCCTTTTGCAAATCATGACATCTTATTCAATAAAAAACTACAAGAAAAATAAAATATTAACGTTTGATTGCCTCGCCAGATCCTATATCATATAAATGATTCAGAATGGGTATTGACTTCACTGCTAAGGGCTCAACATTGTTTGATACTTCTATAGCAATTCAAATTGATGGAATACATGCATCTTTTTTACTTGTACACAAAAACAAATTATTTTAACCTGAAATCACATGCTCATCTTCTCAATGCAAAGTTGAGAATGCTAGCCAGTATTTGGTGACAAGAAAATTGAAGAATGCCCATACTTAAATGGGACTATGAGCATCACAGAATCACCCTCCTCCCTTAATACAAGTCTAGACTTCACGCTAGCATTGTGTATCGACTTCAGCTGTTGTAGGTAATACCACAGTTCCCAGAATTGAAAAGACAGTATGATGCACAAGCAACAAAACTGAAACATGTTGATGTACAAGGCCTATCCTCAACAGTTAACATCCTTACATGACATGCATTTCGCTCGAACCATCCTTTGATCTGTGCTTTCGTTTCTTGCTCCTGCAAAACAAAGAAACATGTTTTACATGGAGAGAGAGAGATGGGGTTGTAAATGATAAGTTTATGATAAGTACTTCTCATGTGAAGCTGGATCCAAGCAAGATTTAAGTTTCCTATCGATGTGCTTTACATCTTTCGAAGTAGGGGTCTCGAGCTTATTTATCTGTAAAATAAAATAACATCCAAAGCAACTCAGAAGGTGAATGCGGCCGAATATATCTACCAGTTAGGATAATGCAATGCAGAGAAAAGGAAAACTATACCAACACATCAATTGCATTCATGTTAAGGTAGAGCTCTGAAATGCCATGAGCTGGATGCTGCCGATAGTGCACATTTTTCAGGTATCTATCAAAGAATTATTTACAAGGATAAATTTACATTCATCACTGCATAGTTTATTCAGGGTTGTAGGCTTTTGAACCTCTCAAAGTCGATAGCTTTATGCAACTCACAAGATCTTCGTAAAGCTGCCAATGCTAGCTGCAAATGCAGAAGAATATAATGGATTCAAAAAATTTATGAAAATGTGATCATGACCAACGACAAGCAACATAGTTACAGACTGTACAATGACAAAGCAGAGCTACAACTTTCTCCAATTCGATATTGTATCTTAAGCTCACACACTAAGAGACCTATAAAAAGATCAGAGAATTTAGTTCTGAATTGTACCTGCCCTGGTGGGAATAGAAGGGGAGCTTCCGTACGCATAATTTTATCAACTTCAGCTTTGGCAGATTCATGAAAATTCTGCAGCAAAAATTAATAGGTTTAGGTGTTAAAACCTAAATATGACAGGAAAAGATACCAGGGACATTCATGTTAAAATTACGAATTTCTTCCCTTTAACTCACGTATATGAGATGCTAATTGGAATAATAAACTCATCTCTTAATACGACTGATGGCACTATATTGGACTGGATGGATTACACCAAAGTCAATGTAATTCATGCAATAGAATATGCTTTAATCACTTTGAATAAAAGCGATCATAGGATAGGAGAAATAATCATTAACATGTCAAGTATAACCAGAAAGGGACCTTCATAATCTCAGGCTGCCTCTCATTTGCATCACCAAACTCCTGCAGATTGAAAAAACGGTTTAATACATAACTCTTGCTCTTTATTTTGTCATGTATAATTGCAATTAAGAACCTCCATATCAGTGATAAAGCCTTGAAGTGGTCGATACGGTGAATAGACTATGAGGTCAAATCCTAGACTCTGCAGTGACAGAAATCAACATTAATCAATTAAAATGGTACTCCCTCCGTTCCATGTTAATTGAGTCATTTTTCTATTTTGGGAAATTCCAAGATAATTGAGTCATTTCTATTTTTGGCAAAAAGTAACCCTCTCTCTTACTTTATTCTATCTTCATCTCTCTTACTTTATTCACTATCTACACCATTCTTAATCTCCGTGCCGAAAAGAAGCGCCTCTATTAACAAGGAACGGAGGGAGTACAACAAATTCAAAGCAGTAAATCTATGTGATAGTCATGCCTGAAGAACCAGCATTTCATTATCAAGAATCATATGATGATCCTGTTCGATCCCTATCCCAAGCTGCTCTGCTGACACATGGTTCTCCTCGGCCTTACAAGCAGCATATATGCATGTTAACCTGCAAAGCCGAAAGCATCTCAACTATATATAATCAATAGTTCATAGGCTAAGAACCTTGCATGTAAGCATATCCTGGCAATATTCACTTGTATAGATGAGACAGTTTTGTGTTTTGATGGAAGGTGGGTGAAACAATTAATCATATTTGTGCCTTGCTTCTCATATGGAGTACAAATTATTATCTGTGATCTTAAAATTAACTAATATTTAGTCTAAAAGATTAGTGGGTGTGTAGAAGCAGCAATACATTATATTCTTTGGATGATGCTCCATCACGGACCATTGCAAATAGAACCTTTTGAAGTAGATTAGAGCTGTGGCCTGCACAACATGAAACGTTAAGTTTCAATATATAATCTTTACTTAGCATATATCCAGAGACATATGACCTGAATTTTATGGGGAAGCGTGAGGGCATCACAAACATCTTGGATTTTAAACTCGTAGAAGGCCCGCAAAAGTTGTTCTTCTTCTATCTTGAGAGCTTTTGGACGTGAATGCTTGTCAGCTGAACACAAGGAACAGGGTGACATGGAATGAAAAAGTGGCTCTCTTTATTTAACAAACAAATCAATGACATTCGCCATTTGGTAATGAAAATAAACAAATGCAGATTTCCATCCACTAAGATCAATAAAAATAAAATTAAACTCTTACCACTAGCCTTTGCATCAGTTTGTGGTTCAGCATAAGAGAAAGATCCATCAACATCTACTTCCATCCGTGTAGCTCCATACTTTTACCACACATCACAGTCTTAGCATCATTTTCCGAATGTCAATATGCCATATTGCACAAAAGCACGAAAATTGCAATAAGGTTTAAACATCTGAGCAGACAATTGGACAGAAATAGGATGTCGACATCCAAAATTCCCCTTAATCCTTATTATTATATGTTAAAAGATAAGTAATCTCCTTACAGCTTGTTTGATAACTTGATGGACACCAGATCTAGATGACCAACTACTAATCTCATCTCATAATTCTCACCAATTACTAATCTCGTGTCAGACAAGTTACAACTAGTTCGTAGACAATAATTTTGGCGCTTATGCTTCTCCAAATTCAACTAACTTTAACAAATTCACATTCGACAAGAAATGAAATCCAAAAGAGAATTTCTAGGATCCAGAGTAGTGGGTATTACTGAGAAAAGCTACGGGAAACTAAACTGGCAGTTAATTGGTTAGAACACTCATGCATAATGGTTGCAAGACTAACTATATACTATCCATGACTCGTAGATGTTTAAAAACCGAACAAAACAATGAAACATACATTCAATAGGGCGGAAGACAATGCTTCCCGCAGAATATCTAGATCAGCTTATCGGCATATTATCTGGTCCAAAAAGTACAATTTCTAATCCCTACAAATCCAATTCCAATTCACATCCCATTCCCCATATTGGCCAATACTTGAACCATAAAACCTGAAAGAAGAAAACTAATGTACAAAGTCTCTCAAGTGTAACAGAACAAGCATACCTTCTCAAGTGCTTGCTTAGCTCGTTTATTAGCTTCCTTGTATTTTTCCTTCTGCAAAATCCAACAAAACGGTTCATATCAAACAGTACAAACATCTTTCAATTTTCTCAAGCACTGAACAAAGTGGTAAGGGAATGATCATTACAAGAGCCTGAGGCGTGAATATCCACTTCGCTCTGTGTGTCGAAGTCGCAAAATCCGCCATTAATCTCTGTATTACCAATAACAATAATCAATTTTCACACCGTTAAAAATGAAATGCATTGTGAACGAAACTCAAAAGTGATAAGGGTTTTTCACCTTTTTACTACAAAAAAATTGCAAAATTCAGGAGCTACTTCAACTTCAGCAGCTACTTCAAATTCGCGTTTCAGCAATGTCAGAAACCTGCATTTACATCGAGCTTTTAGCAGTTCATCACTCAGTTTCACTCCTTCCAATTGAATTTGAAAATAGACCTAATAGTCCCCATAAGAGCATCTCCAACCATACTCCATAACCCATATTTGCAGTTGAAATGAGCTCCAATCATACTCCAAAACCCGCCCCAGATTGTACTTTTTTTGCATTTTTGAACAGTATCTACCCAGAGATGGAGTAGAACTGTAGCAAAACACAAATCTGCTTTTTAATTTTTATTTTTTTAAATTGCAATTGCACCCTTCCTTTCATTTCTATTTGAAGATGATTACCTGTATATGGAGAAAAGGCCATCAGTTGATTGAACAATGGAGTTGCAGAGACTGGGGAAGAAATCGCATTGGAGAAGACGATGGAAGTAGGCGCCTGTTTTTTAGTCTTAAAATTTCCTATTTAATTGGGCTTCAAGTTAATTAGGGTATTGGGCCAAGGTAAATATAACTGGACATCTTTCAAATTTTAATTAAGATGCATTTGATTGGTCTATCATACTTCAACACGCGGATATCTTTACACTTTTAATTGAGCATATTTTACCTAAGAAATAATATCCTACGTAGCATATGAGCTCCTTAAGTGAGCATCATTCTCATTAAACGCATTTTTAACGTTGTTTGTTTCGATTTATATATTTAGTTTGATTCTAATGCATTAAACAATGATATTGAAATTTTTAATTTCACAAAATTCATGTAAATTAAACCTCGATTTGCTCGTTTTCTCTATAAATTTAAATAAATTAATAAACTAACAAATCAAGCTTTGATTTTTATGAATTTTGTGAAATTTAAAATTCTAATAACACTTTTTAATGCATTAGAATCAAACTAAATATATAAATCAAAATGAACAACGTTAAAAATGCGTTAAACGAGAGTGGTGCTCACGTAAGAAGCTCAGATAAGGTATGTAGCATGTCATTTCTCTATTTTACATACTGACTTTTATTTATTTTTAATTAATTATAATTAATTTTACAATACATAATTATTTTTATATAATTTTTTATATTATATATAGTATGGTATTTAATTTATATAAATATAAATTATTGAAAAAGTGTTATGGGATTAATGTGTAATTTTAATTAATATGTACATAAGATTTAAAAAGTAGTACTAAGTAAATATGGAATATTCTTTTATTTTAGGTTTGGTATATATTATTGAAGTAAAATTAATGTTTGACGTGACATATTCTGAAAATTTTATTTGGATTTAGAGTAAATGGTTGGAGATAGCTAAAAAAACACTCTTTCTTGTTAATATCTGTTAAAACACTAGAGAACCATTTATTCCACTTTTAATCGTACTTATCTCATCTTCCATACAAAATAAAAATGCAATCTTTTTATAGTTTAATTAATTTTTATCAGCACTTCATTTGTTCCATAATAGTGAAGTTATTTTATTTTTTATACATTCTATAGAGTTATTTCTTTTCCTTTTTATAACAAAAGTCAACATATTTCTTTCTCTTTTACTTATGTTCTACTTTATTTTTCTTTTCATCTCTCTATCTCATAATTTATCATATATTGAGTGTCGAAAAGAAACGCATTCACTACTGAGAAATAAAAACAGACGGGGTATTAGAGCATTGGCAATGGGAGCCTATCTCCGGAGCTAATCTCAGAACATATCTCCATTTTTTACTGCCACGTCAGCAGGCTCATCCCAGAGCCTATCTCCCTGCAATGAGAGCCTATCTCTTTTTCACAATATCATTTTTATTTTTATTTATATATTTTATTTTTAAACAAGAAGATAAAAAATAAATTTCATTAAAAAAACATACTAGATTAAAAAAACGTACTACATAAAAAAAGATAGATAAAAACAAGCACACATCAATCGGACACGGGTTCCGGCTCGTCATCCTCGGCAAGACCATCTTTTTCTTCAACCCTTGGATGGTGTTCCAGATGGACTTCTTCACAGATCGAGAATTGGATTTCATGTGCATAATGTAGAGGCCCACCATCGATTGTGCGAAGGCGGCATGACCCAATGCATTGTCAGCCTGGACCAGTGCGGATTGGGCATCCGTCCCGCTGGACTCTGCCTTCCCCTTCTTCGCTTTTGCCTTCGTTGCTTTCACGCCCATTAGGCGGTGAGTAGGCTCAATGGGCGATTGGTCCTCTGACAAGTCTGTTGGCTCCGCTCCGTCGCTGCTATAGCTCTCGAAGAGCGTCAGGCGTGTCCGCACCGATCTCGTCTGCAACGCCTCCTACATACCCATTTTGAATTTGGGAAAATCCTTCAGTTGCTGATATGTATCCCAGTACTTGAATCCTTTTGAGTTGACAGTGCCCCTAAACTCCTTCATCGACAACTCTCTGACAGAGAGTTCGTTCTCTCCGCTACGCATTTCCCGCAAGTTGCAATCGTAGATACCGTGAAATTTAGCGCAGTCGAACACCAGGCGTTTCCAATGCTTGCGTAGATCGCCGGGCTTGTGTGTCGGGGCTCCATCGGGCTTGACTTGTTCGTATCTTTGCGTGATACGCCCCCAGAACCCACCCTCGCCCTGATTGTTGGCTACAATCGGGTCCTCAGAGATATCTGCCCAACAACGAGCAAGAGCAATCGACTCCTTGATGGAGTAGGTACTCCTTGTGCGCCCACCGTCAGAAGACTTGGCTCTCACTTTCTCCTTTCTCTTCCCCTTCACCGTCTTTGCCTTTGGCCTAGGAGGAGATGGCTCCATACCGGACACCTAGTACTCGTCGGTGCTGAAGTTCAAGTCTCTTAACGGAACAGTGGATTCGTCAGTACCAAATACGCTTGGGCTCATCGTTGGGCGGTAGACATCATCGTCGGAACTCGATGTGTTCATCGGTCTACCATCACCGACGTAGCCGCTTTGTGGGAAGCCGGCGTATTGGGTGTCGTGGAGAAAAGGTAGACCTCCTTGTGACGGAATCTGATTTGAACCCATCCCAAACTGGGATGATTGGGTTCCCAACCCGAACATGTTTTCCACAGGAAAATGGCCACCTCCGGGATATTGGTTTCCCGCTAGTAGGTTCGAAAACTGGCCTCCTTGGCTAGTAAACTGATTTTCGCCGGAATTATTGGCATCATTGGGATTCATTTTGCTAGAGAGATGAATGTGTGAAATGATGAGGGACGTCATCGGCCCGAGCCTCTGCAATGGAGGCCCATCGCAGAGCCATGTGCCATCGGTTGGGGCGATTCATCGGTCAAGGGGCGGAGGCGCTGGGGAGGGGAAATCGCCTCCCCCCAATTGCGACCGATGGGCGTCGATGGGGGAGCCGATCGTTCGGCTCTTGCGATCGGCTCCCATTGCCAATGCTCTCAAGTGTGAGGAGAATCTTTTTACATGACTCAGCATCCATTAGTCAGAAAAGCCAAACAACACACCACCAACTCAATTCAACTCCACCTCAGAGAGCAGATTGCATATAAAAAATTCTCACTAGAGAGAGAATAAGACACTGAATGAGTGGGGAAGCAGCTCTGAATCAACAAACACTGCAAAGATGCAATCTTTCTCTGCATTTTCAGCGAAATTTATCTTCCTTACTTTAATCTTACAGAGTATGCATGATAATCTAACGTTGTTCGTTTTTCTCTCCATTTTTTACCCAAATTTTTTTGGGGGGTTTTAAGATGAAGGTTGGATTGATATGAAGCAGGTGTTGTGAGATTCTCGTTCTGCCAAGAAGGGTTTTGCTATTCACCGTCAATCTTGGAAGAGCAACCACTCTACTGGAAGGCTACCAACCCAACTCTCTCACCCTCTCATCTTAAAGGTCAGTTTGATTGAGAAAAGGGTTTCTTTTTTGTCATTTTATTTTTTCATTATTACATTTGATGAATGTTATTGTGTGTGGGAAAGTGAAATAGTATTTTTTGTATGTATCGTATTGGCTTTGTTGAAAGAATGTTTGTTTTTCCTTTAAGATTTTGTGGGACTTAATGAATATGTTGGTTATTATATTTGATGCTTGTATGAGAGCAAATAATTTTATCAAATGATCTTTTCACCAAAGTATAGTATATATACTTCTGTATTGTGTTCCTGAGATTGAATTTTGGTTGAATCAAAATACTATTGAATCTAGTGTTTGATTGGGAAAAGAAAAGGAGAGGGAAAAAAAGAAGGAATTGGTAAGAGAAGTGTTGACTGATTTGTGTGTGTTGTTTCTAGACTTGCCGGGGTTCACGCGTAGCGTATACAAGAGTGACCATGCTTTGATCACTCCTGAAAGTCATGTCTTTGGCCCTTTGCCCGAGTGGTATGTTGATATCGATTTTTCAGCCAACTCATAGATGGTGTTGGCAGATCTTCCGTAATCTTTGTATGCCGTTTTCCAGGAGTAACACATTGGGTGCTTATCTCATCACACCTCCAATGGGCTCACATTTTGCCATGTACTTGGCAAAGATGCAAGGTTAAATTCAACAGTAAATTATTCAGTCGATCTTTTGCTCGATAAAATCTGAAGAAAAAGAAATGCTGACCCTTTGTTTTCTGCAGAATTTTCAAAATCAGCACTCCCACTAAAGGATGTCGAGAGGTCTGGCTAAGAATTTTCCTAACCTCCTATACCAATTCATGCTCAACTTGGAACTTTGCTTGACTTCTAATAAAAACTGTGGCATGACGGTGCTTGCTTAATCAGGTTTGTGTTTGTCCTTCATGGTGTGGTGACTCTCACTGATGCATCGGGCGCTAGGCATAATCTAGAGGTATCAGAGCTAAACAACTATGAGCTATCGCTCTTTACTTCTTGGTTAAAATTTCAAATGACTGTTTGTTTGCATAAGCCATGTAAATACAAACCTCGGCAGCTCCTTGTGTAAAAATCGCAGGTTGATTCATACGCTTACCTTCCTCCGAATCTGAAACACTCGTTGGACTCTAGTGCAGCTTCCACGCTTGTTGTACTTGAGAGAAGGTTTCCTCTTGATCTTTCTCCTATTCTTTATGACTTAGTTATGGTGTTTTTATTATGCGTTTGGACTAACAGGAATAACTCATTTTTCATCAAAGGTTAACAGCCATAGTTTCTCGTTTATCCCAGGTACAACTACTTGGAAAATCATGCTACTGAGCAGATCATTGGCTCAACAAGTGAGCAGCCCCTTCTTGAAACTCCTGGCGAGGTAACACTTAATCAGGAAAAGAAATTTGAAATCTAAGCTTGTTTTGGGACATAGCAGAAAGGTAATATTCATACGATAAATATTTACAACCGGAGATGTTTCACATTTCTGTCTACTCTCCCAGGTTTTTCAGCTTAGGAAGCTTCTTCCCACCTCTTTGGCTTACGATTTCAACATTCATGTAAGTTCCAAATCAGGTTAGTATACGCCTCATATTTGGTGATACATGGCTCATTTGCTAAACTTGTGTTTTGGCAGATTATGGATTTCCAACCTGGGGAATTTCTCAACGTAAAGGTACACTTTCTTTAGCTTCAGAAATCATTCGACCATGTTGTTGCATAATAGGCGAAGAAGATGACAAATTCTGATCTTGTTCTATTAAAACACATTCACTGATTCAAGAAATGCTAGATTTACAGCTGGTTTGACATTTTTGCAGGAAGTTCACTATAACCAGCACGGTCTACTGCTTCTGGAGGGGCAAGGCATCTACCGCTTAGGTGATAGCTGGTACGAGCACATCTGATTTTGATTAATATGTTCAACTTTGTTCCTAAAAGACCACTGTCTAGTTGTTTGTTTGTTATAAAAGAAACATGGGTTGTGATTTGTGTGGAACAGGTATCCAGTTCAAGCTGGTGACACAATATGGATGGCGCCATTCGTGCCTCAATGGTGAGTTACGAGCATATGATATTGCGTTGATGAGACAATATATTATCAACGCGACTCTGACATGATGAGCGTTGTTCGTGTACAGGTATGCCGCGCTAGGCAAGTCCAAGACACGCTACTTATTGTACAAGGATGTCAACAGGAACCCACTGTAACGACAACCAACCCATACATCACGTTCCATTACACATGCGTCCTCTTCCAAGCTCAAGAATCCTAGCAAGCTGATCAACTGTGGAGGAAGTTAGCTGCATTTTTCGACTCATGTTAAACTCTAATCTTGTTATGTATTGTGTTTTCAACTTGTTTCATTTCATCAATACGCGTAGTCGTAGACCCTCGTAGTTTTCTATGGTGCATGCAATGAGGTGTATCGGTCGGCCTAAATGAAGAATTTAGAACGGGTCAGGCCAACACTAAAAGCTGTTTGGGCCTAAAAGCATGGCCCAAAACAGACCGACCCAATGGTCCAATGAGAAGCAATTAATGATCAAAAAGTATGAATATGATTGCATTTTGCCATTCACACACACACACACACACACACACACACACACACCAAAATCTGATCCTCTCTTTCTTAAAACTAGTTCCATCTGTTTTTGTATTCCGAGCCATTTAGTTTTACGTTTTTTCAGCCTTTTTCTGCTATTCTAATGATATATTGCCATTCACAATGGATAACGCAATAGAAAAGGGAAGCGCAATAGCTGAAAACTAGCCGCATTGGCCTTTAAACAAGCAGTTTATCAAAAAATCTTTCAAGATGGAAAAATTAATCAAAAAGGTCTAAGAAACTTCTAAAGATTTCGCAGAAATTGCGAGAAAAGCAAACGTTACATATCATCACTTAATAGAGTCAAACATAAAGGATTTCTATAGGAGTCAGACAGTACTAAAATTAAGGTTACAAATTACTGAACGGATATTCCGCTCCCGAAGGATTTCTTCTAATCCTCCAACTACCTAATCTTTTTTAGGAAAGTAGGATCAATCTAGGCTGTGTTTAAATCTGTACACTTGTGTTTCTCCCTGCAAGTTTGATTTCTACTTTCTCTTCACTTTTCTTGCTGTGAGGAAGCACTTGAAATATGTAAAATTGGAGTTTTACAGATTACCTCAACTCTTAGCCTGTTCCAGCACACGGGAGTTCGGCTGGAGCTTCTTCAGTTCTGCATTCTAATTGAGGGAGCTCGGTAGTGTTTCTGTCGTGCTCCATGCTTGGAACCTGTGTCCTGTGCTTGTCTGGAGTCGAAGCACAGATTTTCCTTTGGCTCACCTTTTCTTCAGATGAATTTTGTTGTTCTCGGATCTCAGAAATGTTTGCTCTCTGGCCTGGACTTCTCTTCTTGTGGAGTTCAGTGTCTCCTTGTAGGAGTTCTTCTGGGGTTGCAGCGGGGTCAAGATCCCAGCAACCCTCGGGCAAGTTAGCACTTTCAACTTTGAGGGAGCAAGATGGGACCTGGTGTGAAAACCGTAGCATCTCTCTTCTTGGGATCCATTGGGTAGCATCCTTGTCTATGTTCCTTCTGTACACTGTCTTATATCCATCCAGCTTAATCAGAGGCGCTACACAGACACCGTTATCTTCAGAATAGTCATCAAGAACTTCGACCATTTCATACTGGTGTCTTACCTCATCTGGGGTTTTTCTGTTCCAATCCGGTGACCAGTTTCGGTATACAGCCCAAATATCTCCACTTCTTGGATATATTCTTACACAACCTCCCCTACCAGCCTTCTCCCTAGCAAGAAGATGAGAGAATATGTTGACTTGCTCCACTGCTTCGGAGTGAAACACTCTAAAACTCCCACAAGATTTGGTAAAACCACAATCCAACCAATTTACGACCCCAAATTCAGTGTCGGATTTTGAGCTCAAGTAGCTTATGTAAATCTTGAATGGTTTGAGTGAGATGATCTCCCGAATTATACAATACAAGCGAGGCATCCCATCTTCTTCATCATAGAGGGCCCATATCTGCTTCGGCTTAAAGCATTCTTCAGATCTATCAAGATCAAAATCATGGAAGTCAGAATCTGGAACTGTTATCGAAATAGTTCTCTTAAGTTCCAATACTTTATTAGCAGCAGCTGATTTAGCAGCTTCGGCAAGCGCCTTTCTTTTCTCAGCCTCTACCGCAGCTGCTTCGGTAGCCAACTTCATCTCTTCAAGCTTCCTACCAATTTCTGTTCTTGCCTTATCAATCAACAACTGTCTCCCATCAATTGCAGGAACAGAAGCTGAACTCCGTCTTGTCAACGTTTCTGGTGCAAAGGGAAGCTTAGCAGCAGGCTTTAATATTCCATTTGCAGTGGCTGTCTTAGGTTCTACATGAACATTTGCACAAACTTCTTCATGTCCATTGGGATACGAAATTCCTAATTCCACTTTTCTCTTCTTGGCAGGTCTCCCCCGTCTGGGTTTGGATGCATCGTACTGACTATTACAACCGTTAGAGCCCACGTGACCAGTGGCCTTCACGGACTGATGCTTGGCGTTAGCTTTTGTCTGGTTTGCCTCTCCATTGGCTTGATAATAGACAAAAGAAGATGAAGACAGTCCACTACGATCTGAGAGGCCCACAGAGTTTCCAGCTGAGGTACCCTGAAATGATATATTAGAAGCATACTCAGATCTATATCCAGTATGATGTCCCGACACCACATTTGGTGCACCGTAACCAGTTGCAGTGGGTATATATGCAACCCCACGACCATGGCTTCCATGACCATAACCATTCTCAGACACATAAGAATAGTTATATTGGAAAGTACCATTTTGCGGGGCCAACCCAGTTTCAACGGCAACAAAGACACCACGACAATTTTTGCAAGAAAGCCGTTTGTTAACATATTTCCTAAGATACTCATACTGGACATGGCAGGAGGAACAAACAGTCCAAAATGTATCGAGTCTTCCATGGGCAGTAAACTTGGAAGGATCACTGTACCCAGCAAACAAACTTCTCCGCAGATCATAAGCACTTCTATTAGCACTATCAGATAAGAGTGTCCATGCTTCAGAAACTAGCCGGAAAGCCCCATCAGCACCAACAGTTTTGTTTTTATCAGGGTGTAGCATTACTGCCATTTTCTTGTACTGCTTCTTCAATGTGGATTTCTCAACAGATGTGTCCACTCCAAGAATTGAATAAAAGTCAAGTTCTCCGTTAGCCAGTGCATCAGAAGCTGCGTAGACTCCAAATGTGGCCACCATCTGAGATATGCCATCCAGTTCCTTACACAATGTCTGAGCTCTCAAAGCATACTTCTGTGCTCCAACGAATTTTTTTTCCAAAAATTGCTTCTCAGCCAATGTTTTAGCTCTAATGGCTTCCTCTGTATTGGATCCCATATCAAGTTCCAACTACAAAACCGACCTAAATCCTCAACAAAAAACTACAAATTACAAGCCGCCTATGTCAGATGACAATCCTATGGCCATACGAAAACAGTGACTGCCTGGTGCAGAAAATGAAAAACATATCATATAGTAACATTAAATTTCAGCTGTACACATAATAATATCACGATGATTAAACATAAACAAATCAAATCAACAATAGGTTCAACAACAAAAATTTCAAAAGAAAAATAAATAAAAGTCCTCCACTGCTCAAGCTAAACTAGATAATCCAGACGCACCAATCGTTGTGTTGTGTCACTCAGCACCAATCAGAATAAATAAATCAGTCGTAAATTGAAATCATCCACTTCACGCAACAAACACAGCGAAAAACATGCAAAAGAAATCGCAGAAAATTGTTGGAACTAACAGAAACAAACAATTGAAGACACGCAAACATCACTTCAACGACGTTTTCACAAAATTCAGCCCAGTCAAACAATTTCAAGCTTAATTCAACCCAGCGCCAAAATTAAGCAAAACCTCCGAAAAGTCAGTTCAATGTTCTTACTACAAAAGATCTAAGCTTAGAAACAGCGAAAGTTCAGCAAGAGACAACCATTTTAAGCCCAAAAAAAACGAACCAAACAAATGGAGAAAATCACAAAATCTAATCGAGATTCAAAAAATCCATAGTAAATTAACTACAGAATCTCCTGATCCTCCAAAATTAGCTTCGGATCTACACAAATATCAGGTTTAATTCATATAAACATAAATCCACCGCACCATTCCAAAACACCACCAATTGAATTTCCAAAAAAAGAAATACAAATAAACCGAAAAGGAAAGCTCACTTAAGATCAAGCTCGGAGCTGGCGACCAGCAGAATATTCCGGCAGCCGACGGCAGAGATTCTTCCAAAAATCGGAGCACCAAAAATAAAAATAAAAATAAAAATAAAAATTAATTATACTGTGGAGAGATTTAAACTAGTAGAACAACTATACGCAGCAGTTAAAAAATTGTGTTAATATATGGAGTATATAAATAAAATTAAAATGGAACCAAAATACGGAGTATGGCAATTAATAATTACTAGTATACTATTATAAACTATTGTAGTTTTCTGAAAGTAACTAGTTATAGCATTTAATCTTGGGGCGGCATCCTATGCATTATGACTTATGCGCACCAAACTAATTGTTTGAAAAAATATATATAGGAGTACATCAATATTACATTAATTTCAAGTTATCATTTTATCTACAATCTGATTAACAATTGTAAAATAAAAAAAAATAGAAAGGCTCATCTTAATACTACACGATATGTAGAAAATTATTTGTGTTTTTAGTTAATTGTTTCGAAAATATTACATAATGGCAGATAAGTTTTAAAGTAAAAGTTTATAAAACATAGATAGAATAAAATAGAGTGAATAAATTGCAAATATTAGCATTTTGTGGGGTAGTAGAGTAGTAACATGGAGTTGTGGGCCACAAAAATAAATTATGGCTTATTTTTGCTCAAGTTTATAGTACACAAGGAATAAAATAAAAGTTGAAAATTAAAAGAGTAGTAGTAATTTATTTTGAATGCTCTATTTCCAAATTGTTCTTCGACGAGTTGTATATAAACATACGTAGTAATTATTTAAAGGATGAAATAGTATTTCTTAAAATCTTACAAAGCTCACACCTACATGTTATCCAACAACTAACTAATAAAGTAATTTAGGGGAAATTTAATTAAAAGGGACATTTTTAGTGGGCTTGGGTAAAGCCCAAGAATGGTACTAGCAATAAAATTAGTATGGCTCGTATTAATCAGCGCAGAAGATAGCTGGACCTCGTAGTCATGCCTAGAAGAGGTGGATCGACTTGTCATTTTAGATCTTTATTAATTGTAAATTGATTCCAATATTCAAATAAAAAAATTCCAACATTTCTATTCGTTGACTGTCTTCTGGTATTGTTAAACAAAATAAAGAAACGAGGAGATAGTACTCCACATGGTAAGCACAAAACACATACTCCTACTACACACATGACATGAGCCTTCCCTGCCTAAGTGTTATTTTTCTTATTTTTTACTTGTAAATTTTTGAAATTTTGGAGAATCATCTTCTTCTGCCCTCACAAAATCAATGGCTTTGAAGATAAAACTTTGAAGACTGAATTGTTGGAAGGGGCTGAATTTGAGTTTTCGAAATTACAGAAGAAAGCAATAATGGACGCTGGTGATTTAAAAGAGAAGATAATGAACAGTTAATATGATTGAGTTTTAAAATGCTCCTATTTTGATTCATTAAGTATTAAAATATTAGTGTAGGAGGCGTACTTTTTCAAGTATCACTTTTTTTAGTCTATTCCGGAGTCTTATTAGGTTTTCTTTTCAATTTAATTATACAAAATCTTATTCTTTCTACACTTTTTCATAATTTTTATTAGGAAAATTGATGATTAAAATGTGAAAAAAATACTATACAGTAAATTGATATCTGATTTAATTATATAGAATTTTGTTATTTATTAACAACAGGATTATAATTTTTCATCCTTGTTTGATTTATGTGGGCAATTTGTATGAGTTTATGGTTGTATGATAGAACGTTTATATTGTTTTGTTTTATATATACTCCCTCGTCCTAGAGGTGGGAAAAAAATATTGAAATACCGAGATACCGCACTTATCGTAGCGGAAAAAATACCAATTTTTAGGTATACCGCAATTTACGATATGGTAACGATATCAATTTTCTTATATTGTGGTATACCGAAATACCGTAATTCGGTGTACCACGGTATACCGAATCCTCGATGCAACAAACGAGGATAGTGCTCAAATAAGGTTCTCATATAAAGTATATAGCGTAGTATTTTACTGTACAGTAAAGCCCCTGCTGAAATTATTTTTTGCGTCCGCAAGTGCACATGCATGTATATATCTATGTTTTGCTTGTGTTATGCTTATGGTGGTGTGATGCACGAGAGAAGAAAAATAAAAGGTTTCCGAATTTGATTTGGGAAATTCTTCTCAATAAAATCACAAGGAAACTTCTTTATCATAAATTTCCAAAAAACAGACAAGTTTGTAGATCATTATATTATATAGCCAAAAAAATGCACACTGTCCTAATCATTGGCATCTTATATTCACCATTTTGTGGTAAAAAAATGAATCAAGAATTTCACATTTTCACTCAGCTTCTCTTACACATACAGAGAAGTAAATCACTTTCAAGAATTCATATAAAACATCAACAAAAGGAGAACATATACACTTGGAACATCAGTAATATCAGTCAAGCAACAAACTCTGGAATGCTGTGTTCATCAGTCCTCACCTGTAAGATCTCCCCAACGAACGTTGTGCTTAGCTGCAAGATAGTGTGCTCCCACGGGTCCCCTGCTTCCGTACGGATAGAGCTCCGGTGCGATTTTCCTCTCTTCCAATTCCTTCAATAATGGCGTGAAAAGAGCCCATGCAGCATCTAGCTCGTCACTCCTGATGAATAGTCTTCGCTCCCCTGCTATAGCGTCTAGAAGTAGTCGTTCATAAGCATCCGGTATCTCTCTCGTGTACCTTCCCCGACATCATCAAAATAATAAAATTTGGACTGTAGAATGTGGAAATGGGATTAAAATATTCAATCTTTTTTACCTGGCTTTATAGAGAAGATTTAGATCACTACGGTCTAGTCTCATTTCAAGGCCGGGGACCTTGTTATTGATTTTCAAATATATGGCCTCGTCCGGCTGCACACGAAGCACTAGCTCGTTCGTGGCCAAGTCCAAATCCGTCCCAAAGGTGTGCTTGTACAGATTACCGGGAACGTGCCTGAACTGAACTCTAATCTCGGCTCTGATTTCAAACGCCATTAGTTAGTGTCAGGATATTACAATTCAAAACTTAAAAAGATCCTGACTTACATACCGTCTCGTGTGTAGGGCTTTGCCAGCTTTCATGAGGAACGGAACGCCATCCCAACGAGCATTATTTATAAAGAGGGCCGCAGCAGCAAATGTCGGAGTAACGCTATTATTTGGTACAGTAGGATCGTCTGTATACCCGAGGTACGTTTTGCCACCCTTGCTCTGCCCCTTGTACTGGCCAACAACCACGTTTTCGAGCAGCAACTGCTTCATTGATCGCAGAACTTTCACCTGATTGGAATGCAGAATCTCAAAATAAAACTCACTTGAGTGCAAATTTTCAAGGTTTTAATACCTTCTCGTTCCTTATGTCTTCAGCATCCAAGCTGACAGGAGTCTCCATTGCAAACAATGCTAATATTTGCAGCAGATGGTTTTGCATAATGTCTCGGATTATTCCATAGTTGTCGAAGTAGCTGCAACGACGAAAGAGACATTTCACAACCACGAACAGAATTCATAGTAGGTTATGTTAAAGAGCCTCACCCTCCTCGTCCTTCTGTTCCAAAATCTTCCGAGAATATGAACTGGACGTTGCGGATGTAGTTTCTTGACCAAAGAGGCTCAAAGACAAGATTTGAGAAACGAAGCACTGATAGGTTCTCAACCAACTCCTTGCCCAAATAATGATCAATTCTGTAATAAAGTCAAGCAAGCCTGGTTAACTACTCCATAAAACAACGAGGTAACTCTTCTTGGATATTACCGGAATATTTGGTCCTCGTTGAGAAACTGTTTTAGACATCTCGTCAGCTCACTAGAAGACTCTGAGTCACGACCAAACGGCTTCTCTACAATCACCCTTGTCCATCCAGTTGTTGAAGAAGCTCTGGTGCTAGCACAACGGGCCACATCCACAAATATGTTTGGGGGAATCGATAAATAAAACAACCTATTCGAGAGTCTACCACCCTGAAAAATAATTTCATACAACAAGCTAAAACTGTCATGAAATTATTGATATGTTCAAAACAGCATTATCAAAAGATTTTGGGATAAAACTTGATTCATCTAATCTTGATAATAAATGATTCACACTGCCAAATTTCACGTTTTCTGGGGTAGAGATGTCGAGGTTAACACTTATGCATAGTAAACACGCGGCTCTATAAGTGCAATAACAGTTCATAGTTATATGCATTCAGCGATATTTAGAAGAAATTGTTCGTGGCGTGTGTGCATACAACAGAACAAGAATTAGAAATCCGAACCTCTTTTTCCTTCAGTTTGCAATCCAATTCCGAGAAGTGTTCCTTCGAATTGTACTGACCTGAATGGTAAAAGCACCTCTTTAGAAACTGTGTCATTTTGTCATCACAGTTTTCTCTGGAAAACAACAATACGAAACAACAGTTAGACTTCGAAATATCACACATTAGCAATTCGTGTTTTAAGTTAATGTTATTGAAACAAATGGAAAAACCTCTGATCAATCCTGCAAGTCAAGGTTCTGCTGATCATATTTCTCAACTCCTCATCATTCATCTTGGTCCGAGAATACCCAAAAATGACAAAATTCTGCAGAAATTCAGCAGCCTTATTCACTAACACGAACTCGAATACTACTTCTATGTTCTAACCATGAAACCAATACAACACCTCAGGTAGCCAATCCTCGTAATAGAGAGCAAAAAGAGCAGGAAAGATCTTCTTCTTTGCAAGATCGCCTGATGCACCAACAACTGTGATGCTTAGAGTAGAATCCCCCTCAGCTGAATCAGAAAAATTGGGCTCTTCAGCAAGGGGATTGACAACTGAGCCCTCTACAAACACAGCAGCAACCAGTTATAAACCGAAACAAAACAAAACATGATGAAGAAAACACACACTAGTTGAAATTAATAAAAACCTCAAATGCTCAAGTCTATCAGAGAATCACACAACACTAAAGTGATCAATTCTTGATTAATTTGTTAAGAACCTTTATGGTTTTGTTGAATTTTACATGCATGCCTAAAACAACTCATACAACCATTCAAAATTCATATCAAGAATCATTCAAATGTAGCTCATAGAGCTTCTATTTCTTCATACAAATCTGAGAAACCATAAACTTCATCAGTGTTCATAACAACACACATGAAATTATATGAATTAAAAAAAATTGCTTGAATGATACATCAAACAGCCTTAAAGTAAAAAATTCAACACACGACACACAGAGAAACATAGAAACCAAGAAACAGAGATAAGATCACTGAAACCATACCATCTTGCAAAGAAACGGCATTAAGAGGATACCCATTGGATGATCTTAGCTCAAAATCGCTTCTTCTAAGCTGAATTCTTGCAAAACTCTTGGGAACCCACTTGGAGAAATGGCCTGAAATCGCCATCTTTTTTGAACTACACAAACTCGTATTGTGGAAACAAGAAAATGTGGTTGAAGATGATGAATGACAACACGGATTGCTCAACAATTTAGCCATAATATATCCTTTTCAGGTGGAAGCTTTATATTTCTGCTAAATCACACCTTTCATTCAAGAATATTATGGCCTCCTAAATTGGAATTCGATTGCTTGGGATATTTATTTTTATAGTATTAGTATTATTTTCTGCTGAAAAATACATTGTTGTATGAAACACACGAGATTTTTTTTCAAAAGCATAATCCTTTATATGAGGTTCAGAATTTATCTTTTCAACATTATCTATTCTTGAACATGAAAAAAATAATCAAAAATACAAAAAAGAGGGTTTTGGGCCAATTTTAAATATTGGGTCTTGAAAACTTTGATACTCCACATAGTAAGGTGTGGCCCAAACAACAAACAATGGATTATATCCTCATCAAAATATTGTCATCATTTATTCAGTATTTCTTTTTCACATTTTATCAGCTGCCAACCCATCAGCTTATCTACAATATTCCAAATTATGACAAAATTTGGCTGTAAGGGCATCTTAATTTGATATTGTTAAGTATCTTTTGTTATGCCATTTAACAGCCAATTTTTAAAATATTAATGGAGTTGAATGGCATTACAATAATACTAGTATACTCCGTATATAACAAGGCCTGTTTGTTCACATTGGAAATATATCAATCCCCATCACTAAAATAAAAATATCACTCAACTACTTTTCAAAATCAATCTTAATTAATCAGTCCCTACCAGTATTAAATTCCCTATAAGAAAAAATGGACATAAATTAATAGGTTTAATGGCCCCTTGTATTATTTCATCTTCATGATCTACCTAGTGAAATTTCCTCCATTATTTCTTATTGCACTTTACTACAATAATTGGCTTATTAATTTAGTGTGACGTGAACTAGTGAAATAAAATATTAAAAATTCGTGCAATTTCTTTGAAGAACAAAATCGTTTGTCACACAATATATATACAATAGTGAATTTGTTTCATGCACTTTGAATTTCCATCTTCACTTTCTTGATAAAATCTTCACATTTCCTCTTCAACTCTTCTGTATCAAACCCTTCATCATCTTCTTCATCATCATCATGTTCATCCCATTTTTCTACCTGCAAATCTTCCTCAGCTAAACCTGCATCAAGATTGATTTTTTCTTCAAGAATTTCTACATTCTCAACACCCTTTTTCTTGCTGTCTTCAACACCACTTTTCTCGGCCCTGTTAGAAGTGTCAAGATCCTAGAGCTCAAAGATGATGAAGTTGGTGATAATGTTAAAGATCAAGAAAGCAGAGCTGACGTGCATGGAGGACGTGGCAGTCGTGACATGGACTCATGCACACTTGGAAAAGAGAGTGCACGAGCTGAAGCTTGTTGTGTGAGCACTAGATCATTGCCATCTCAGCCAGCTGGATCCTGTACGTTCAAGGAAGCATTAATGAAAGGATTAGTGTGTACAAGAGTTTGTTAGTTTTGATGTTTGTTTGTGTAACTGAATAGAGGTCTAGATGGTTCGATTGAGTAGTATAAAAAACCGAATCTGTAATCTCAATCAGTGTTGAATGAAACAGTGTTCTTGAGCTCAAATTACAAACTTTCTATTTTCAGCTACAATGCATCTTTACTTTACAAATATTGATCTTGGTCTCTTCCTTTATGGTATCAGAGCAAGATCTTCTTGATCTTGTCTCTTGTTATCCCTTTTTCTTCTTTTGTTTGTTTTCAAGGAATGGCAAGCTCCAACTCATCTTCTGGAGGGGTTACTCTGAGTCAAGGAACTCAACCCTCTTATGCGCAATTGCCACCAATCTCTGTAAAACTTACAGATACAAATTTCTTGATGTGGCAGCAGCAAGTGGATGTCACGGCCTACGGCTATGGGCTTGAAGGCTATCTGAATGGTGAGAAACAGCCACCACCTAAAACAATCTTTGTAGCGGAAGGAGAAGGAGGATCCATCACTCCAAATGAAGATTTTATATCCTGGCAAAGGCAGGACAGAAGGTTGGCAGCTTGGCTTCTCTCTTCACTGTCAGAAGGAGCTCTTGGTTTAGTCGTGGGATTGAGGTCTGCAAGGGACATCTGGAGTGCCCTTGAGACAAACTACGCTAGTAGATCAACTGCCAAGATAATGCAGTATAGGCAAATGCTGCAAAATCAGAGAAAAGATTCACTCTCCATGAGTGAATACATTGGAAAAATGAAGAATTATATTGATCTTCTGGGATCAGTGGGGTGTAGAATATCTGAAGATGAGCAGATTATGCACATCCTTGGTGGTCTTGGTCAAGAATATGACCCTGCAGTGTGTGCTATAAGCTCCAGATCAGACTCTTGGAGTATAGGAGATGCCACTGCCTTCCTCCTCACTTTTGAGTCCAGAATGGAGAATACAAGGTCCTTCTCATCTAGCACAGAGGGCTCACAGCCTGTGCTTAATCTGATGCAACAGATAACTCAAAAGAGAGACTTCAATCCCAACAGCAACTCCAGATCTGATCAAGGAGGTGGGAGAGGAGGCTCGAGAAACCAGAGAGGAGGAAGAGGTGCTAGAGGTTTTGGCAGAGGCAACAACAAAGTGATTTGTCAGTTGTGTGAAAAACCGGGTCACACTGCTGCTAAATGTTGGCACCGTTTTGAGCAGAATTTCACTCCTCCACAGCCTCAGCCACAATTTCGACCAAGTTTTCAAGGTTCACAACATCAAGGATTCTTTAATCCCTCTGCTCACCTGATGCAGGCAGCAGCAACAAGGTCTCCAGCTTCACTCAACTCAGCTGCAACCTCAGAATTTGGCTTTGATTCTAGTGCATCAACTGCTTGGTATCCAGATTCTGGAGCCACTCATCATGTCTCTGGTGATTTAAGCAACCTGAACACCAGCTCTGAATATGCAGGAGGTAAGAAACTCTTACTTGGGAATGGATCTGCAGTAGCTATCTCTAATATTGGTGAATCTGAGCTGAAACCTCATTCTAGTTTCTCAAGAAAACTGATGTTGAAAAACCTATTACATGTGCCTAGTATAACCAAAAATCTTTTGAGTGTGTCTAAGTTTGCTAGAGATAACCTTGTCTTCTTTGAATTTCACCCTGACCATTGTTTTGTCAAGGATCTGGGAACCCGGGAAACCGTGCTCCGGGGAGTTTTTGACAAGGGATTGTATCACTTCCTAGTAGACCACTCACCAATCAAGAGAAGCCATAGCTCCATCACCACATTTCCTGCTCAATTCAATCAAGGCAACCCGGCTGTCCACTTAGTTAGCTCAGCCATTTCTGCTTCTAGTGTTAATGTAAACCATGATGTTGATTCTCATTTAACATTGTGGCATAACAGATTAGGACATCCCTCTGTAGATATTGTGAAAAATGTCCTTAAGAGTTGTAATGTTCCTGTTGAATCAATCAATGAAACTCTTTTCTGTGATTCTTGTTGCATATCTAAGGCACATAGACTGCCATATAGTGCTTCAGAATCTGTAGTCTCTTCTCCTCTTGCCCTTGTGCACTCTGATCTCTGGGGACCTTCCCCAATTACTTCCAGAAATGGCTATAGATACTATGTCTCGTTTGTGGATCACTGCACAAGATTTGCATGGATTTATTTGCTAAAAACTAAAGGTGCTGTTATAGATGTCTTCAAAATGTTCAAAGCATCATCTGAGACTCTTCTGCAAACTAAAATTAAGAGCCTACAATCTGATTGGGGAGGAGAGTTTCAGGCCTTGACCTCTTTTCTCAGAGATAATGGGATTTCTCATAGGATTTCCTGTCCTTACACTCCACAGCAGAATGGCTTGGCAGAGAGGAAGCACAGACATGTAGTGGAGACTGGTCTCGCACTCCTAGCACAATCTTCACTTCCAACAATCTTTTGGGATGATGCTTTTGCTGCTGCAGTCTACCTAATCAATAGGATGCCATCTAAGGTGATCAATAACATCTCACCTTTTGAGAAATTGTTCTCCAAGAAGCCTGACTATACTGTTTTGAGAGTGTTTGGATGTTCATGCTATCCACTGCTCAGGCCATATAACAATCACAAGTTGGAAAATAGGTCTGTGAATTCAATTTTTCTTGGATACAGTGGATCACATAAAGGTTATAAGGTTCTCTTGCCAGATGGAAGAGTGATTGTATCTAGAGATGTGGTTTTTAATGAGCATGTTTTCCCTTACAACTCTATTTTTCCTCAGGCTACATCAGATGCTTCAGGGTCTTCTCCACATGTTGTTATTTCTCATCTGGATCAGCTTACTGCTGTATCCTCTGAATCTGCTCAAGTTCCTCCTTGTTCACCTACTGCTCAGACTCCAGGTTCTGATGATATTCCTTCTGCGTCCTCTGATTTACACCTTGATGCAGATGAGCAAGGCTCGAGTCCAGGCCCAGAGTCAGCCTCTAATGCTGCCCCTGTAGATGAACCTCAAATATCCAGTAAACATCACATGACTACCAGGTCTAAGGCAGGGGTATTCAAGCCTAAACTCTATACTCTTCAAGCTTACTCTCACTACACTCCAAAATCTGCTCAAGAGGCTCTTCTTTTACCAGCATGGAAAGCAGCTATGCAAGCTGAGTTCTTAGCTCTTCTCAGGAACAAAACTTGGATTTTGACCACTCTTCCACCTGGGAAAAATCTTGTTGGCTGCACATGGATCTTCAAACTTAAACTTCATCTTTCTGGAGAGATAGCAAGGCACAAGGCTAGGCTTGTTGCTCAAGGATTTTCACAACAGCCTGGTTTTGATTTTACAGAGACATTTAGTCCAGTAGTGAAACCAGCAACTATCAGACTTATTCTCACAGTGGCTGTCAGCTATGGTTGGAAAGTGACTCATCTAGATGTGAATAATGCCTTTCTGAATGGAGAGTTGAAGGAGGACATCTATATGAGGCAGCCTCTAGGTTTTGAGCAGGGAGCACCGCATTTGGTTTGCAAATTAAATAAGGCTATCTATGGACTCAAACAAGCCTCAAGAGCTTGGTTCTACACCATCCACTCTGTCCTTCTCTCTCTTGGGTTCATTCAATCTAGGGCAGATGCCTCTATGTTTATCAGAAAATCAGGTCCAGACACTATCTATCTCTTAATTTATGTGGATGACATGCTCATCACAGGTAATAATACTACAGCTACAAAGAAGGTCATTTCTCAACTCAATGCTCATTTTTCTCTTAAAGACCTTGGTGAGGTTAGTCTCTTTCTGGGTGTTGAAGTTGTCAAGACCTCTCATGGTCTCCATCTCTGTCAGTCAGCCTACATCAAGGATCTCCTCAAAAAGGCTAACATGACTGGAGCCAAAGGGTGTCCCACACCCATGGTTTCCACCTGTGAGCTCAGTAAAAATGTTGGTTCCCCTGTGCCTAATGCTAAGTTGTATAGGAGCATTGTTGGTGCGCTTCAATATGCGGCCATTACAAGGCCAGATATCAACTACTCTGTCAACAAGGTTAGTCAATATATGGCTTCTCCGCTTGACACTCACTGGAAAGCTGTCAAGAGAATCCTTAGATATTTGTCTGGAACATTGGATTATGGAATCCAAATTCAAGCTTCAAATGGAATACTTTCAGCCTTTTCTGACTCTGACTGGGCCTCGGACCTTGATGACAGAAGATCCACTACAGGGTTCTGCACTTACTTTGGTAGAAGTCTCATCTCGTGGTGTGTAAAGAAGCAAACAGTTGTCGCTCGGTCCAGTACAGAGGCTGAATACCGAAGCCTAGCTCATACTGCTGCAGAATTGGCTTGGCTGAATTCAACACTCAACGAGCTCAAGCTCTCTCTCACAACACCACCTGTCATTTGGGTGGACAATTTGAGTGCCATAGCGCTTGCTTCTAATCCTGTGCTACATGCTCGCACAAAGCATATTGAGCTTGACATTCATTTTGTTAGAGACAAGGTCTTGAAGAAAGATCTAGATCTTCGGCATGTCCCCACTCGCGATCAAATAGCGGATATATTTACTAAACCTCTGAGTCTACAACCTTTCCTGAAGCTTCGACAAAGACTCGGTGTAGTTTCTCTAGCTTCACTCAGGTTGAGGGGGGATGTTAGAAGTGTCAAGATCCTAGAGCTCAAAGATGATGAAGTTGGTGATAATGTTAAAGATCAAGAAAGCAGAGCTGACGTGCATGGAGGACGTGGCAGTCGTGACATGGACTCATGCACACTTGGAAAAGAGAGTGCACGAGCTGAAGCTTGTTGTGTGAGCACTAGATCATTGCCATCTCAGCCAGCTGGATCCTGTACGTTCAAGGAAGCATTAATGAAAGGATTAGTGTGTACAAGAGTTTGTTAGTTTTGATGTTTGTTTGTGTAACTGAATAGAGGTCTAGATGGTTCGATTGAGTAGTATAAAAAACCGAATCTGTAATCTCAATCAGTGTTGAATGAAACAGTGTTCTTGAGCTCAAATTACAAACTTTCTATTTTCAGCTACAATGCATCTTTACTTTACAAATATTGATCTTGGTCTCTTCCTTTAGGCCCGATCATCGTGTGTTCTTGCCATTTTCCGGCCTGAATCAAGGGGCGTTATCTTGCTAATGAGGCCGGATGACTGTATGATGAAGACAAGAATCCCATTGCAGAGGAGAAAGATGCAATTTCTCTCAGTTGTGTAGGTGAAGAGTTTGAATTTGAAGTTGAAATTCAAGTTGAGATAGTCATAGGATTGGAGAAAGAGAGGGGTGAGAGAGGAGTGGGAGATAAAGAGAGAGAGGAGGGAGAGTGGGAGGAGGATTTGAGTGATCTTCTTGAGATATAAGAAGCTATTTGAATGGTTTTTCATCTTCTTGATTTGATCATTGTAATGAGCCATGATTTTGAGAGAGACAGAGAGATGATGATATGTGGTGAGAGAAGATATTGTGTAGCAATTTTAAGTGTGGCAGGTGAAGGTGATATTGAAGGGTTTATATAAAGTATTTTGGAGTGAAAATTGGGTTAAATAATGACTTGTGAGTTTACGAGGGGAAGACTTCTTTTCTTTTTCTTTTTCTTTTTCTTTTTCTTTTTCTTTTTTTTTCCTTTTTGGCGTAATAAAATGACTTGGGAGGAGACTTCTTTCTTTTTTTTGAAACAAATATAGAATGATTTATTTGACAAATTTATGTGATACTCCCCCGTCCGCCCTGTCCGCGAATAGGAGTCTCGTTTTTTTCCGGCACGAGTTTAAGAAATGTTAATAAAAGTGGATGGAAGAAAAATAGTAGAATATGGGTCTCACTTGTATATATTAATTTTAAATGATAAGTGAGTAGAATGAGTTAGTTGTAATATGAATATCTTTACCATTTAATATTATGAACCAAGACTCATATTCGTGAACGAATCAAAATAGAAAAATGAAACTCCTACTTATGAATGGAGGGAGTATATCAGAAAAGGATTATTTCTTTTTCTTATATAAGTCTTTTCAAGGTAAGTAAGCGAAGGGGTATATATCTTAGCGCATCCGCAACGGCGGACGTCGGACCGGCGTGCCGGATGTCCGGATGGGACGTCCGCCATTATGTGTGGGAGGGACGGATGCGGACGTCCGCTGCGGACACCGCAAATCCGCCGCTTTCCAACGACGTCCGTCGTGACGTCCGCCATTGCAGGTTCCCAACGGACGTCTCGATTTTTAATTTTTTTTTATAAAAAAACTCTATATATACGGCTCGTTGAACTTCATTTCATTCGCACCACTTGTTTTAACGAGTTTCTCTCTCTCTATGTTTCTTTTATATATCCAAAATGGCTAGTGGTAGTGGTAGCGGTGCTGGTGGTAGTGGTGGGGGTGCTGATAACGTACGCCGGCGAATTAAAGAACAGTTGCGGGTCGTTACGTCCAGGAAGACAAATCGCTCGGTACAAGCGGCCTTGCAGCAGCAGCAGCAGCAGCAGCCGGCGGTACCTCGACCCATCCATCGTCGAACTATAGTACCCCGAGACCACATCGCTGCACACCGTCGGTTGTATGAGGACTACTTCGCTCTGGAGTCGCGGTTTGGGGAGAACATGTTCTAGCGACGTTTTAGGATGCATCGTCCGCTATTTCTGCGTATCGTAGGTGCTTTAGAGCGTCGATACGAGTATTTCAGGATGAGGGAGGATGCGGTTGGTAAACCCGGCCACACGCCCATACAGAAGTGCACTGCCGCAATTAGGCAGATGGCATACGGAGGTGCGGCCGACATGTTCGATGAGTACCTCCACATCGGCGAGACGACTGCCCGCGAATGTCTGAAGTATTTTTGTGAGGGCGTTAGGGAGATATTCGAGGATAGGTATCTTTGGAAGCCTACCCCCGAAGATTGCCAGGCTCTGATGGATACGCACGGGAGTCAGCACGGGTTTTCGAGAATGTTGGGCAGCATAGATTGTATGCATTGGGAGTGGAAGAACAGCCCCGCCGCCTGGAAAGGGGTGTTCACTACCGGTTTCAAGGAAAAGAATCCCACGATGATCCTTGAAGCGGTAGCTGACTACCGACTGTGGATTTGTCATGCGTATTTTGGAGTATGCGGGTCGAACAACGACATCAACGTCCTCCAGTCGTCGCCCCTTTTCAACGACCAGTGCATGGGCATTGGTCCGGCCGTCAGTTTCGTCGCCGACGACAACCAGCACAATATGGGCTATTATTTGGCGGATGAGATATACTCTATGTGGCCCGTCTTTGTGAAGACGATCAGATGCACAACAGACGAAAAGAAGATCTATTTTGCCGGTCGTCAGGAGGCAGCGCACAAGGATGTGGAGCGGGCATTTGGTGTGCTCCAGGCTCGATGGGCGGCAATGAAAGGTCCATCACGGCTGTGGTATATTGACAGCATCGCTGATATCATGTACGCATGTATTATCATGCAGAACATGATTGTCGAAGATGAAGGTCAAGCACTGACTGATTGGGATGATGTTGATGTTGCAGGTCCAAGCCACGGCGTGGCCACCGCCAATGTACGTATGGGGATACCCCATGAAGAGGCCGATCGAGTCCGTGCATTTACCAACATGCGCCAACGACAAGCCCATATTCGACTCCAGAACGATATAATTGAAGAGCTATGGACGCGGAGGGGTCGTCGTTGATATTTATAATGTAATTTGGTTTAGACTTTTTTTTTGTTGAAATGTACTTTTTTTATTTTTTTATTCAATGAAATTATCATTGCACTTTCTCCGCCCGTATTCGTGTCGAAACTTTAATTGTGTAAATTTTTAATTCGGTAAATTGTTTAATTTGCTGAATTTGTGAATTTTTATTATTGTGGATGTCCGTCGGGATGTCCTTGGGGATGTCCGCCATTGTGGATGTCCTTATGACGTGGCAGTGCAGTGGGATGTCCTTATGATGTGGCAGGAGGTGTTTTTGGGAAGTCCGTTGAGATGTCCGCTGGGACCTCCGCCCTACTGTGAATGCTCGTAATTGATGGACTCTTCAATCTCTCTTGTCTATTCACATGGTCCTCTTATTAATATCATTGTAAGGGAGTATCAAATATCATTCCGTGGATGACCAAGAACACCATTTCATTTCCTTGACACTTATTCTTCTATTACGAACGATATACTCCTTTTGTCCACTATGAGTAGTTTCATATTTTTTGGCACGAATTTTAAGAAATATTAAAAAAATAATTAGAAAAAACTAGTGAAATATGTATCCTCGCTTATATATAATACTTTGAAATAAAATATCATGTTTATTACTATTTATCGTAAAAATTATCTGGAACTCCTATTTTTGAAGGGACCGAAATGGAAAAGTGAGATTCATAATTGTAGATGAGGTATTTGCCAAAAATTATATGAACCAATAATATTAAAGCAATAGGAAAATATGATTTTATTATAATGGATATTAATTGTTCAAAAGGGGCACTAAAATTAAAACTCGTGATAATTAATGGGTATAATTAGAAATTTAGAGATGCAAATGGTCCCATCGATACTTACAAATTTGGCCCCATATTCTATTGTAATCCAATGTTACCCTCACATGTTTATATTTTGTGTATTAGATAATGTACATTTTAAAGATGATAAAAAGCTTTGTGTTTATCTCGAATTGATTTTCTTTATATTATATTTATCAAATACTACTTAAAAGATAGTAGTAATATTGATGAATAGTAGTAAAAGATAGTCAAAACTCCAACCGACCCACCCCTTCTAATAAATGACTAGGACCAGCGTTTTAGACTTGGAATTTTCAATTTAGTAGGTAAGAATAGTTCCCCGATACTATTGATTTTGACAATTTTTTAATTTACTTTAGATCCTTGAGGATGATATTTTGTAAAAAATTTAGGATAAGATTGAAAACAACCTTATTCCTTAAAAGATAATTTAGACGTCATATTCATATTCATATGTGTAAATGTATGTCTACTATTTTTACAAAATTCTCAATATAATCATAAATATGATCTACTAGTATACTCTATATAGTGTGACTTGACCAGGTCCCACGGTGAAACAACTCAGAACTTTCCAACAACTTAAATTTTGTTTTGATCGTTGGATTTTGATGCCAAATGGGAACACAAGTTTTTTTTCCGCGTGAAGAAAAATGAATTTACAGTTGACGTGGACCAGAAAGACCAAGGGAAAATGATATATTTGCATCAAATTTTAAAAGGATACGGTACGTATATGCTCGAAAGGTGGCTTCAAATTTTCTCTTCAATGGAAAGAATTCAAGAAATAAGTGATTTACTGAAATTAACAGATACAAAAAAACTAGATTTCATCACAACTTACCATCACATAGTTGCAAGTCTTATTCATATTTAAAAGCAGATTATTCAGTTTATAAGAAATTCTTAACATTAAACACACAACATAAAGGAAAGGGCTTCAAATACTGGAACCTCGGAGTCTCTTATTCCATTTCACCTTCCACCAGCAAATTATTCCAAGCGAGAGTTGCAAACTTAAAGGAAGACGAACACCGCAACTGAAGTCCAGAAACTGTCTCGCCTAACCTGTAAATGATTTTCAAACACACAAATCATGGATATTACTTAGCTGCTAAAGAACTCGATGCTTGTTGTGAACAGTTAAAGAAGATGCTTACTTACACTTGAGGAGGCTTTCGACGAATGGAAATGCAACAGGACAATCACCCTCAAATTGCTCATCCAGATCAAGTGTCGTGAAGGACTCTTCCACAAAATCGAAGATGAGGTAGCAGATGGATTCATCATCATGTTTAATGATGAAGAATATTTCAGTATCCCTAGCAGCAACTGAGTTGATGCTGTGGACGTTGATAAGATCTATGGTGGACTTAGATCTCAAGTGCCACCGGGAGTTCTCCAATTTATATACCTCAAGATAAGGATCTTGATTTTGGTTCAGTGCATATGTTCCTGGATTATTGAAGTGAACCACTGACAAGCAGCCCTCTATTTCAGTCAAGAAACTCCACACATTCAGAGGGGTGGGCAGGCAGATCTTGGTGAAGCTGTCGTTCATGTCAACTGAGAGAATACGAACAGGAGTACCAGGTTGATCTTGTGACCATACAAACCAGTAAACTGTTCCAGCTATACTAGCATAGTAAGGGCAGAGTGGGTTAATGGGACTACTCTGCGGCCGTTGCACATCCTCAGAAATTCTTCGCCATGCTGTAGAACCAGAGGTGTATACCTCACACTTATATTTAACATCTTCCCCTTTAGATGAATCCGAGAAGAAGCGAAATGCTTTGAAGTCATTACTCTTGGGGTCAAAACCAACCCCAACCGATGGAATCACTACCGAGGGACTTCCTCTTGGAAGTACAATGGAGTCACGAGTAATCGGGTTGAAAATGTTGATGTCCACATCATTCAGACCATCACTATCTTCATTCACACTGGATATGAGACCATTCAAGAAACAAGTCATCTCAGGCGAGCAAACTTCGTCAAAACCAAAAAGGGGGACATCTTCAATGATTTTCCCATTTCCCTCCAGTAGACATAGATGATTGATCGTATCATAGTCCTCCGGATAAGGACATATGATATATTTTGGTTTTTTCTTCGACCAGTTTAGTTGCAAATGAGGAAATTGTGGTTCAGATATCAATTTCAACCAATGTTTGGCAACACATTTGCACGCTACAACTGTTTTCACAGGAAGCCTGGACAAAATGTTTATTATAACTTCTTCAATGTGTCCAATTGGTGGAACATAGTCAGACCGCAAACGGGCGAACTTGTTCCCAATCTCAGACATGACAACAGCAGTGTTTAGCCTCCTGTGTTAAGAGTGTTGACATAGGCCACTTAAAATTAGAAATTTTCAGCACGATATAACAACAAATGGAACTCCGTTCGCATCAAAATTCTAGGAATTTTAAATAAATGATAACTCACTTATTTAACAGAAAAAAAATGGATAAGGAAATGCATAACCAGTAATCTAACTATAACTTAAATGTTGTGGAGAAACTGGTGCTCCTATGGCTAAGTTTAGTTCATTAAAGTTACTCCGAGCAAAAGAAACTGAGTTTATTTTCATGATTGTACCGCAAACGGGCTAACTCATATGCTAAATTGTAGCAGAATTATGTCCGAGCAAAATAAAATTAAGGAAGTCAAGGAAAATCACCATTTTCTGGAAGAGAATGATTCAGAATGCAATACATTTCAAGGACTTAAAATTAGAAATTTTAGGAAGGTCATTAGAAATAGATGAATCAAAACATTAAACTATGAACTATAACAAAAGTAAACAAGAGAACTACAGTTTTATTGGCAGAAAGACTACAGACTAGCCACAAAAATTATTTGCAGAGTGAAAGAAAACATCGAGACTCCATTAATCAATTAAATAAAGGAACAAAAACACTAAGAAAAAGCTGTACAATCATGATAGTAAATGAGATTGGCCCTAATTGGGAGTTTTTCATACTTACAAAGAGGGAAAATAGACCATAAGGCATAACAATTTTACTGTTGAACTAAAACCAAATGCGAATACCTTGTTTTCGTTCTTCTGTAATAGACTAAATTGTGCAGCAGGTAGGTGATGGAAAACCAAATATGCATATATCTTGAACCAGAAAAAGAAAATGAAAGGAAGAATGAAGCAATCCCAATTTATCTCCTCAGTGGTCAACTTTGCAAGTTGTAACGGCTCCTTTTGAATCACTCATAATACCGAGTGCAACGTGGTACTAGCAAATCACAGGCAAACACGTGACACCAGAAATTACTATTCGTTTGACACGATTTGTTTCATAAAGTTCCCTGCATGCAAATTAAATTATGTTCGACTAAATTATAAGCCATTCTCAGTCATTTAATATAGTTGTATGGCATTTTTCTCTTTCACAGTTGGCTCTTTATTAAAAGGAAAAGGTGAGCATGTTGACATTTTTGTATTAAATGATACTGAGAGAAACACGGTTGTTGGTTCAGCCATCAGAGTGAGTATTTTTTCCATAGATGGTATACAAGGGCATCATAAAAATGAAAGTTATGGAGTACTATTAAACATGATACCAGAAGTGGAATTCTCACGAATCTGTGTTTCACTTAGTTTTCCATGCTAAAAGAGGAACACATATAATCCCATTCTAAATAACTTTATTCGGAAGATCGATAATTAAGAATTGCTGGAATGGAAACGAAAAGGTGCCCCTTCCAATTGATCAACTCACTTGTAAAAATATTCAAAACTCAAATTAAGAGTTATTACCGCGACTTCACCTTCTTGATTATCTTCTATGGCAGAGGTCCTATGCTCTCAGTGAAGCCTTCTATTGGTCATGCTGTTATAAGAATGGCATCAACAAATGCAGCTCTTTACTCCGAGTTCTCAAATCTGTCCAATCCTATACCCAAGCAGCATGAATTCCTAAAATATAAAAAGTATTACAAGCTTCATCAGTTTCAGGAGAAAGCAGAATAAAAGATCAGTACAATTAATCAGTGGTTCTTCACCAAGTGTAAAACATGAATTTAATACAAGTGGAACACGAGAATTAAAAGTTTTTCTGAGAGATTGAAGCACAAAAACCTGCTTGAAGAAGCACTGTAAGCTTAGAATATTCCTCAAGAATGTCTCCATGCATTTGGAGGCTACTTGCCATGAGATTAACTGTTTAGTGTTGCGCATTTCAACTGCAAGGGCATCCATATCGGTAATAACAATCCTTTCTCCCATGAATCTAACAAAAAACCTTGCATAAGGGCAACCAAATGTCAAGATCATAGCTCTAATTCGATTCAAAAATAGGTTAAGTTCAAATGAAAATCCAGACAATACTGAAATTAAACCCGAGCTGAATCATGGCCTAAATAGTATAGCAATAATGGTTCAAAAGAATTCAAATTATCACCTGAATTTTCGATGAAATCCCTCACAAGATCAATCAGCTCCGGTTTCCATCCGACTGTAATTCAACGATGATTGGATCCGCTAACAAGATAATCGGGTATTGGGCTTTAAACGGGCTAGGTATAAGGTTTATGGGTTAATTATTGGGCTTTTAAATGGGTTTTCGATTTCTGTGCATATTTATGGGCTTCTACCAGGACCATAAGTGATAGCTTGAAAATTTTATGACAGCATGTCCACTTATTCTTATCACCAAAATTTACAAAAGCATAATAATACTTCGGTCCAAAAAACATAATCTTGGTTATTGACGATACGCGTTTTATTACGAAACAAAATTAGTAAAAGTATATTGAAATATTGTTAGAGAAAAATGAAATTATTTTTTGTTAATGAATGTAGAAATATTTTTTTCTTAAATTTACTTACATATTGTTAAATAATAGGAGTAGATGGATTTGGTGGGTATGAATAATTATGAGGATTATAAACTATCAAATGTCGTATATTTGTAGACCAAAAAATAATTATGAGGCTCTTCCAAAATCTTTTACCTTCTTCACTTATAACAAGAACAAATAAAAAAACTTTTTGAATTCTCCAATTTCAAAATCTATAAAAAAAATACTATTTATGTTGGACTTAATCGGTTTCTTGCCTATAAAATTGTATGCGATAAAAATAATTTAAATTTGCAAAAAGATGACATTTAATGAGAAACGAGTTATTTTTAACATATGAAGAGTCGAGATGATGAATCTATAGATGAATTAGTATTTAATCACATATATTCTATAATACGTTAGTTTAATTATAGTTTAGGTTAGTAAAAAACGTTTTGTTCTTATTTTTTTATATGAAAAGTCTAAAAAAATAATTTGGAGATTTAATGGTGGTTCTCGCTTAATTATACATAGTAGCATTTATTGTAATAAATCATAGTAAAAAAAAGCCAACAATAATTATTTATAATTATTATAAAATATATATAATGGTATTTATGTGATTATTATCAAAATTCATCTTTTACATATGTATACATAATAGATACCATATGATTTTGTTAATAATCAATCGCATAATTATAACAACTTATTTTCAAGACACAGATTGGCTTTCATTATAATGACAATAACGTATTTGCAACCTCAGAAGAGCAAAACACGAGAAGGTCTAATTGAGAAGGCAGTAAGAGCATCTGCAACGGTGGACGGACGGCGTCCGTCCGTCCATACCAGCGGTACGGAAGAGCTCGTCCGTCGCTGCGCTTGCGCTGCTGGCACGGCGCTGCTCGATGCATCGAGCACGTCTGTGCCAGCGAGCAGGTGACGTGGCATGCTGCGATTGGGCAACGGCATAGCCGTTGCCTTTGAATTTTTATTTTTAAAAATCAGTTTTTAATAAAAAAAACTGATTAAAAAAATAATATTTTTCCACTTCCCAAAAAAAAATATATCCGTTTTTACCGTTTTCTACCACTTTTTCCCCCAAAAATACACATTTTCATCTATAAATACCCCCACTTTCACACCCAAAAATTCACACCACATTCTCTCATTTACATTCTCATCTACATTCTCTCATTTCCATTCTCATCTACATTCTCTCATCTCCATTTCTTCCACACATACAACATAACAATGTCCGGCCAAGGCGATCACCCTCCGGACTCCAACGGTTGGAACCCCGATTGGTTCGGTTCACAACCGTTTCCTAGTCCGGAAACGGAATATTCGTCCCCTCCTCAAACCCAAAGTTCGGGCGTTCCGAGTGGCTACCGGCCATACCCAATCGACGACCAAGATGCCCCCGAAGGGCGATACGGGTGGACACCCGAGCGAGGTCGACCGCCCCCTCCCAAACTCCGACTCCTCCTACTCGCGGTATCCACACAGCGTACTCGCCGGCGGAGATGGAGCAATTGTTCAAGGCGTATTTGTCAATCTCCGAAGATCCGGAGGTTGGCACGAACCAATCCGGCGATCACTTTTGGTGGCGCATCTGTCGCCAGTACAATGAAAACCGGCCGGAGGGAACAATCGAGCGTAACGAGAGTATGGTGCGCAACGCCATCTACCGAGCCAACGAAGAAATTAACAAGTTCCAGGGGTATCACCTCCAGGAAGAGCGGTCGGCGGAGAGCGGCCGGAGCGAGGTCGACATCATCAATTCCGCCATGTCGACCTACCAATCCATGAAATACAAGGCGTTCAAGTACCTCAACATTTGGCAGGAGACGCGGTCGCATCCGAAGTATAGGGGAGACGTAACATCCTCCTCTAGTGGCTCCTCCAAACGGTCAAGGTCGGTATCCCTATCCGACTCCGGCCCGAGCGGTTCCCAACGCCGACCGCAAGGAAGGAAGAAGGCGGGGGCCAACCGCCGTCGCGCCGCGACTCCACCCGACGATGCTCCCGACCCCGCTCCCTTTCCCGTTCCCTATGCGCCACCTCCACCCTCCACCTACTCGTTGTGGACCCTTTTGACCCAACTCAATATGGCCGATAGGTCAACTATGACGCCCTCGCAACTTCGATCGCACGAGGCCATGATATTGGGCCTCCAAAAACAATTGGGGGTAGTGTCGCCGGATGAGTAGTCTTCCACGGGGATATTTTTAGCTTTAATTATGTAATTTTTAATTTTTAGTATTTTAATTATGTAATTTTTAATTTTTAGGATTTTAATTATGTAATTTTTATTTTTTAGGATTTTAATTATGTCTTTTTTATTTTATTTGTAATTTGTAATATTATTTCAGTTTTTTTTAATGAATTTTAATGTTATTGAAATGTTTTCATTTAAAATGAATTGTGCTCGTCCTTGCGGAAGAACACAGCTGTGAGTGTTGTGCTCGTGTCTAAGAGCAGGCAGGAATAGTGGCGCCGGGCCCACAACCGTGCTCGTTGGCAAGAGCACGGTTGTGGGTGCTCTAAGCTCAAACAGATCCGAAACAAGCACTTCACTAATCTAACAACAACCATATGCATTCTCTCCCCAAACTCAAAATTTTGTTATTTTTCAGAAATTGTATTTTCACCGCCTTATATCAAAGCAAAAAACTATACTACACTTATATTGAAATAAACAAGATTTACTAAAACATACTACCTCCGTCTCATGTTACTTACACTTTTCATTTTGCGTCGTAAATTTGAGATTGATTTTTTAATGTAATTAAATTAGAATTTAAAGTGTAACAAGACATACATCAGTTAATAAATGAGCTCTTAACTTAATCTAACGTATTAATTAAATACATTAATTCTAACTTCAACTAACAATAGTGTAAATAGTTTGTGACGAACCGAAATGGAACAGTACAAGTAATATGAGACAGAACATAGAAACAATTTATACACTTATCAAAGTGTATAAATTGAAAATTTATACAGAGCATAGAGTACTACTTACTACTACTATACTACTATATTCAACAATTTATCAAAGTCGAAACATAAACAAACAAAATTCTCATATGTTAAGAGTATTTCAAACTGATTTCCAGCACAAACATAAACTACTATTATCACTACACTTATCTTATTCACCAGAATGCCTAGAAAAGGCGTCTTTTCTCCCATATCGACCATGACTCCAAGACGAGCTGGTCTTCTCAATACATAGGAAACGTTTTGTCTTTTAGGCCATCCACAACGCTATTCTTAAACCGTTCCTTAAACTACTATTTGCGGGCCCCATTGTACTTTTTTACTCCATTCCTTAACTAAGGAACGGAACCTGCAACCCTCCGTTCCTTAACCGTTCCTTAAATTACTATTCATTCATTCAATTTCATTTTTTATTTTTATTTCCAACTCAATTCAATTAAAAAAACACACTTTAATAAAAAACACACAACATTAAAACAAAGTTACAACTTAAACTTAAAAAAAATAAAAAGCACACAATTAAAATCCTAAAAAAATAAAATTACACAATTTTAATAATTTCATCCGCCAAAGTTTGCCCAAATGTGCTCAATTAGATCCTGTTGGAGTTGGGTGTGGGCGCTAGAGTCGCGTGTCCTTGCACGAATAGATAACCATTCTTGTATAGACGGATGCGTTCCACTTCGAGGCAGACTACATGCGGTTGAGCTTCCGGGGGATTCGGGGTCGAACCAATTTCCCGCCTCGGGTCCTTCGTCTTGGACAATCATGTTGTGCAAGATTATGCACGTATACATGATGTCGACCATGTTCTCCATGAACCACGTACGAGCCGGGGCTTTGATGATGTTGAAGCGCGCTTGGAGAACCCCGAACGCCCTCTCCACATCCTTGCGAGCAGCCTCCTGCTTCTGCGCAAAAAGATCCTGCTTTGGGTTAGCAGACCCACTGCACGTCTTCACGAAGGTAGGCCACTTCGGGTAGATGCCATCGGCGAGATAGTACCCCATTTTATAAAGCCGGTTGTTGGCGACGAAGTTGATGGCCGACGCTTTACCATCCAAAACTTCGGTCAAGAAGTCGGACTGGTGGAGCACGTTTACGTCGTTGTTCGACCCGGGGACCCCGAAGTACGCGTGCCAGATCCAAAGGCGGTAGTCGGCAACGGCCTCGAGTATAACGGTTGGGTGGGTGCCTTTGTGGCCGCTCGTGTAGGACCCCTTCCACGCCACCGGGCAATTCTTCCATTGTCAGTGCATGCAATCGACGCTACCGAGCATCCCGGGGAATCCGTGCACTGTTTTGTGAAGGTTGAGCAGGAACTGACAATCGGTCGTGCTTGGCCTCCGGAGAAATTCGTCGGTGAAGGCTGCCCGGACGCCTTTGCAGAATTTGAGCAAACACATTCGCCCAGTGCTGTCTCCGATGTGGAGGTATTCGTCGAACATGTCGGCCATTTGTCCAGTCGCAAGCTGTCGGATTGCTGCAGTACATTTCTGCAGCGTCGTGTGGCTGGGACGGCCGACCGCATCGAACCCTTCCTGGAAGAACTCTTCCCGGGCTGCCAAAGTATTCGCGATGTAGAGAAATAACGGTTTCCCCATGCGGAAACGGCGACGGAAGTACGTATCTCCCCAAACCGGGTTATCGCAGAAGTAGTCGTGTACTAACCTTGCGGCGGCTTCCTCCCGGTTACGATGGATGTACGTACGGGAGCGTCGTTGGGGTGGCGCGGCTTCTTCCGCCTCCCGTCGTCGATCTTCTTCAAGTGATTGTTCCAATATTTGACGCATTTGTTCAAAAGGATCCATTAATTTGATTAAATTTGGGAGAAGAAAAACAGAGTTGATTTGAGATGAAAATTGGGGTGGAAATAGAGAGGATTTGAGAGGAATAGATGTGTGTTTGTGAGTGAAATGAATATGAAATAGGAGTATTTATAGAGTAAATAAATTATTAAAAAAATAAAAAAAAAATTACAAAACGGCTAAAAAAACGGTAACAATACCGTTGCAAAAAAAAAATTTAATTAAAATTTGAATTTTTTTTAAAAAATGAATTATTGGGTCACGTGACGAAACCCACTCACGAAGCAGCGAGTGGGCGTCACACGTCGAATGGGAGGCCGCCACGTCGCCTCGGCGCGTGGCGGAACGTGTCGTGCCGCGGGCCGCGGCAACGACACCCGGCACTGCATGGGCACGGTTTGGCGACGACACGGCGGCTGCAACGCGTGCCGCCGCGGAACCGTTCCTCCGGAACGGCCTAGGCACCGCAACGACACAGCGTTGCTGGTGCTCTTAATGACTCAACATTGTGAATCCCCATGTTTGCAAGCGAAAGAAAGCTTAGGGTATAAAAAACAATATTAATAATAAAAAAAGCGTTATATAGTTCATAAGAATCATATGCCACAACAGTTTTGGTCTTTTTAGAGTAGATAAATAATTGACTTTCATGATCCGATACAAATAACAAGTCACCATTGGCTAAAATATTGATCGGGATAACAACTCCATAGATGTTTGATTCGGCGAAGGTATATTCTTTTGTCCAAGAGTTTGTATCTCCGTAGTTATTCATCCTCCAAATAACACGCACATCATATGAAATGACGCACATATATAGTTGATTGTCCAAAATTCTTAACCTACATCTCGATGATTTATGGCTGGGGAGAGAAAAACTGGTGTAGAGCTCAGATTCAAGATCAAGGCAACACACAAAGAGATTGTTGTATTGTAAGTCATATGACAACCAATGAAGATTTCCATTAAAAAACAAAGCAATCGTTCCTTTTGGAGTGCCTACAGGGTGGCCTGGTGCTCCTCCAATGCATTTCCACAACCCTCCTTCTCCTCCTCCTTCTCCTCCTCTTTTTCCTCTTCCTAGAGAGTATACATACCAAGACTTAGATCCTTGAATGCCACATAAGATCTTGTATTGACCACTTATTTTATTCATTGCAAATCCTAAAAGGGGTACAAATCTAGAAGACAATGGCAGAGGAAGCGTGGCTTATTCACAAGTCATTGGATTGCATATGACAAGATTATAATTACAATAATGTCACACCAGACGCAGACCATCAACTGAATCGATTATAAAGAGAAAATATTTTGTGAGGACTAGGCAACTCGAATGTGAGGAGTGGCTTGAAGGTCTCATCATAGACCATGCACATGTCATATTTTCGGGGAACAAAGGCCAGACATGGCTTCCGGGAATACAGCTCACCCCGTTCCCCTTCTCCTTTTATCTTACTATACCATGATTAGCAAACATACATTATCATGCTTCTAATTGGTAGTCTTTGCAGAATCTCTCTCGTAATCTCTGGCGGTAGATTTGTAAACAGTTTTTCCTTTTCCTACCATCATCACAAAATTATAGTATTAGAAAAAAATGTTCTTTTAATTCAATTTATAATCATATAATTAGGATTGAGGGCACCCGCAATGGGGCGCCCGATGGCGCCCATCGTCCTCGAGCGCGGACGATGCCCACATTGTGGATGCCCGCCATCGTCCGCGCCCTACGTCGCGGATGATGACACGCATTTTACTTAAAAAAATGCGTTTGTCGGGGATCAAACCCGTGCCTATTGCTTGGAAGGCAATAACCCAAACCATTGGACTACAAACAATAGTTGAGATATCTTGAAAACTAAATTGTTTTATACATTTATTAAGATGATAATGTGATAAAAAATGATAATTTATGATTAAAAGGTAGAATTCGGTGAAATGAGAATTTGCTTCTTCGAGTTATTAAGATGATTATGTTGTGTGATTGAAATGAAGGTTTTTTATGAATGTATTAATTTTTAATTCGTATTGTAATTTATTAATTTTTATAAATGTATTAATTTTTAATCAATGTAATATTCGCCGGTTTTTAGTTACTCGTTGTGTTTTTTAATTAATTTGCATTACATATTTGAAAATATTTAAATTAATTAATAAAATAATATTAAATATATAGGGCGCGCCTTAGGGCGCCACGTGAGGGTAGGAGGATAAAATTGATAACGTGGCGCATGGGTAATGGTCTGAATATGTTTAAATAACCGAAACAAAAAATTGAGTACCTGCGACTTGGACCAATAGATTCCCATCTTTGACCTTTTTCTCCCTCCACTGTAATATTGGGAGTTGGATCCCCTGCGGTGCACAGCAGTGCTGTGCACCTCACAACATAATTTTTTAATAATAAAAAAAAAATATTTTTTTATTGTGGTGTGAGGTGCACAGCACTGCTGTGCACCGCAGGGGATCCAACTCCGTAATATTGTCGTCTCAATCCTTCTTTTTACTCCTAATTTTAAATCAACCATGATTCAGAATATAGCTTAGGGGCTTTACACATACGCACAAATTGTTTAATATAGACACAGTTGACTTGGGTCATATATATTGCCACAGAAGCATACATCTTTAATCTCAAATATTATTTTATAAATTAAAAAATCTTGTACGAATATTGTAATATGATACACCCTAATATTATTTTATAAATTAGAAAATTATTGTTTTGATTATTACGTCAATTACATATACAATACACCCTAATATTATTTTATAAATTAAAAAATCTTGTTTTGATTATCATGTCAATGACATAATTAAGTTATTATGCCAATTAATTATTTGAATTTAATTAATTTTAAAATTCTAACAATTTTTTGATATTCTTATTTTATAATATGTAAACAGAGAAGTCAGAGAACTACAAATTTAATTTAGTACCTGAATTATTTCATAAGATTAAACATTGTCCTCATTCTTTAAAAATATTCTGAAATGGGTATAACCTTTGACGTAATATCGTTGGAAGAATTAGAAGCACCAAGGGCGTAGAATAGCATAATCGATAAGTATATTGAAGATAACAGCTTCATCAAATGCCCACATGAGCATGCACTCTATGTGAAAAGTAAAGGGAAATGATATCTTAATAGTGTGCTTTTATGTGTATGATCTTATATCCACATGGAACAATCAAAGCATGTTCGATTAATTCAAGAAGGCCATGATTAAAAGAATTAGAGATGACAGACATTAGGCAGATGGTATATTGTCTTGGTGTGGAAGTAAAGAAACTTGAAGGTGAAGTATTCATCACACAAGAAAACTATGCAAAGGAGATTCTTAAGAAGTTCAAAATGGAGGATTGCAAATCAACCAACATACCGAGAAAATGTGTGGTCAAGCTATCTAAGAACGTAAAGGAGAAAAGGATCTGACACTATATAAGAACTTGGTTGATAGCTTACGGTACTTAACTTGCACAAGGCCAGATATTTTGTACGCCGCGTGCTCGTAAATCGCTACATGGAGAATCCAACCACTACTCACTTCAAGGTAGCAAAGAGAATACTCTAATACCTCAAAGGTAAGATCGCCTATGGTGTATTCATATACTAATAATTATAGGCTTGTTGGCTATAGTGATAGTAATTGAGCTAGAAACAACGTTGAATGAAAGAGTACAAGTGGATGTGTTCTACAGTGCCTTCACTTGGATGTTTAAGAAACATTGTCACATTATCAACATGCAAAGCTGAATATATGTGGCTAACAAATCATTCAGCTAACAAGTCGGTAATTGCGTTATCTAAAAATTCCAAAAATGAGCAAACAACTATTTGTGTGGATAACAAGTCGGTAATTGCGTTATCTAAAAATCCAGTATTTTATGACCGAAGCAGGCACATTGGCACCCGCTACCACTACATCAGAGAATGTGTTGCAAATCGGTACCCGTTATCTAAAAATTCAGTATTTCTATATGTTTGTTATGTACCATTGTTTTGTCAAAGTTGCTAGTCTGATCCGGACTCTACAAATAGGCAATGATTGATAATATGTAGTCTGTAGTATCCGTACTCCAAGATTTTCCTTCTTTAGAGCATCTCCAATAGTTTAGGACGTCAAATAGCCCTCAAATAGCCTTCACACTGCCACATTATCAGCACTACAATTCTCCTGTCACATCAGCTTGCCACATCAACTGGACATCAAATAGCCCTCACATAGCTTTCACACTACCTATCCACATCACTAATAACAATTATATAATTTAATTTACACTCGTATCAACATACGGAATTTAATTTACGAGACAAATACGGAAAATTCGAATAATAATATTAAAATTTAAAAAGTACATTAATTTAAAAAAAAAGTACAATAATTAAAAAAATTACATTTAAAAAATTACATAAATTTGCATAAAAACTAACGCCTTGCAATCCTCCGCGCCCACAACTCTTCAACTAAATCCTTTTGCAGTCGAATATGAGCCTCCGTCTGACGCGCGTATATATAGTGTTTTCGAAAAAAAAAATTAAATTAAATCCGACGCCGGTTTGGCGCCGATCCGGGACGCACAATGGCGCCCGTGAGGATCGGCGTCGGAACCTGCGTCAGCGCGGGAATCGGCATGGCGACGCCGATTTTGACGCCGATTTCGCCGACGCCGGTTCCAATGGTTCGGCGTCAAACCGGCGTCGGTGAAAAATCGGCGTCGCGGTGGTGACGCCGGTTATTGGAGATGCTCTTACTAGAAAAGGCTTGACAAATTCATTCTTCTATAATTATGATATTTAATGATATCCTCGTGTACAAATTTATTGTAAAGTCGCATTTCAAGATATTATACACAATGGCGGATCCAGGAACAAAATATCTTGGGGTCGAACAAGATAGTAAATATTTATTTAAAATAATTATTTAAATTAATTATTTTTATAAATATATTTTTTAATATAAATAATTCATGCGAGTATCGATATTCTTAAAACAACATACTCCACTTTCTTCGTCCCGTCATAAGCGAGACGCTTCTTTTGGATACAGAATTTAAGAAAAAGACGTTTATGGAGCTAAGTGAAGAAAGAATAAAATATGATCTTAGATAAAACAAAGATGCAAATAAATAATAAAGTAAAAGAGAACCATTATGTTATACTACGTATTTCGACAAAAAAATGACATACACATAGCATAATTTTTCTGTAACATACCAAATTTTTAAAGATTTAAAAAATTGAATGTGAATAATAAGGTTGAAAATTTAAATTATAAAACTAAAAGTAGAAGAAATTAAGAAATATTTACTTTATATAAGTAGGTAGTTAATTTAGATAAGTTGATTTTGATATACTGAAAAAAACATATTACTTCTACTATTTAACATTAATTGATATTTTAAGATGAGAATATATTTTTAATGGACTTCTAATAATTAATTCAAATAAAGAAAAATATTTCAAAGCCCATTTTATAATTAGATAACATATTTAAGATATTTAATCTTTTAAATTTGGTTAAATTTATTGATGCCGGTTTATTCTATTTCACGAGTGAATATATGGATGAGAAAACAATAATGACATCTCCAATACCATTCCTCTTTCTCTTCGAAAACAAAAATCGCGGAAGGACTCTTCCCCTCCAACTTCTTCGTTCTCGACAACAGTCTTACTGCAAATTCTCAATAGTATAAGTGTATAACTCAACTCTGTTTAGTACCAATTCATGTAGTCGTATCAATATAGTAATTATATAGAATAATTAGATAAATTTATTGATCGTTCACAATTTTATAACAATCTTTGTTATAATAAGTATAATATCCATTAATTGCATAGCACAGCGTAGTTGACCTTAGTCGAAGCAATTAATTACTGGATCAGTTATACTAGTATTTAATCGAAATGTTTATCGAAGTATCAAGTATGTGCAATAGTTTTATTAAATTTTAACACATGGGTTTTAGTTTAGATCATTACACTTTTTTATATTTTTGTACTAGTATAAGAAAGCATATTTATATATATGTCGTGAAATTTCCTGCTTTTTGTCCATTAGCAATGAATTAAATAAAACACAATTCAACTTGTGACCTTATCTGCTTAAACATACTAACATATACGTTAGAAAGGAGCATTTCCATCAATTATATTGGATGAAGAAGGGATAGTTGGATTTGACATTTGAGCCTCATCGTAAGTTTTTGTTATATGGTAAATATTCCATTGTATATATATTTATTTAATTATTTAATACTATTTACTTTGGCATGGACCGCTATTTAGTTATGTACTCACTTATAAAGTTTATCTAAATGCTATAGGGGACAAATAAAATCAATCATTAGGCAAAACTTGTATGCATAGTTCAATGTTTAGATATCTTACTAGTTACTAGTCATATACTAGTACTATAATACTAGATCAGATGTAAGAGAAAAAAAATGAAAAATGCCAAAATGAAGTACTACTACATGTCATGGTATTCATTATTTGACACAGTGACAGATTACAGTATTAATATAAAGTTAATATATTCATTATTAATCTAAATTGTTCTTATTCTTGAGATTCGATCTTAAACATTGATTTATAGGAGTATATACATCAATAATTTATCTACTGTAAATATTCACTATCCAATAATTAAAAATCGTTCCCACGACCCACGTATTGAATTTTAAACTCTCAATCACCTCTCATTTAATCACATGAACGATGCTTACCTAAAAAACTCGTTTAATTTTATCTAAATATACAGCTATTAAATTTTATGGAACCCACACTAAATAAATACTCCTGCTAGTAACATTCACAAAAAGCCCATATGAAAATGAAAACAAAAAACGCCTCTTGAAATTAGATTCCCAATTCACAATTCTGACCTTAAAAAAAAGTAAAATCCCGTCCCAAAAGCCATTCAAAGAAAGATTAAATCTTTATCAAACATATGATATGATTACATGAATTATATCAAAACCCCCATTTTTCTGTAATGTTATTTTGAAGTATAAAAATACTGGAAATTGTTGACTGTGAATTCAAGAAAGCCGGTTAGTTTAGTATTACTATCTGTTCAAACCTCACCAACTCACACACACTGAGCCATCCAACCTCACACCCTTCTCTATATCTATATATAGTCGACAGCGAGCTTTGCTGGAGTTCCATTCTTCGGTTGTATTCTTTTTTCTGCTGTTCCATTCTTAAGGTAAATATTTGTTGATGAGGCATGTTCAAATGTGTTTGATTTTAGTGTTTTTATCATCTGGGATCAGATTTTCTTGAAAAGGGTCTTTCATGTTTCTTACAAGTTTCTCAGTGGCTGTTTCCCCTTTGATATCTTGCTTTTCTTAGATCTAATTCTTGAGTGTTTCTGAAGCTGTATGTTTACTTTGTATGAGATCTATATGTGTTATTGTGTGTCTGTGTGAAATGATGATTCAGACTGGATCAGCTGGCTTAGTGATTATAGTTTTTGAATTGTTGTTTTCTATTTCTAGATGAATTGATTTTCAAGAATAGGTTGGATTGTGCATATATATATGTATATGTATATGTATATGTATATGTATATGTATATGTATATCACCTAACAGCTAACAGCTTACTTGTTATGTGAAGCAATAAAAATGGGATCTTTTAGAAATTTGAGGATCATGCACAAGATTGTGTTTTTATCTGCAGCTTCATGCTCTTTAATCTGTATTATTTTTGCATCTAATCTCAATGAATTTCGCTTATAGCAGGCTTTAATCTTGCTCAAAAGTCGATCATGGCACCAGCAGCTGCTTCAATCAACCCAAGAGGTAGCTTTGTTTACTTTACTTTTCTTTCTTTTTTTGTACACAACCAACTAGCTGCAATACATACTAATGCTAGATTTTGCTTCACTTTGTGACTTGTGTTTGTTTTTACGTTTTGTTGAATCTTAAGGTGTTTTTACTTCTCATGATTTGTTCTTGAATTTTGTTGAATATCCTCACATTCAGTGTCCAGAGTGCTTAGTAACATAGAGAAGTCCTGTTTGTGTTTAAGAGGGGGCTTGATAACAAAGGAAATTAATAAAAAAAAAGCTGGTTCAAATGATTAAAAAATAATACTACTCCGTACAAAACAGTGATTTTGTCAATGATAAAATATTATGAAGAAATATATATGTATGGTCTTCTCGCGAGTTAGATTCATAGTCGTATCCTTTGCTTTATTTGTATTTGTTGCATATTTCATACTTACTCTGTAACTTATTTTGTTCTTGTGTAGCATTTCTTGCGATGCTTGAAAAAGCTTATGTTTTCTGATATTCGGTCTTCCTTATAGTCGAAAACTTCTAAGCATCTCCCTTTTTTTGTTGGTATTTGGTGCTACATTCTTGATAAAAATTTGTTATTTCTTACCTTTTATGTCACATAGATGTTTGTATCGTGGGTGTTGCTCGAACACCTATGGGTGGTTTTCTCGGTGCACTTTCATCAGTACCAGCAACCAAGCTCGGATCTATAGCCATTCAGAGTAAGATCACAAAATCTACTCTGTGTCTTTCAATGTCAGTGTTACGGGTTTTTAATCTTATCTTTCTACCTACCATCAACATCTAGGTGCTTTGAAAAGAGCAAATATCGATCCATCACTTGTCCAAGAAGTATTCTTTGGAAATGTACTCAGCGCAAACTTAGGACAGGCTCCTGCCCGCCAGGCAGCATTGGGAGCCGGGATCCCGAATTCTGTAGTCTGTACAACCATCAACAAAGTCTGTGCCTCTGGAATGAAAGGTCAGTTTCATAACATCTGAAATTCGCTAATCTCCTAAAGAAGTTTATTTTGATCGTGTTGAAATGCATTTCACCTAATGTTTATGCCATTTTTGGTCGTGACTTTGAACATTTCTGTGTGACATGGCAGCGACCATGCTAGCAGCACAAAGCATCCAGTTGGGTCTCAATGACGTTGTAGTGGCCGGTGGCATGGAGAGCATGTCGAATGTCCCAAAATACATCGCAGAGGCGAGGTTGGTATTCGTTATCTGTTCAAGAGATGAATAATGACAGTCTTATTCTATGTAATGGTGTTGCTTAAAAACGAGAGATGATGACGTTTCATCACCATACTGATAAGTCACTTCTTCTCTGTCTTGTCTTATTCTAGGAAAGGATCTCGACTGGGACATGACTCTCTTGTTGATGGAATGCTGAAAGATGGACTCTGGGACGTTTATGGCGACGTTGGCATGGGTGTGTGTGCTGAATTATGTGCTGAGAACCATAGCATTACAAGAGTGCAGCAGGTTCTTCTTTACCATTTCAGACTCCATGAATATGTATTATCCACTGCGAGTTTCCATCTCATATAGTATTGTAAGCAAAGATTTGCAGCAACCGGCATTTTGTACGATGCTTATAACACTGTAGTGCTTATTTTGTACAGGATGACTTTGCAGTCCAAAGTTTTGAGCGTGGAATTGCTTCTCAAGATGCCGGTTCCTTTGCATGGGAGATCACTCCAGTAAGATAACTGGACATTGGCTTGTAGATGGTGTCGAATTTTCGGATTGCTGCTTTATAAACGCCCTTTTCTTGGATGCAGGTTGAAGTATCCGGTGGGAGAGGGCGACCATCCACCATTGTCGACAAGGATGAAGGTCTTGGAAAGGTGAAGCTTCAAAAATGCTTGAAATATTTTGGGTTTTGCCAAAAGTTATTATCCATTAGTCCATATACGCAATACGTAAAATTTATCAATCTTCATTGCTAACTACTTTCTTTCCATGTCAGTTTGATGCTGCAAAGTTGAGGAAGCTGAGACCGAGTTTCAAGGAAACGGGAGGAACTGTCACAGCTGGCAACGCTTCTAGCATAAGGTTTCACACATTCCCTTTCATCCTATTAAGTTAATCTTAATTACACAACTCAGTATAATTACATGAAAATATCAGCAAATTTTCTTGATATCTCTATTGATGAGTGAATTTGATCTCGTTTTTCAGCGATGGTGCCGCAGCTCTTGTTTTAGTGAGTGGGCAGAAAGCTCTGGAGCTCGGGCTTACAGTCATCGCAAAGATCTCCGGATATGCTGATGCCGCCCATGTACGTCTGCTTTTACGCATTCTTATGAATCTTGAACCATCTCGTCGCCTGTTTGCTCATTTATAATGTTGACCATGTCTTCAGGCCCCAGAATTGTTTACAACCGCCCCAGCTCTTGCAATTCCCAAGGCACTCAAGAATGCTGGTATAGAAGCATCTAAAGTAGACTATTACGAAATCAACGAAGCTTTCGCTGTTGTGGCTCTTGCAAATCAGAAGCTATTGGATCTAAGTCCGGTGAGCTCTTAGCCCTATGAAATCACTAAATAAAATCGATAATAGATAAAAATAATATCTTCACACTCCCGTACTTGTTGTGTTTTGATAGAGATTTGATTGTTCTAAACTTTGTTAAATACATATTTTGCAGGAAAGAGTTAACGTACACGGTGGAGCTGTGTCTCTGGGGCATCCTCTCGGTTGCAGTGGCGCTCGTATCTTGGTCACTCTTTTGGGGGTATGTTATCCTCTCTCGACCAATCTTGCGATTCCAAACAAATTCCTCATGGATCATTGAGTGTTGGAGATTAGGGAATCAAGATTTTGTGCAGCTTTAAATCAATAGGCATTGATGTTCAAATCGCGTTATCTCAGGTTTTGAAGCAAAAGAACGGGAAGTATGGTGTTGGTGGTGTTTGCAACGGAGGAGGAGGTGCCTCAGCCCTCGTCTTAGAACTTGTGTAATCCCACCCAGTTTGTGGTATGCCAAGGCTCAAATATTACTTTATCCTGCTTGAATAGTGTAGTCAGTGCAACCGGCCTTAAACGACCGAAAAAACTAGCCATGGAGGCGAAGTGTCCCTCCCCTCATGATTTCTAAATATAATTTTCATTGCGTGTTGAAAAAAAAGTCGGTCTTGGGTTCAGGTTGAGGTTCAAACTTCAAACTATAATTAAATGGCCATACGAGGTAGTTTTGTGTCGACCATTTTGGTTATAATCCGGTTGTGGCGTGTTTGTGTTGATATATATTAATTGTAACTTTTGCATGATTAAAGGCGTTCAATTTTATAGTCGACTAACGTTCGTCCCTGTCGCAGATTTCACTCAACCGGAAGCAGAAACAGCCATGGCTGATTTATAGCAGCATTGAAGAGTTGGAAAGCAGAGCGAAGTAGATTAATCAGTACCTTCTCAGTTTTAGATAAGAATCCTTTTGAGTTATTTCTTCATCCAATAAATTGAACTTAGATTAGTAGAAAAGAGTGTGTTTCTGAATCATTTTACGGTGTATACTTTTATCTCAATAAATGTTCTTGTTTCATGTAGTATTTTATTTCATTGATATACGCAGTAAATTGGTCACGGATGTATCTCAATGTTTTGATGAATCGAAATATGAGATATAACACGAGAATATAACAGATAAAACCAATCTAGTAGGTCTGGAGATCCTCCGTTGGAGTTTCAGACTCGAGAAGTCCCGAGCTTGCGTTCAAAAAGGCGCTGTAGGAGGAAAACCTGGAGGGAGCTAGCTCCGATAAGAGCTAACGACTCAAATATCGCCTTGTACACCGCTCTCCGGCTCATTGATTCGTTCACTGCCCTCAAGAAAACACTAGTTTAAAAAAAGAGTTTGAACACAAGAAGTAGGGGAGGGGGATGGATGTACCAATAGCTTGGCGATCGGTCTGAGCCTCGAGCCAGTGCTGCTCGAACTGGATATTGTAGAGAGCTTCTTCGAGCTTGGAGATTTGCTCGACAACAGGGTTGAAATGCTCTACTCGTTAAAAAAAAAGACAGACAGATGTTTGAGTAGGAGATGATAAGTGGCAAAGAAAGCGAAGAAGGCAGGCGTGTACCGTTCTTGGCGTGCTGCTCATAGCTCTTGTAGTGGCCGACGAGCACGTCGAAATCGATGGTCTCGTGGAAGGGAGATTTGTTGGTGAAGCAAAAGTGGTAGATCCCTTTTCTTTGAGCCATGAATTCATATTTGTCACTTATCATGTCATGGAACTCTTTGATCTCCTCTCCACCTGGCCCCTTTATCTACATTCAATAAACAAAGACGGTAGTAATAAATAATTATTGAGTGTGAGTTGTAACTTAAAAAATAGTCTGTACTAACGACGAAATCGACGCCTTCGTCCGTGTGATGCCAAGCATTATCAGCCTTGATGACCACAAAGGAAGCATGAACAACATCGCCTTCATACAGAATATTGTGAGAGAAACACTCTTCTTTGTCGATCACAAATCTTATACCAAATCCTAACTTCATTAAACATACTATTACCGTCCAAAACATCAACATACCCATCTGAAAAAACACACAAAATTATTCATTAGCGATGCAAAATCAAGATATATGAGGTTTGATTCATGGGACTTCTTACTGTAATAAAAAAAAATTGGGAATTACTGTGATCTTGGGATTTTTTGTTTAGAATCTTAACAAAAACAAAATTGCTTTCTTATTTTAATGGGACGAGTAGTTTGAGAATAGTCTCGCTTCGCTTACTTGGTGGAGTGAAGATCTCATAACTTGTGGTTAAAAATGAAAATAGAACACTTCTTTAGTTTGTAGTACTATTATGTGGAAAAAGTGAATTTTGGCACTTCTTTCATCATTTGATCATTTTCATACACAAAATCTCTAGTTATGTCACATTTTTGGGATATACTCTGTTTTCAAGTACAAAAATCATCCATTTATTCAGAACCAATTGCAAATGTAGGTCACCACAAATTGAATCTAACTCAAGAAATTGTTCAATCTACCATTAGGAGAAGGGGAACTACAGATACCAACTCAGTCCATGTACGAAATACAAGATGAAACACCGTTACGACATCATCTTCCATTTCCACCTATATATATATATATACCATCACTTCTGGAGACATTGTCATCCTTCAGCTAGCCGCTCCCATCCAGTTGCACCATATATTGCTGCCACGTCATGAGAAAAAAAAAAGAAGACAAAATTACTACACAAGCAGCATTTGTTCCACACGCAAAATGCATAAAACCATCTGTTTGTATTGTCGTATGAACCAAAAACAATACACGAGTACAAAGAGAGGTGATTTCCCTTGTCGTTCAAAATGTTTAGCCAAAACGCTCCATTCAATCGGCCCCCACTCCTCTATCTCAAAGCAATTGCCGAGTGCAGCTTTATAACCTGAGTCGACATACCTTGGCAGTATCGGTAAGAAGGTCAGTGCCAGCTCTTGTCCTAATAACACAACAAGTTTGATAAAACAGCCTAATTTGCATCTTTTCTTGGTGGAGTGAAGACATGGAAAAACAAGTAAATCCAATCCAATAAGCATAAACTCAACACCTATTCCAAGATCAGAATGGCAGTCATCCTAAACATGTAATTGAGCTCCAATATCTGCTAAAATATAACAAGTTTATAAGTATTCTTTAAGGACTGATGGAATATTATTTTTACAAACTTTATCTAATGGATGTTTCAAGTTTCGAGAGCCTCAATTATTTTAATACTAAATATTTATTTGGGAATTACGAGGGCCTCAATTGCAATTTTCAAGTTTCAAAATAGGCACTTTAACAGGCTCATTCAAGTTTCAAGTAGTAATTTATTATTTGGGAATTACGAGGGCCTCAATTGCAATTTACAAAACTACATACAGTTACACTCTCCCCTCTACTACAGCAACAAGAACTTTTTTTTCAAAGAAAATGAACATGATAGCAGCAAGCTCCTCAATTGTTTCCTGCAACTCTTCTCTCCCGCCTCTCAAACCCAATTCCCATCTCCCAAAATCTTCAATTTCTCTTCCCAAATCCCCAATTTCAATCCATAATGACTCGAACCACAGCTGTGAACTCATAAAAATCTCGCCTTTAACACTCAAACCGGCGAAATTGCGCCGCCGGAGCTCGTTAAACGCCCAATCCCAGCAAGACCCACCTATTGTTTCTGCTTCTCCCGATGGAAATGAGACTGGCGGAGGCGGCAGCGGTGGAGAGGAGGAGAGGGACTGGACAACGTCGTTTCTGCTGTTTGCTTTCTGGGCTGGTCTCATGTACTACGTTTTCTTCCTCGCTCCTAATCAAACACCGGTAAATTTGTTTTGTGTTGTTTTGATCATTTCTAAGTACTTTTTATGGTGATTGTGAATTGGGATTGTTGATTTCAGCTGTAATCTGATTGTGTATATTTATGATTTGGGCGGAATTATAGGTCACGGATGTTTATTTTTTGAAAAAGCTACTGAATTTGAAAGGTGATGATGGCTATGAGATGAATCAAGTGTTGGTGGCTTTGTGGTATATCATGGGTTTATGGCCCTTGATTTACAGTATGCTGCTCATCCCTACTGCCAGAAGGTAAAAATTCTTAACTGTATATGTCGAAGGCGAATCCGTTTCTCGACTTTCTTGAAGGTTTCCCCTTGTGATTTCTGAGCTGTTGGGGAGAAGAACCTAGAGTTAGCTTTTGGTGACGATGTCCAAAACAACAATTTCAATGAAATGTGTTTAGTGTCTTCTTTTACCATGATCAACTCTGTGTGTTACTGTTTTTTGGTTTCTTAATGATTTCTTCTCATGATTAGGTTTTGCTGAAATGTCCAAAAATACCATTTAATGAAACGTTTTAGTGTTTTTATACTGTGTTCTGTGTTTCTTTTTTTTTTGAATTTCTTGGTGGTTTTGTTTCGTCTTTGTGATTCCAAGAATTTATAGAGAAGAAACTGTTGTCTTTTGGTGAAATGAAATGTCCAAACAAACAATTTAAGTATGTTAGTATGCTCAACTTTATCTGGGATGGTTTTGATTAGTGTTTCAATCATATGTGTACGTGCTGTTGTTTTTGCAGCTTGAAAAGCAAGATCACAGTTTGGCCATTCGTTGTTCTATCATGCTTCGGAGGTGCATATGCTCTCATTCCCTACTTTGTTCTGTGGAGGCCACCTGCTCCGACTGTTGCAGAATCGGAGCTGAGGAGATGGCCTTTGAATTTCCTTGAATCGAAGATAACTGCCGGGGTGAGGACACTCTTTACACTAAATAGGTTGTCTACAAAGAAAATCACGTGCATGATCCACCATTTATCCTATGAGTCACTCTCGTTTGAGTATAAACATTTCGTCGTAATGTGTATTCATTTTCATCTTGTTGATTTTGATAGAATATGTGCAATTGTATGAAATGCATACTCGTAGATTAACATTGATTTGCTCTAGAGTTTCATAACATCACTTGAAAACGTAGCTAACTGACTACTTCTCAGGTCATGTTGTCTGCAGGGGTGGCGATAATGGCTTATGCAGTTTCATCCGGTGGTGATGTGTGGAAGGAATTTTTCCAGTATTTTCGAGGGAGCAAATTTGTGAGTATTTCGGTTCTTTATTCTGCAATGCATTTTATGTTCGAATATAAAGTTTCCGACCTCAATTTAGACTCTTGTTGTCAGATCCACATCATGAGTATTGATTTCGCTCTCCTCTCAACGTTCGCTCCATTCTGGATCTACAATGACATGACTGCTCGAAAATGGTGAGTTAGGCTTACGATTTAAAAAAAAATATATCCATTTTTTTCTAACAATGTTGTGTTGTTATCTTGTAGGGATGGAAAAGGCTCTTGGCTTCTTCCTCTCTCACTAGTCCCATTCTTAGGCCCTTCCCTTTATCTTCTCCTCCGGCCCCTGTTGTCTGTTGCTCGAGAGACAACTTCAGACAAGGCTCTTTGAACGAGGCCTCCCGATGAAAGAAGAGCTAAACTTGGTGCCATATAGAAAGGTTGAAGGAATCTATGCTGCGATGAAGGTAGCATGTTCTACAATATACTTGAAGAAGTGAAGAAAATTTTGATTATTGTAGTTTTGTTCATAACATATTTTTGATTATTGTAGTTTTGTTCATAACATATGTTTGATTATTGTTGAAATTGGGAATGGAAATTTGATGATATGATATGATAGAAATACATGAATTATTTTTCTAATTGAGATCCATTTGTCATTTGTGATTCTAATTAATCTTATCAACTCTCCAAGTTTTATCCATGGATGGTGTGAAAGATTAATGGTCTATCTAAATCTAAGGTGTTATTTATTGAAATTATTATTATATTATAACAATTGAAACTCTCTTCATTTTAAACTAATCTTTAAAGCAAGATAAGCGAAATACATGGAGAAATCTTTGCATAATATCAGCAATTTTTCTTGGTGTTAAGTGAAGTATATGTTTTAAAACTAATATTTTTGTTTGTATAACACTTTGGGTTATAACACCCAAATAACTTGTTTGGTACAAAATACACAATCATCCTTTAATATTATAAATTATATTTTTGCAAATATTATACTGAAATATGATATTCTACATACCACACCTTAGATGGTACAATTAATCAAGTTCATATGTAACATTTGATATGTTAGTGTATCTAATCTATATCTCAAACAAATCTATCATATAATGTAAAAAATAATCATACTTTAATGTTTTGAAATAATTTCACAATATATATAAGTTGAAACACTATTGATATTCATAAGTAAAATCTATGACTTGGGATAACATGCATTGATAGAATATGAAACCAACGATGTACTTATCTATTTACCAAATTTGTTGTCTTGTTTAATTTGGGGCAATAACTCGATTACTTTAAGTCGAATCACAACAAAAACAAAAAAGAAAGTTGAAAGTTAAATCCTAAATTGCATTAAATATGATGCCCTTTTAATTTTTGTGAGTATTCTATAACAACTAGTAATTAATTCTAACAACAATAAATAAGGATTGCCAAAATATAAGCTTTTGTAGTATATAGTATATAGTAACATATCCAACACTATAGACCAAATATTATAAAGACTTTTGGTTAGACTTAGTAATTTTTGAAATTATAATATAAAATTATAATTTATCAATTTTTCGTAATTGTCTATATTGACCAAAATCAAAACATATATAAAATCACGTTGTTTCGAATAAATTAGTGTCGTTTCAATCAACAATCAAAATAGAATGACATTATTTTGCTCAAAACAACACCGTTAGTAATTTCATTATATTTGATTTTATCATATTAATTTGTACTTTAACCGCTGTGTAATAATTGGAAAAAATGAAAAAAATAGTATAATTTCATAAGTTATGATACTGACTAAAAGTTACAGAAATGGTAGTATAATTTAAATAGCATCCATCCCAAATTTTAAATCACATCATTTACAAAAAAAGAGAGTATTCTATGTCTGCATAGTTGTAATTCAACCATTTTCATTATTTGAATTTTGAGAACAATATTATTTTAGAAAAATAAATAAATTTAATGCTCCATTTTTTAACGCTTTCACACACACTACACAGAGTAACTTTAATAATTTCAATTTATTTAACAATCATCACTCTACAAAAACCCTTTGCCCCAAGTCTTCCCCTCCTCTTTCCCTAAAATACGAAAATCACAGCCCCTCTCTCCCTCTTCCCCCTCGCTCTTCGATACAGAGCTTCGTTTCATTACCAATTCATACATACTATTCTCCATCTGCGCGGAATTTTACACCCAACTAAGTGTTTTTATACACACACACACACACACACATATATATATATACAGAGGTATTTGGGGATTCAGGAAGAAGAAGATGAGCAGTGGGGTTAAGGGAGGTGCAAGTAGGGTTTCGATTCCGAGCTGTGTTAAGAAGACGATCGATAATATAAAGGAGATTACTGGCCAGAATCACTCCGAAGATGAGATTTATGCAATGCTCAAGGAATGTTCGATGGATCCCAACGAAACTACTCAGAAGCTTCTACTTCTTGGTGAATAATCCTATTTCTATATCAATCTATGTATTCTGTTTTTTTGAATAATGGGAAAACGCCTTTTTGGATTTTTATTTGTGGAAAGGTTTTTATGTATGCTTGATGTATGATCTCGATTTTTTTTATTTTGATCCTCGATGTCATTGTGGTCGGGGGATTTGATTGTTGCTCTGCTCTTTCTTTGTTTCGTATTAGCTATGTAATCACGCATGTGGTGGTGTTCTACGTTGATTCGATTTCATACTCTGTTTTATTTTATAGTGGGAATTGGAAAATCTACGGAGTTTTGCTTTGTGTTGTATTTTAGTGATGCTTGACTTGCACGTGTGTTGATATCCCCCCCTTTCTGTACTGAGCCAGCTTCTCCGATAAGAATTTTTTTTTTTCATCTGCCCATTTTTTTGTTTTTGTTTTTCTGTCTAATGTTTAAGATTTCAGTTTCGTGCTTTATGTTTAATTCTTGTATTCTGCTACAAAAATGGCTTTCTTGTGGTTCAATAATTTTGGAGTGACTAAAAATTCATTGAAATGGGTTTATGAATCTCGTGAGATTATGTGGCATTCAATAATCATTGTATGATATTGGTGGGTGTATAAAACGTTGTCCAAGATGTAGTTATATATATGATTCCCAATAATTAGTAGTTCATCAATTATGTAGCCACAGTATCAGTGCAAAATCCCCAAATTGCTCAAAATATAATCATATGCTACTTGCTTCAAGTTTGGGTTACGGAAGGCAATCTTATTTGCATGCTAAATAGGTGTACAATCTTATTACGATCCAAATATGATTTTTTTCAATTTTCTGAACAGCAGACTGATATCTATTTTAATACTCTCAAACAGATACCTTTCATGAAGTAAAAAGAAAACGCGACAGGAGGAAGGAGGTACTGCTTCGTTCCACTTTAAAGATCTGGTCCCCCTCTTTTTGTTGTTCGACCTGCCTTGGGAATCTGTTTCAGCTTTGTCTTACCGAGACTGTTCTGATATTTCATTATGTGCTTAATGCCAGTCACCAGAAATACTGTTGTAAATCGCAACAGTGCACTGGAAAAGGACATCATGTTTCTTTGTAGTAAAAAGTCAAGGTCTGATCGTGACTATAAAATCTCATAATAGACCGTTTACTTTCCCAGAATCAAAATAAGGAGCCTGCTGAGAAGTGGAAACCTGCTCCCCAGACAAGAACAAATAGAGCTGGCCGTGGAAACTATCCATCACGATACATATCTCATGGTGAACTTGCATTTGATTACCGTTCCATATCGTATCACTTAGCCTTTGATAGTTGAATTATTCATGTTCTGCTGTATCCTTTTTGTAATCATAGTATCCTACTAGTTATTATCATGCTCAGCACTGCTCGTGGAGCACTGTAATTGAGCTGTTGTGATGATTGGAATAAATGTAGTATTGATGTTAGGGTGTAAATTTTATTTACTTGCATAACCTTTGTGAAGTTAGAAGATCTGGTTTCTCACCATTTGCACTATGGCATTTCCTTGTATCTTCTCATTTTGTCAGATGCTGGTGGTGGAAGATATTTGCCTGCTATAAAGGAAAGTTCTGCCAGTCACCTCACTGAGAAAAGTACTAGCAAGGCTCCCTTAGCTGCTCCACAAGCTGTGAGAAAGAGTGAAACTTCTTCTGCTACCAGGTGAATAGATGGCTGTGGCCTTCCATTAGGCATATATTCTTTTGTGCTTCTATTTCGAATAACCAAACGTACTTATATGATGCCCATAAGTATATTTAATGCTTTGGGAGACCCTCACTCCCTGTTCCCAACCTAATATTTTGTTGAAGTCGATATCTTGTTGTCTTTGCAGCCTGATTACTGGTGTATCTAATGGTCCTTCTGGAATTCCCCCTCAGAGTGCTAATCCAACTGCTATCCATAATAAATCAGAGAAACCTCTTCTGGTTTCCTCATCGATTGATTCTGTGAAAACCCCCAATACTCTGCCGGTGAAGGATACCCATCAGCACCAGAAACTGGAGTCATCTGAAAATGCTGCATCGATTCCTTTAGCCTCAGGGTCTTATTTCTCTTCTTCAGACCCAGTGCTTTCACCCTCTCAAGATTCTCCACCCCCTAGTGCAGTAGGTAACATTCATCATGAAGTGGGAAGACAGCAAGCCCCTGATCAAATGGTCGATAATAAACCTACTGGGAACAAATCAACTTCTCCTGAAATCTGTATGCTGATTTTGTTTGTTCTTATATATATTTACTCATTTTGAGAATATATTGACGCCTTTTGAGGCACCATAGAAAGTTGCTTATGGAATTATTCTGTTATTTTGAGATTTGTAGTAGCTGCTTCAGAGGTTGGATTTGCCATTGAGCAAAAGATGCCAAATGATCTCCAGAGAGTTGGAAAGAATCAGCATTTAGAGTCTACACAAACACCATCTTCGACGGTTGGTGTTTCTTCTGGTAGTAGGCCCTCATCTAATTACAGCAATCGGTCTCAAGTTATTGGTCCCCAAAAAGGTATTCATCTTTAAGATGCAATATTAAAAGTTGGTATACTCAGTGATTTGGTTCAGTTTTTACTGCTTGATGGTTACCGAACTGAGTATGTAGTTTAGATCGTAAAGAACTATTATTCAGAAGCGTACATATTTGCGAACTACTAGCGATTTTCATTATTTCTCTTATTGGTTATCGTTTGCTGGTTGAAGTCAAAAGTTTCAACTTGAGCAGAGATATTAATTTTTTTAGTTTTGAAATCCACACGATTGTGTCTTTCTCGGATGAGATGATACATTCAATCTTGTAACGTACGCAGTAAGCACATTAGAGTTAGGTTCAGAAGACTATGTGTTTCAGCAGTATCTAGCATTGATCTTATGGAATGTGAGTTAGGGGCCATGAATTGCTTACAGTGGTTGCATGCATCTTTGAAACAGTTGGTCCTGGTAAAGAGTGGAAACCAAAATCTACAAACCCCAATGTTAGTCAGGATGCTAATGCAGCTTCTCTGTCCGACGTTTCTACTGTGTCCGGTGGAAGTCATCTGGAACCACTGACTACTGCTGCTGCCACTACAAAAGATGCAACTCTGGAGCTGCAGAAGAAGTTAGAGGAGTCGCACATTTCAGAGAGACAACATGTGATTATGCCTAATCATCTACATGTCCCTGAAATTGAGAAACTTGGGTTTTGTTTCGGAAGTTTTGATGCTTCCTTCGCTCTGGATATCAATCAAAATGGTCTGACAGTTGATAAGAGTCCATCACCGTCAGAATCCTCTGAGACTGTTGATGAAACCGTGAAGGATCTGGAATTAAGGTGCCTTTGTCCTTCATAAGTTTATACTTCTCTTTGTACCTTACCTATCATTTTTGCTGTGCATGATATGCTTTGGTATGACAACAATGTTTCTCCAATCTATGTATAGTATCAGTGTAGTTGTATATAATTGATTGTTGAACTCACATATTCAGATTGTGTTATTCATAGACATTCATTCATCGGTTACACATTTAATGATATCGTCTCATTCTCTTTTGATAGAGCTCTCTTGCAACATTAACTGGCACCATTCATGTAGCATCTTGTCTGTTATGTTGTAGATGTTCATTCATGTAAACAGTGTTTACATTCCCTTTTTTCACGGTGCTAACCTGAAACATCCTGCTTGAGGCTCAATGCTCTGTTCTGTTCTTCTCAAATATTTTAGTTTCCTTTTGGTTTACAGCAATCAGGCTTCATTAGCAGCTGTGGAGGATACTGAAACAAAGTATCCTGAACAACCCCAATCACCTTCACAAGGACCAGAAAAATTTGCATCTGGTGAGGTTGAAGTCTCATCCTCTATTACCACTGATTACAATGAGCCCGTTATGGAGGTTGCTCCTGGAACACAGCCACATCATGTGGTCCAAACTTCTTCAAACTATGGTTTTGGTTTCATGCCACCACTATTGGGTAGCCAGCTTCCAACTTCTGAAAATTCAGAGCCTCAGGCTCGTGATGCTCCTCGACTTCCAGGCTTTGTTGTATGTTTTCTTGTATCATTTGTCCGTTCCTCTCACACTCTGTGTTGATTGCTAAATAAGCACATACTGATCACCGATGCATCTTAACCTATGAAATTCAATATCTTCAGTGACACTATTCTTGCCATTCAATATATTTTTTATGTTGGTGTGTGTCTTTACAATATCAGCTTCTAATGCCAATGATATGCTGAACAGATGCCACAATCTTTTGACCCAGCAAGCTATTATGCACTATTTTATCGTTCCGGCATGGATAGTGATGGCCGCATTTCCCCTTTTCTTGCTGCTGGAGCTGCAAACAAGTATAATGGAAATCCTGCAATGGTTTCTGCACAGACTTCTCAGAATCCTGAAGAGGTTTGGGCCCCAAATCTCTAAAATATCCTTACAGGACATACATGTGCATAAATTGCTTCTTATAACAATGTTGTTTTTATGTCGGAGGATGTTTATGGCTTACAATTCTGTTTTAGTTAGTATGAAAACTCACTGGTCAAATTGAATTTGATTTTTTTATGCTGTTCGTTTCACTTTCTCACTTAGAATAGTCCTACAAGCTGATTGATGTAATGTAGTTGCAGGGTGGTGTTCCTTTGGTTCTGTCTACGGCATCTCCAACACCGCTTGCGACTCAAGCTACTGGGGTAATGCAGAGCTCTATACCGGCATCACCACAGCCTCATCCTGTGTTCAGGCAACCACACGGTGTTCATCTACCTCATTATCCTCCTAACTACATTCCATATGGTTCTTATTTCCCCCCGTTCTATGTCTCACCACCACCCGCAATTCATCCGTTCTTAAGCAACAGTGCCTTTCCTCAGCAACCTCAGGCTGGCAGTCTGTATCCAACTGCACCTGGGACAGCTGCTAAATATTCAGTTTCACAATATAAGCAAGGACCAAATATAGGAAGCTCTGCTCCCACTGGAGTACCTGGAAACTATGGGCCGTATGGTCTTTCTCCAGCCAACTACTCTTCTGGCTCAGCGCCAGCTCCTGTTACTTCAACATCAAATGAGGATATTGGTGTACCACACGTAAAGGAGAATAATGTCTATAGTAGTGGCCAGCAGGTATTCTTCATCATAAATTTTTACATTAGCAATATAAGGAGTTGCCCAATGTTAGTAATTTTGATATAATACCTCCCACCAATGCCATCTGCTTACTTTTGTTGCAGAATGAAGGTTCCGGTGTATGGTTTGCCACCCCAGGTCGGGATATTCCTACCTTGCATGCAGGTTCTTACTACAATCTTCCTCAGGGTCAGCTGGCTTTCACCCCAACCCAGATGGGCCATGGAACCTTCACTGGCATCTTCCACCCCGGACAGGCAGTAACACCACAAAACGTCCACCCTCTATTGCAACAGTCTCAAGGCATTACAAATCCTGCAGACATGGTGGGACCAACGGGCAATGTTTACCAGCAGCAGCCGCAGCACGCACAACTTAACTGGCCAAGCAACTACTAAGAGAGGATACAGTGTTCCTTGAGGAGGTGACAATTCAAACTCCCATTCATTACTTCTCTCAGTGAAATTTCCAATCATGCTCTGATCGAATGGTAAGTTAGAAACACAAAGAATGCCAGAAAACTGAGTGTAAATTAATAGAAGGGGGGGCCAATGAAATTGGCTGATATATTTTTGTGGTCTTCCTATGACTGGTAACTTCTCTTTTTAAGTTAATTGAGGCCAGAAAACGCGCCAACTGTCTCTTTGTTGCTCCTCCTCGATGGTTTTTGACTCTGTAATCCTCCAGAGACCTTTTTTAGGTTTTAGCTTCCTTGTTAGTAGAGCTTTTATATTCTTTTGGTTTTTGGTTGAAAGTTAGAGTTGTTATAGGCGGCGGCTTCACATGTGAGGTTCCTAGGTGTTCGTTCTCTCCCCCTAATTGTTTCGCCCTCATCATCTCCCCGCCCGCGTCTTTCCTGTAAAGTGAGAATTTTTTTGGTAGCATGGAAGATGTACTTTTTCCCAACTGTTGTAACTGGGCTTATTATATTCATATGGGGAATTTTATGTTGCTGATTAGACTAAATAATCAAATTCAACCTTTTCTCTCGTTTTTTAGAAGAATTTTCTTCTGCCGAATATTTTTGCTGTGTTTTTCTATGCCTTTTAAGTAACACTTAGGTGTTGACTAATTACAATTAGATGGCCTATGCTTTTATTTTTAGTCTCTAATGTCAAGAAATTCTCCCTACATTACAACCAGCTAACACATTACAACTATCAAACCAATTAAGCTAACTAATTTCTTGTAATTATTGATTCTCCTAACTAAATCCCATCCGTTAAATCTTAATAAACCTTTTCCATCAACTAGTTCTAATAGCTCAACATATCTTTAGGCAACCAAAGAAGAAAAATGCTTAACATCTTTGGCTTGTTGAAGCCTAATAATACCACCGTCTCCATTCAAGAAAGGCATGCCACAACCCCTGCCCCTGGACTCTGGCAATCTCGGGCCATCAAGATCGTTCATGCCGGATGGCACACGGAGCGCTACTACATGGCCACTACCGCGGCTACTATCATACAAAAGAATCCCTCTTTTCTCCTGGCTCGGCCGGAAATCTTCCGGAGGCCTTGGGACTCAGTAGTCCGGCCTGAAGAAATCCTTGTCCCTGGCCAGAAATACTACGTTGTGTCTGTCTGGACAGTGCATAAGCTCATGCGTTGAACCATAAAGCCCGACATGAGTAGCCCGAGTTTTTCATCGATTGACAATGCTTCTCAGGACGGGCTATCATCCTTCAATGGGATTTCTAGTGAAGCCCGGGATAAAAATCACAGCCCAAAACTTGCATGATAGGTTTACGGGCATTGGTTCGATTGATAAGCAAGATTCTAGTGGTGCAACCTCTAATCCCTATGGTAAAAATATTGGAAATAAATGTTCAAATGGTTCGAAATTGAAATTTGGGAGAAAGGAGAGGGCCCGAATTCAATTTGCATGGGAGCCCGCACTTCAATCAATCACGGAATGAAAGATTTTGGATTATGTTAAATTCATGTTATAAATTAATACTATTAAATAATAAGTTGATCTTGTAATTTTCCTCCTTTATTTTTGCATTGTTTCAAAAATAAAATTAAAACTAAAGTTTTTGCATGATATTTTACATATTAATGGAGTTGGGGCTAACACTTTTTACCTAAAATCCGATAAAAAAAAGTTTCACTAATAATTAAGTCAGGTTTGAATAAATGTTGGGTAGATCCAACATGCATCATGCAATATTGAGGAAAATTTAGGTATTTTTTTTTTGTTTTTGAGATACAAAAGATATTTCCTTTCTACTAACATATATTTGAGCCTAATTTAGGTGCATATATACTTTTCTTTGTGTAGGAAAGTAGGTCAAGGTCAGACAGTATGGACCATTGATTAATGAGAAAGTTTTTACTTTAGAATTGTAAAGATTATGCCATATTGGCTAAATTTAATTTTTTCTGTATTTTTATGCTTTAATTATTTATTTTAAATTAGCTTAAATCTATATTCCTTTTGTCGGGCCTCATCTACTTATTTATTGGACTAGGGAAAATATTTAGGAAATATTCATTCAAATCAAATGTTTATTTTCTTGGTTTTAAATAGAAGATAAACTAAAGTTTTTTTGGTTATTTTGGGCTGGTTGAGTGATATATATTCAACATCAAGGTGACTGAAATCATTTAACATCTTCTAATTAAGTATAAATATGATATATATATAAATAATGATTAAATAAATTCGAGTTTATAAATAGATTAAAACATGTGTTGGAATTAGAGATTGGACATAAACCTACCAATTTATGATTTATACGCAATAGACATCAACCGACTAATATCCAATCGTAAAACAGTTGCACCACGTGCTTTTAGATTTGTACATTTATTTAGCTTTTGAGTGAGGATTTGTTTGTGCAATTTCGAAATTTTGTACACATTGTTGAAAACTATACTACTATATTTTCAGGAATATTATTTTTGCATTTGTTAGGAATATGAGGCTTACAAGAGCAATGAGGATGCATGCTAGTTCAAGTGGAGTGTGTAGCAAAGGATCAAGAAGCAAGTTTGAAAAGTGGTTAAGCCTAACGGCTACTAGCCGTTGGAGGTTAGATTGGTTAGCAGCGGTTGAAGCTGAATTAAGAATGAAGATCTCATTCATTCTCTTAGTTGTGTAGTTAGTATAAATACTTGTATGAGATAGTTAGTTGTGTAACTCAATTAGATTGGCAAATTCAATAAAACTTCTTTACGTTTTTCTCCACAAAAAGGTTTTCTTATTCATCATCTCACAAGTCTTCGTTGCCATTTATTCTTGGAGCTACAACTTCTACAATTGGCGCCGTCTGTGGGAACGAGAGAAAGTGAGAAGGTTGATGAGCATTAAGAAGATGGCGGCTAGGCTTGATGTTGAGAAATTCACCGGAAGAAACGATTATGGCTTACGGAAGTTGAAAATGAGAGTCGTCCTAGTGCAACAGGGCCTATCTGCTGTTCTTGCCGCGGATGATTCGGATGGAAGGGGGAAGGCTGCTGCACTGGATGATAAAGCTCAGGCTAAGCAAGATGAGATGCAGCTCAAGGCACATAGCGCGGTTATCCCGTGTTTGGGTGACAAAGTTTTGCGGGAAGTGCAGGGAGAAAAGACTGCAGCGGGCATCTTGAAAAGGCTTGATGAAGTCTATTTGGCCAAATCCTTGGCCAATCGCTTGTACATGAAAAGGAGGCTCTACTCTTATTGTTTCACTGAAGATAAGCCGATTGTGGAGCAATTGGAAGATTTTGCCAAATCTGTGGATGATCTAGAGACTGTGGATGTGAAGATCACAGATGAAGATAAAGCAATTCTGGTTTTGAATGCTCTACCTACCTCGTATGATCAGTTAAGGGATGCGATCCTATATGGGAGAGATAAGGTGATTACCTACAATGAAGTTCATGCTGCCCTCTTGGCCAAGGATCTGCAGAAGGGGACTCACAAGATTCCTGATCAACATCAACCCGAGTCACTGAACATCAAGAAATGGAACAAGAAACCATTTAAGAAGAAGGCTGAGGATACTAAGCCTGGAAATTCTGGAGTGATTGAAAAGAGATCTTGCCATTGGTGTAAGAAACCGGGGCATTTGAAGAGGGATTGTTTTGGATGGAAGAAGAAAATGGCCTCAGAAAACAAGTCCCACACTAATGTTGTCAATAGTGATGGTGAGGAGCCTGCAGAGGTGATGAACGTGGTCGATAAGATTGATAGAGGGTCTTGGATTATGGACTCAGGATGCTCATTCCACACATGTCCTCATGCTGAATGGTTCCAAGATATGGTAAAGTGCAGAGGATCAGTACTGCTAGGCAATGACAATGCATGCACCATCATGGGGATTGGCAGCATCAAGCTCAAACTAAGTGATGGATCAGTGAAGATTCTATCACAAGTAAGATACATTCCAGAGGTTAAGAGGAATTTGATTTCTTTGGGAACTCTTGAAAGAAAAGGCTATTCATTCATCTCAAAAAATGGAGTAATGAAGGTGTGCAAAGGACAAAGTGTCAAGATGGTGGCTCAAAGGGGTGGAAGCTTGTATTATCTGCAAGCCACTGTGGTTGTTGGTGAAGTGCATGTAGCTGGGAGATTAGACATTCAGTCTTGGCATCTTAAGCTAGGACATCCAGCTAAGGGAACCATAAAAGCAATGATCCAGAGGGGAATTATTGGAGTCGCCAGCATAGAGAGGATGGATTGCTGTCAAGATTGTTTACTGGGAAAATCTAAGAAGAAATCCTTCCCAGTAGGCAACCATTCCTCTACTGCACCCTTGGACTACATCCACTCAGATCTCTGGGGGCCATCTCCCATAAAGAGTCTAGGTAGAGGAAGGTACTATATGTCCATTATAGACGATTTTTCTAGAAAGGTTTGGGTGTTTATTTTGAGAGAAAAGTCCCAAGCCTTCATCACTTTCAAGAATTGGTGCTTGCTTATGAAGAATGAAAAGGGTTCTTATCCAAAAGTGCTGAGGACAGATAATGAATTAGAATACCTAACCAAAGAGTTTGATGCCTTCTGCAATGATAATGGTGTGAGAAGACACAAAACGGTTCCAGCCAATCCTCAACAAAATGGTGTGGCTGAGAGAATGAACCGCACATTACTGGAAAGAGTCAGGTGCCTGCTATCCTCTTCAGGTGCTGACAAGAAATTCTGGGCAGAGGCTGCCACCACTGCTGCATTCTTGATTAACAAATGTCCTTCCTCAGCTATAGGAGGCTCTATCCCGGATGAGAAATGGTATGGCTCTATACCAGATTATTCATTGTTAAAACCATTTGGTTGTAGAGCTTTTGCACATATCAAGCAAGGAAAGTTAAGTGCAAGAGCTTTACAATGTATCATGCTGGGATATGAGAAGGGTGTAAAGGGGTATAGGTTGTGGTGCACTGAGGCTGGAAAGCAGAAGGTTATAATCAGTAGAGATGTCAGATTCTTGGAAGAAAATATGCCTTTCTTATGTAAAGACAAAAGTAATCTTGAACCAGTTGATTCCAGTGACTTTGGTACTTCTTCAACTCAGGTGGAGGGGGTTCTATCTGAAGAAGAAGGTAGAGAGAGTGATGATTCTAATGGAGGAGCTTTCACTGATCATAATACTGAGTCAGGAGAAGTTACTCCTCAACACTCCATACCAGAATATCAATTGGCAAGATATAGGCCCAGAAGAGCCAATGTCAAGCCACCATCTAGGTTCAATGATTATGAGATGTTATACTATGCTTTGCATGTTGCTGAGGAGCTGGAAGCATCAGAGCCTAAATCTTACACATAAGCAGTAAATGGGCCAGAAAAGGATCAGTGGATCCAAGCTATGAAGGAGGAAATCGATTCATTGATGAGCAACAAAACATGGATTTTGGTGGAGAGGGTAGAATACAGGAAGATCATTGGTTGCAAATGAGTTTTCAAGAAAAAGGTAGAGTCTGCTGATGCCACAAAGATCAGATTTAAAGCTAGGTTGGTAGCTAAGGGCTTCAATCAGGTTGAAGGGGTTGACTTCAATGAAATTTATTCTCCAGTAGTCAAGCACAATTCAATAAGGGTGTTGTTGGCTGTGGCTGCTAAGAAAGGGTGGGAGCTGGAACAAATGGATGTCAAGACGGCATTCTTGAATGGGGATCTTGAGAAAACAATCTACATGGATCAACCTCAAGGATTTGAAGTTCCAGGTTCTGAACACCAAGTATGTATGCTGAAAAAGAGCATATATGGGCTCAAGCAATCTAGTAGACAGTGGTATATAAAGTTTGGAGAAAGTCTATCTAAACTTGGCTTCACAAGATCTCTCTATGACAGTTGTGTTTTTGTGAAGAAACAGAAGAAAAAGGATCCTATCTATCTACTTTTGTATGTGGATGATATGCTTTTAGCTGGTGAAGATATAAGGGAGATCAACAAGATCAAAAGTCAGCTTAGAGCAGATTTTGAAATGAAAGATTTTGGAAAAGCAAGAAGGATTCTAGGAATGGACATTGTCAGAAATGAAGCCAGCAAGAGGCTTTGGTTGTTTCAGGCAGAGTATATCCACAAGACATTGAAGAAATTCAGGCTTGAAAACATGAGGAGCACAGCAACACCAATGCCTATGCACTTGAAATTGTGCAGTGACCAGAAATCCAAGACAGAAGATGAGAAAAAGGAAATGGGGCTGATTCCCTATTCAAGTGTTGTTGGAAGTCTGATATACCTCATGATTTGCACTAGACCAGACTTTGCACACGCCATCAGTGTGACAAGCAGATACATGGGTGACTTTGGCAGACAGCACTGGAATGGTTTGAAGTGGTCTCTCAGATATCTTGGTGGTGCAGACAAGTTAGGCTTGCTATTCAATGGTGAAAATGAGTCTGAAGAAGAGCCATTGGTAGGCTATTGTGACTCTGATTATGCAGCAAATGTTGATACAAGGAAGTCACAAACAGGCTATGTTTTTACTTTGTTTGGCACTGCTGTATGTTGGAAATCCGGATTGCAGAGTGTGGTGGCCTTGAGCACCACAGAAGCCGAATATATGTCCTTAACTTCAGCAATGAAGGAGAGTAAGTGGTTGTTGGGGCTCATATCAGAGTTTGGGATCCAACAGAGAGGTGTTTCAGTCTACTGTGACAATAGTGGAGCCTTATGTTTGGCTAGACATCCTCAATTCCATGAACGTAGTAAGCATATTGACGTGAGACTTCATTTTATAAGAGATGATGTGGAGTGTGGAAGAGTGAGGGTGTTGAAGATAGATACTGCCCATAATCCGGCAGATATGCTCACCAAGCCCTTGAACAAGGATAAGTTCGAGTATTGTTGCAAGCTGATTGGTTTGTGTCCATTAAAGTTTTGATTATTGCTTTGTAGCCTAGGTGGAGATTGTTAGAAATTTGAGGCTTACAAGAGCAATGAAGATGCATGCTAGTTCAAGTGGAGTGTGCAGCAAAGGATCAAGAAGCAAGTTTGAAAAGTGGTTAAGCCTAACGGCTACTAGCCGTTGGAGGTTAGATTGGTTAGTAGCGGTTGAAGCTGAATTAAGAATGAAGATCTCATTCATTCTCTTAGTTGTGTAGTTAGTATAAATATTTGTATGAGATAGTTAGTTGTGTAACTCAATTAGATTGGCAAATTCCAATGTTTTAAAAATCGGACCGGACCGGCCGGTTCGACCGGTTCAACCGCGAACCGGTAGGTGGTCCGGTCCGGTCAGCACTATAAAACCAGTGACATGTTCAACCGCCATGAACCGCCGAAACCGGCCGGTCGGACCGGTCTGGCCGGGAACCGGAAACCGGTTCAAATGCTTTTCAAAATTTTATTCTAAAATTTTGGCCTTGGTAGGGGTCGAACTCAAGACCTCCCGGTGAACTTACCAATAATTCTACCACTACACCACAATAACTTCTTGGTAGTAATATGAACATAAATTATTTTCATATGTTAAACACGAAATATTTATCTATATAAACTAATAATTCGTGTTTAATACGTATATACGTATATTAAGAATATGTGATTAATTATATTAAAAGTTTACTACTATTTGATTATATACTAGGAGTATTTACTAAATATATGTTTTTAATTTATGTTTATTCATATATCTTTGTGTATAATATTATTTTGCCGCATTACTTTTTGAAAATAATACTATGAACTTATTTATTTTTATACATAAATATTAAATTTTTTATTTACAATAACTTACTACTAGTATAATTTATATATTTAATTATATTTGTTGATAAAAAATTAATAAAATTCTATCATTCACTAAAAATATATACTTTTTAATTTTATATTCTTTTAAGATAATTCATTTTAATTTTATATATTCTTTTAAAAAATTGTTAATTTTAATATATTTCTTATATTTTAATTATACTTTTACAATCACTAATGTTTTATAATATAGGAGTTTATAATTATACATATAGATTAATACTAGTTTTTAATATTGTGTATTATAATTTATTATTGCATTTAAACTTAACGTCATTAAATATTCTAATATACGAGTACAAGACTTGTTTTCTATAATAATACTATTAAATGTATAATACTATAATATTTATTGATAAAACATTTGATTAAATTTTATTATTTACTACTAAATAAATAAATAAATATATAAACAGTATTCCGGTTCAACCAATGGTTCGACCAGTGAACCGGTTGAACCAGTGAACCAGTAATGACGCCGGTTCGCTTGCCGGTCCGGTTTTTAAAACATTGGCAAATTCAATAAAACTTCTTTACGTTTTTCTCCACAAACCAAAGGTTTTCTTATTCATCATCTCACAAGTCTTCGTTGTCATTTATTCTTGGAGCTACAACTTCTACAGCATTAGACTACTATTTCATGCGCACACTGACACAAGTTAATTAAGAGTTATATACTGACATATGTGGGGTTATAACTTTATAAATAATATTTATGTCATGAACCTTGTATATATAATTTCAGCTATATGCAAATTTATAGTATTTCCTACGTGTTCAATTATTCATCCTATTTATATAGACAAATGAAATTTGAAGGCAAATTATTTATTTCATGCCATGTGGTACCATATGCATTGTCTCGAGTTCTTCAATTTCGAAAAAAATTGATGGACATTAGCAACTATTTAGGCTTGTCCAGTTTGAAACTAACCAAACTTCAGGTATCAATGAATAATATATTCCATCATTTCGGTATTATCGAAGAGAAACTAAAGAATAAAAAAAGAATACTAGTACTACAAGCTCTAATTGTTGGACCATATTAAAACGTAGGTTCCAGCACAGCACTAATATCATAACAACGTCTAAATTTAAAATCTCATGAATGAAGAAAAAACATCATATGTCATCCACACTAATTTGGATTTTAGCGACATTGACCCACGCTTGTTGTACACCGATTCACACTAACTTGTATAATCAATAATGATCCTTATTGAATCTATGTACAAATATCATACTAATATTCATCTTCATATATACACTATTCATGTTCACTATCCCGAGAATCTAAATATCTAAGAATTAAAGTCACAAATTAAATAATTGAATACGATGGCAGTTGTCTCAGTTATTGCGCCAAAATATTCACCAAACAATTCGCTTTCGATTGTTTATCTACAAAGATAGGACTATAGCCTACTTGTGTACTCTTATTGCCTCATACACATGGAATTTGATTTTTAATGAAATTAATAACACCTTATAATTTTGAAGTAATTTGTAGAATAATAAAACGAATAGTAATTTTTTAGATATTAGAATTACAAATTACAAAGTGCATAAAACAATAAGTAAAATTAATGAGGATTTAATGAAAGCGACCATCATATTACAGTGGTATCTTTAAATCAAACCATTTGATACTAGTAGTACTTAAGAGAAATTATTTCATACATACCCATGGATTAACAGTTGTCGGTTTCTCCTCGTCGTGGAAACACACATCCATAGCTATGGTTGTCACACTATGAATGCATTGATAAGAAATTGATATTTAGATAAAAATCCAAATAATTTTAAATTATTGTACTCCTTTGAAAAGGTGGACATGGATGGATACAATCACCATTAGTTTACCAAAATTTTATATATTACTAACGTTTGGCATAGGTATGTCTTTTAATTATAGAAATGTATTTTTGAAGAAAACAAAAATATAAAGATTTAAGAAAATATGTAAACGCCGCTATCAATCGTATAAAAAGTTCATATAATTTGATAAACGATACTATCTTCAATTCTTTTACTCTTACACTTCAATTCTCTCTCCCAAGCACAATCCCTTTACAAGAAAATCTTGTTATATAAAAAAAGATGGATCGTTCACCTCTATCTTCAGTCATAGCCAAAGATGAGTTTGAAGAGATAGAAGTGGCAGAGTTCGACGTGAACGTGCTATGGGAGCTGCTTCACGGCGAGCCAAAGGGGAGGAAGAGGCAGGCCGTGACCATGATGGCGCAGCTCCAAAGCAAATTGCAAAGGTTACAGACTCAAATCCCAACTCGGGCATTGAGAGCTACTGGTGCCTCAACAATAACATCACATATTTCGACTGGTTTCATATAATGGAAGAGACCTCAATACCATGCAATGAAATTGGAGGTTGGTATGGGGAGCCATGCATGGAGATGGATGAGATTCTTGAAATAGGAGACTACACATTTTCACACACTCCACACACTACTATTTTTTCTGATGAAATTGGATATATAGGATTGTGGCAATAGTTAGAAATCCCTATGACCAAATTGTGGTAAAAAACTAAGTTACCAATAGCAATAATATTTTATGCTTGTCACACTTGTAACAGAATTCAATATATGAAGAAAAACTTGCTATGATGAATGTTTGCTCTACAGTAACCACCCATTTAGACAAACAAACAAATGTAGTAAAGCTTAATTGTCCCTAAAACTCTGATCAATCGCCAAGAAACTTGCGTTTTTTGGAAGTGTTCATGTAAGGCCGGTGGACCCATTCTATAGGAGCTTCTTCTTGATCCATTGTTCCCAGTTTTATCTGAAACACCAACGATTTTCCATGAACATTTGATTAATGAAGAATCATTGAAACGTGCATTTTAAGGTTAATATGGTACCTTGAAAAGAAACATTTCAAAGCGAGGACCAACTTCTTTCAGATCAACTGATTTTGGGCCTCCGCGTTTCTCATAGACATGATGCCTGCATTACAGAGTGTGAGTTACAACCACAACAGAATGCGATAACAGGCACAAGACAACAGAATGCGATAACAGGCACAAGATGCAAAAACAAACATAACTTGAAAATTTCTTCCAATGGTTCCATTAGTAAAATACATTTCTACATAATCTGGCATAGTTTCCCGAGAAATATATTTTCCCACAAGTTCACACCCGAGAAAATAGGGCACAAGTTCAGACAATATAAAGAAATAACAACCTGAATGAAATCCAATCGGACTGAGGCTCACGAGCAAAAGTCATGACGCGTTTCGAGTCTGGTTTGGGTACTGGAAAAAGATGCTTTAAAATGTTTGCAGTCCTCCCACCAAGCTGAAATTTTTAACAAATCCATGATTATCAGCACTGTTATACCAGGCAAACTAAAACTCTGAAATGTCTGCCTTCCATAGACCAAGATGCAAAAGTGTATAAATCAAAGAGAATTATCTATCCAAGTAAGATTTCAACACCATCAAGCATCTGTCCAAATGTATATCATCCCCAAACAGGAAAATTAAAGAATCAAGAACCACGCAATCAACTGCTCTCAGTAACAATTTTCCATAACCTTACAGTGAGCTGCATAAGATTCTCTAGTCTTATACAAAAATTTGAAGGACCAGGTTATGTTTTCTGCAGTAGCCATAAAGGTAAATTCCAAGCTTCGATAATATACAGCTTGCTCAAAAAGAAGATACAAGCAAAGTTTGTGAAGTGTTGTAACAGGAATTCTTCATTGTTTGTAAGATTCATCATGACCAAGACTAATCCCTTACAGGCTGCACACACACAAGAAGACTGTTTACAATTTTGATTGGTTGTACCGTTGTAAGATTTCGAATTAGACTCAGACAAGACTAATGAATATAGAATAGAAAAAACAAGACACACACAGTTAAGCAGCTATTCTTGCGCAAACACTGTTAGAAAATATATACCAAAAAATTTCACCAAATCAAGATTCACGACCCAGTTTTTAAGAAGTACGACTGACCTTAGAGTTAAAGTTATTAATTATCAAATGTGGGTAAGCCTCAGACATAGTTCCGATAGCTTTCTTGTCCTTGATATCATGTCTCGTAACCTACATGAGACTCTTTCATCAGAAATATGTTGAGACAAAAAATTAAAGTGTGTTTATGACATATGACAAAACTGTGTGCTTACTCACCACATTGTGTAATCGGAAGTATGCAGTGGGGCCAAAAGGTAGATGGCTTATGACTATGCCATCTGGCACACCGCGGGTTTCATGTACCGATATCACATCGGTGAAATCATGTGACCGGCATGTTTCAATGATTTCCGAGATAACCTAAGATATAATGGGCACATGACATTAGCATATGTGCATGAACTATAGACTGGCTTTATCTTTAATCCAACAACATAATGTGACCGAACCACATAGCTTAATTGTCTGCGGTCCTATAGCCTACAGCTAAGAAACTACTAAGAATAACAATGGCACGACATCATTTAAAACATAAGCAATCAACAACGGACTAACCTGACCACCACGATTCATTCGCTGTGCATTTGGAAAAACAAACTTCAATTCCTACAGAAACAACATAACATTGATAAGCACAGTGCACCAACCCCCACCATACTGTAAATTAAATATGACACAACCTTCACAAACTGCGCAAGGGGAGCACTCGGATCCCGTGACGTGATAAGCAAAATTTTAGGATCACTGACGGTTGCATTTGCATATTCATCATCAATGCTTGATCGGGGAACTGTATTCAAGAAAAAAAAAGTAACTTAGTTCAAATTCAAACCCATAATCTGCCTCTCTTATATACCTATACGTATTCACAAGCCAAACCTGAGTTATAAACATAAGGCTTTTCAAAAGCTGCCGACTTTCAAGCTATAGAAACAACATAAAACTATTCGCAACGGGATTACAAAAAAATATACCAGCAGTTTGTTCATCTTCGAGGTCGATTTGTTGTCGGAGGGCGGCCTCCTCGTTCCTGAGCTCAGTAGGAATCGGTTTTCCCTCTAATTTACACACAGATGATTTTTTTGTTAATTATTGGAATTGAACTGAAAATGAGAAGTAGTGAGTAGTAACCTTCTAAAGCTTCGCGAATTTTGCGCTTCTTCTCATAGAGCAATCGCTCCTTCCCTTCCAAGCTCTTACGGTACAGATACTCTCTCCTTAACCTCACGTTTCTCCTCAACATTTTTCTCTCGCCAAAATCCACAAATTCTCTTCAGAAACCCTAATTGCTTAGCTAAAATTAAACTCCCTCGCCTAAAATCTTAAAATCCTCCAAAACCCTACACCTAAAATGATATGGGCCTTCTATTGAATGATATGGATCCGCCCCACACCACCAGCCCATACCATTTTTTGACAATTTTATAAGTATTTTTTTATTTATACTAGTACTATTTTTAAAAACAGCTAGTACAACTCCATAAATTTTAAATATTTCAATTCAAATGACAATTTATTTATGTCCGAATTTATAATACTTAGTACAATTCACAATTCACTGTAACTTGCAAAACACAAGTAAATCATTATTCTCGATATCATTAATGCGTGCATCTATTCTTGTTGGTGTTTTCAAATTACTATGTACTCCTAGTTTTTAAATTAAGCTACTTTGAAAATTTAAAATCGTGCCATTTTTTGTAATACGATGAAAACTATAGTTAATTTACCAACGATTAATCAAAACAATTAGTGGCACTTGCGTGGACGTTACATTTTTCTGTTTAGGGAGTATATTTTTTTCTTGGGAATATTAGTATAAGATCATGTGCTAAGAAATCCCTCCTTATATTATGCGTGTTGATATATGAATGATGGTAGTATATAAAAGTTGAAATATACACATTAGCCATCAAAATGGAAATTCCAACTTTTTGAAATGTTAGCAAAATCAATCTCACACGCAAAAAAAACTAATAATTTGGATAAGAATGTGCCAAAGTCACAAATAATTAGGAAGGACATAGTGAAAAAGTACAAGACGTTTATTCATATAATCTCATGGCATGATTTTTAAACCCAAATCAATTTCAACGCGAGATAACTCTGCTTGTGTCAGTCAAAAACTACTTCCAAACAAAACAGAAATCAAGTCTTATCATCCAAACATTAGACAAAATTTGAAATATAGTATTAATCATTATATATAATAATATGAATTATATGAATTGAAAAGCCTAAAACATCATGACAAATTCTTGCATCATGACACCTATAGGCATCTCTGTATCCCTCCATCTCATCAAGTTTACATTGTCCCACCTAAAACTATACAAAACAACACACTCTCTCCTACATCTCAGCACACTTAGTTGGAGCAAACCCAAGCCTAGATTGCTTAGTATCATACAAGATATGGAAGTTTTGTTGTTGGTAGTTCCCGATTATCGATAGACCGGACCTGGGGGTCCCGAGGATGGCGAGGCACACGACATCACTAGGGTCGAGCCTAATGAAGTAGTTCTCACTCGGGAAGTTCCACACAGCCCCATCCCCGAACACAATCCCAAAAGAAGGCAAGTAGGGTTCTTCGACACCAGACACATTGTAACACGGATCAAGAATCGGGAAGTCCTCCACAACTGGATACCCTTTCATCCTCTCCATGATCGCGTCCCGGATCATCTTATAGGCCGGCTCAGCAAAGTAGCTGAGAGTAGTCCCCGAGTCTATGATGGTGCCACCATTCCCCTCGGGGGAGACGCTCCACGTCTCCTCCGGGATCCCCAACACCTCCCCTCCAACCACAATCGACCTAATCCCCACATAGTAGAACGTATCCACCGGATTCTCCATCCCACTGAGCAATGTGGTGAAGTTCAGCTCCGGACGCCTAAGCAGCTTCTCGTCCTCCCCGAAGATGAGCTTGCTACTAACACTAGCATTGCTATTCCGATCAACCAAACAATATGAGAACGAGTGCCCGTACAACGACTGAAGCTGAGACGCGAACGACAAAGGCCCCCTACCCAATCCTAGCAAGCCGGCCGCGCCATGGAACAAGCCCCTATTCCAGTGGCCGCACCCGAACATCACATTCTCCACCTTCCTGAACTCCAAAGTCCCATCAAACGACGTCATGTTCACCGTGAACGTCTCCAACGCGAAGTCCCCCGTCGTGTTGGAGCTGTCACCGTACCAATAGTAGTACGGGCAGCTCTGACTCCCGCCCGTGCACCCCTGAGGGGGTTCAGGGGAGGACACCAAGTAGCAAAGGGGGTCATCACAACTTATATTTCGATAAGAATTCGACTCCTTTGGATCATAATAAGGGCCCTTTTGCTCAAAACAGTCATGGCAAGGAACACATTGAATCCAGTTGAGATCAGAGCCAGTGTCAAGAATCAAATAGAAGTGTTTAGGAGGTGTACCGATGAACACATCCATGAAATACTCGCCGGAGCCGAGGCTCACCCCGGATTCCAGCGTCGCCACCAGCTGGCCTCCGGCAGCGCCTCCGGTGGAAACAATCTCCGGCGGAGCAGAGCTGGAGCCGTCTATCTTGAGTCTTGAAGCGGTGTTTTGGTTCTTCTTCTCGACTATTCTCGTCTGGAACGTCTGAATTCGGGTGAAATCCTTCGCCGTCGACTCCAAGACGCAGTCCGCCGGCTTAGCTCCGGCGCGGCGGTGCTTCATGTTTAGCATAACGGTTGGTTTTACATTGAAATCGCCGATTTTGACGTCGTTTTCGAGCAATATTTTGTCTGATTTTGGGTCGGAGAAGGAGCAATCGGCGGCGGCGGTGAAGGTGGGGATTTCCATGGCTGTGAGAGTGGATGAGTTGGAATTTCCATCGCCATTAGCTAGTAAGAATAAAAACAAGCACAACACAGATTGAAAACACTTGGAAACCATGAGAGAGAATGTCCAGGAAGATTGAATTTTTGAAGAGGAATAAAAAACCCAGCTCGATAATCCTTCTTGGTGTAATTTTGAAAGCCAAGATTGAATTTTTTTGGACTTCCCTCTTGGAGAAAAGGCGTGAGAGAACTGAAAATGGGAAAAATGCAGCAAAGATGGGGAGATGTAGAAAGGGGGCAAAATGGAGAAGAAGAAATTTGATGGATGTTTCAAAGGGGGAGACTTTGAATATTGAACTTATTGGAGCTGCCCAATGCCACCTTTTACGCGGTTTCACATAAGAATGCTGTAAGAATTAGCAATTTTTAATGGTGGGAGTGGGGATTTTGAGAAGAAGAAACCGTTTTTTCAAGAATGGCTTTTGGTTTTTCGATTTTGTTAGTATTATTTTATTGTTTTCTATATATTGGACTTTGCATCAAATTTAATCGAAAAAGGAGTGTGTTGAATTGACTATTTAATTCATAATAAGTAGTAGTACTATTTTCATAGTCAAACAAGTAGTATCTGAAAAAAAATATATCAAGAAAGTGGAAAAAATTGATCTTTTTACGTCTATAATTTCTAAGTCTAACGAGGATAATATTGGAAGTTTGAAAAATATGACATTTATTTCGAATTATTATTTCTACATTCAATATTTAGTCAATTTAAAATGAAATTAATATGTGTGAGTCTTTAAAAATAATGAAAAATTCAATTAAACCGAAACGTGAAAATATATACTCGAAAATGATATTAGGTGGTACTAATATATGTTTACATGGAGTTAATATAAGCTTTCAAATAAAAATGCATCACTTATTTTATTTTTGGGAAAATGTCTTATTTTGACATTTTCAAGTTAATTTATTGTAATTACAAAATGTACATTATTTTTGCAGAGGTATTGGTGAATGAGTCACCGGCCCAACTATTTCATTTTCAATGTTTATTAAGGAAATTATATTAAAAAATAAATACAAGTCATTATTTCTAAATTTTCACGAATATGGATTATATATTTTGATGGTTCAACTGACTCATGTTTAATTACAATCAAGGCTAGTTATAATTACGTGCTCGTGATAAAATACAACATTAATGTGCCAACGAAGTATTGATTAAACTATAATAAAAGCTCCTCTACCAAATTAGCAAAGAAGAAAAGTCACATGTACTATCATAGTATAGTATTTTAATTTTGATACTAACGATTTTAAGTTCAAATCCTAAAAACAAACTAGTAAAAATTGGGTCGCGCATAAGTATGATCGTCCTTTATAAATTTTGAGGGCCATTGTGACTGTATAGGCTCGGAATTTATCTAGTACTACTTGATGGCCCAATCATTATATGCAATTGCCATAGTATTTAATCAATATTTAACTTACAGTATCACATTTTAATTATGATTTAAAGTTAATATTGAAGTCCAAATGAACCTAATATAAAATGTAACACAATCGATTTACCCTCCATGTGGTATAATTAATTTTGAGTCTAAGCCATTGAACGTGTCAAATTTTCAAAAAGGAACAAAATGGTCAACTTTTTACTATGTTAATTAGCCATCAACAGTTGACTCTTCAATAAATTAAAATGGTTTAATAGTCTCCACGTTATTTTGCCATATGTTGTGAATCGTGGTTTTGTTTTCTTACTTTTTCCTTTATTTTATTTCACAATCCGAAAATACATTGTTAAAAAGTTACTAATGTTTTATCCCATTAACTAAATTATCTATGATTTTATTTTGGGATGGTCTAATTTGGTGGATCTAATAATTTCCTAACTGAATATCATGCTTTCAACGTATCAAATTACTCAAGATACATCCATAGCTGCCATTGTTAGTATTAACATACTTTCTCAAAGATCCATATATATAGGTTGATATGTGCTAATGGAATGCATAAATATAGATATCAAAGTTGATGTAGACCATTCATCATCATCATCATCAATATTAATGTGGTTAATGTGCCATTAATTTCTCCCATCAACATCAAAAAATTTAATTATAGTATATTTTATTGCGTATTGTGGTTGATTATTTATTTTTATTTTTCGCAAATAGCATAAATTGAAATACAATCGGCTTATAAAAACATAGGTTTCGAAAATTTTCTACGTACTATGGGTTTTAAAATTGGAAAGTAAAATTTAAATATATTTTATTGGAACAATTTGATCGTGGAGGTTTCAGTGTGGTTAAAAAATTGGAGTGGGCTTATAATCTATTTAATTGTTAAAATATAATATTATGGATTTATGGTAGAATTGTAGCAATGAAAATGAAAGACAATATACATTTAGAGTGCGAGGTGTGACAAACTAATTTGACTTCATCACAAACTCATTTCTTGTAGGGTAGGACAAAAATCTTTAATCAATTGATTATGATATTAGAATTATTTATCCAACAACTTTTTTACTTTGGTGGGACATTCGAAATTAAATTCAAATAAATAAAACAAAGTCATGGTATTAGTCATAAAACAACTATCATATTTAATGCAAATAAACGAATTCCCTATTAAAAACAAAAAAAATATTTTAAACGAAATCCACTCGTAATCTTCACATACTACTGTTCATTAAGGAATTACCTTGTATGTATGCATATCGATTTTGAAATAATGTTATGTAGAATAACTATACTGGAGTACTATTATTTTAAACGATACAAATTATCATACTTCGTATCAACGTGATTTTGTTAAGTGATTTTTTTGGCAAACACAAATTTATGCCACTATGAAAAATATTAAGCCAAGTCATTTTCCTATTTATCGAAAACATGGACATGTTTATTTGCTAATTGCTACAATATCAATGGGAACAGTTCATTAATCTTTTACAAATGCTAGTGGTAATAAAGTAAATAAATAACAATATAATAATTATTGTACAAATAATAATAAGGGCCAAACTAGGCCCAGATTATTCGGCTTGATTCTGAAGCCCAGTTTCATCTTTAATTTCTGACAAGATTCAAAATAAAATTACGAATAAAAGCTAGAAAAGGAAATAAATAAATTAATTAGTAGAAAATGAAGGTTGCCGAGAAAGTGATACTCTTACTCGACGGTGGTAACGTCGGCGTCGCGGCCGCCATAGCCGGCAGTCTCCACCCGAATCCCAGCGCGAAGCTTCAGACTATGTGAGTAGCATTGACATTTCCTTACTCGACATTTTCCCCCTAATATTTAAAATAAATTTTGATAAAATGTTGTGATTTTTCGATTTCGGCAGAAAGGAATCTTTTCGATTTTCGTTAGAATGCTACGGAATCAATGATCTGACGGCATCTGGCGAAGTAATTCATTTCGTCGGTTCAGGTGGCCGTTATGAGGTAATTGCCATACCCATACGTGTTTCCCCCTTTCCTTTAATCGAGCTGGAAAAAACTGCTTTTAGAAATTGATCTGAGATTGAATTTTTCGCTGTATTCGTGAAATTGAATATATCTGAAGATACACATAGTTTAGTTGCTTGGGTAATTGGATTCAAGATCAATAGCTGTTATATTTGAGATCGGTGTGTTTATAACATTTTCATGTCTAATGATTTGATAATTGATGCCCTACTACTCTTATAGATCAGTTTTGTTGCAACCTGCTGTTTGTTTTGGTAATCTTTTGTTACGTAATACCATAAACACAGAATCACAATTATCTCTTGCATAATGATTCTCGAGTTTTGCCTAACTAACTCTCCAAACCCATAGGTGTCTATTTTGATGTTGGAAAATTATGAGCCTCCAGTCTTAGCTTGTGCTCTGAATGAAGTTTTGTTGAAATTAGCTGGAGAAGAACAATCTACCCTGCCAACACTCATAGTCCCTTTCGTTGTGCCAGAAACTAAGCTCAAACAAGAAAAAAAATATTCTGGGAAAAGTGAAAAGGTTTCACTATATGGCATGAAATTGGGCCCAACAACAGACGTATCTGAGTTATTGAGCTCCAGATTGCAACAATCGCCACTGTTTTCTCAGATTTTACATGAGGAATTAGCCTTGTTGCTTCATTTGGTAAATGTCATGAAGCTCCCAACCGTTGTGATGATTGGTGTAACTGGTCAGCGCACATCAAGTAAAAATTCCAACAATGACCTCGAGGTACTATCATTATTTCCATGTCTAGCTGAGTTGTTTGGAAGTTTATATGCCCAAGTTTTATAGTAGTAGTAACTTTTGATTTTACACCTGAAAATTCTTGTCATCGAGCATACACGGGAGGACATACCTATTTTTGTATAACAGGATAGTCCATTTGCCTGCAGAAAAGGGATGTGTTTTAGGAGTACTTAATACTATAGAAAACAAATCTAAATAAAACTAGAAAGCGCTCCACATTTTTGGCTCTGTTACATTTCACCACCTTTATCGACCAAACCATGGCCCGTATCTTCTTTTATTGAACTAGCCTCACATACTCATCAGCTGTTATTAGTTTTGATTCTAATGACCGCTTTTGACACTTTTGACAGGTGACCTGCCAGATTGGAGAACACTTGGCGAGTGTTTCGTCTCTTACATTCTCCAAGGAAAAGATGGTCCAAAGTCCAACCAAGACCTCCAGGGATGGCAAAGAGGCTTGGCGTGCACTGTACGGATGATGTTCTTGTTTAGCTCTTTGTTTCTGTTTGGGATGATATCGTAGTGTAGCCTATGAGGGGAGCCTCCATCTTCCAGTTCTATGTTCTTGTTTTGAGTCTATAAAACGGTGTGATGTTCACCCACGTACTCTAATATGAAGACAAGTTGTAGGAGTAATACATACGGAAACTCTTATGCTGCATTGCCTCTTGCCTCTTCCTTTTTTTTAACTACTACTCCTGCGTGGGGCGGCCCAGCCGATGAACAAAGTTTGTATGGAAAATTGTGCAGTTTGGCCCGACATGAACTTTTGTTTAGCGAAAACATTTTTGGTCGGGACAGCTCTAATGAAACATAAGATTTAACATGAAAGATGTTAACATACTACAAGATATCTCTTGACTATACTACCCGATGATATAGGCATATAGCAATGATCGTTGTATCGTTTTGCATTCACACAAAAAATCGTTTTGCATTCACACAAAAAATGTAACATGAAACGAGACACTTTTGAGAGCACACTGATTTTTTGCACTTCTGGAGTGTAGCATATTGAAATTTTTGAGAAATTGGGTTAAAGATAGTTTGGCCAATTTGTATCTATTGGGAGTGAAATGATAAGAAAAATGAAAAGAATAAATATAAAGTATAAAAAACTATTATTCTGAAAAACTCGCATGTCTCGAGCCCATATTCTGAAAGATAAACCAATTTAATCTTTGATCTCGAAAGATCAGCGAATAGAGACCCATATTCCCAAATTTTTCTTTAAATAATCCCGCCTGGTGTTTACAATGGATCAATTTTTAAAGCATTAACAAGACGGCGATCCTGGCGTCTAGGGGAGGCGCCAACAGCAGCAACGTCGGTTCCACCAACCTCCCCGACGATCTCCCGAGTCCTCCCTCGTTTAACCGTTGTCGTAGCAGCCCGATTGGGCAAAAGACGGCAATGCGGGCCTTCTAGGGGAGGCGCCAACAGCGGGTCCCGGGAGGTCCAATCGGCAACCCCTGCAGCATTCCACCGCCGAGTTCTCCCATATTGCCCATATCCAACATCATACGAACATGATAGAAACCATCAAGGAGTGGAGAGCGACCGATGACCTCATACACAAGGAGATGCTACAGGGGGTCATCGACTTGATGAGGCGTGATGTTGGGCTCCCACCCACCAGCGGTGGGGGAGCATCTGGGGACTCCGACGCCGCCGCGACTGGCCTAGGGGACGACGAGGAGTGAGAGGGAGGCCGCGTGTGTCAAAGCTTGGGGATGGTTTTTTTATTTTCTCTTTGAACTATGTATTTTTTTTATTTCACTATGTATTTTTTAAAATTATGTATGTTTTTTAAATTTATATAAAATGTTCGCATTTTCTCTGTGTTCGTGTCAAAATTTTAATTCCGTATTTAAATTCCATATATAAAATGTGAAATTGTGTTGTTGGGATGTCCTAGTGCTAGTCCACTATTGTGCAGTGTGAAGTCCTAGTGATGTGGCAGTGGGGTGGGAAGTCCTTATGACGCGACAGAAGGTGTTTTTGGTAAGTCGTAGTGCTAGTCGAGAAGTCCTTGCTATTGTGGATGCTCTAAGTATAATTTTTAAAATAACTATCCCTTCAGGGGTTAATTCTTTTTTGATTCTAGGGCATTATTTACGTTCTTATTGTGTACTGCGTTTTTTTGAAATTACAAGTTTGGGAGAGACGCATGAGTGTCATGCGTCTTTTGTTAATGAAACGCATGATGCTCTTGCGTTTTAGGCTAAGACGCATGACTGTTATGCGTTTTTAAAAAAAATTAATTTAATTGAAAGACTCATGAGCGTCATGCGTCTCTACCTAAAACGCATGACGCACATGCATCTCTACCCAACTAATCAGTTGAGTTATCTACTCAACTAATCACTCACACATGACACTTTTGTAATACTACTTGAGATCATACATCCCACTTTTAAATTAAATTGAAATCGTATTAATATTTCAATATTATTCATAAAAATATTAAATTTTGTTTGTAAGAATCACTTTTTAATAGGGGTTATTAAAGTATAATACTCCATCACACGACTTTTGAAAATTTTAATTTTCTCCACAAATTTAAAACTTAGCTAATAATATCATAAATTTTGGCCTTAGTGTCAATTTCCCACTAATGATAGATTTTGGACTATTAAAAATGACACACAAGACGAGTTGACACTTACTTGATTGACGGCGTGAAACATCACTTAATTGTTTAAAAAAATGATACAATATGTCATTAATAATAATAAAGATTGTTTAAAAACTCCAGCCCCTTCGCCCGTAACAAAACCAGTGGAACTCGAATAGTTAGGTAGAGACGCATGTGCGTCATGCGTTTTAGATAGAGACGCATGACGCTCATGCGTCTTTCAATTAAATTAAAATTTTTAAAAAAAGGCATAACTGTCATGCGTCTCTTCCAAACTTATAATTTAAAAAAAGCGAATTACATGATAAGAATGTAAATAATACCTAGAATAAAAAAGAATTAACCTTCAACATTCAAATGGAGCAGTATTATACTTTTCCCTCCGAAATTGATTGGAAAATGCAAAAGCCCTAGTTGTAATTGGTGTCAAATTCCACAAAATATCCAAAAAATTCGGAGGTTTTATCATGGATTCTAAGGAGGAACCCAACACCGACGGAGACCGCCGCGATATGGCCGCTGAAAATTCCGACACTGTGGCTCTGAACAAAAAGCGGGCTCGCAGGGTGAGCTTTGCTGAGTTGACATCTATTCACTTCTTCGACCGCGATGAGGAATTCAATGAGACATCTCAGTCGGAGAATGCGAAAATGGCGGACGATTCGCCAGCTGAATTGGGGTTTGGCGGGCTGTTGCAACGGAGTAAGGAGTTTGGTAGTGAGGATGATGGAGGTGATAACCTTGAGGACGAGATAATGGAAATGCAGAGGAATTTTCTGCGTCCGATTGGATCGCCTTCCTCCGGAGGGAGCACAATGGGTTCTTCCTCGTCAAACGATGGCAAGTTCCGTTTTACGACTGTTTTCTGTGTTCTTCTGTCTGGTTTATTGTCGGAGATTTACGACTCAGTTAGTAGTGATTGAAAAATGGGCTCGGCATTTCGATTGTTGTTTTAGTGATCTATAGTGTCAAATTTAAACACGATAGAAATTGGGGAGCTGTCTTACTGTTTAAAATTTGATAGTTCATCAACCGGCAGCTAATTGAGTGATCTATTGTCTCCCTTCATGAAATTTTTAGAAGCATGTTAGTGTTTCACTTGCACAAATTTAATGTTCTCATTCCATCAAAATGTTATTATGTCCAATTTGAGTTTCTTCATAGACTGAGTGATTGACAGAGACAGGATCTAAGGGTGATGCCCCTAGTGATTACTGAAATTTTCAGTGATACTGAAAATTGGTGATTCAGTCCTGGATTCTGTCACCCTCGTTAAAATTGGAAGCAAAAAGATTCACTCACATTCATGATCTTCATATTCCCAGTCAATACCACTTAATTTGTAAAGTACTGCTTCATCTAGAGGTGATGCACAATTTGTTCTCATATATACACACGATTCTGAAACTGCATGCAGTTGGTGGCTTCTGGTACTCAGTTTAATTTTTTCAGCCTGAGACCTGGACAACTCAGTGTATATTATACTGAACAGGGAGTGAAACAGTTCACATCTATCTTTAATACACTATCATTAACTCTGAAGGTATTGGTTAGAGAGAAAAGTCTCGCATTAACTCTAAAGGAACCTTAATATTGGTATGATTTTAGTATAGTTTTGTCTACTACATATACAGGACTCCTGCTCAAGTATGTAGATGCATTCGTTTCTAGGCCTAAAATGCTTAATTGCTGTAAATATTTTGAGCAGTTGTTATTGTGCAGTTACATCAGACACTTTCCTGTCTTTGTTTTCATTACTAGAGTCTTGATGCTTCTATTTCCTATATTCTTGCTAATTTTGTTCTCCAGAAATATCAAATTAGTAACGCATAATTCTCTGCCCTTTTTAAAGCAGAAGATAATTTCTTTGGCCCTGTATCAGCCAATTTCATAAGGCCTGGCCGTTTGTCAGATTCTGTTGCTTCTGATGATAATCATGACTTGACAATGGACTCAACAGCTTTTTCCATGCATTTCCACAGTATTGCTGGATCAGAGTCTGTAATAGACTTAAAGACACCAACAGGGGGTCAACTCTTCTTTGAAGAGAAGACCCCCAATAATTCAAATAAAGAGAGCTCCTTGGTTTTCACTTCAGGTAAACCTCATGTTCCGAGATCTTTTGTGTCTGCTACAGAAGCAAGTGAGAATCAAAGCTCCAATGATATGAGTCTCGTTTGGGGGAACAGTAATAAGTATGACTATGAGAAACTATCCCCAGAATTGGATGCAATCCTAGCAGAGAACCGGAAGAACTTGCTTCATGTTATTGCACCTGATGATATTACTTCACCAAAAAAGAACAGTGGACAAGTTTCATCTTCTGTTAGTCAAGGAAATTATGACTCTGTAAGGAAAGGAAGTGAGAGGATTAACTCCGACAGGGTGACAGATGGAGACAAATCTGATGCTCGCATTCAATTTGGTGATGCAAATGGTTCTCGTGGAAGCTTACATGGTGGTTGTTCTCCTAAAAGGTCAACAAGCATGTTGGGTGTAACAGCTTCTCACACAGAAAGTCGTAAACCAATTAGTTCACCGCATCAATTGAGTAAAGTGAGAATTCATACCTATAAAATTTGGTATCTATATGCATACTCCCTAGCTATGCGACTAGCATTTTTGGCATCTTTTCAAGATACACTTTGATTTTTCTCTAGCTACAGTCCATTCTTCTCATGCATTCCCTTGCTCACGCCTTATCTATTCTATAAGTTTGAAGAGTATTTCAGGAGTGTTTTCGTTTGTCATTATGATCTCACCGAGAACATGATTGTCGTGATCAAATTCATTTCAATTGGAGCTTCATTTTAGTTATAAAGCTTAATAGATCTCATTGTAGGAAAAGAATTGTGAGCACAAACTAATCTAAAGCTGTTTTCATTGAATGAAACAGCCGATATATAGTTTATACTAGTAGTAGGCACTCCGTAATCTATCTGCTTGTTCTGAACCATTTGAATTCAAATATTATGTACACAATTTAACTAAGAATGGCAATGTATTACACTTTATGTGCTTTGAATGTATATATGTCCCCCGTCCACTCCCCCATTCCAATTATGGAAGTCTAAACTCTCAAACATGCTTGGTTAATTAGAAATTTCGTATGATAAATAACAAACGTAAGTTGGTCTGGTTGGTACAGGATGATTTTGATTCCTCACTGCTGGTATCTACATCTTCTCCAGTTAAACTGAAACAAACGCTTCTGACTACTGCATCTCCATCTCAACCTTGGCGAGTGACATCCCCTTTGCCAGAAAAACCACCAAGTTCTTTGCTAAGGAATGGAAGCATTGAACATCATGAGACTGAGACACCAATTCAGAAAAGCATTTCCAAACTGGAATTACTTGAAAAGGCTGCATCCTCTTCTGTCTTCAGTGCTAAAGTCGACAAGTCCACAATCAAGTCATTAGATTTTTCGAAATCCCCTAATGCAGTAGAAAAGAATTATGACATCTCTAGAATCAGTTTCATGGAAGATTCAGACAGTGAAGAAAAACTTGCCAGTGTAAATCGGAGTACAGAAAGGAATTTCGATTTCTACATGGATCATGTCAGGGGTGAAAATATTTTAGAGGAATCATTGAACCAAACAATGGATGGAAAATCGCCTAATGCATTGAATGCTAAAAGTTATTCTGCAGGCAAATCAGATCTGGGCCGCACTTCTGCTTCACCTTCTAAGAAGACTTTGTCTGGAAATAACTCCATACATAGTCATTTTACAACCAATTTTAAGTCTGAAAATTCACTTAAGTCTGAGACGAAGTCTTCGTTGTCTGAAAGTGCTTTTATTGAAGGTGAAAAAGCAGACACCCCTATATTTGTTCATTCTTCAGACAGAGTGTTGGATGAGAACTTGCCAGCTTCACCGGGTCTTCTATCTAGTCTATCCGTAGATTTGTGGAGTCGTTTCAAACAAATGGAAAACTCTGACAAAGGCCGAGATATCACTCCAGGGAGAGATCCTGCACATGTTAACTCAAGTGCAACTGACAGCATCCGTACTGTGTCTGGAAGAAAGAATGGAAAGTTAAGATCACCATTTGTTGAAGTCAACCGCCTAAACATGATTGAACTAAGAGCAACCGATAGCGGAGGTACTGATATGCATAATGGGAAGGAAATAATGCAAACCACTGGTCACTTCAGTTCTCCAACTAAAGAGAGCCAGTTCCAAGGCGTGCATCTGGATGTTGGTGACCTAACAAACAGGGACACCTCCAGCTTTGAGGATAACATACCTGAAGCAGGGTCCAGAATGGTTTCACATGAGTCTGTTTCTCCTTTTGCCCGCAGGAATTTAGACAAGCCACAATTGCAGGTCATTTTTTTCTTTTCCCCTAGTTTCATGTACTTGCACCAGTCTATCTTGCCAATTTATTGTGTTTGTTTCAGTCTTAGCAATTTAAATCCCCAGATACCGACCATTATCCCTCCCCTTCTCCTCTCTCCAGAAACATAAACCTTCAGTTTTTTGATAGAATTTTGTACTATGTACTATGCGTTTACCTATCTGGTCACATAAAGGCTATGGTGGTTTATGTTTGGTGATTTAGTCTTCAATTTGCACATGGCAAAACTGATGCAGTTTGCAAACAGTTCCCTGCAGGTAGCCCTTCAAGGAAAGAACCTGATGATAAACAAATCCCCAAAATAGCCTCTCCAAGAATCATTCAGTTAAGTGGTGGCTTGAAAAGCTATTCAGCAAACAAGAGAAACATAGGACTATTGCTGAGAGATCCGCAACATAGGACAGAAATCACGAAGCTTGAAAGGAGTCCTAAACTTCTTAAAAATGGCAATCATGACACAGAGAATATTGTATATTCTATTGACAATAAAACCAAACAAAATGGCCAAGAAAAACGGAAGCTAGCTGATGTATGTTCTTTTTAGGTTCAACCCATTTTCTGTTATTATCTGTCTAGAGAGCTCGCTGATGCAGCAGCCCATCATTTTGTCTCACATGGTTATGAATCTGTCAATCTGAATTGCAGGCATATTCTAAATTCACTGAGGATACGAGAATCCTGATTTCTGGATCAGCTGATAAGCTTAGTTTTAAAATGGTATACCTCATACCATTCTCCCTTCTTACGGATTATATCTGTAAAGCTGAAGTAACTCTTCTAGTGTCCTGCACTACGTATAAAGACAATCACGTGAACTTCCAATATTTCTTTACTACTTTATTGGTTTCCTTTCACCAGCATATTATTTAGGCCAGGCTATTTGATAATGTAATGTTATCCATATTTCAGATTGATGTACTGGAAGATATGTTGGTTGACCAGCAGAGGTTGAAAGTATATGAGATGCTTCAGCATGGAGTTGCGCCTCAGGTGTGTTAGTTAACTGTTTGAGTTTTTTCCAATAATCTCCTCTGACAAATTTTATAGGTAAGGGATTATAATGATCTTTAGCTGTAGTTACAAAAAATGATCTTTCCGAATCTAGATTTCTGTGTGTAGTCTGCAGACTTGACAATAACTGTACCGTTGCCCTTGGATTTATAAAGTTTTAGTTTTTATCCAAGAAGGGAAATGAATAAATGATGTAATTTCAAGCTTCAGCTGCAATTACATCTTTTTTGACATTGTTAACTGCTTTTGGTGATAAGTTGCTGACTGCATCTGACTTGATCTATTTTTCCTTTTTTTCCAGAGTGAGATTGTTCTTCATGATCTCCAGCTTGAGAAGTAAGTATTTTCCATCCATGAGCAACTGAAATGTGATGGGCGTTTGCATCTGCATGTTCATTCTTTTATTTATAATTCACGACTTGATGCAGGCTAAAATGCATATTTACTCAATTGGTTGTTTATGCAGAATAACTGAAACAAAGTCATTATTGCATAAAGTTGTCTTTGAAAAGGCAAAACTGCAGCTGAAGCATGTGAAGAGAGAAAGACTGTTGGTACTGTTCTTGTTTTTGAACATGTAGCGCCTTTATTTATTTGTAACAAGACACTCCATTCTGTTTGCAGAAAAGGCTAAATTTGTTGAGCTCCAGGATGGAGGATTCAAAGACGCTAAGAGCAAATATGGCATTACTTCCCATGGGCATATGCACTTCTACTAATGGTGCTGTTGGTAACCGGTTGTTGTCTGTCAACCTAACAAAGGAACATGAGGTATTAAGTCAGATTTATTATGCAACTGCAATATATGCAACAAGTATCATGTTTCCAGTGCTACCAGCCTTGTAGTATCAATAGGCTTTAGCTTGCCTTGCTTGTTTTACTCGTTCAGATTGATTCAGGCATTTTCGTAATAAGCTCCGCTCAGCTCCCCTAGATTTGATATATATGTCAAATCATGTTTGAAAAGTGAGATGTATTCTCTTTCTGCCAGGTTTGCCATGATAGACTGACTACAATGAGGCAGACCTTAGAAGCTTTAGATAGAAAGATTTTGACCTTGAAGAGAACTTTTCATTCATGCTGCAAATTTAAAGCTGAACCTGGAGTTGGTGAGACAATTACTTTGGTCACAGAACACTTGGCAAAGAAGACTTCTCGACGGTTTATTCGTCTGGATACGCAGGTGTATACCCTTGCCACTGAACTTTTAAAACTTAATTGTTACATTGCTTTTCTTACTTAGTTGACACTTAGTTTGTTCATTGAAATGGGGGTGATAGTGTGTTATGGCTGGGGAGACTCAGTGGTAAGAGCACATACAAAATTGGGACAAAAACTTAGACTGGCAATGGCACACCGAACATTTTGTGATAAATGTATAGCAAAAGAGATATGTGGGCACATTCAATATTACTGGCCTCTGACTGTGAGGACTTTTCGGGAGAAATAATTGTGATTAATTTTATAATTGAAAAGTGGGACTTTCTATACATATCAAATTGGAAAGTAAAATGTATTCTATCTCCAGATGTGGGTTGTCCAAGGCCTGTCCAGTTTAAATGGTCAGCACAAGGTTATCCTGAATCATCTCGATTTAATCATTCAGAGGTATATATTTCATATGCTGTGATAATAGAAGTATCTTTACTGCCACCTCTCACCGTTACACTTTAATTTTATCAATGATATTGCAGCATACAAATCATTGCTGGTCCTACATCTAGTGTCAGAAGCTCATTTAAGCTGAACGAGACAAACATCACAAAGGTGATACTGCAATATACATGAGATGCGTGTTTCTATTAACTCAATATCTCGATGCCTAAACTGTTAATGCTTCACAGAATTTTCCAAATATGGATGCTTGCATAGCATTTCAGTTTGTGTTTAACACTGACACTGCTCACAAGTATGCCAGTGCTAAAAATTTGGTACAAGAAACTCAAGTAAGTAGCAGGTGCCTATCATCTTTAAGATAATTGATAAGATAATTCGTCTCATTACTCTTTATCTGTCTATGGCTCACAGGTAACAAGTTCACTTTTAGGTTCCTTACTTGATGTTGTTGAAGAGGTACAAACAGCACATATAGAGTTTCAGAACCTAACACAGACATGCTTTTCTTCACCATCAGGTAAGTGTTTTTCTGATTGATTTCTCTAATTTCTTTTCTGTTCATTGCATAGCTGGATACTGATCGTTCCTACCCTTAATGTTGAAATGTCTTATGCAACCATTTGCAGTGGATCGTTTAGATCTGATGCTTTGTTTCTTTAATTTCTACTCTGGGGGGAAGGTGTCCTTCACATTTGATCTTTCTTGCTTGAAGCGGTGAGTTATCTTTCCATTTCTTAATGAACTCTTCTGCATCTAGTATACTTACTGTGCTCAATGTATCTACTAGATTATGAGCTTATCTGCACAAAATGCAAAAAAAAGGTTTGTGTGAAGCTAGTGGTAGACTGGTATCCCCATAGTCTCATTTAGGAAAGATAATAGCTTCGCAGTTGGACGACTCTTATATTCTACTTTAATTGTTTCAGTTGTTTTCTAGTGTACTGTAGAAAGGGCAAACACAACATCCGTAATGGACAGTTAGGATCATTTAAAAAATTGTCACGATCATTACAAAATACTCCTAACAATTTAGTGCCTTACTGAGTTGCTATTCTGTAAAATCCGGGACTATTTCAAACAATGTTCCTAAATGTTATGCTAGAAGTACTGAGTTGCTTTAATGTAAAAACTGGAACAAATTTTAGAAAACATTCCAGAATGCTATGCTGCTAGAAATCATAGATGCCCTGCTGGTCCGACCTTTTAACATGAAACATAAAATTTCCTTTGTAGTACAAAACTAGATGCCAATGGTGTGTAGTACAATAAATTTGATGAGTTGGCTTTGCTGCAGAGGAATCTATCCTTCGGAGATCCTTCCACTTCAACTCTCGTCACCCATTGCCAGCTGCACAAATCCGTCATCTGGGATTATTCTTGACAAAATCAGAGACGCTGTTAAGGATGTTAGAACTGGGTACACGAGGATTCTACGTCTGTGCAGGTGCTTGTCACGGATTGTTCAAACCATAACTGCATAGAAAGTTTGCAGGACACGTATTTTCTGCTGAATCTGGCTAGGGAAAACCTGGTCTTGATCAGGATGTATCAGCAAACAACGAAGTGTTCGCCTCATTGCAGGTTGATTCACGCACCTCCTTTGTTTGATTACATTAGCAAATGCACTTGTTTGCTGGACTTGTTTTCCTTGCTGTCCTTTATCTCCACCATTAGTGTAGAAACTCTTACCAATATACACTTACTTCGTTGAGGGTTAGTTACTTAGTTCTATCAAATATTCAAATAACACAACTTCTACTCGAATTTATTATGAAAATTGCTTGCTGATAATATTTATCTACCTATCATTGGATACCTTAACTTAATGTGTCCGGGAACGTCCAAGCGAGGAGATTCATCAGATTAATTAATATACACGAGGAATGTACTCCATCCGTTACCAATAGTCTCCTTTTGATTCATTTACAAATTATTCATATTTATTTTTAGTAAATTTCTCACTGAAAAAATTGAATTTCATTCTCTGTTAACAATATTTCTTCTATTTCTTTTATATTTTTATCAATTTTACGTGAAAATCCGGACGATAAAAATGTACTGTTATAGCCATAGGTGTCAAAATAAGCTTGATTAACATAAAAGGCCCATCATTAGCTCCCATCTTGAACAAAATATATATTGGGCCCTGATCATTATTCAACGCCCAATAACTTTTGGTCCGGCCCAGAATAATGATTATGAAAAACGAAATATTCTACTACTATAATTTGGTAGCGTCATCATAATTTATGCTCCCTCCGTGTCTCGTCCATGAATAAGAATCCTATTTTTTATTTTAGTCCGTATGTCATACTTATCATAAATGATAAAGAGACATCACATTTCACTAACTCATTTCATTCATATATTATTTAAAATTAATATATACAAATGAAGACCTCTATTCTGTTAACTTTTTTCATGCACTTTTCTTATCATTTTCTTATCATAGAAATGGAAAGAAATGGGAGCGGAAAGAAACGAGAGTCCTATTTTTCGGAAGGAGTAGTTTAAAGATCTTTTCTCAAAGTTAAGGCTGACGTGTACGGTAATGCCAAAACATTGTCGCTTTTCTTTGCCGCCACGTGTTAGTCCTTCACATTTTTTTAATATACTAAAAAGCAACTTTTTTTTTTTACATTTTAGTTGTTTAGTTATTAATTTAGATAATCATATCTTTCATCACGGCGGTGGAAATAAAATAAAATGTAGCTGTGACTCAAAGATAGTTTGTGTGGTCAAAGAGATTTGTCTCGTTGTCAAATAACAATATGTTAAACTTATCCAATGAACTTAATAAAAAAAGGGAGAGAGAATTTTTTTAGGTGAACTACTTATATTGGAAAATTTTCTATTTAATTCTGAAATTAAATAAATTAAGTAGGTTTCATTAGTTCTGCATATAGTAAAAAGCTTATTTCATCATCTTAATTTACAGAAATGTGACTTTTTCATATTCAACACCACCAAACGTTTATAAAATGACACTTAATAATTACTCAAAATAGTCAATATTCATACTTTTCTTGTACTTGCACATTACATAATACTAGTAGGTACTAACTTTTCCAGCTGACTAATGTATTGCATATAACCATTTTAATTACTGCAGTACTGATTTATTAATCTTATAAACAGTTAAAATTTTAAGAAAAATAATAAAATCTAGTTAATTTATTCAATTTAATCAAATAATAAATATCTAAATTAAATTTATACCAAAGCAAGTTCATCCTTTAACACCGTTTGATGTCCAAATTTGTGGAGATTAGAAATCTATTGTTTTTCACTGTAAAAATTAGAAAATATTTTTCCCTAACCCATATCGTTCAAAATCTATAATCGTTTCAAAGTAAAATTTGTTTTTGCCACTTAACTCACTATTAGGAGTAATATTTATTAGGAGTAATATTTTGTAATAAAATGTGGGTATTATTAAGTACACATTAAATTCCCAACTTAAAACACAAGCCATTAAATACAAATAATACCCGCACATGTTTAGGTAGAAATAAACAAGAGGAGAAGAAAATAAGCTAAATATTAACGAAAATGATAAACATGAAAAAGAAAATGGGCATATATCATATTCAAGAAAAGGACAGGGGCCCACCTCACAACCCTTTCTTCATCAACTGCACTTTTTATCACTTTTCCCATTAATTTATTCACCTTCTCTCCAACAGCTCAGCACCCAAAATCCCTATCTTTTCTGCTCAGAGCGCCATTTCCTTCGAGAAAGGTCAGATCTTTATCTTTTTCTGTGCTGTTTGTTGGGGTTTTAGCGAGATTCAAAGCTTGCTGAAAAAGCTCTGCTGTTTTTTTCGTGTGATAGAAACCGGCTGTTGGATGCCTTTTCATGCTGATTCGGGCAAAGGAAGTAAAGATTATAGCTTAGTGCGAACTGATTTGCTGGATTTTTCTGGTCTTCTTCTTCTTCTTCTGGCTTGATGTGTTATTAATTTTGGGTGATTTTTTTCTTGAGTTATATATTATGGGAATCGAATATTCTGCTGGTATTAAGAGATTTCTGGTATTTTGGGAATTGTTACTAAACACCAGCTTGTTTACTTGTTTGCTTAAAATTCTTTTAACGTAATCTCTCTCTCTCTCTCTCTCTCTCTCTCTCTCTCTCTGTGTGTGTGTGTGTGTGTGTGTGTGTGTCACATCAAATGTCAATGGAAACAGAGAGCTGTGGTAAATGGTAATGCTATTATGTTAGTTATGATTTATTAATCCTAACAATAAACTCATTACTTTCCTTTTTCTTCAGCCTATTCATGTTTTCCAGGGAGTATTTGCAGCTGACAAAGACACTATGATATAGGAGTAGTAGAAATGAAGAACAGATTGGTGTTGTTATTTAAAAGAAGAAAACAACATGAAAATGATGTGTTTCTTGTTACAATTAAAATGTTTGTGTTGTAGTTCTAAAAAGGCAATTAGGTTTATACATATATCATGTTGGAGCCATGAATGAAGCGCCTTTTTTCTTTTGTGTAGTATTTTTTTTATAATGTGTCTGAGTTCATTTTGCTTCTGTTGGTTTGGCTTTGGCTTTGGCTTATCTTCCTGTAATGTATTACTATATGTTGATACATTTCGCTAAGAACTTGTTCTTGCATTGTTTAGTAGGAGTTATAAAGTAGCCTGGCGTTTCTGATCCGAAGGCAGTTTCTCCACTCCTGTTTCCAGATCTTTCTCAGTCACTTGTGTTGAGGACTGCTTCATTTGTAGCCGCCAGTCGTTTTCATTCCTTTTCAGGTATTGATATTCGTAAATTATGTATGTCTACCTTGCTCTTGTTGAAGTTGACTGTTGCATGAATTAATTAGTTGTGGCAGTTGCTACCTTCCTTATAATCCTAACACCTTTTAATGCAGATAGTTTTACACATCCAGTCGTGGAGCATTGCCCAACTCCAACACTCTTCCAGGAGAACTTCATCACGATTCTCAGACCACCTGGTTTCTGCTGGCCGGATAAGTTGTTGGACAAATTTAAACATGGGTTATCTTTGTGATTTCTGTGGGGAGCAAAGATCTGCAGTGTTCTGTAGGTCCGATGCAGCTAGTTTATGTTTGTCTTGTGACTACTCTGTCCATTCTGCAAATGCCCTTTCAAGGCGTCACTCGAGGACACTTGTTTGTGAAAGGTGCAATTCTCAGCCAGCTTTTGTAAGATGTGTAGAGGAGAAGGTATCCCTTTGTCAGAATTGTGATTGGATGGGGCATGTTAATTCAAATGCAAGTCCCGGGCATAAGAGACAACCCGTTAATTGTTACTCTGGCTGCCCTTTAGCTTCAGAACTTTATGCTGTTTGGCCTTTCTTCAACTCTCCTTCAGTTGGAGATTCTGCATGTGAGCGGGAAATGGGTTCAGTGAATAATACTGATAGCAGAACAATAGATTGCCAAGACCCCCAAGAAAAAGCGAATGTGCAAAATGAATCCTTACGGGGTGAAGCTAGCAGCCAGCCTAATCTGGACTTGGACAAATCAGCAGGTTGGATGGAGTCATTAACTCCTCTTGTTGATCAGAGGCTGCAGAATGTGGATCAGGCGACTGCATCTACTAGCTCTTCCATGCCCAAGGTACCTACCTATTTATATTTACGTGACCAAATTTGTCAACAGTGACGGTATTTACCTGATGAGTATGTTTGAATCTATTTCTGTACACCGATTGATGTTGCTGAGGTATAGTGAGGTGTAAAGACTTATTATTGCATTGTCTTATCATCTGGATTAGTCGTATGAGGCTGTTTATTGAACCTTGCAATTCAATCTCTCGCCTCTTGTTGTCATTCGACTACTGGCTGAAAATTGTGGACCTTTCTGCCAAGTACCTAAAGAGTTTTGGTTGCTCTCCACTCTCCAGCAGTAAATCTTAGTACTACTATTTTCTCTTAATTTTATCACTGCCTCGTAAAATTTCATCTATGAATGCAGGCTAGAATTGATTTGATTTGTGACGTATAGGATTGCTAACAAATGTTTAAGAAGAAGGCAACGTGAAGAAATGAATATGTGGCGTGGTATTTCTAATGTGCTGATGGAACGCTGCATCTTTTCTGCATTCCAGGTTCCCTTGTCAGGAGCAAAAGGGCGTGCTTTGTACGCGGATGATGGTTGCTATGATGATCTCAATATGGATGAGATTGACATGGGTTTTGTAAACTATGATGAACTTTTTGGTATGTCTCTTGATAATCCAAAAAATATTTTTGGTAACGATGGGATATTTGGGATGCAATATATGTCCACATCCAATTGTGAAGGTGCTTCTGCTGCTGAGGTATTTCCTATTATGAAATTTCTTAAAACACCGCACCTCTTTTACTATGCAATCCTATCTGAAGACTAATAGAGTTTATAGGGAAGGCTAAGGTACTTGGTTTCTTGCTACTTCTTAGGTATCATCGACTGGAGGGTTGAATCCGATGCAACCAGCTTGCAGCGATGTAGCACCTGCAGATTCAGTTATCAGCTCTAAAACTGAACCCAACTTATGTTTCACTAAACAGGCACACTCAGGCCTGTCATTCTCCGGTCTTACTGGGGAAACCACTGGTGGAGATTATCAAGACTCTGGAGTTTCGTCAATGGCAATTGTGGGGGACCCACCGTGGTACCCTCCAGGTCCTGAAAGTTCCACACCTTCTACTAGCAGGACCAATGCTGTCATGCGGTACAAAGAAAAGAAGAAGTCACGAATGTAAGTATTCCCTCATTCTTCGAGTGAAGCATTTACTACTTATCTCGAGTTTCCTTCTTACATGTTAATTTCAATGACACGACAGGTTTGAGAAGAAGGTGAGGTACGAATCTCGCAAGGCAAGAGCAGATGTACGGAGGCGTGTGAAGGGACGCTTTGTCAAAGCTGGTGAAACCTACGACTACGATCCACTTAGCCCAAGCAAGAGTTACTGAGTGAAAAAGTAATCAAGGGTATAAGAGAGCAACACTAAACTGGAGATGCTAAATGCACTATGAATCCTTCGTAGAAGTGTTACATGGTATGAGCAGATAATGCTGGACGACTGATGCAAATTTCTCCATTCCCCTTGACAGCTCCAGATGCATATTTGTCGTGGGAAGAGACGAGAATCCCCCGACTGGGCACTTACCAGCTAGCTTAGATTAGTATTACCAGTGAGGAGAGGGTAAAGAGCCTCCAAGAGCATCACCCTCCTTTCAAGGTGTACATTTGTCATATATCAGTGGAACAACAATTCTGCACGGCCTGTGCATTCGCGTGCAGATGGCAGAGATACGCTTTGCTCACTCGAGGAATCTGGTTGTTCGCATGCAGATGTAGTAAATAGTGTATGTCTGAGAGCTTGGTGGAGTAGAACAAAGGATTAACTGTATTGCTATCTATTTTTCTCCTTTTTCCCTTGTTGGATGACATGTATAACTGATTCATTATAGCTGTAGTGTTAGCACAAAGGCTGAAATTTGTTGCTCTTTATAAAAGCCTCATTTCTTATTTGTTTATACATATAGACACCAATTGGTGGATTTTGTTTGTCAGTTATGGTTTGAATGTGGTGTTTTCACATGCTTTCCATTTCAAAAATACAGAAATTTGTGTCTGGTATATCCCTTTTTTTGTTCGAGCAGTTACTGAAAATGTGGGGATTTATAATTTTCAAGAAGCATATGTTCGTTAATATTAAATATATACACAGATGTTCAATACACTCACATTTTCACCTTATCTATATAAGCATATATGGTCATAAATATTCAATATATACACACAGGCGTTTAATAATACCATTAACATTTTCCCCCTATTTTGAGTTCCTCATATGCAAGTCAAGATAATGTTAAATAAATCTCTGTATCCTTCATACTAATCAGGAAAACCCAGAAAACATTGCTTGTTACAATATCAAAACTAAATTTCTGGAGATGCCATACACACCACACAATCAATAATTTTATGTAACATGGAATGACCTACAACATAGAACATTGAAGTGTCCTGCCAATTTTCTTCCCCCTAAACCAGCTCGGGATCATCAATTTCTTTACTCGGGAAAGTGTTCAAAGTAGATCGTCTAACAAGTCAAGACAGTGCGCACCACACAGCTTCTTCCAACTTGAGCAGTTCACCATAGATTAATATTCTAACCTTATGCATCACTGTCGTCTGATGAAGAATCAACATCTGATGTCCGGCCAAAGTCATCTGCAGCATTGGCATCCTAGAAGCAAAAAAGAGGGTGAGGAGGAAACCCGAATTGCCTGAGCTTTTTATAATTTATAAATCTCATGAGCTTTTTATAATTTATAAATCTCATTCTAGGAAGAAAGGTTGCTATTTTTACTCAAACATCTTGATCATATATAGAAGTAAAGGGTGTGTAGTGTGTAAAATAACATTACCTGCATCTTATCCCAATCTTTCAACTTGGGGTTTGTCAGCATATAATTGTCACGCAGAGGGGCCCATGCAGGAGCTTCAACGGCCCCAGGGCCACTTGAAGAGCCAACCTGCAAGTTGACAAATTAATAGATAAGTTTAGCTGGATGACAGAAGTTCGGCAAGTCATAGCACACATTTTGTTTATCAAATAATAAATGAATTTCTTGTAATGGACCTTGATAACTGTCGCTGCTGCTTGGGTCGATGTCCTGCCCAACTCCGTGAAGAAGGCTTCCTTCCTTCGTTGTTTTATTACTGGCATATTTCATAATAGCAGTGTAATGAGATCGATATTTGATGGGTAGCAATTTAATACTACAAACTCAACTTCCTTCCAAATATTAAAAAAAATATAATCCATCTTCACTAGATAGAAAGAAAGATGTTAAAACACCAAAGGTCCTAAAAATATCATTTGTGAATGGCACCAAAGAAAGGTGCTAATCCACGGATACTTCTTCATCAATTACTTCCTCTCAATTCATTATCCTTATGTTCCATTTCCACTAAAGAATATCCAATACTATGGTGTGTGACATTGATCTGAACAGGAGTCAAGTCTAGCAGATTATACAAAATTTCAAAATAACACATTCAAACTTAAGTACTTTTCACACATTAAAAGACACTAGATTTTAGCAAACCGAGAAAGCAATGATCAGAACCAGACATGCTGCATAAAAAAGTGGGTACTTAGTTGTTTCGTCCTACCTTTCTCGTCCTTTGTTCTTAAAGGATTTAAACCTTTCTGAGCATTTTGGGCCTTGTTTACCTGTATATAAAAACAGTAGCTTCAGAAACCAGCACACTCATTTACACTTGAAACATGGAAACAAAATAACATAAAACACAAAAAAAAACTTACAGCATTGAACAACTTCACCACTGACCACCGAGGATTACAACGGGCACATGATAAGAACCAAAGTCAGTTCCGAAATGAGAGCAATGAATATAGCATAAGAATGCTATCACAACCGACAAAAAACAATGTTATACCTCCTTTTGTTGCCACTCCCAACAGAAGTTTCTCATGAGCATCCAAATAGTCTGCAGGCTTCACATGCCCCTTCTCACTTATCTTTGCATAGAAAAAAGAGCCACACAATCAACCAAAACACACACATGAAAGCACAAAGATCATAAAAAATAGACAAACATTGAAACGAACACACATAAACACATACATGGAAGATATAAATCAAGAATACAAAAATCACAAAGATCGAAAAATCTATTACTATGTGTCTCTCCTTCTTCGCCTCCCCCTTCACTTTCTTTTCTAAATCCTCTTCAGCAAGCTTCTCAGCTATCAGCTTCTTATTAGCAGATAACACAGGGCCCTGCAACCACATCAAGCACAAATAACTCAAAATTTCCACTGAAATGAAAACAACATTTAAAAAATCATTTCTTGCTGAATAAATCAGCTCACCAACACGTCCTCATCTCCACCACTCTTCTTAACAATCTTCTTAAATGCCGACTTAAAAGCCTTAATCCCCTCGGAAAACCTCACAATCCCTGGCTGAATTTTACTGCTTTCGTCTTCCGAAACTTCTTCCTCCTCTCCCTCAAACCCTTCATCCTCTTCATCACCGTCCTCGTCAAATCCATCACCAATTTGCTTGGATTCGTCAACTGCAACTGCACTTGGAGCTTGCTGGGGCTCTTCATCTTCTTCTGTATCATCGGAATTGTAGTCCCTAGCCCTTTTCTGATACAATTTCCTCGTTTTCGGATTAATTTTGACCTTCTTTTCACCACCTTGATGCATTCTTTGCCTTTTCTTCGCCATTATCCCCTTCTTTTTCCCAGATTTCCGTTTCCTACCGATATTCTTAACATCGACCGATTGCGTTGCTTCTGCCATCACTTCCCCTTCTGAGAATTTTGCTCAAACTTCCCCCACAAGAATTAGGGCTTATGTTAGGGTTTTAGAAATTTGCTTATTTTGTTGAAAAAGTGCATTTTGTGGGATTGGGCCTATATCTTTCTTTCATTATTGGGCTTTATTATTAAAACCATTATATAATTGCAATAACATCTACGAAGTATTATTTCCTTTTTAAAATGACCACAATTTCCAAATATAGATTTCGAAAATTACAAAAAAGGTACATAATATAAGTTGAGAAAATTAATTAAAAAAATGTTTGTCACTATTAATCAATAGTACTTGAAAAGATGACTCAACACATATTCGAAAATAAATTAATTACTAATTTTAATGTTAATATTTCTGAGAAAATTATAAAAAATATTATGCTGATAGAGCTTGACTTTAAAAATGTTGAGTCTTGCTTTTGACATTTTGATCAACTCTTTTTGACCATACATTACATACCAACATGCAGTTTATCGAGACATCAACTTTATTTAAAATAAATTTTTTAATTGGTTTGCAAATCTTACCTAAGATTATGTTGTTGATCATTGTTAGGCAAATCTCTCATCTCACAATACTAAAATACAATAAAATTTGTTTTTCTCTAAACGATTGCGTGTTGTGAGTCAATTTCTTTAATTCTATGGTTTTCTTCTTAGCTATTGATTTTTTTTTTGCCGAATATGATTTGAATGATAATGAGGAATCCCTATTATAGTCGTGGGACAAAAATATTTTTCTTCTTATCTTGATAGTAATATTTAATTGGTTAATACATTCATGATTTACATCCCATGCATGATTAGCTACAAAACTTATTTCCCCAAAATTCCAAGTAGCATTTGAACACATGGCAGTATGATTGATTGCTACATAAATCGAGATATAAATATTTAATTTTTAGAATTAAACTTTTGCTACGTTCTAAACTCAAATTAGTAGTACAAAACTTAATGCATGTGGCCACACCAAATCTTTATAGCATGTTTCTAGGCTCTAGCCATCACACATGGAATTAAATTTCACATGGCCATAAGGAAAGCAGCTAATTAATTTTTTTAGAGTACTAAAATATTTTAGTACCTTCCATAACCATAATATTTATAATACTAACACTACCTATGTATTAAATTTATAATTATGTGCAATTAATGTAAGATTACTACCCCGACCAAATACACTATTCCACGAGATGTCAAATTTAAGTAATTATTATTAAAAAATGATCATGGATTGTTTGGAAAAACGTTGATATTCTTTTCATAGTTTGTGGATTTGGTACATTGTATGAGTTGATTCTTGACAATAATAATAGATTTGAGTCATTTGACTATGGACACAAACAATCAACAAAATCAGATCCATATATACATAAATTATATAGTACATACAATGAATTGAAAATACTTTGAGAAATAGAATGAATATTTAAATGTGATAGGCTATAAAATAAATCACTCTTAAACCTACTAAAGCATTGGATGTCCAACAATAATTCATTTAAAAGAATACACAAACTCTACAAGAAAAACAAGTTTCAAAACATGTTATGTTACTGGGACCTTGATGAAAAAAACAACATTATTTATCAAATAGAGTTAATAGTTGAAAATGTTCAAATTTTCTTTAATTAGTTAAATCTTAAACTAATATACGAACATAGTGCAAGTGTTCAAATAATGTGTATATATTTTAGTACAAAATGAGTATATATACACTATAAGTTTGATTGAAAAGAAAGACACTAAATATTTATATTTTCGAAAAATAATCTATAAATCCACCAATATAATGTATAATCCACACACATATGTTTCAAGTAGAAATACTTAAAAAAGAAGTAAGATAAGATTCTCAAAATGCAAACGGTGGGTTGAAAGTTGAAACACTCTCAAATATAATTATGAATAAAAAAAGTTCAGAGCTCTCCTCTCTCTGTATACAACTAGTGAGAGAAAACAAAACATAGATAAAGTAGTGACAAAGTAACATGGGAGGAGTGAGGGAATGTGATAATTGAAGGTGGGGTCAGCAGTTGTTTTAGCAGCAGTATAAATTAGGACAATCTTTATCTACCATTTGCAAACCCCAGCTCATTCTTTCCTTGCACAATTTTTAGGATAAAAGAAGACAACTTTTTGAGCTCAATCTCTCCACCTGTAGGTATATCTATGGTTTCTTGATTTTTTGTTGGCCTTTTTACTTCATTTCCAGGGCCCTTTTTCCTTATTGTTAGGTGGTATTTTTGTTGTTTCTTGCTGTTGCAGTTGTTGATGCTTAGTTGATTATTTATTTGGTGATGTTCTTGTGATTTTTTTTCTGTTATATGATGTTGATTCTGATTATCTGATTCATGAGATTGCTAATTTAGTTACAGTTTGCATCTGTGGGGAGAAAAATTCATTCTTGATTATCCTGTCCAACTTATTAGCTGAATCTCTCTCTCTCTCTCTCTCTCTCTCTCGCTCCTGAAATTCATGGGCAAAGACTCTACCTTTTAGCTTTTCTTGGCTCTGATCACAAAAGTTTTGAGAATGATGTTTGGTTTGATTGTGTCTTGTGGCTTCAATTTCACAGAGAGAGAGAGAGGGTTTTAGATTCCAGATGTCTTGTTTACCTATAATTGTCAGCCTGTGATAATGTAGAGGTGGGGTTTTGTTTTATCTCTTGTTTGTACCTACTAACCTCGGGGGTGTATACGATGGAGCGCGGTTTAGTTGGTATGACGCTTCTCTTCCATCTAATACGCCCCGGGTTCAAACCTCAATGGGGTGGATATGAACCATTACTAATAATATAGGATGGTTTACCATGTGCAGCAAGACACTTAGCTGCTTTCCTATTGATGAGTTAAAGATATATAATAAGTATGTGCAAATGGATTACATATGAGTGACAATTGACTCTACATTTGTACATATTATTGATTTGGCTGCTTTTGATTCTTTGCAGTGATTTATTATAACCATTATCTTGTGAAGAAAAGATTTTTGAAATGCTCCGAATCCTTATATACCGCTAGCTAATGCCGTATGAACTAGATTGCTCATTGCTTTTCAAGAACTGACCTTTTCTAGTTGTTTGAAACCATTGGATGTGTTCTTGATGGACTTTGCTAGGTAGAATGGCAGGGTTCGGGTTGGGAGGTTCATTTAAATCGTCACTAACTTTCTTGCATATGCTTGTAGTCTTTCGTCGTGTTTGCTTTCTGGCTAATGGAGAAAACTTGGGATTTTGCCTAGATTCAGGCTAAAGGATGTATTATTGATCGAACTAGCTAGGTAGAATGAGGGGTTGAGGTAGGGGGTTCGTGTAAATCTATCTTATCGTCACTAACTTTCTTGAATTGCTCGTAGTTTGTAGTTTTTTCGTTGTGTATGTTTTTATCGCTAATGTAGAAAAGATGGGATTTTGCGTAGGTTCAGGATAGAAATGGCGATTTCATCTTACCCGACTCCTGCAGACGCTGGAGTGCTCTGCGTGATCCTGGCTAACACGGCCATCTCCATCTCCATCTTCAAGGAGATCTTCCGCTCCATCCTACATGTCATCGGCATTCACATATCCTCGTGGGAGGACTTCTCGGTGGAGCCCTCAAACTCTGGTGAGTGCTGCAGACGCCCCTCGGAGTCTTACGTGGAGGAGTTCAGGAGCCGCTCGCCCTCAATGCAGTACAAGTCGGTCTTCATCTGCCCATGCCCCAAGCAAGAGTGCTCCATCTGCTTGACCGAATTCGAGCCCAAGGCAGAGATCAACCAACTCTCCTGCGGCCACGTCTTCCACAAGCCGTGCCTCGAGAAGTGGCTCAACTACTGGAACACGACGTGCCCTCTCTGTCGGAACTACATGATGCCACAGGAAGCCGAGGACGCCTCCTCTTGCCCGATGTGAGGTAGAATCTACGACGTGTGTACAGCATAGCGTGTAAAAAAAGGAAACGAGAAGTATCCGTTAGAGTCACTAAGATCGTGTAGTAGTCCGATGCATATACTTAAGCTGCCAGTATTCCGCGTCCTCTTTGTAGCGACGGGTCAGCGCGACGTTTATCCGTGTTTGTATATATTATGGGAAGCTTTCAACAACTTTTGAGCCGTTAAACATCGGATAAAATTCATCATTTTCAATTACAACGGGGTCGGTAAACCTAGACGGAGGCGATGCTCATTGCTCGTTGTACGTTTAAACGGGCAACGAGCAAGAGCACAGAAAACAATCTCTACAAGTTAAAAGTTGTTTTGGAAGGTCAAAAAGCAATACACTGCAAAATCTAATCAAGATTCTATTAATGAGCTTGGATGATTAGGAGCCTTGGGCCCCTAGCTCCGGGAGTTTTGGGCCAACGGGCATGCTGCCACCGAGCTCCGAGAGCTTGGCGCCAACGGAAATGCTGCTGCGAGGGAGGTTCGCATTCCGATGATTCCGGCACCGGAAGGAGCCCGCGTGTGTCGTTGGCGAGCAGAGACAGTTGCTTCTGAGGCTATTCGCCTTCTCCTGGACGGGCGTTGTTGGAACCGATGATGCTCGGGGCATGGTTTTCATGGCGCTTATGCTCCGATTCGGCATAGCTATCATTGGTTTCTCCTTCCTTCGCATATGTCTTGATGCTTCTGCCATTAGTCGGATAGAAGAAAGCTATTCAACACAAGAAATTTGTTAGGAATCCAAAAGCAATAATATAATATGATATGAAACATAATATGCAGAATTACCTTTAAATTGTTTCAAATCAAATGGTTGCTCAATCTTGAGAGGAAAGAACGATTTTTCTTCTCTTTTTGGGTATGTATTGATGATGATGTTGTGTTCTTCCTCTCTCTGTTTCCTTCCCTTTTCACAATTTATTCTGAATTCATAATCAGTATATCCTGATTTTAAGCCACAAATTTTTTGTTGCTGTTGTTATCATTGATTTATTAGAGGATTTGTTCAACTGATTACATATTGTTTGTGTAATATCTAAATGAAATTTTGGCATGTCACGCCATAAAATTAGGTACGTAAACGGTATATCTTGGCATATTATTGTACAAAATCAAATTGTCGATTAACATGTTGCTACACCATTTCCAGAAACAAAATTTGGTCTGCTTGATTTTATTTTTCTCATTTTCTTCTAATCTTTAATTTAGCCTTGTTGGCTCCCTCACGTTCACCAAACAAAGAACCTCTCGCGAGTTGAATAAAAATGATATCTTTGCCTAAACTTCTAACAAAGCACAACTTATAACAAAACAAACTCACGATCTTTGGACATATATATCCGAGTCAGGCCGGAGTACGCCCCAACTTGAATGATCTAGTTGGTAGAATGGACGACCCTCGTGACCGAAAAATGACCCATATATCAGGTTTATGGGCCTAGGCATGAGATTGAACCCGAAACCAAACACATTCCAAATCAAGAAGCCATTGTAACGACGCATTACCATTTTTTATGAATGTTTTCCGTTCTCTCAGCTAGTCAACAATTTATGGAAGCTCACCAGCAAACTCAAAGATCACACACAAACCAGTATATGAGAGAAGTCATCCAACCAAATGAAGAAAACATCATAAATATCCATGTCCAAACACAGGTTCTGATGCATATACCTCAAAATGGATAGCACATTGCACATATGCAACAAGTTTAGTACTATGCAGAAGAACAACCAACAAATGAAACAAATCTATCTGTGTCCCTTCGAAATACCAGTAATCCCGAGATCTTATAACGTTAATCTACCATTAATGAAACAACAACCAACTTAAAAGGAAAACCTAGCAAGAAGCACAAAGAGAGGTAATAGTACACATGCCATTGTTCCAAAACAAAGGATGAATGAAGATTGGACCTTTTCTGTATGCAATTTTAACTAGCAGACGTCGTGCACGTATTGATCCCGTCCTTGCAGTCCTTGGTGAGATCGTTAAATGTCTCAATCTGATTCTTCCCCCTCAAGAACACTTCAGTGTCAACAGATATCCTCATGTAACCATCAAACTCCACTGGATTTCCATTGTTGAGCTTCGTCATCTCAGCGTACCAATCACTCTCAGTATTCCACAGGTCGCTGTACTCGTCGAGGAAGTGTGTGGAGTATTTGTCCTTCAAAGGATCAAAGAAGGATGTATCCTTCTCATTTGTCGCAATATAAAGGTTCCTTCCATCTTCAATCTTGTAATTTAAAGCTGACAAAAGCGCTTCTGGAGAAGTGTCTCTTTCAAGATTCGGCCACTGTTCCTTGTTGGCTGCCTTCTCCCCTCTCTCGACATGAACAGCATCGAAATCCCAGTTCAATCAGGCTGAAATAGCAGAGGCGATGTCCAGCAACCTTCTGGACTTCCAAACCATATGCCACGGCCGTTGAATGACAGATTCTGCTTCTCCTTCACAAACACGGTACCAATAGTTATCAGGCTCCACAGCCCCGAACTTCCTCATGATCACAGTGTCCTTGACATTGGCTAACTTCGTAGGCGCAACCTTGAAATCCTCCACGAGATGGAGGCTCAACCCGTCCTTCTTTTGCCATTTGCCCCAATCTGACCAAAACTGAGTCTGGTCCAACGAATCCATCAAAGTCAAAGTAAAATCTGAAATCTTTTCCTTCCTCATCCTGACCAGACGAAGTGTACATCTTTGACAAACACACGCTACTGTGCCTCACCCAACATACACATGAAACTCCAAAGGTACTGATTCATGCTCTTGCACCTATGAGTATATCAGGTACTTACTATGCCCAAACGAACTCTCCGACTCAACTGTAGGAAGAGAATCATCAACAGTCTCCCCAACATCCGGCAAGGCAACCGGATTCTCATCTACCTTAGCTGGAACCTTCTCAAACACCTCCTTATCTTTCTCCCTGTTCTTCCCCCTCCCCCTCACTCTTCCTTAACTTTGATGTTGTACATTATTGTTTTTCTGTACATTATTGTGTTAAAAATATTCTACATTATACATGCATACTTGTACATGACTTAAAACATCCATTATTGTTACATCATTTAGATAGATTAGTACATTAATAAATGTTACTTTTATACATCATGTCCTGTTACATCATATAGCTATATCTGTGCATCTGGTTTTATTACATTATTCTGATATATATGTACATTAAATGATATTGTCAAGGAACATTGTAGTCTGTACATTATTTTGACAAAAAATGCTACATTATGATGATTTATTCGTACATTACTTCACTATGATGTTCTACATTTTTGATACATTATTTGGAGTATGTTTGTTTACATTAAGCACGTGTACTTTATTTTAAACAAAGATTTACATTATTTTATGTGGTACATTATTGTGTGTTATACATTTAGGATGCATAATACACTTTTCTTTTTGAGTTACCTTGTTAATGTAAGCTCTAATTCGCTGGTAATGTAATTATGTAGTAACTAGTAAAGTACTCCCTCCGTCCCCAAAAATTTGTCTCACTTTGACCAGGCACGAGTTTTAAGAAATGTAATGGAAAGTGAGTTGAAAAAGTATGTGAATTGTGTGTCCTACTTTTATATATTAGTTTTATAATAAAATGTGAGTACGAATGAGTTAGTGGAATATGGGGTCCACTACAAAAAATGGTAAAAGTGAAATGGGACAAATTTTTGGGGACGAACGAAAATGGAAAAATGGAACAAATTTTCAGGGACGGGGGAGTATCATTTTTACTAATAAATGAATATGTTTCTGAATAGGTACAAAGATGGCCAGAGTCGATTACGATGACATGCCCATTGCATTAGCGCACCGGCTGCGGCAAGAGATGTGTGAAAAATGGAGGACGATGATGTGGCAGAACCTACAACTCCCCGTAGAGACCCCAGTGGACCGAACTTAGTTCTCATCCCTTAGGGTTAAGCTATCCCAGTTTGTGATCAGATGGGCCACCATGATTCGAGAAACTCTCCAATGCTAAAAGATATATAGAATGACCATAGAAGCATACAAACAAGAGGAATTATTGACATTTTTTAGTTTGTTTTCAAGATATATTATTTTTTCTACTTGCTTTAAGACGTACATTATTTAGTAGTTAAGTATTACATTGTTTTGAAGTTATCCTACTTTATAATTCTATCCCTACTATTAACTTTTGACCCATGGATTGGTAAACCCAAAAGACATGAATTCAAGTTACCTTCAACATTATTCTCTGCAATTTGTACATTATTCGCTGTTATGAATGTACATTATTAGATACTATTTGTACATTATTTACTGTATCAAATCTAAAACACACATAAAATAATAAAATTTAATTCATGTAGTGGTACTATACCCTAGCCCATGGATTGATAAACCCAAGGGGAATGATTTAAACTCCCTGCCCTTGATGATTGTTTCATTTTAAGTGGGTACTACAACCTAGCCTCATGGATTACTAAACTCAAAGGGCATGAATTCAAGTTCCTTTCAACATTATTCGCTTCAATCTGTAAATTATTCACTGATACGAATGTACATTATTAGATACTATTGGTACATTATTTACTGTATCAAATCTAAAACACACATTAAAAAACAAAATTTAATTATGTAATAGTACTATACCCTAGCCCCATGGGTTGCTAAATCCAAGGGGAATGATTCAAACTCCCTGCCCTTGGTGATTGTTTCATTTTTAAGTGAGTACTACAAACTAGCCCCATGGATTGCTAAACCCAGATGGCTTGATTTAAAGTTCCTTTCAACATTATTCTCTTCAATCAGTACATTATTCAGTGTTACGAATGTACATTATTAGATACTATTGGTACATTATTTACTATACCAAATCTAAACAAACATTAAAAAATAAAATTTAATTATGTAATAGTACTATACCCTAGCCCCATGGGTTACTAAACCCAAGGGGAATGATTCAAACTCCCTGCCCTTGATGATTGTTTCATTTTTAAGTGAGTACTACAACCTAGCCCCATGGATTGCTACACCAAAGGGTATGGATTCAACTCTCACCAAACATTAAATACTTACACGGGTATATCATTTAGTATTACGCATGTACATTAAATGCCTCTTGGAGTACATTATGTAGTTCTACTTAGTCTAAATATTATTCCTTGAAACACATACATTATTTAAATTCGGACTCTACATTAATAGACATTACGCGTGCATTATTTTATGTATAGGAATATCTTGTCATAATGAGTGAATAAAATAGAAAATGTTAGTACTATAAAATAAAATAGATGAAATAGAAAATATATATAGGAATATCTTGTCATAATGTAGGATGTTTTATTATGTTTTTATATGATTTTTTTTGCCGTATATATTTACGTAGTCTTTTAATTACACAAATAATTAAAAGTAAATATTAAAAATAATAATGATGTGGAATTGAGATGGGCTATGAGATAGGCTCTGGATGAGCTCTCATTGTAGAGAGATGAGCTCTGAGATGGGCCTGCTGATATGGAGAAAAAAATGGAGATAGGCTCTGAGATGGCTCTGGCGATAGGCCTCCACAATGCTCTAATGCGTGCATCTATTCTTGTTGGTGTTTTCAGATTACTATGTTACTCTGTACTACTAGTTTTTAAATTAAGTTACTTTCAAAACTTAAAATCGTGCCATTTTTGTAATACGATGAAAACTATAGTTAATTTACCAACGATTGATCATAACAATTAGTGGCACTTGCGTGGACATTGCATTTTCTGTTTACAGAGTATATTTTTTTCTTGGGAATATTAGTATAAGATCACGTGCTAAGAAATCCCTCCTTATATTATGCGTGTTGATATATGAATGATAGTAGTAGATAAAAATTAAAATATGCACATATTAGCCTTCAAAATGGAAATTCCAACTTCTTGAAATGTTAGCAACATCAATCTCACACACAAAAAAAACTAACAATTTGGATAAGAATGTGCCAAAGTCACAAATAATTAGGAAGGACATAGTGAAAAAGTACAAGACGTTTATTCATATAATCTCATGGCATGATTTTTAAACCCGAATGAATTTTAACTCTGCTTGTGTCAGTCAAAAACTACATGAGACTAAGTCTTATGTTCCAAACAAAACAGAAATCAAGTCTTCTCATCCAAACATTAGACAAAATTTGAAATATAGTATTAATAATTATATATGAATGATATGAATTGAAAAGCCTAAAACATCATGACAAATTCTTGCATCATGACACCTATAGGCAGTGGCGGACACACGTTTAAAGGATGAGGGGCTTAAGCCCTCCCCAAACGTTTTTTTTATAAAAAATTTCTATTGCTAAAATTTTAGAATGTTATCTTCAGCCCTTCCCAAGATAATATATTTGGTGTCTAAATTATTAGAGATTTAATGGAAGGATGGACTTGAAAATAAAATTACAGTTGAAAACTACCTACAACAATCGCGGTGAGTTGGAAAGAAGGAAGAAGATGAATTAGTTAACAGCGGTCAAACTTAAATAATTAAAATAATATTATTAAAAAAAAAGTCAATATCTTATTCCGAACGTTTTAGGCTTTACAAATATCATAAAAAATGTGATTAGGCATGGAGGGTCGGCAAACATCTTTTATAGGTATCGGCAAACCCCCACATTTATCAACATCTCTCCCCCCTTCCTTTCCAAGTCCTTTGAGAATTTGTTTTCTAAGTTTATCAATTATTTTAGACTACTTATGACTATTGATAATATTAAAAGTCCAACAATGTGCATATATATATATATAGAGAGAGAGTTGTGAAAAGAAAATAACAGAAATAGTTTTGTAAAAAGATTATTGCTTAATAGATTAGGTTAGGAAAGTTGTTTTTGTGGTTCCTTAATCCTGATAAGCTGTTGGGAGTACAGTTTATAAATTGGCAAACACGTTTCAATAACTGTATAAGCTCATAGTATTTGTATTTTAGATGCAGAACTAATTCTAAAAATACGAAGATGGACTGACTGACTTGAATCGCATTGATTTCCGGCAGTAGGTTGTGGACAACTAAGAAATATGGCATCTGATGGTTGTCCATTTCCTCCAGCAACAACGAATATATAATATATCCACCAATTGCTGCTGCATCATGCCCAAATGGTTGTATACTATTACTTCTACTTCTTTGCCAACACACCAATCATGCACTTCAACAATTACTTTACCAAGCTCACCACCACACTCACTTTGTCATCTACCAACTCCAAACTCCATCATGCGCTTTTTTGTCTTCCTTAGCCAATGCCAATGCCAATGCCAATGTAGGAGGACATCATCGCTGAAATCACCTGAAACTTGACCCATCTCACCAAAGTCTGCTACCTAATAATCCACCATCACTCTCAACTCATTGTTTACCTCTTTCAACATCCCTTCCTCACAATATTCCAATTACCTCTACCATAATGCCCTCCCCCACATGTTTACAGCAAAACTGCAACTACCAATTTGGACATATATATACGCCCCAACTTGAATGACCTAGTTGGTACAATGGACGACCCTCGTGACCGCAAAATGACCCAGATATCAGTTTTATGGGCCTAGGCACGAGATTCAACCCGAAACCAAACACATTCCAAATCAAGAAGCCATTGTAACGACGCATTACCATTTTTTATGAATGTTTTCCGTTCTCTCAGCTAGTCAACAATTTATGGAAGCTCACCAGCAAACTCAAAGATCACACACAAACCAGTATATGAGAGAAGTCATCCAACCAAATGAAGAAAACATCATAAATATCCATGTCCAAACACAGGTTCTGATGCTTATACCTCAAAATGGATAGCACATTGCACATATGCAACAAGTTTAGTACTATGCAGAAGAACAACCAACAAATGAAACAAATCTATCTGTGTCCCTTCGAAATACCAGTAATCCCGAGATCTTATAACGTTAATCTACCATTAATGAAACAACAACCAACTTAAAAGGAAAACCTAGCAAGAAGCACAAAGAGAGGTAATAGTACACATGCCATTGTTCCAAAACAAAGGATGAATGAAGATTGGACCTTTTCTGTATGCAATTTTAACTAGCAGACGTCGTGCACGTATTGATCCCGTCCTTGGTGAGATCGTTAAATGTCTCAATCTGCTTCTTCCCCCTCAAGAACACTTCAGTGTCGACAGATATCCTCATGTAACCATCAAACTCCACTGGATTTCCATTGTTGAGCTTCGTCATCTCAGCGTACCAATCACTCTCAGTATTCCACAGGTCGTTGTACTCGTCGAGGAAGTGTGTGGAGTATTTGTCCTTCAAAGGATCAAAGAAGGATGTATCCTTCTCATTTGTCGCAACATAAAGGTTCCTTCCATCTTCAATCTTGTAATTTAAAGCTGACAAAAGCGCTTCTGGAGAAGTGTCTCTTTCAAGATTCGGCCACTGTTCCTTGTTGGCTGCCTTCTCCCCTCTCTCGACATGAACAGCATCGAAATCCCAGTTCATTCTAGCTGAAATAGCAGAGGCGATGTCCAGCAACCTTCTGGACTTCCAAGCCATATGCCACGGCCGTTGAATGACAGATTCTGCTTCTCCTTCACAAACACGGTACCAATAGTTATCAGGCTCCACAGCCCCGAACTTCCTCATGATCACAGTGTCCTTGACATTGGCTAACTTCGTAGGTGCAACCTTGAAATCCTCCACGAGATGGAGACTCAACCCATCCTTCTTTTGCCATTTGCCCCAATCAGACCAAAACTGAGTTTGGTCCAACACTGGGGCCGAATCCATCAAGTGCTCAAAGTCAAAGTAAAATCTGAAATCTTTCCCTTCCTCATCCTGACCAGACGAAGTGTACATCTTTGACAAACACATGCTCAGATCCATAACCAGCGTCCGGTTCAAGTACTGTGCCTCACCCAACATACACATGAAACTCCAAAGATATTGATTCATGCTCTTGCACCTATCCCCTCCACCAGAGTATATCAAGTACTTACCATGCCCAAACGAACCCTCCGACTCAACTGTAGGAAGAGAATCATCAACAATCTCCCCAACATCCGGCAAGGCAACCGGATTCTCATCTACCTTAGCTGGAACCTTCTCAAACACCTCCTTATCTTTCTCCCTGTTCTTCCCCCTCCCTCTCCCTCTCCTCTTCCTAGCATTCCCACCCGAGTGATAATCCCCAATCCCAGCAACAGTAAGCGTGCAATTCTCAGCCCTAACAAGTGCAAAACTCCGATAATCCTTGTAAAATGCAGCTGCCTTCCCTTCCTTCGGCCTAAACCGCCACGCCATGTGGCAAGAACTAGCATTGTTCCCAGCCACCGGCTTTCCAAATCGATAGAAATGAATGTCTTGAAACCTCTCAATGGTAAACCTCATCAAGAGATGGAAAACATCAGGATCGCGACAATTAACAGGCTCATCGGTCCTACATTCACCAGTCTCGGAGGTTGCCTCGGTCTCCTCAGGCGTGGTGGTGGCTTGAGCCGCATTATCAACATCAGTAATGTTGATAAACGTCTCAAACGCCGTCTGATTCGAGGCGACGAAGTCCTCTCCGGTCTTAACAACGCCGATGTCAGATTTGAAGGTGGCGTTCGAGTTCGATGTGAGGAATGTCGTCATTTTCGAGGAAGGGTGAAACAGTGGATCCTCAGGCTGGTAGGTCGCGGCGATTATAGTGAATACGAGAACACCGACAACAAATAGAGTGAAACATAGATTTTTAATCATGGCTATCGCATTCGCGCCTAGGTTTTCAGCTCCGAAACTTCCGTTTCTAGACAGCATAAACGCCGGCTGATTCATCATTTCTCCCTACCGCAAACTGTAATAATCAGCCGAAAAAGGAAATAATTAATGAAATTGAGCTACGGAATTGAAAGGAGGAGCTTCAGATTGAGCTAAAATGGGGTCAGAGATGAGAAAAACCTGCGGCCGATACAGATCTGCTGCTTGAAGTAGGGTAATCGATGCAATGTTCTGTATATCAATGCGGATAGCTATTGCCTCATGCAGAGAGAGGAGAGTAGATCAGCTCACCGGCATTCTTCGCTTCATATTCTGATTGATGAGAGAGAGAAGAAGTGCGGACTGGAGCTACTGCATAATCTTGAAAGGTGAGAATGATGAAGAGGAACTCTATAAAATAAGGCGTGTGCTAAAATGCGCCGCGGTGATGGCCTTCGTATTTTTGTATACCTTGTTTGGCATTTCTCATTTGGTTGGAATAAACACGTAAAATTTTGTTTTACTACTAAATATCGAAATCTTATGTGGTCTAATTAATTAGTTTCTTTATTTAATGGTCAATAATCAATTTACGATTTACATCTAACAAATGAATAAAATGGAAAAAGAACATTTATTAGTGGAGTTAAATATGAGAGGAAAGAAATTAAAAAAACAGTCACAAAATCGAAGGAAAGACACTAAAATTTACTTTGCCGATTGCATTTTAGGGTAATAAAATCTAATGCAATGGCATAATTATGCAATCTCAATTATGTAGGAAAATTCCAATATTTATTTTATGCAATTTCAGTTAACATCTATTCACATAATCTTCACTAAACATTATACGCTCCTCCATATATGAAAATTAGGAAACTTACATGATATGTTTTATTTATTATTACCCTTATTTTTGATGGAATAAGAAGATCTAATTCAGCAACGAATAAATAAATCCATCCATTTATTTATTATTACCCTTAATTTTGATGGAATAAGAAGATCTAAAACATGTACTGTATGAAATGAATAAATAAATCCATCCAAACGAGGCCTACAAACGTGAGGCATTTCCCTACTTTGTCAACGGCGTAACGCGCACTTTGGCGCAATCTAGATCCGCCTCCCTCGAATTAAATCATGCATTATTTTGAGAGCGTGACTGGTGGCGATTGCTATCGTGCGCACCCTGTAGATGCACCGACACCGACAGCTAACAGTGGCATAAATGTCTTTTTATTATAGTGGAATAAAATTAAATGTTTGGTTCGCATATGAACAATAATTTTATTCTTACTTAACAAAAATGAACATTAGTATGTTGATTTGAAAAACATCCATTTTTATCGTATTTGTAGCAATAATCATCCATTATTGTTCGTATAATTTCACTGTTAATGCTTGATACATTGTAATAGGGATAAAGGGTAGAAAAACCATACCAAATCTACCATGTTTCCCTAACTAAAAACTAGCTCAAAATTTACCAAGTAAAAAACTCACACAACAAACATGGCTAGCCGTGGTAACAACACAAGTGCATTTCTGGGTTAAAAGGCTGTCGAAGTTACCTCCATCAATCTGGAGGTCGGGTCGTTATATACGTGGTACCTTCACTCGCGCCTCGTTAGGTCTTCGTGGAGGTGCAAGGCGAGGTTCTAAGCTTGGTCCGGTTGAGGCTGAGGTCCATGCTCTTCTGAACTATGCCCTGCAGAAGCTTCTTGGCAGTCTCGACCGCCTTATCTTTCCCATCGACGTTTGCAGCGAAGTTGTAGACGATCCTCTCCAGCTCGGACGAGGTGAGCCTCTCCTCTGGAGGGGAGTCTCTGAGCATGTCCAAGAGAGTCCGAGCTCGATCCTGTGCAGTTGGAGTGCCCTCAGCAGTGAGGCGAAGAAGGCCAGGTATGGCGCCTTCTTTTAGAATGAGCTCTCTGTATTTATCGCGACAGCTCTGGCACAGGGATAGCAGAGCTCCAACTGCGTGGGACATGCTAACTAGAGATCCATCTTCGATGGTCTCCACCAGAGCTAGGATCCCACCCTCGACACATGTGATTGCAGCTCGTCCTTCCTCAGAAGCAGAGAAGATCTCGAGCAGGAACGTGGTTTTCTCAGCAAACTTGGAGTATTTCTTGCATTCTTTTAGGAGGTCTATTAGTGGAGGCACGGCTTTAGCATCGAGGGCAAGCTTTGGCTCCTCCTCACACGTCGAGAGGTAGTAGAGGGCTGTGATGGCGTCAACCTTCCCCTGGACACTTCCTGAACAGAGGATCTGAACAAGCAGAGGTGCAGCACCGGATGCTGCTATGGTTGGCTTGTTGGATGGAATTGACGACAATGATAGAATTGCAGCAGCTGCTAATTCTCGCAGATTGCCAGTTAGGTTTTTGAGAAGCTCCACGAGAGGTGGAACGGCCCCAGCAGCAACGATCTTGATCTTGTTTCTGATATATAAGTGCGTTAATGGTCAGTCGCAGGCAACCAATCAAGCAAACAGTCATCAACACATACATAGAACTGAACCAAAGCAACCGTGGCAACAGAATCAAGAAAGCTTGCAATGAGAAGCTAATAGTAAACACTGCCTCAAGTAAAATGAATGAGTTAATCTCATCTCTCAACAAAACTATGATGTCAACCTTTTTTTGCCAAATATTCCAGTTTATTTGCTGGCCCAACATCAAGATATAACTCCCTAACTTAATACAATTATACAAATAAGTTTAAACAAACCGAAATAACTAACAAGGAGATGATCCCTGCATTCAGTGAACATAGCTTAACATCTTAACTAAATTCACGAAATGCCACCAGAGAAACTTTTATACACAATTCCTTATGGCATATCATCTTTTCTACATCCAATTTCACCATCTTCCACAAATGAAAACCTTTACAAAAGCAACCACAGCTGCACAATATCTCCATATTCACAAAAAGAATCATCAATACTACAATAAAGTTCAGGAATCTGTACAACAACTAATCATGCTGAAACCAAAAGACACATGTATTACAAGTCCTCAAAGCATATGATCATTCCACATCCCAATTCACAACTATTTACGAAACAACAACCTTTGCAAAGGCAAACTACTCATGCTAAAACCAAAAGACACATGTATTTCAAGTCCTCAAAAGAGTATAATCATTCCCACATCCTATTTTGCCACTAATTACAAATGACAACGTTCGCAAAGGAGAACCACAGTCACAATACCTCCATTTGAACAAAAGGAATCAAGAAAACTATAATAGATTTGAGCAATTAAGGTCTGAGACTGCGCTGAAACCTCAAGAGTCTAGACACTTGTATTTCAGGTCCTCAAAGCAATTCATCTTTACAACATCATATATCACCATAAGCTACCAAAGTTGAGCAATACCTCTAATTTCTCAAGAATCTGGAGATGAATTAATGAAGCTGAAACTAAAGCACAACACTTCAATTCACTTCAAAATCAGAAGCAAAAAGCAAGAATTCTTAACCAAACAATAGTAGATATGTGGTTGAAACTAATGAGCAAGAATTGGCATCATATTACAAATCCAAAATCTCAAACTAGATCATTTTTTCAGATACTATAACATTCACCATGGTTCAGCAATTTCACTAATGAAAAAAGCGCGAGGGCGGGAGAGAGAGAGACTACCTATGATTCCGAGCAGCGAGGTTGAGGAGCGCGAGGAGCGCAGCCTCCCGAGCAGCGAGGGGCATCGTGCTGTGGAGCATCGAAACGAGCGGCTCGATTGCGCCGGCGGAGGCGAAGCGGCCGCGCACGGCGGACTTGGAATTGGAGCTGGACGACTTCCGCACCAGCTTCCTCACATCTCTCGCCGCCTCGATTTTCGCTCTGAGATCTCCGCTCTTCAGCCTCCGCGCCGTCTCCTCCACCATCATCTTCCGGCTCCACGACGACGCTTCATTACTATTGCTATTACTCTCGCTCTCCTCCGCTCCCTCCTCTGCTTTCTTCAGCATTGCTTCCTCCTCGTCTTCGTCCTCCTCCTCCTCCTCCATTTCTCTCTCTAAAACCATGGCCGGCGGATGTTTCTCTCTCTAGCTGTCGGAATGTTAGGGGAATGATACGTCTTGCTCGGATATGCAATTTTGGACGTTTCGCTTTAGATGTTGTACCTCATCCCTTCTGCGGTGGGGTTGTATACGATTCCTCCATTTCGAAGAGGCCCCCCACCTTTTTTTCATTAATTCCAAATTAATCCTTCTAGTTGAGAGGTAGTTCAATCTGTATTCTTTAATCTTTTTCTTCACAAATTTAATTGTCACCAAATCCATTTATTTATACTCCCAAATTGTTCCTTTTCAAATGCCCAAAATATAATCAGCACATTAGCAAGTTTATTGCAATTTCACCAGTCAAATTCCTAAAGCAAATAAAAATAAAGTCCAATATTGTTTTAAGCACTATATCAAGAGCAGAAAATGTAACTTACAAATTTACAAAATTTAAATCCAACTCTCAAAATGTCTGTTATGAGAGATAAATGTGTAAAGAAACTCAATATCAGCCTGTAGACCGAATGTAAAGATCCGAGCAGGCCTGACCGGACCTCTCAAAGCATTACCCCGGGACCATTTCCGGCACTAATCCTCATTCAGTCCATCTGGGCCAACCAATCGGTTTCAAACCAATCCAACAAGTAGAGGGAAAATGAACTTCGCCTCACCTGACACGTCTCCCACCATTGGATCAGCGCCAATATTGAGCCCATCGGTGAATGGTTTCGACCATTTGTGGGAACAGCGCACTGACGCTTTCATTGATGAGATCCTGGAAGAAGTGGATGGACTCCTCGTCGTCTAAGTCCAGACGGAACTTTTCTTGAAGCTGCAATAACAATGGAAATGGGAATAAAAACCAACGATAGTTGAATGGTCTCACCACAAAATGAATGAATCTAGTCACCTTGAGAATGCCCTTCTCGGGATCGGAAGCAATGTCCGGAATGTTTGAACCGGCCATCAAGTGAAACAAGTTTAGTATTAGGTTGCTTGATTTTCGGAGAATGTTGTAAGCTTCACAGCAGTAGGATTTGAATCTGGTGTAGTATTGACTGCAAGTGGAGAAAAGAGGAAGCATCGAATGTAAGAAATGCTTTTGATGATTGATCCAACAGTTATCTCATATCTTGGTAGGGGGCAACATACCTCTCTGCTCCACCCATAGCTTCCACCATTTCCTTGCAGAGTTTCATAGGTGGTGGGAAAGGTTTTGGATCTCGGCCAAGTATGAAACCAAAATCCACGTGGAAAAGGCGGCCGTTGTCTTGCAATAGCAGATTGTCGAGATGCCTGGGGACCAAGAGAATTATCTATATAAACAAGAGCTGTACTCAAATGCTATCAGAAATAATCGTCATAGTTACAATGATGAGATCAACTGATTCAGTGAAGAATGTAAATCAAGATAACGCAAGTTTGAGAAAATTTGTGAAATAACCTGTCACCGATGCCTAGAATATATGTGATAACTGAGTAGCCAGCACAACTTTTTATGAATGTCTCGAGACACGTTGCAGTTATTCCAAAAGGCCCGTCTTCATCTGGGTAGAATTTCTGCAGGTAGCTTGTAATACTACGATGCTCCGACAGAATCTGTAAGCAAGTGCAATATTTCAAACATATTTGCAAATAAAAATAAATAGATTGCATCACTTAATATCAACATCCAATCCAATGCAATAAAGTATAGAAGCACAGAAATTTATAGGAAAAAACCTGAGCTAAAGATTTTGAAGGAATGAATTCCAGCATGCCTTCGTCTTGCCCAGTTGCTAGCACTCTGTAAGGAGTCAAATGCAAGTCGAGGTTCTCCAGCTTTAGTAGTCGATCCATTAACGATACCATTTGAATAACCTGTTTTAAACATGCCGAGTTGGAAAATTAAAAATAAATCAGTTTTTTTCAAATGAATGGAGGCACCTACCAATTGGTCTTGCCTAAGATCATCACCCTTCTTAAATATGATCTTGCAGCTTCCTCCACTTGCTGTTCGAAAAGCCAACCGCAAAGGATTCAGTGCACTTTTGAAGATCGATGATTCTGATGGTATAATCCCTGTTATAAGGACCCTTGGTGCCAGAGGCGACCGTATAGGCTGAAAAGATAAAATTTCCATGAATCTTACTACAGTTATGTCTAAGTATGTCTGGTTGGATGCATATAACAGAAAAATTGCCATTTAAAAATTACCTCATCAAAGTAGGTGAGCTCGCTAAGAAGCCCGGATAGGAGCTGCCTAAGCTTTTCAATCTTCTTTTGAGTTCCACCTCTCACGTTTCTCACATCTTTCATTATTGAACACAATTGCGCAGTCAGTTCTGTCTGACGCACCAAACTTTGCCAAAGCTTGAAACCATCTTCATCGCCATTGGCACTTGGTCCTAACTGAAACGGCGTATCACCAATCAGCCAAAACAGGCCGGTGTATATATTCATCAACGACCATCGAGGTCCTTCATCACATATCCAGAAAATTATTTAACAAATAGTAATGCTAAGCATATCATAGCAGCTCAACCAACAAGCACCTACAATTTTGGCAGAACGATTGACATGTCTATATATTAACTAATCCATTAAGAAAAGATCAGCCCTTTTAACTATCATCTTGAACCCTATAGCTATAAGTAAATCGGTATAAAAAGATATATATGATGCAGCATAAAAACACAGAGAGAGAGGGGCAAGGGACAGAAAATCCACACACCTTCAACATATTTTCTTCTAACAGCTCATAGGTGCTGTAAAAACGCCTAGCATATGCAGGCTCACGGAGTTCCACAGCAACATACCATCGAAGAAAACTAGCCAAGTCAATATTGCACAATGCTGCAAAATTAAAATGAGTAAAGGATTTAGATCAAGTGTAATAGAACATGAAAATCATTATAGCATCCCTCTGTAACTCTGTTGCATCAAACTTACAGCGTTCCACAAGGAAATAGCTAAGGCGAGATTTGTCTGAACGTTCGAAACGAAGTGCTTGAACCAATTGAAGAAGGTAGCACTGGAGCTCTTCATCATCAGCTCTTTCAAGAACACTCACAGCATATGCTCGGACCTGTAGGAGAAAATCAAATTGATAAAATAAATGAGTTGATTTAAAAGAAAAAAATAGACTGATCAAAGAGAAAAAGGGATGGGACTACTAAAGTATAGGAAGATAACCTCTTCGCTCTCAAAAACTGGAGATAGAAGCTCTAGTGCATCACATACATCAATTGTCTCCCACTTGCTCATCAGTTCTAAAGCCTGCTTTGCTTCCTGTATATAAAAGTAGTAACTTAATGGGATGTAAAAACTCAAAAGATTTGTGTAAGGGCAATAGTATTAGATTAGGGGATTGGGAGTTAAGAAATGTTTACCTGAATATCACTCCATTCAACACAGCGTAAGAATTTAGTCAGGGCCCTTTTCTCAGCCATTAATGAAAAACGAAATTTCCAGAGGAGCTGCTTCTCCTCTCCGTTCAAGGTCCGAGTTGGTGGATATCTTAATATCCTTTGGATAGACCTGTTGAATCAAAGGCTAGCTGAGTAGTTACAAGGTGAAATAGTTTAACATGATAATGAAACAATAACATTATGCATAAAGTGTCACTTTATGAATTTCTTTAAGTTAGGTAGCTTGAGGATAAGGATTCAGTTAGGAAAAGAACAAACTGGATGTATATGGCGTTAGACGTAATCAAGTGGGTTGATAAGCACAGTGGTTCGTCTTAGAGATTTGAAATGATTGCACACAAAACGTAGTAAGCAAGATAGTCATCAAAGGAAGTGGCATGACACTGAGGAGAAATAATAAAAGCAGTAGAACATTTTAGAAAATAAGGGAAAGGTTTAGTACTGATAAAACTTACTTCCTTTCTGTAATGCTAGGTTTAAGATCTTTGTCGATGATGCCCCGATTTAAGCTTCTAGCCAGCTTTAGTTGCTTGTGCTCAGATGGATTAGTTTTTCCAACTTCAGGGTCCCAAACTGTAACCACTTCATTTGTGGATGGTATTATAATATTTGCACCAGACTCCTACACATCAAAGTGCTATTAGATTGAATTCTATGGTTACAGAAACTGATAACTGATAGTACTCGATGAACAAAAAATCAAGTCCTTGAGAATTGCAAGAATCAACTATTGGTTTCCAATATCTAATAGAGCAACCGAGGATGAGGAAAGACAATATCTAGGTACATCGATAGTACCTGGAACACTATGCGGTGCTCAAAGCTGCAAAAATCAATGACAACGTACAAATGAGAACTCCCGTTTTTCAAACTCTCACGTTCTTTAATCCTCTCCATGGCTTTGAATGCGAGCCGGTCAAGCCAATCAACTCTTTGAATTTGCCCTCTCTCATACTTATTCACTAGCTTTTCAAGGCGTTCTAGTTCCCCTCTTTCCTCTTTAGGAACCTACCACAACCCGAAATTGCCAATCAACCGAACATAAGTCGAGTCGAGTCGACTCGACACAGAACAACATCTAATAACAACATACATTAATACCTTCCCTGGTGTTTTTGTATGGATAGATCCATCTGCTTCTTCGCCCACCCATAGTCTAAGTTTATGTTTCCCAGTCTTGAGCTGTTTTTTCATGTTGAACAAGTGAATGGTTGCCCCGCCAACCACCTCCTCATCTTTCCCGCATGAAACATCATACACCTACACAAAAGTTCTCAATTCACATCCTCTAGTAACTCAATTTCAATGATGTCTTTTCTTCTAAAGAATTCTACACTCACAGTAACAGCAAGTTGTGAATTTGCTGTCAAATCGCGATACTTAGTGCTCAGTGTGATGAGTTCATTCCAACAATATGACGGACCTCCTGATTCCAACCTACACTTGTAAACAACACAAAATCACCAGTAAATCTTTAAAAAGAAAAAGAAAAAGAAAAACCAGAATAGGCCACCATACTGATACCAACGATCAAAACCTTGTTCTCATAGGGAGCCCAAAAGGTGCACCATCAATGTACAGCAAGCTTTCGACGTACAACTCGGGTTTCTTCTCCTCTATGGTACAATCATCAGCTAAACAAGTCCAATCCATATAAAAACAATCATAATCTCACCAAAACAACTCAACTAAAAATTGCAGCCGGAAACACTCCTGTCAGAGATACCCTAAAACGTAATCAATCCTACACCATGCGTGAAGAATCCAAGCCAACACTAAATAACTCAGTTTAAAGTCTACAAATATACTAGCATCTTTCCACCTCCAATAACAACAACAACAATAATAATAAATAAATAGATAAATAAATAAAACAGAAGCTGCAGCCTGCAAACACTTCAAATTCACATCAACAACATAATACAAAACAGGAATCACTAAAAAACTAAAAGAGAAATTCGAATGCCTGAATCGGGCGGCTTTCGAGCAGATAATTTGCCCTCCAATCTCTCGATTTTGAAAGTCACCGGTAGATTAATGTCACACGACAAGAAGAATCGGAATTCGTTCCCGGCCATCGCTGTTCACCTAAGTGATAGGTTGTTTAAATTTTCGCAAACTTTTGTTTAAAATTCGATGTTTGGAAAAAGAGTTTATGAATTGCTGAAAAACTAACCGATTTCACCGAGACACGCTAACTATTTTATTAAAATAATGAATAACTATGAATAGAATTTAACTAACATAAGTACTATAAACTAAAATGATGAAAACCAATCATATTAATATTGGTAGAAAAAAATCATATAAAGGCTTTGTAGATATTCTAAAAATTATGAATCACGAAGGCATATTAGTAGTAACAAAGGTCCCTTCTTATAAGTTGACCATCAAATTGAATCTAATTTCTGAGATTTGTTGAGAAAATGATTTCATGGTGGAATTCTCGAAGAAAATGATTTTGTTTTTATCACATTATTATTAATATGAATATTGTTCTGGTTTGCAGGAAACATTGGTGCTACACTTGGATTGAAAGGATAAACTAAAGGAAATACAGTGCTGCCAACACCATAGGCCATAGAAGAAAGGGAAGCTTAGTTAATTTCACATTAATAGATAGTATCATCTCCATGACTCCATTCCTCTTGATGTTAGTTATCATAAGATTTGTAGATACAATGTTATACTAATTCTATACATAATCCAGCTTGTCCTTCATCCTCCTCTTCTTCTTCTTCTTCTTGTTCAAGTAAAATAGAGCAAAGGAAATGCTGATTTCGTTGGCCATAGCTTCATAAGCATCACCACCTACAGATCAAGAGCCTTCAATTCACTTCACTTCATCAACACACATTCTAGAGGAAAAAGTTTAACCAGGTTTCTCCGGGATACCAAGAAGAAACCATGTTTTCCTAAACAAAACGAAGCTCGGGTTATGCACCTCATCTGGTAGGCAGCATGCACCAACAGACCATTATGAAGCATTTTATATTTTTTTACATAAAATATTACTCCAGTATTATGAATTTGATCAGACTTTGAGAAAATGATGAAGGAAGATAATTAATCCATGATGAAGCATTTGATCAATAACATGCACACAGAACTTGGACGTTCCGGTTTTGGCCTCATTCTTCAATGCTTTGGCCTCGATCGGGAGTACTCCGCCAGATGATTCTGCCCTTCACCGGTCGTCATTAACACAAATCCAGTAAAAGGGAAGTTTTCATCTAACTGTGCCGAAACTTATGGCCTCAACTTGACATGATCCGATCGAGCAACTGTTTCTTCCCGGAAAACTGTAGGTTTTCAGCCATGAGTGAGGAAGGTGAAATGCATTACAATGTACAAACCTTTGATGTTGGAGAAGGATTGTAAATAATGTATCATCCTTTACTAATATATATGCATGATGCCATCCATCCACCTCTACTGCGAGGAAACACGGGAATTCGCGCTTTGATCCGGAAATGCTTCCTCGAGAGCTTTAGGCATGCTCAGAACGATCTCTGCGAAAGCTGGAGGGAGAGAGAAAAAACGAGAAATTATCACTTAGTGACTAAACTGCAAGGATTCGGAGATCGGTTATGTTTCAGACATGTACTCGAGAATTAGCCACAGCCAGACCATCTAATGCGGCTTTGTGCAACATCTCCTACTACATGGGTGATAATCTGTAGATCCGGCTAAGATATGAGGATAAATAGCAAGAAATTGGTCCAACCTTTGGGTAGACTCATTGAACGCAATGCATCCTCAGCATATGCTAGTCGGGCAGGAACTAGTTGATTGCCATGGCTTTCCTTCCTGCTGATTGGTGCTACAGAAGTTTGAAGTTTCTTATGTTGGTGCATCGGCCAAGCAAGGACACTGACGGTTGACGGAAGCGTAGAGACGAGTTCCCCATATCTAGTGCTGACGATCACTTTGCTGTTAGAAGGAAACAGAAAGATCAATGTAACTATATGGCCATGACACACTAATAGCTGCTTATTCATACTGGAGAGGAACAAAATAAGCACGCGACCCATATAATGTCAGAAAAATGGTATGCAGCCCAAGATGATCGATTAACATGCTTCTACAAGATAAGCACTTCTCTGAGAATCTTCACTATTTGTATGGAAAAGTAGAGAGAGGGAGCACTAGATGCTAGTCAAGATACGACTCAAGACTAGATTGCATTCGAAACAATCATAACTTACCAATCGAAATCTGCGAGCACAAATTCAATCATATGATATGGAAGACTGCAATAAAGTTCTCCTATTTGATTTCCATACAACTCTTTAATAAGGCGAACCTGGAAAAGAGTAAAACATAAGGCAGTGAAGAACAGATGTCTTACATTGAGTGTCTAGTATATTCAATTACACGCACACATATAATGATCAAGTTTCTGAAGCTCTATAAAACCATATCAGCGTTCCATAACTCCAAGAAAATTTCTCATACCCAAGTTTGTCATTCTGTTGCGTCTATCTTACCTCACACACTAAAGTCTCATGCTCCATACGCAAACTGGGAAATGCTAGCTCATACCCGTTTCTACAAATATTTTTTCACCAAACAAATGCCACTAGATAGAGATATATGGTGTCAAACTTGAAATCAATAAGGAATCTTAAAATCAATAGATCATGTCAGGATTCCCCAAGTTGTATCAACATTCCATGTTGATACCATGTTGATATATTACTATTAACATATCATAGCGTGGCCTTTATAGACCTTGACTAAGGACTACCTATTCCTCCTATGATATATATTGCATATCGTACCTGCTCTCGTCTATCAACATATGCCTGCAGCAAGTCCCCAACGTAATTTATGAACTTCTGCTTCCCAAATAGTAACAAATTAATATTTGAACCAAGCATAATGAAGTATTACTAAATATTAACGCAGCTAACCTCACCATTGCATTTGAAGAGAGATAATCATTTTCTGCTTCTCGTATCGGCAAGAAAAATGGTATTGTGTGCTCAAGAACTGTCATTTTCTCAAGAAACGATTTGCTTTCAAGAACACAATGGAACATCTCACAAGGTTCTCCTGAGAAGTTCACAAATTAAAGAAACGAGACTGTAAGCTCCAATATTCAGTACACAACTAGCTTACTAAACCAGAAAAACTGCACAAATATAATCAAAGAATCATGAAGAATTGAAGATATCACGTCAACTGCATATAATCATGATTTCTAACAGAATCTGACATTTAAAAACTAAATTGATGAAGAATTCAAACACCATTCACAATATATACTTTGTAATCAGTGTTTATGATGTTCAGCAGTTACCAGCAAATGAGGTCGCATATTGAACGCCAATCCTTGGTCCATCTAAACAACAGATCATCTGCTCATTCAAAACATTAGTGTCAGAAACCAATCACAGCTTAAATCAAACTGAAGCAATACTTCGTGAGAAATTAAAGAAAAATTCTACAGAATGCATTTTAAATAAGGAATCTAAACATAACAAATTAATTAGAATCGCGACTTACTTTATTTCCAACTCTGTAAGTTATTTTTTCATGAAATGGTAAATTGGGCACTGAAGCAGCATCCCCTTGCTGTAGCATTGCCTTTCTTTCAGCCTCCATGTGAACCTGAAACAATAAAGTGCCATAAGTATGGCATATAGATAGTACGCAATATCTCGAAAAAATATGCTCCACCAATGCAACTGAAACAGAGTAAATGAATTAGTAGAAGAAATGATAAAATCCCAGTTTGGAGTATACAAGATTACAAGTACAGAAAAGAATTAGAATGGATGTTTAACCAGGTTCCAAATTAAAGAAAATTTTCATATGTTTCTAGATCCATAAATAACAAAACAGTAAAGAATTATACGACCAACATACCCGCTCTATTATTGTAGCTAATAACCCATCATTCCATTGCTTACCATCCAAACATATTTCTTCAAGAGATTAGGCGTCACATCAATATTGGTGAATATAATACGGATAAGAGAAATAGAAAATATGCATATTAAATTGAAAGGACATATATTACAAAGGAAAAGGTTGGGCGTGTGCCCATAAATGACTACCTTGAGTTTGAGAAGCATGTGCAGCTTCAAATTCTCTTTGCAAACGCTCAAAAACAGATTTACCAGAATCCCTGAGAAATTTAACCACTTTTAGAACCACTCCTTTACATTATACTAGCCATCCACTACATATAGTCGAAAATTATGCAAGCAACACTTGGTAGACAAAAACATTGCAACTTCATAATTTGGTAAACAAACAATGATAAACTTTGATTTTTTGCTAGCCCAGCACCAATCATTGAGATTAGCTAACACTTATTTTCCAACTTAGACTTAATTTCCCTACTGAGTAAATTACCAAGACTGCTTATATGAGAGAATGTAGCTTTCTCTTGTTGAAGCCTTGAGCCTGTATGTGTCAGCAAAAAGCTGATACCAATAAGATCCATATTTATAAGCTAAATACATTCTATCACAAAAGCAAAAATGTTGAACGATTTATACCTAGAAAGTCGCTCCGTTAATTCTGCATGCCGCTTAAGGAGATTCGAGACTGGCAACAAAAAGACAGATTTGATTACACAATGATTACTCAAACACTAGAAATGTGATTTCAGATAACAAGAAATTAATGCAATGGCCGATACATCTAGCCCTTGTAGTCTTCAACCGTACATCCTCAGCTTGGGAAAAGTTCTGACAAAGGGAGAAATCCATCAAAGTCCACTCATCCATTTGGATAAAAAAATACAAGCTTCTCAGCTACAAGGTAACATATTTCACACCCTCAACGCACATATTTAGTACACTGAACTATTTTATTAGAAAAAATAATAAAACCCCTGGTTGTAGTTAAGATATCAGAACATTTATCACTTCTCCCATATTCAGAGGAACAGGCTTCTCCTTCACTTGATCAAGTTGCTGCATTTTACTCCAATTCAGCTGATGATAACTGCAGAGACGGTAATTTAGCTATAGATTACATAAAACAGATTGATCATATGCAAAATAAAGAAAAAAAATCAAAAGAAAAAAATAGCATAAAATATAACAGCAAAGGAAAATGATAGCTAATACTGAATGCATGATCGAGACGAACTTTATGAGGAGAAATGCGTTGCATTGAAATGCCTAATCAAATAAAGCGAGACGAGAAGAAAGGCTTACGTAATGAGAACTTGCCTACATGCTTCAATGGCGAAAACCCTAATCTACTGAAATTGGGGTTTAAATTGGATTCCCACGTCTCATCTTCCTATTTAGCAAAGAATGTTCTGGGCTTCATTTATACGCTGGCAAAACATGTTTTGGAGTATTGATTACTGATGGATCCGCGAATTTTTGATGTTAGTAAATGCTGGTAGAGAAAAAAGACTACGACACAATGAATTTACGTGGTTCGATTTACTGAAGTAAATCTACGTCCACGGGAAGAAGGGAGGGCAAGATTGTATTGCTTGATCTGGGATTACAGCTTACAACACAGACTTGCTATATGATTTTATCTCTAGAGAGCTTAACATTTTTCTATCTGATCTAAGTTCTATTTATATATTGAACTAAGATCGTGGCTTGCATCACCACCCTAAGTCGTGGATGTCGTGTAGGTCATGGCCTAAGATCGTGGATGTAGCGTAGGTCATGGCCTACGATCGTGGCCTGAGTTGACACCGAGTGGTAGTGGGTGTGTTGGAAGTTGTGGAAATCCTGTATGGGTCCACTAACTCCTTGTTCGGTCGAATACTGAGACCGAACTGCTTTGGTTGCCGATCTGAGAGTAGAGCTTGATGCCGACCTGAGAGCAGAGCTTGATTGGTTGGCTTTTACCGAGCTGTAGGCTGAGGCCGAACTCTTTGTTCGGTCGAATACTGAGACCGAACTGCTTTGGTAGCCGATCTGAGAGTAGAGCTTGATGCCGACCTGAGAGCAGGAGCCAACCGAGCTGTAGGCTGAGGCCGAACTCTTTGGTAATGCCGAACTCATACTCTTCCTTGGGCTTTGGGCTGATGGGCCGTCATTGCTGTTGGGCTTGTTTAGTACGCACCCCATCACTACCCCCCCCGAAGGGCGAAGTGAATCACTTCGGCGAAGTGAGTCACTTCGGCATTCTGGATAAAGGCAAGGGGGAGGCTGATGTCAGGGGACGTGCCTTGCATTAAATGCGACAGTAAAATCCGGCCGTTGAATCCTGAAAAGGTGGGATTCGAAACGGTGCGACGATTTTGAAATCTTCGCCGAATCTGATAAATACCTCCTTTCTTCATCATTGAAGCACTTTTGCGACTGCTTCTTCTGCACTCTCTCTTTTTTGCGAAAATTCTCTCTCCGCTTTCAAGAATTTCATCAGACTTTCTTCACCTTCAAAAAGTAAGAAAAATGTCTTCTTCTTCTTCTTCGGAGTCGGGTATCGGTAGGAGAGGCGGTAAGGGGTCTTCTGGCCGGAAAGAGTCCGGGGAGAAGACCGTAGAGTATTTCCATAGTATTTTGAGTAAGGATACTGTGATATCCCTACCCGAAAAATACTTTTTTCCTGGGGGGAAGGTGGTGGTACCTGACGGTGATCATAGGGCTGACTCCCCGCCGGAGGGTTACGCCACCGTGTACGAGGCCTGCTTAGAATGCGGGCTTCGTTTCCCCCTCCCTTCTGCCTTTATAGATTTACTAGATTTTTTTCAGCTTCCTTTAGGCCAGGTGACTCCGAACTCTTGGAGGCACTTGTCGGCCTTCGCTGCCGAACTCCGTAAGTTAGGAAGGGATTTGTCTTTGAAGGCGATCCTTAAATTCTTTCAATTTAAGAGGAAGGGGTCTTGGTTTTACTTGATCCCTGTACAGCCCTTTAGGGCCTTTTGTAAAACGAAGTGGCCGAAGTGGCAAAACCGCTTCTTCTACTATGATAGGACCGCGGCTCCTAGTTTTCCCTGGAGAGGGCCGAAGTCCGTTATCCGTCATCCTCGGCCTGAACCGTTGGACGAGCTCGATGGCGAGCTCAACAAGATTCCCATAGTTAGGAAACAATACACGGAGTCTGAGCTCGTCAAGGGCGACGTCGTGTTCGACATCTCGTCTTCGGACGAAGAGGCCGAGGGTGAGGATTTCTCTTTATCTTTATGCTCTACTGCTTTAACGAAGAAAACTAACCTTGCTTTCTTGCTTTTTGGCAGTGTATATGCTGAACAAGGCTATCCGAAAGTCCTCCGAGCTTGTGGAGCAGGAGAGACAGAGAGCCCCTCGCTCGGCGTCTGAAGCCGAGAAGAATCCGAAGAGGCAAAAAACCTCTTCTTCGGATCCGAAAGAGCCGGAGCAGTGTTCGGCTAAAGGGAAGGGGAAATTTCATGAGTCCCCAAGAGTGCCGGGGAAAGACCTGGTCATCTCCGAGGTGGTTGCAGACATCCCGGAACACGTCCCTGAGCCTTTTCAATGGCCGACGAATTTTGTGGAGGTAAGCTTTCTGACTTGGCTTCTTTTCCACATTTTTTGATGGCCATTCTGTTGAGTTTTTTCCTTGTTCATCTTCAGAGAGCCAAGCTCGTCTCCGTGGAGCTCTCCAAAGCATCCCACGACTACGAGGAGATGCAGAAGAAGTTGCATCTTGCTCGTAGTCTGGCCGAACAGGCTGAGACCAAATTTGAGAGGGCCCGAGCTGCTAGGATCTCGGCTCAGGATGAAGCCCGGTCAGCCAAAAACCAGCTCATCATCCTGCAAGAGCAGACGAAGCACCGGGAGGCTCAGAAGGAGGCTGCCGCCGTGGCTGCCCAGGGGGAGGCTCTCCGTGTTTACACGGAGAGACTCTTTTTGAGCAGCCAGTTCTCGGCCTTTGTCGGTAGTCTGGTAAGGCTAATTACCGATAAGGGCGAGCAGGGGGCCGACGTCGTGTTGCCTCTGTACAGCCGAGAGATAGCAGCTCGGCTTCAGAATCTGCCGCTCCTTGAGGAGCTCGCTTCATCCTCGGTCCTGCTTTCTGCAGACCGAGTCCGGAGTTGTCGAGCTGATCGGGACGAGAACCTGGAGGCTATCTTTGCCTCCGTGGGACCCGTTTCACCCGCTTCGACTTACAACGGAGAGGGTGAGGCCGAGCCGCTGGAGCTGGAGGCCGAAGTCGAGCGGGCCGGGCATCCGGAGAAGGAAGCCGATCAGGAGGCGGAGGCGAGGCCGGCAGGATGCGAGGCCGAGGCTGAGGTAGCTCAGGAGAAAGAAGCTGAACCAGACCGAGGATCCGGAGACGAAGCTGGCGGAGTATGATTTCGTCTCCCTTCTCTTAGTCTAGTTTCTTCCTTGTAAAATGGCCTTGAAGCCCTCCTAGTGTAAAAAATTTTCCTTGTGAATGAAAAATTCTCTACACTTGTCTTCGTATAGCTTTTCGTACTCGCCTTTATTCCTGTTGTATTTTACTATCTGCTCGGTACAGCTGCCGAACTAATATAGCTGCTTTGTACTCAAGGAGATTGAGATACTTCACTGGAAACGGCTGTACTCTTCGGCTTTAGACGAAGCTGAGAAAAGAGCTATAGCCGATCAGACGAAGAATGACGAGCTTCTGGCTCGTTTAGTGAAGCTGGAGGCCGATAATAAGGACTTAGAGTCCGATAAGAAGGATCTGGAGGCCGAGCTGAATACGACCATTGCTGAGAGGACTGCGTACGAGGATTACATCCGTGTGCGCGGGGGAGTGACCATATCAGATGTTCAGAGTCGAGTTGACGAACTGTGGGAGGAATATCATGTACTCCGGAGGAACAATGCGCTGGAGAGCTTGGCTTGCCAACAAGTTGTGAAATCATTACGGCGCTGGGCTTCTCGGTACGACATCATTCTTTCCCGGCGTCCCGCAATCGAGAGATTCCTTAGGCATTTCCCGCCAACAGATGCTCGCACTCCAGATCAAGCCTCTGGTTCCCTTGTTCAAAATCCTACTCCAAGTCAACAACGAACTCCGGAACAGCCGGAAACGTCAAGACGAGAACGGGCTCAGGAGCAACCGGAATCGTCAAGACAGGGACGGACTGAAATTCGCCGAGGAGTTGTGACTATGAGCGAACAAGATCAGCAGATGCTTATTGCAGAGACTCTTCATCGCCGAGGGGTTAGAGCTTCTGGGGCTCACGGAAGAGGTGTTGGGTCGAGGATAGCGTCTCGTCGACCTGCTTATTCTTCATCTGCTCGGAACAACCGAACTCGGCTTCCAGAGGATTTTGCAGATAGGTGGCTTAACTTCAGCAACCCTGGACAGTAGAATAGTCCTTTGTAATAGCGTAACGCCATTTTGTAGGGTAGCTGAGTTGTATGCCGAACAAGATTTGAAAAATGAAATTTTGTTTTCGCTTCTAACACTGTATTTACAGCTTAGCGAAAAAATTTCATCGTACTTGTCCTCGGTCTTATGAAGTAAACTTCTTTGACCGGACTTGGTCCTTGGTCTTATGAAGTAAACTTCTTTGACCGGACTTGGTCCTTGGTCTGATGAAATAAACATCTTTGACCGGACTCGTCTTTGGTCTGATGAAATAAACATCTTTGACCGGACTCGTCTTTGGTCTGATGAAATAAACATCTTTGACCGGACTCGTCTTTGGTCTGATGAAATAAACATCTTTGACCGGACTCGTCTTTGGTCTGATGAAATAAACATCTTTGACCGGACTCGTCTTTGGTCTGATGAAATAAACATCTTTGACCGGACTTGGTTTGTGTCCTAATTTGGCGAGTTTTATCGCTCGGATCGGACTTTCCGTTGTCCTAATTTGGGGATCGGACTTTCCCTTGTCCTAATTCGGCGAGTTTTATCGCGTGGATCGGACTTTCCCTGTTAACCGAAGTGGTCTCATGCAGTAAACCTCTTTGACTAGACATGGTCGTCCCCGGTCTTATGAGGTAAACTTCTTTGACCGAACTTGGTCGTCCTAATTCGGCGAGGTTTATCGCGTGGATCGGACTTTCCCTTATTGCAGTTCGTTTCAGACGAAGTGCTTATTAAGCTGAATTGCGGTCTTGTATCCTTCTTGGAAGCTTGGACTCACAATCGTTGGCTTATTGCAGTTCGTTTCAGACGGACTGCTTGTTAAGCTGAATTGTGGTCTTATATCCTCCTTAGAAGCTTGGACTCACAATAGTCTTTAATAATCGATCTAAAAAGGGGATCAGTCTTTAAAGAACGATATACCTTGGTACCATTTGTAAGAGACGACAAGCACATAGAGACAGGACACAGAGAAAAAATGAAAAAGATGAAGGAAAAAAACTTTAAACTTTTTTTTTTTTTTTTTTAAAAAAAAACGACAAGTAAAAGGTACAAGTAAGAAACAAACAAATAAAAACACATACCCCTATGACCGAACTAGACACGAGACGGACTGACCGGACTTTTGTCTCTTACAAGTGGAACTTCTTGAGGTTGGAGACGTGCCATGTTCGGGGTACTTGTTCTCCTGACATGTGAGTCAATTTATAAGACCCTTTGCCGAGGACTTCTGACACCCGATATGGACCCTCCCATGTGGGTTCGAGTTTGCCCAGCTTTTCTGCTCGGCTTACTTCGTTGTTTCTCAAGACGAGATCTCCCACTTGAAATTGAAGCTTTTTCACCCTTTGGTTATAATACCGGGCTACTTGCTCCTTATACTTAGCTGCTTTTATGCACGCCAATTCTCTTCTTTCTTCGGCGAGATCTAGTTCTGCTCTCAGTCCGTCGTCATTCATTTCTGAGGAGAAATTTAGAGTTCGGGGACTGGGTACGCCGATCTCCACCGGAATTACGGCTTCAGTGCCGTACACCAGACTATACGGAGTTTCACCGTTGGAGGTTTTGGGTGTAGTTCGGTAGGACCATAGGACTTGAGGGAGATTTTCTACCCATTGTCCTTTGGCTTGTTCTAACCGAGCTTTTAACCCTTTCACCAGAATCCGGTTCGTTACTTCCGTTTGTCCGTTTGCTTGGGGATGGGAGACCGAAGTGAACCGCTGTTGAATGTTCAGCTCTTGGCACCAATTCTTGAACGTCTTGTCGGTGAACTGAGTCCCATTATCCGAGATGAGGATGTGGGGTATGCCAAATCGGCACACTATGTTCTTCCAGACGAAGTCCAATGCCTTTGAGCTCGTTATCGTAGCTAATGGTTCAGCCTCCACCCACTTCGTGAAGTAGTCCACGGCAACGATAAGGAATTTCATTTGCCGAGGAGCTTGAGGAAGTGGTCCCACTATGTCTATGCCCCATTGCATGAAAGGCCAAGGGCTTTGCATAGTGTATAGATCGGTCTGCGGCATCCTTGGGACATTTGCATGAATTTGGCACTTCGTACACTTCTTGACGAGCTGCACTGCCTCTTGTACCATGGTTGGCCAATAATATCCCCATCTCAGAACTTTTTTAGCTAAAGCTCTGGCTCCGATGTGGCTACCGCACGATCCTTCATGAACTTCTCTGAGGATGTAGTCCGTCTCTTCTGGTCCTACGCACCGCAATAACGGCTGGAGGTAAGACTTTCTAAAGAGGACTCCTTCATGAAGTTCGTACCGAAGTGCTCGGCACGTGATCTTCCGAGCTTCTCTCTTATCCTCGGGCAATTGTCCTTGATCCAGATACTGCAAGATCGGCGTCATCCAGTTCGGCGAGCTGGATACTGAATGTACATCGGCTTCATCAATGCTTCGATGCATTAATTCTTCCGCCTTTGAGCTCGGATCTGAGGCCAACTTACTTAAGGTATCTGCTCGGCTATTTTCCGCTCTGGGAATGCGGATTATCCGAAAATAGGAGAAATTTCGGCTGATGCTTTGCGCTTTGTCCAAATACTTCTTCATTCTCTCGTCACGAGCTTCACTTGTACCCAACATGTGATTTACTATGACTTGTGAATCACAATGGACTTTGAGAGATTTGACGAGCAGACTTTGCGCTAACTGGAGTCCGGCCAGGAGGGCTTCGTACTCGGCTTCATTATTAGTAGTGGGGAATAGGAACCGAAGTGAGTAGGTTACCTCGTGTCCGTCGGGAGCGACAAGTAGAATACCAGCTCCACTTCCCATCTTGTTTGAAGCTCCATCTACGAATCCGCTCCAGCAGTCCGGCGGCTCTACTTCGGATTCCAAGGGCTGTGCTAGTTCGGCATTGGCGGAATTCTTCTGTTCGGCAATAACAGGAATTGCTTGATCGAACTTTGTTTCTGCAAGAAAATCTGCCAAGGCTTGTCCCTTGATGGCTTTCCGAGGTAGATATTCAATTGTGTGCTCTCCCAACTCAATAGCCCACTTGGCGATTCTGCCTGATGCTTCTGGTTTGGTCAACACTTGCCGAAGTGGCAGATCAGTTAAGACGCATACCTTGTGAGCATAGAAGTATGGCCGCAGTCTCCTTGCTGCATTTACTAATGCCAGAGCAATCTTTTCCAGAGGTTGATACCTGGTTTCTGGACCTCTTAATGCTCGGCTTGTAAAATAGATGGGAAGCTGCTTTAGGCCTTCTTCTCGTACAAGCACCGCGCTGATGGTTTGATCCGATGCCGCTAAGTATAAGAATATTACTTCGGCTTCGGTTGGAGCAGAGAGAATAGGAAGCTCGGCTAGATAACTTTTGAGCTCGTCAAAGGCCTTTTTCTGCTCGGCTCCCCACTCGAACTTTGGTGCCTTTTTCAACACCTTGAAGAACGGCAGTTGCTTTTCGGCTGCTTGGGAAAGGAATCGATTCAGTGCGGCTAGACATCCGGTTAGCCTTTGCACGTCATGTATGGACTTCGGCATTGCCATGTTCTGAACGACTTGAACTTTTGAGGGGTTTGCCTTGAGTCCGTCCTTTGAAACCCAACAACCCAGAAACTTTCCCGAATCTACCAAAAAGGTACACTTTTGGGGATTAAGTTTGAGGTTGGCTTTCTTGAGCACGTTGAGAGTGGACTTGAGGTTGTGCTCGTACTCCGAAGTGCTTTTGCTTTTGACGACTATATCGTCAACATACACTTCGACCTCCTTTCCAATCAGGTGCCGAAAAAGCTTGTCTACCATCCTTTGATAAGTGGCTCCGGCATTCTTTAAACCGAATGGCATCTTTTTATAAGCGAAAATGCCGAAATCAGTAATGAAGGCCGTCTTTGAAGCGTCAATCTAATCCATTAAAACTTGATGGTATCCTTTGTATAGATCAAGAAAACAAAAAATTTCAAAGCCTATCAAAGCTTCTACTTTTTTATCTATGTTCGGAAGGGGATAGCAATCTTTGGGACAGTGCTTATTTAGATCGGTGAAATCTATGCACATCCGCCATCCTCCTTCCTTTTTCTTGATCATGACAGGATTGGCCACCCACGAAGGATACTTCACTTCGAATAACACATCCGCCTTCAATAATTGACGGACTTCGTCATGGATGACTTGACTTCGTTCTGCCGCAAAGAGTCTTTGCTTCTGTTTTATCGGCCGGACCGAAGGATCAATATTTAAACGATGAGTGATTACCTCGGGGGGCACTCCGGTCATGTCCAACGGAGACCATGCAAAGACGTCTTTGTACTCCTTGAGGAGCTGGATGGTTTTTTCCCGAAGTAGAGGCGTTCCCGCGAAGCCGATCTTAACCGTTCTGGATGGATCGTCTTCGTACAGCTGAACTGTCATCGAATTCGGCTCCGGTATGACTTCGGTCATTGCCTCTGACTCCGGCTGCTGTGATTGCTATGCTTGGTGGTGCCGATCTGAATGCTCGGCACTTCTAAGCGCAATTTGCAGACATTCCTTTGCTCTCTTTTGGTCACCTCGGATGACCGCTATCCCTCCTTTAGTAGGGATCTTGATGGTGAGGTGATAAGTGGAGCAAATGGCCCGAACTGTGTTGAGCCAGTCTCTTCCCAGGATGACGTTGTACGGGGACCGAGCTTTCACCACGAAAAACTCAATCATCGTACTGGAGCTAGTAGGCGCTTTCCCCACCGTGATCGGAAGGCTGATAATACCTTCAGGGCGGGTGTCCTCCTGGGCGAAGCTCTTCAGGGGAAGCGGAGCCGGGCTGAGCCGAGCTGGGTCCACTTCTAGTTTGTCGAAGCACTCTTTAAAAAGAATGCTGACTGACGCTCCTGTATCCACAAACACCCTGTGGATCAGTTTGTTTGCCACTCCGGCTTGGATGACAATGGCGTCTTGGTGAGGAGAGATGGCCGGGACGGGATCAGCATCCGAGAACGTAATCACTTCGTCCTGCTTCAGCCTTTTATGCGTTGGCTCCTCTCGATTGGAGCCCCTGCGCTCTGACTTCAGGGACGACTTGGTCTTCCCGGCAGGGAGAGCGTCAATAGTCAGGATTACTCCATCATATTGCGGCTCGTCATCGTCTTCGGGATCCGGCTGCCTTTTCGGATCCTGAGGAGCGCAGTTCGCACCTCTCTGCTTCTTATTCTTCTTTGACTGCTTGCTTTGGTATTTTTTCAATGTCCCTGCCCTCACAAGAACATCGATACCTGCAGCCAAGTTTCTGCACTCCTCGGTATCGTGACCGTGGTCTTGATGGTAGGAGCAGTAGTTATCCTGGGGTCGGCGCGCGGCTGATTTCGTCATCCGCTTTGGCTTTTCGAACAGGTCAGAGTGCAGTTCGAAAATTTCCGCTCTCGGCTTGTTCAGCGGTACGAACTGAGCGGGCGGCTTCTCGGGATTGAGACGGGGTCCCAATCTGTCTTGCACCGGAGTCCTTTGAATCCTTTCAAAAGGAGTTCGGCGAGGATGTCCCTGATCGCCAAAAGGAGTTCGGCGAGGATGTCCCTGATCGCTATGATCGGGCTTCCTCCTGTCTCCTCGGGATGAGCTGTCTAAAGACCGTTTGCGACGGTCAGCCTCATCGGCACGGGAGAACTGGTCCGCAATGTCCCACATCTCTTGAGCTGTTTGCGGACTGCATTCCACGAGCTTTCTGTAGAGAGCTCCGGGCAGGATTCCATTTTGGAATGCCGAAATGACAAGTAGATCGTTGAGATCATCTACTTGTAGGCATTCCTTGTGGAATCTCGTCATGAAGTCGCTGATCCTTTCGTCGCGACCTTGACGTATAGAAAGCAGCTGAGCCGAAGTGATCCGGGCTTCCGCTTTCTGAAAGAACCTCCTGTGGAAAGCATCCATTAGATCTCGGTAAGATCTAATGCTGCCTTGGGGGAGGCTATCGAACCACCTTCTCGCGTTCCCGATGAGCAGCTCGGGAAACAGCTTGCACATGTGGACCTCGTTGAGACCCTGGTTCGCCGTGTTATATTGATAGCGTCCCAAGAAATCATGAGGATCCACGAGTCCGTCATAGGTTATCGACGGAGTTCGGTAGTTCTGTGGTAGGGGAGTTCGGGTAATATCGTCCGAGAACGGAGTCCTCAATGCTCCGTACATGGCGAACCCGACATTTCTTCGGTATGGAGGAGATGGAGTTCTCCTGTGATTCCGGTACCGAGGATTCTTTCTCCTGGAAGACATGACACTACTGCGGTAGTGACTATCTCGTATGGAGGGAGAGGGGGAATCCGCCGTTTTCGTCTCCGGCTGCTTTTGGCTTTTTTGCAGGAAGGTTAAGAATTCCTCCTGCTTTTCAGCCAAAAACTGCTTGACAGCCTCATTCAAATCGGGCTGCTGGGAAGACTCAGTGGGACGATTTTTGGAGCGGCTTGTTCCTTCGCCATGAGAACTGGTGGTGGATTTATCCCTAGGCTGTTTTCCAGACCTATGGGATGGATTGGCTTCCTCCTGGTTCTCACGGGCAGGAATACGGGTACTCTGCGATCTGGTATGCATTTTTTGGGTGGAAAAAATGGATCAAAAATTCGCTTTATCACAAATTTTGTTCTTCGTTTCCCACAGACGGCGCCAGTGATGGATCCGCGAATTTTTGATGTTAGTAAATGCTGGTAGAGAAAAAAGACTACGACACAATGAATTTACGTGGTTCGATTTACTGAAGTAAATCTACGTCCACGGGAAGAAGGGAGGGCAAGATTGTATTGCTTGATCTGGGATTACAGCTTACAACACAGACTTGCTATATGATTTTATCTCTAGAGAGCTTAACCTTTTTCTATCTGATCTAAGTTCTATTTATATATTGAACTAAGATCGTGGCTTGCATCACCACCCTAAGTCGTGGATGTCGTGTAGGTCATGGCCTAAGATCGTGGATGTAGCGTAGGTCATGGCCTACGATCGTGGCCTGAGTTGACACCGAGTGGTAGTGGGTGTGTTGGAAGTTGTGGAAATCCTGTATGGGTCCACTAACTCCTTGTTCGGTCGAATACTGAGACCGAACTGCTTTGGTTGCCGATCTGAGAGTAGAGCTTGATGCCGACCTGAGAGCAGAGCTTGATTGGTTGGCTTTTACCGAGCTGTAGGCTGAGGCCGAACTCTTTGTTCGGTCGAATACTGAGACCGAACTGCTTTGGTAGCCGATCTGAGAGTAGAGCTTGATGCCGACCTGAGAGCAGGAGCCAACCGAGCTGTAGGCTGAGGCCGAACTCTTTGGTAATGCCGAACTCATACTCTTCCTTGGGCTTTGGGCTGATGGGCCGTCATTGCTGTTGGGCTTGTTTAGTACGCACCCCATCAATTACTATAACTCATTAATTTTTTTAATTAAAATTGTAATTAATAATGATTTCTTATATAAGAATAAAAATTAATTTACGAAGTAGTATTATTTTTGCAGCAATTGAGTTCACGAGGTTCTAGAAGTGGTTGTTTATTTGGAGTAGTAGTTGCATTGGATAACCAAATTGCACAAATTATGGTTCAAAAAACTATAACAGTTCAATTCCATAATTTTTTTGCAATTTTCATTTGTTTAAAGAATTTTCATTTGCTTGATATCATGAGAGCTCTCAAGTCAACCAATGTTTAGAAAATCAAGTGTGACATTCACAGAATCATTGGAAAAATTCGAACTAGAGCATTTATCGATGAATACTCGTTCTATATTGTACACTTTCAAAAATTTATCTATTATGATTACAAACCAGCTTAACAAAATTTTGACAAACAATATCAAGTGGACTTATATGATTCATCAAATGACATAGGAGTAGTAAAAGATAGCAATCTAATGGCCAAATCACCAATATATCCCAATTGATCAATCCACAAAAACTCAAAGAGAAAAAAAGGCCACAGTGGTCTATATACAATGGCAGAGAGTAGCAACTTCAGCTAATTTTCTGGAAATAAAAGTTGCTAACATCAACTCAGAAAATGAGTTTCATGAAGAATGATGAAGTAAACATCATCAGCACCAACAAAGATCGACTCACAACAAAATGGCACGAGGGCATTTCATCAGAATGAGACAACAGATCCGGGATGCGGTGAAGATTGGAAATGTGATGTTGCGGTATCAGATTCTTCATTGAGCTCAAATAGAGCATTTGTGTTGGTAGGCTTCCTGCAGAATGTTAAAAAGTGATTGCATTTATTTTGCTTTACTGAGGCAGTATATTTGTGTCACAACTAGAGATTTATTTATTTTCTATATGTTGAAGCTATTAAACTATATTAATAGGATGGGCAATAGATTCGAACAGTAGAGAGGCATATGTGAATTCAAATTTCAAATGCTATTCGTCTAGACTTACTTAAAAAGTTAAAAGTATTACAGAAATTAGCAAATCATGTATGTCTGTCTATAGATCATATAAGTTGTCAACAATTTAATTAACATACTTGTGAGAAATCAAAGATTCTTCAGACAGTGCCTTTTCCAGTCTCTCCTCAAAAGTAGTCGCGTGCCAACTGACTTTCTGATCCTGCGAGGCAGTGCAGTTTGGGTAAGCCAAGACAGGTGTATCAGAGAGAACAGAGGCCAAAAACGAGAAAAAAATCAGAATACCTCTTTGTACTTGTTAGTAGAATTTGGAATTCCATTCCCATCCCACCATTTAGGTGGATCGTGAGGCACCTCAAGTTCAACATCATTCCAATGAGCTGCAACCGTTCCCAGAATAGGCCTATCTGCAGGAGGTTTCCCACTTTGACTAGAAATGGAACTAAGTTGTTTGTTACTACCATCTCGCTTGGCTGAAATTGGCTTGAACCAAGAAGTTAAGCTTCCTTCACCATCCTCCTCTTCAATAACTGGAACTACATTCTTTTGCTTGTTTGCTTGTCCCTGGTGACTGAAAGCTGAACTTTCATCCCCCAATTCTTCCTCCTTCATATTTGGATATGGTAACGGTTTTGTTACACTACGAGCTCCAGCTGATCCAGATTGCTCTGAAAAGATTGATGAAATAGCCGACCTATCTGATGTAAGGTGAGATTGAACAGATTCATTTTTGCTTTGTTCAGAATGAATTTCAGCTGCATAATGAGTATCACTTCTTTGGATCAAGCTGCTCGATTCTCTACCTGTGTAATATCCATCAGTCATGCAGCTAACAAGCAAATAGAGATTGGGAGTGAGTCCAAAATTCATTGAATGTCAAATGAATAGAGATGGATAAGCACAATATTATAGGAATTTTTTAGCTGCAACATATTTCAGAGACATAGAAAGAAGTCAGGAGCTTCACCTGCTTGGAGAGTCCAAGAGAGAACATGATCCAGCAAGTACAGAAGATTCAGTAGATTGCTTCTCCAGTTTCTGTTTCTCCATTTCGTCAGATCCATTTTATAAATGTAAATGAAATCAATGCTAATCCGAGAATGAATATACAAATCGAACAGGGAAATCGTTTCTAAAAATAACACTAATTTCAGCTAGACTTGTAAATGCAGATTAGTTACCCTAATATTATCGAATTCCAAATAAAAAGGGGGAAATGCAGAATGAAAACAAGGAGCTACGGACCTCATCCTTGAACTCTTTGATATTGATTTCTCCAGGCAACCGATTCTGACACTCCTCTCCTTTTCGAAGCGGTTCGTCTTTTATATCGAGTTATTTGCAATACAAGTTCAAAATATCACTGAATCAATCGAAACACCAGGGCAGAAATCAATGAAGATTCAATTAAACAGATGAGTTACCATCACACTGGAACAGCGACGACAGCGCATTTTTACTGCACGGCTCCTGCAATTCCGAAGGAAAAATTCAATTTCATTCACTTTAAAAACTAGGAAGGAAAAAAAACAATAAACAGAGTTTAAAATCATACCGGTGAAGGATTAACGAGATTATCGCCTGAGTCTTTGACGCGAAAACAGCTGAAAAAGCAGCTCATTGATACGGCTGCTCACTCTACGTTTTCCTACTCGCGCAGCAAAATTTATGGCATAACACTAGCTCAATTTAGTAGTGAAATGATTCGTGCATCTCTAGAAATGGAATGAGTATCAGTGAGTTGGATTATCGGGAGTTCGTGGAATCGTTCTAGAGAGAGAAAGAGCTGATGAGGGGAGAGAGAAAGCTGGAGTGTCACTATGCTGAACGGAGTTGAGTTTTAAATTCAAATAGAGAGGGAAACATAACAAAATATTGCATTTATATTTAACTTTATTCATTATTTTTAATAGTAGAAATACCTAGATTAAATTCATATTGGGCTCCTAAAATATAAGTTGGGCCCAAATCTAACATTTCTAATGGTAGCTCAAATTAAGGCCTAATAAAGTCCATTACAAGAGAGAAGAAGTCTGATGTCTAAATTGATAATTATAAAAAATACTCAATGATTAGGAGTTACACAAAAAGGGAAAAATGTAACTTAACGTGAAATTTTAAAATTTTAAATTCGTGTTCTATCTACAATTGAATATGGATACTATAACTTTTGTGCAATAAACTATTTTTCTCGATTTCAAAAGTAACAAAATACACTAACTTTGGCCAAACGAAAAAGACCATAAATAAATTACAATTATAGTGAAAGGAAAGAGGTTAACAAAAAGTGGAACATAATTTATTGCATGTAATTAAAAAAATCACTAGCATTTTATTTTCTAATTTTTAAAACTTCATTGCTTCCTCCACCTTTCTAGGAGAGGTATATCAATTATAAATGCAAACATAAATATTCTTTACTTTCATGAAAGCATATTGAATGAGGGTCGAATTGAATCCCGACATATAGTTTGTTGGGTTACAAACCTATCCCACATCGGATGAGTGGGAAAAGTTGAAAGGTGTATATAATTCTTGTCCAACCCCAATTAATTTGAGGTCTTTTAGGAGTGATCCAAAAACAAATCCGTGCGGGCTTGACCCAAAGCGGACAATATCAAACTAATGTTGCAGTCGTCGATCCTAACATAGTTAATACTAACATTGTCAAACTAATGTTGGATCCTAACATAGTTAATATTAAAAGCACCTAAAATGGAGTATAAAATATACTACTTACTAATTAATTATTAAAATAAGAACGCGGTTATCTTTTAATATTATAATCCCCGATTATTTATCCAAATTTGTTTCTGCCAGCTTCTCGTAATTTCAACTTTCCTGGTACGTTTCCTTTCTGGGAATGATGAATCTTGGAAAAATTTGTTCTTTTAAATGTCGTGTTTGTTTTATTTATATCCGACAATGTGAACTTTTTCTTGTTGTTTCTGGTAATGAATTATTGAAAGATTTATCAAGTTTTTTGTGGGGATTAACTTTGTTTAATCCTCGTTTCTTGTTGGTTGAATTTATTTGTTTCCAGAAGTTGAAAAATGAGTTCTTGATGAAATGTTTGATTGGACTGAGATGAGATGAGATGAGATGATTAGATTCTCACAAGTTGTGACAAAGTTGGATTTTTTTGCTGTTAGTACTTTATAAGGGTTATTATTTTTATCTTGTTTTATCCAGACAATATGATGATAATCTTATCTTTGGAATAGTGATAGGTTATAGTGTTTGGTGAAGTTAGTTGCCCAAACTTTGGATTTTGTTGAATTTGTGTTGAAATTGTTTATTTGTTGAACTTGCTTTAGGGGAAGAAGCTAGTATTACCTTTGAGTTGGAAATGTGAAGTAGGGCTAAACTATGATGTGTTATAAGCTGATGATGAAGTTTTATTCATTGGAAAATTTGGTCTATTTGTGCTGCATTTCTCCACAGTAGATAGCATTCATCAGTTGATTATTTCCTGATCTTCTCTTGTACGATTGCTATACCTTTCAACGGCGGTTTGACCAGTTTTGATATTGGTTGTATTTACAAATTTCATGTCTTTCATGAACTTGTTTTGGAAGGAGAAGAAGCATTGTATTATGATGATCACATCTTGAATCAGAAAGATTCACTGAAATCCTTAGCTAACGTAGTAGTTCAGTGCTCGATTTCTGAGTTAGTAACGTGTTACCATGTATATTTGATGTTGGACTTAGAATCTAGTTGATTCGTTGTTGATAGTCTCGATTTTCAGACATAGAGATCGCGAGTGAGGATATGCTGTGATGCTGTCAACTGAAAGTAGTAATATGTTGGATAAATCTTACCTTAACCAAGCAATCAAGGAATATGTGTCTGCTGATCTTTTCGTTGTATACACATCTATAATCATCGGAATCTTCGCCTGCAAAACGGTACACAAAAGCACCATTTCATTTCATCGCGTTTTTCATCTGCTATTCATCATTGATTTTCAGGTGTATGAACTTAGCCAGCTTATTAGTCCCTTTTACTTCAAAAGCTATCATAATCTTACAAAGGGCCTTCAGCTCGAATGGAGCAACCGGTGAGTTGACTCGTTCCATCTCTCCAAAATTAGTCGACCTTAAGTTTTGATCAGACGCGCTGCACTCTGTGTGATGCAGAGCCATGTCGACGTTTCATGCCATGTACATTGCCACAGTCTCATTATACTTCGTGTTGTGGTCGGATCTTTTCAAGAATGACCAACAGCGCGGTCCAGTCACTCTTCGGAGTTCAACAGCCTCGAGTTCTGCTTTGGGAGTGAGTACTGTTTTGTTATCCCCTCTTTTCCTTCCCCTTTTGCTATCTTCATCTCGCGTTTTGCCCTTCTTCGAATAGGTTTCCGTTGGCTATTTCCTTTCGGATCTCAGCATGATTATGTGGTGGTATCCTTCTTAAGGCGGGATGGAGTATGTAAGCACAGTCTCTTCTTTTCAAACATATCTTCAATTACTCTGCATTTCAATGTTTTGTTACTTAAATTGTGATTTTTCTTGGTTTTAGGTAGTTCATCATCTTCTCTCGTTGGCGAGCGTGGCCTACGCTATGCTCACGGGTGAAGCACAGATCTACACGTACATGGTCTTAATATCCGAGGCAACTACGCCTTCTATCAATCTGAGATGGTAACCCAATCTCTAGCTTCTCGTTTGTGGCAACGTTACATTTCTCACCTCTTGATGCGAATGTCCTAAAAAATAGGTATCTCGATGCAGCTGGAATGAAGAGGTCGAAGGCGTATACTATAAATGGAGTCGTGATATTCCTAACATGGCTCGTAAGTTCTTGCAAACAACTTGCTCGTCTCCTCTAAACGTTTCCTTAATCTTTCGTGTTTTTTCATGTTCAGGTTGCAAGAATCTTGCTGTTCATTTACTTGTTTTGGCATTCTTACATATATTATGAAGAGGTAACTCAAATATCAAAATCTTAACGTTGCTTATATATCCGCCCCCACACGAGAACTAGACGAACATAACGCCTTTTTAGCAACTTCACTAGCCATATAAACGGCACGTGGCTTGAAAAAAAGCCTCAAAATCGAGACAATGTGAGTATGATTGTGTTCGTTTTTCGCTTGTCGCTCCATCAACAGGTGAAGCTGATGCACGATATAGGCGTGGTGATGATGCACGTCGTCCCGTTAGTGCTGTCAGTAATGAACTTGTTCTGGTTCAGCAAGATCTTCAAGGGGATGGTGAAAACGCTCAAGAGGGAGTGAAGAAAGCGTGTTACTATGTTTGTATTTGTATTATTATTGTTGCCTGTGAATATTTGGAGGAAGAAAATCTGAAGCGTTTTTTTTCTGTGAATAATTAGGGGAAAAGGCTGAATAGACTTGTGCAGATTCATTTAGGCATTACTTGTTGCTAACAAAAACAAAAATTGTGCTTTACGTTTGAGATTTCAAAGGGAGTCGGTAATCATTTGTTTTTCATGTTTCAATGTCGTATTTTATTAGACTGATAAAATGTTAAAATTATTTGACATTTTAGTTAATTTTCTTAAATGTTGCAAGATAAGAATTATGGTTAAATCTTAAATGTATAATTTATAAAAGAATTCCTAAAATGAGGCTTTTGTGCTATATATTGCATTTTGTGTAATTTAATCAATTCATGAATGCACAGTAAGTACGACTTAGTCATATAGGATCTGGGATAGAAAAAATGAAGGTAATAGTATTATTTTACTAGAAGTTGTGTTGTTTTAACATAGTAACACTACAATTTTGTACAAATATAATTTATTGAATAATTTACTAGTACGAAAATTAGAATAATTGTAATAATTTTGACAGTAATTCTAAATAATTAATGATTATAAAAAAATTACTTACAAACAACTACTACTCCATAAATGCATCGTCCAAGAACTTTCAAAGCACGTTGACGCGCATTCACACTTGCAACTCACATTATTATAATCGTAAATAATAATTTTAAATAACAGTTTATAATTTTGTAAAAATAAATCAAACATAATGGAGCTAAAGACTATAAATGGCAAAAATCTTAAATTCAATAAACACTTGACAAAATCTATGAAATGTTAGTTGCATGATTCTACCTGAATCTTTGCCACTCAAAATCACTTGAACTAAGTTTCTATTTTTTGATACTCCTAAGTTTGCAACTTCCATGCTCTTGAAACTGAACACGGCTCTGGGTCAAGTCAACTCTCACCCAATCACAAACTAGCTTCTACAATAGGTCAGTCAGAGATTTCAGAAAAAAGGAAAAGATGCTTTCTTTCCTAATGCAGTTTTTAGACTTCTAGATGATGTTTTTTTTTTGGTATTTTTGTAGTGGGTTTCTGTTTATTTAGTTCTGAACTTCTGATTATTGTTTTCTTGAACTGGACAGGTATATTGGCTGAAAAAGTTGGGATCTTTACAGATTCTGATGCTCATAATTAGGTTTTGGAGATCAAAATTGAAGTTCTTGAGGTATTGCTTACTGGGTGCGGAAATTTATGACTGAAATAATCAAGAAATGGGGAGTTGACTTGGGAAGTGTCAAGGGTTTGGAGACGTTGGATTGTTTTTTTCAGAAATTAGTACTGATTTTTTTATTGAAGTGAGGTTGTTACTTCTTTTGATGAATATGGATCTGAGTTTTTGGATGAGATGGGCTGAATAATAGGATTTTGATCTGTTTTTGGAGGAATTTGGATTAAAAATTTGTTCTTGCAGTTGAACTGAATGGGGGTTGTGTTTTGACGATTATGGTGGTGAAAATGTTGGTTTCTTGTTTTGAGGTATTACTTGATGCAGCTGTTGTTTGTAGTTTGTAGTTTGTAGCTTTCTTGGTTTGTATAGTCATTGCTTGCTTGCTATGGAGAATGGCAATGACATGTCGTCGTCCTTGAGCTTTGCCTCGTATTCATATCTATCAAATGGCTCGAGTGGTCATAATGCATCTCCGTGCGAAGTAGGGACTAGCCCCGAGTTATTGAGTTTGAGTAGGCTTAGCTTGAGTCTCGAGAAGCTCGTGGTTGATCCTGACAATGACTATAGTGATGCTGAAGTAGAGGTCGAGGGAGTGACTGTAGGTGTCAATCGCTGCATCCTAGCTGCACGGAGCGAGTTCTTCCACCAGCTGTTTAGGAACACGGGCGTTGATGGATCCGTGGAGGGAAAGAAGCTGAGGTATCTCATGACAGATCTGGTGCCCGAGGGAAGAGTAGGGTATGAGGCGTTTATGGTGGTTTTGAATTACTTGTACACCGGGAAGGTGAAGGCTTCCCCGACTGATGTCTCCACCTGCGTTGATGAGTCTTGTGCTCACGATGCTTGTGGCCCAGCCATCAACTACGCTGTGGAGATGATGTATGCTTCTGCCACGTTTCAGATTAAAGAACTCGTGATGGTTGTTCAGGTTCGATCTTTTGAAACTTTCATTGATGATGGCCGTTATTTAGTATGTTTCTTAGAGTTATCGTATTTGTTTCTATGTGTTTTGACCTTGTTTAAGTAAGAGTAATTTAACAGAAAACGGTGAGGAAGCTATGAATGCAGCTAGGGAAACAGATTGCTAGCTGTTTCTGGTCTAATATCGCGAAGTTTTGTTTGATGATGGCCATTGTGTAATATGTTTATCGAGTCATTCTATTCGTTTCTATGTGTTTTGAACTTGTTAAGTAAAAAGAAGAGTAATCTAAGATAAAAACAGTGAGGGGGAAGGCTATGAATGTAGCCGGTGAAACAGATTGTTAGCTGTTTATGGTATAAATTCGCGACTTTTTGACGTTTTGTAAGATGATGGTCGTTGTTTAATATGATTCACGAGACATTGCATTCGTTTCTATGTGTTTTGAACTTGTTTGGATAAGAGAAGAGTATATAAACATTGCAGGAAGGCTATAAATGCAGCCGCTGAAACAGATTGCTCGATGTTTATGATCTAGAATCGCGATATATGCAATTTGGACCGTGTTTTTGTAGATCCCGTTGTTTTGTTATGCATGAAGAATGATCAGGGATGGATCTAGCTACTAGTTAGCATGGGCACATATACATAAGCTATACATGTAAAATATATTTGTTTTAATTTCTCACTAATTGCCCCTCTTGAATCTCTTAAATTTTGTGTATATATATTTTTGCCCCTCTTCATATAAATTCTTCCTGGATCCGTCCCTGAGAATGATGGTGTAGCTATAATAGGAGTGGTACTGGTAGTAGTATGTTAGCTGTCTTTGCATATTGTTGAACCATTGTTACTCGAAACACTGAATTTCTCGTTTGATCTGAGGATCTCGTGTTTATGACAGTGTTCTTCGTTTAGCACAGCAACGAAGATGATTTAGATAAGAAAATGAAAAGATACTGGAATACATTGATTGATGTATGATCACATATGGTATTTTCTTTTGATTTTGGTAAGTTTTTCTGTATTGCAGCGTCATCTCCTTAATTTCGTCGACAAAGCTTATATCGAAGATGTGATGCCGATCCTCATGGTCGCGTTCCACTGCGGCTTGCAACAGCTTCTCTCGCATTGTCTCCAAAGAGTAGCTCGATCCGATGTGGAGAACATCATCCTCGAGAAGGAGCTCCCTGTTGGGGTTCTCAACGACGTCAAATCACTCCGACTCAAATCCAACCAGGACGAGGAGCACAGCTCCGTTCAAGTCGACCCTTTGAACGAGAAGCCTGTCAGGAAGATCCACAGGGCGTTGGATTCTGACGACGTCGAATTGGTGAAGAAACTTCTCGAAGAATCCGACATCTCACTGGATGCCGCCTGCGCTCTTCACTATGCCGCTGCTTACTGTGTCCCTAAGATCGTGAACGAGGTTCTAAACCTCGAAAACACTGACGTAAACCTCCGGAACTCGCGAGGCCACACGGTCCTGCACGTTGCTGCTAGGCGCAAGGACCCCATGGTCATTGTCGAGCTGCTCCACAGGGGCGCTAATGTCTCGGATGCCACGGGAGACGGACAGACACCTCTCACAATCTGCCGTAGGCTGGCGCGCCCCAAGGACTTCAACGAGGTGAAAAAGCACGGCCAGGAGACGAACACGGACAGGCTATGCATAGAGGTCCTGGAGAGGGAAATGCGGAGGAATCCGTTGGCTGGAAACATCACGTTGTCGTCGATGATGGTAGCCGATGATCTGCACATGAGGCTTCTCCTTCTTGAAAACAGGGGTAGGCTTCATTGTCGAATAGTATACTGCTGTACTTGCTAGATATTTTTGATGATATGGCGCGCGTGTGTAGTGGCAATGGCGCGCTCGTTGTTTCCTCTCGAAGCCAGGGTGGCGATGCAGATGGCGCGTGCAGAATCAACTATGGAGTTTGCTGGACTTTCAGCTGCAAATGGCGCGTACGGGAGCTTTAAAGAGGTCGATTTGAACGAGATCCCGCCCGAGCATGTGAGGAGGCTCCAAGCCCTTCAAAAAACTGGTGAGGTCATCTTTACTGCTGCATTTCCTATTAGATTAGTTGGATTTTAGGAAACAAGTGGCTTAATTTTACATGAATGAAGTGGTGTGTACTGCTAAAACGACGTCGTAATTGCAACGTTTGAAAAGTTCGTTATTGGTAGTTCGGATAAAAGTTGTGTTGTTAAAGGATAAAATTTTTTCTCACGAATAACTCTTGGATGGATATCTCCGACAGTGGCGTCCGGTCGTCGCTTCTTCCCCAACTGCTCTGAAGTTCTCGACCAACTCTTGGAAGACGACACTCTTGGGTCGCTAATGCTGGAGAAGGGCACGATGGAGGAGCAACGGACGAAGCGAATGCGGTACATGGAGCTGAAGCAGGATGTGATGAAGGCGTTTAGCAAGGACTTGGCCGAACAAAAGTGGACGAGATTGTCGTCGTCTTCGTCTTCGAGGTCCAACTCTCCAAAGGCTAGTGGAACACATAAAGCTAGGAAAAGATAGACGTGGTGTGGTGTGGTGTATGAGCCTCAGCCGATGCACGTTGTGACTTGTGAGTGCGTGTATGGTGCCATATTATTCACTATTCGATAATTCTGAAATATGGGATGTAATGTAAAAATCTACTTCATTATTCGATGTATGCATCAAAGATTCTGTAATATGAAAATGTGATACAAAAATCATACTATAGCCTTATTGTTTTGTAGATTATTAAACATCACTTTTTTTTTATCACTAGTTGATTTGAACTCATTTTCGTTGCAACAATAATCCATGGAAAATAATCTCCAGGTTGAACAATTTTATTTGATTAAATAGACATTATAATCATATTTCTAAATCCCTTCATCCAAACTCAACCAAACCAACCAAGGAAAATAAAATGGGCAAATTCACATTCTTGTTGTTCTATAGTTTGGATTGAACATATTAATAAGCAAAAGAATTTACATAAAAAGCAATTAACTAAAGGAAATTAGATGGATGGAGGAATGGGTCATTTTCCCTTCCAACTTCAACTCCCCCCATTGCAGTGATGGACTCCATTACTATGCCTCCCATTGTAGCTCACATTAACCTGATTCAGTCCCCAGATTCGTATAGTCCGATCGTCGCTCGCTGATGCCAGCATATGGGGGTTTGCCGGATTCCAGCTGACACAGTTTACAGCCCCCGAGTGCCCTGCCAACGTTAGTATCAGCTCCCCCGAGAGCCTGTGCCATATGTAAACCTACGGAGAGCACTCACACGTAAGCAAAAAGCAGTTTGATTCAAACAAAACCGTAATTAACAACCGTGTGATTGAGTATTTGAAGGAAATCAGATGACCAAATGAACTAAATTTCGTCCAATTCATCAACGTAGGTAGCGTAATTGGCCTACATTATCTTTTACACGTCATAACCCTAAACATGCTGGTAACATACACATGTAAGCAACGGGGCGCTCGATTCAAACAAAACCTCAAATAAGATCAGACGATAACACAAACACAAATTTATACGTCTAAGTTACCACCCAAAGTGAAAGCCTGTTAAGACAAAAGCGCGATAAACAAAGAGGAGGACACAAGGGTTACCTGCGAGTCCTCACTGCCGCTTGAGATAAATGCACGATCTAATCCCCCGAAACAAGACTGCAAAACGAAACGAGAACGCTTGTGGCCTTTGTATTTAGATACCAGCCTGGGACATCCATCGATGTTCCAAAGATGGAGTTCTTCGTTCCAGAGGCTGAGGAGCAAGAACTTGCCATCTTCGGACAAAGAGAACGAGGTTATTATTTGATCCTCCTCGATGAACCGCTCGGACTTAGATTCCCATCCGAACAATAGTGCTACAGTTTCTTTACAAACAGTAATGAGCTCTTTCGTATTACTACTGATGCCCAAGTCTGCATTCCTAAGAGTTCTCTGCCCTCTCCAACATTCCAACTCTTTCCCTTCCAAATCCCACATGATGATGCTTTTATCAGTAACACCAGAGAATAAGTTCTTCCCGTCCGGGGCCCACGCACAAGAGACCAAACCAAGGCCACTTTTTTCGTAGATATGGAGGCATTCCCCCAAGGCAACATCCCACCGTCTAACTATTTCTTCTGCTCCACATGTAAGGAGTTGGTTGTCATCGGGGCTCCACGATATACAGGACACGGATTTTTGATGACCATATAATCTATGTTTTAAAAGAACTTGACTATCATCCATGACCTATAAAAGATAAAACCATCAAAACTAATCATCAAACAAGTGTTGGGGAGAAATATCATGCAGAAAAGTTATTCAGCACAAATTTGTGTACATCAAACTAGAACATACGAGGCTGTTAAAATCAAGAAACAATGATCATAAGCCAATGAAATGTTCAAATGCAAAAATTTCAAACTTATGTACCTTTGATTTGACATTAAAACCTCACCTTCAAGGGAATGAATTAGAATCCCCAGTAGAAATTTAAAAATTAATAAAAAGAACAAAGAAATTGCAAGTGCTACCTCCCATATAATAACAAGGTGATCACCAGATGACGATGCCAAGTATTTTCCATTGTGAGAAAATTGCAAAACCAAAACATCATCTTTGTGTTCTTGTAATACCTGGTGGATTCCATTAGCAAAAAAGATCAGCTAGATGTCATTCTAGTGTGTCTGTAAGAGTGTAAGGATAACCGAATCTTCTAAGAAAACCAAATAATGTATAGAGAAACTAGTGAATACGTTAAAAAGATCATGCAAAACAAAGAAGTAGGAATTCAAGTTCTCTCAAATTTAGCTGAAACCATATGCAACTATATTTAGTAACTGCAAAAAAAAAACAATTTACCTGCAATGTTTGAGTAGGGATATGGTCTCTCCCACACTGATGATCAGCAAGCAACGACATTTTTCCAACCGAGGAATTGTGAAACTTACAAGCATCCTTTTGCAAGACAAGGGCCTGCTCAACAAGATGCACCAATCTTTTCTCCGGAACTATCACTGTCGGAGGAAGCAACTTGCGCAATTTATCCAGTAACTTCTTACGAGATTCGAGTTTTGGCTCTTTACTAGAAGTTCCATTGACTAAATTTTGTGATGGAGAAAAAATGAGGGAAGAAAGCTCTCTAACTCTCTCGTAATTTATGCAAAGTGGAGTGATCTCTGTCCGCAGTGTCTTTAAAGCTTCCATGATCTTTCCATCATCTAAAAGTTCTGAGAATTTCTGCTCAAATATTGCCAAAGATGCTAACTTAACTATCGTTTCATCTGTTACACCAAATTTGTGCAACACGGCAACACTTTCATCCCATTGACCTTCAAGAATATGTTGCATAAAAAAATCTATCTCAGGGGCATGAAATGGAATTCCAGACTCTTCCTCCAGGCACGCCCCCGACTTTGAATAGCCAAGAGAATATAATGCATCGGCTATAACACGGACAAGTTCAACTTTCTTTATGATACCCTTTGAACCAACAACCTCCTCATCCCCTTCAGTTGCCAAAAGCCGAGCCATTGAATCAGTAAGTGAGCAACCTCTCTGTCTAAGATATAAACTGTTGGGAATACCTCCTGAATCTAGAGAGGTCACCTTCACACGTTTCGATGGTGGTTCATCATCCTCTACACCTCCCATGAAAAGCACACTTCAGCCCATATATTTATACTACAGTAAGAAATTGAGATCTGTCTGGTAAAATACTACAGTAAGAAATTGAGATCTGTCACTTATGCTATCTGCAAAAAGCAATTGAAAAAAGATGTTAACTGATTGGGCCCAAAGATTAATCATTATCATACTATTGAGGGACTAATAACAACAGATGCATTAAATCAGTTCCTACTGAGAATCTCAAAAAGCCCATATTTGTCTGGATAGTAGTCAAAGGATGTAAAACCACAATAAAAAACTGAACTTCTAAAATCAAACTAAATAATTTAAGATGTGTGGTTTAGAAAAGCATAACCTAGGCACAATTGGAAAATGGAGAAAACATGGAACCACCAAGAGGCTTTGGCGGAAAACTAAATATTACTTGAAATTGCAAATGCATGCTTCACTTATAGCTTAAACTTGGGTTTCTTTATGATTTAGGAAACATTAAGAGAGATATTGTATATGGGTACAACTATGTTCTCTCATTATAATTCAAATAACCTTTATCAACTTTTAGCCTCTAATATGTCCAATATACACCTTCCTTATTAGTCTCAGATGATACCATTGCATAGAATCGATATGACAAGTACTATGACAAAACAGACGAACTTATTTCAGCAATGCATACAGAATGCATATACAATGGTATAGACTTTGCTACAAGTTTTTCATTTCAAAGCAAGCATATTGCCATTCCATTACAAATCAACACATGGCTAATAAAGATACCAAAATAACAGTTAGCTTCACCGATCATAAATCCGATCGCCACAACTCAACACAATTAACAGTCAGCCATACGGCAAATCCAAAAGGCATCAGCAACAAACCACACATCACAAGCAATCAAGTCCCCACCACCTCGTTCCTTATAGCAGCTAGTTTTTAGTTTTCCCAATTCCTCAACCAAAAATAAAAGAAAAATCAAAGACACCTACAACTCCGCTACATTCAAAGCAATCAACTGTCCACATTTCAATCAAATTAGCTCAAACACAACATCTGCAGTAACCAATAGAGGCAAACTAATCAACTAAACGCAATCCCACAAGTCCCAAACTTGAAAATCAAATCAAACTGAAAACCTAAAACCCACTGCAAATCCGTCATATAATTCAGGATAATCGACTTCGTTCCAAATTCGAAATAATTCTGATAATCAGGCAAATCAAATTAAATCCAGATCACGAATCACCGACTCACGGATAATCAAAAAGGGCAGCGATTATCGATGGAACCGACCCACTTAAGGATTGGGTGGGAGCGAGATGGATTTGGAAGAGGGGATCCGGGTTGGAAATTGGTACTTATATGGGTGGTTTTGTGTGTAGGGAAGGATAATATTTTATTCTCTGTTTGGATGTGTTAATTTACTTAAGACTCACTCAAATGCTGCTTGTTTGAGTTTTTTCTTCTTCTAATTTATCTACTAATAAATTTTCAATCAATGAATATAAATTTTATTAGATTTTTGTAATCTTAATATGATCATTCAATTTATAGAAAGCATTATCTTTTTATTTTGTTGTGGGAGAATTAATGTGACATGACACATCAAAGTATATATTGTCAAGTATAGATGTATGCATCTAACTCTTAAGTGTAGAAGTAAAATAAATATAAAAAAACTAATCTTTTGTTGCTTAATCACTTTTTAAATTACAATACTAGTGTACTAAGAGTAGAATGTTTGGCACACACCTCTTTGGCAAAACAAGTACACTATTTCATTAACTTTTTCCTTTTAGTACCAAACATAGTAAAAAAAAAGGACAGTAGGAAAATGATTTGTTTTCTAGTCGTTTAATTAGTACTTAGGAATTGAGATGCATCCTTATTTCATGAGTATTTAAATGAGAGAGTTTATTTAGCAGTGGGAAGATTTTAAGTGAGTATTATTAAGACAGTAAATGCAAATTCACATTCTTCTTGTTCTATAGTTTGGATTGAACATATTAAGCAAAAGAATTTACATAAAAAGCAATTTAATAAGAAGAAATTAGATGGATGGAGGAATGAGCCATTTCCTTTCCTACTTCAACTCCCCCCATTGCAGTGATGAACTCCATTACTATGCCTCCCATTGTTGTTCACATTAACCTGATTCAGTCCCCAGATTCGTATTGTCCGATCATCACTCGCTGACGCCAGCATATGGGGGTTCGCCGGATTCCAGCTGACGCAGTTTACAGCCCCTGTGTGCCCGGCCAACGTTAGTATCAGCTCTCCTGAGAGCCTGTGCCATATGTAAACCTACAGAGAGCGCACACACGTCAGCAACGAGCAGTTTGATCCAAACAAAACCCTATCAAGATCTGTGTGATTGAGTATTTGAAGGAAATCAGACGACCAAATTAACTAAAATTTGTCCAATCCATCAACGTAGCTAGTGTGATTGAATTACATTAGCTTTTTAACACATCTAAACCAAAAACATGCTGATAACATACACATGTGAGCAACGAGGCGCTCGAATCAAACAAAACCTCAAATAAGATCAGACGATCAAACAAACTCAAATTTATAGTACATCTAAGTTATCACCCAAAGTGAAAGCCTGTTAAAACAAAAGCGCGATAAACAAAGAGGAGGACGCAAGGGTTACCTGCGAGTCCTCACTGCCGCTTGAGATAAATGCATGATCTAATCCCCCGAAACAAGACTGCAAAACAAAACGGGAACGCTTGTGGCCTTTGTATTTAGATACCAGCCTGGGGCATCCATCGATATTCCAAAGATGGAGTTCTTCATTCCAGAGGCTGAGGAGCAAGAACTTGCCATCTTCGGACAAAGAGAACGATGTTATTATTTGATCCTCCTCGATGAATCGCTCGGACTTAGATTCCCATCCAAACAATAGTACTACAGTTTCTTTACAAACGGTAATAAGCTCTTTCGTATTACTAGTGATGCCCAAGTCAGCATTCCTAAGAGTTCTCGGGCGTCTCCAACATTCCAACTCTTTCCCTTCCAGATCCCACATGATGATGCTTTTATCAGTAACACCAGAGAATACACTCTTCCCGTCTGGCGACCACGCACAAGAGACCAAACCAAGGCCACTTTTTTCGTATATATAGAGGCATTCCCCCAAGGCAACATCCCACCTTCTAACTAGCTCTCCTCCACATGTAAGGAGCTGTTTGTCATCGGGACTCCATGATATACAGGATACGGATTTCTGATGACCATATAATCTATGTTTTAAAAGAACTTGACCGGCATCCATGACCTATCAAAGATGAAACCATCAAACTTATCATTAAGCAAGGGATGGGGATAACTATCATGCAGAAAATGTTATTCAGCACAAATTTAAAAAGTTTAAAAAACAATAAAAGGATAAAGAAAGAGCAAGTGTTACCTCCCATATAATAACAAGGTGATCACCAGATGATGAGGCCAAGTATTTTCCATTCTGAGAAAATTGCAAAACCAATATTTCATCTTTGTGTTCTTGTAATACCTGGTGGATTCAATTAGCAAAAGAGATCAGCTAAATGTCATTCTAGTGATTCTGTGAGGATATCAAATCTTTTGAGAAAACCAAATATAATGTATAGAGAAACTAGTAAATACGTTTAAAAGATACAGACATGTCCATACAAAACAGCGAGGTAGGAATTCCATCTATAAGCAGATATACTAATCGCTGAGCTGTTTATGGATCAGCTATATTATGTATTAGGAAACTTTCACACATAAAAAGCATCTAAGTGCTCACAAGCTGACACGATATACAACCTTTTAATAGTAATTGCAAAAAAAAAATGGCTAGTTTACCTGCAATGTTTGGGTAGGAATATGGTCTCTCCCACACTGATGATCAGCAAGCAATGACATTTTCCCGACTGAGGAATTGTGAAACTTACAAGCATCCTTTTGCAAAACAAGGGCCTGCTCGACGAGATGCACCAATCTTTTCTCCGGAACTATTACTATTGGGGGAAGCAACTTGCGCAATTTATCCAATAATATCTTACGAGATTTGAGTTTTGACCCTTTACTAGAAGTTCCATCAAGTAAATTTTGTGATGGAGACAAAACGAAGGAAGACAACTCTCTAACTCTCTTGTAGTTTACGCAAAGCGGAGTGATCTCTGTCCGCAGCGTCTTTAAAGCATCCATGATCTTTCCATCATCTAAAAGTTCAGAGAATTTCTGCTCAAATATTGCCAAAGATGCTAACTTAACTATTGTTTCATCCGTTACGCCAAATTTGTGCAACACAGCAACACTTTCATCCCATTGGCCTTCAAGAATACGATGCATGAAAAAATCTATCTCAGGGGCATGAAATGGAATTCCAGACTCTTCCTCCAGGCATGCCCCTGACTTTGAATAGCCGAGCGAATACAATGCCTCGGCTATAACACGAACAAGTTCAACTTTCTTTATGATACCCTTTGAACCAACAACCTCATCATCCCCTTCAGTTGCCAAAAGCCGAGCCATTGAATCACTAAGTGTGCAACCTCTCTGTCTAAGATATAAACTGTTGGAAATACCCCCTGAATCTATAGAGGTCACCTTCACACGTTTCGATGGTGGTTCATCATCCTCTACACCTCCCATGAAAAGCACACTTCAGCCCATATATTTATACTAAAGTAAAGAATTGAGATCTGTTTGGTTAAATACTTTCACTTATGGTATCTGCAAAAAGCAATTTAAAAGAGATGTTAACATATTGGGACCAAAGATTAATCACACTATTAAGGGACTCATAGCGACATATATTAAAACAGTTCCTACTGAGAATCTCAAATAGCCCATATTTGTGTGGATAGTAGTCTCCGGAAACAAATAAAGTGACGCTAGTAAAAGGATGTAAAACAGCAATAGAACTGAACTTGTAAAATCAAAATTAAGATGAATGGTTTAGACAAGCATAATCTAGTTTGGAGAAAACATGGAAACCCCAAAAAGGCTTTCGCAGATAAAGGGAAAACTAAACTACTATTTGAAATAACAAATGCATGCTTCAACTACTGAATTAAGTTAGGTTCTTTTACAACTCAGGCAACATTAAGAGAGGTATAGTATAGTGGTTCAATTATGTTCTCTCATTTACAATTCAAATATCCTTTATAAACTTTTACCCTATATATGAATGCCCAATATACACCTTACTTCTTAGTATTTAGACGATACCATTGTATAGAATCGATAAGATAAGTACTATGACAAACCAACAAACTATTTCAGGCAATGCATACAGAATGCATATACAATAATACAATTGTATAAAATTTGCGACAAGTTTTTCATTTCAAAGTTCAAACATATCACCATTCCATCACACATCAATCCATGGCTAATCAAGAAATCAAAATGACAGTTAGCTTCACCAATTACACATCCGATCACCATAACTCAACACAAGTAACAGTCAGCCACACCGCGAATCCAAAAGGCATCCGCAGCAAACCACACGTACCAAGCAATCAAGTACCCACCATCTCCTTCCTTAGTTTTTCATCTATCCCAATTCCTCAACCAAAAAAAGAAAAATCAAACACACCAAACCAACTCCCCTACATTCAAAGCAATCAAGTGCCCACATTTCAATCAAATTAGCTCAAACACAACATCTGCAGTAATCAATAGAGGCAAACTAATCAAACTGAAATCAACTAAACGCAATTCCACAAGTCCCAAACTTGAAAATTGAATCAACCTGTAAACCTAAAACCCACTGCAAATGCGTCACACAAATCAGGATAATCAACTTCGTTCCAAATTCGAAAAATAATCTTGGTAATCAGGCAAATCAAACTAAATCCAAATCATAAATCCCCGACTCACAAATAATCAAAGGGGCAGCGATTATCGCGCGATGAGGACAAATGGAACCGACCCGGTTAAGAATTGGGAGCGAAATGGATTTGGACGAAGGGATCCGGCTTGGAAATTGGTATTTATAGGGGTGGTTTTGTGTGCAAGGAAGGATAATATTTTAGTCTTTGTTTGGTTGTGTGATTTTATTTAAAATGGTTGTTGTTTGTGTTTTTTCTACTTCCAATTGTATCTAACACTTTAATTTTTAATTAATGTACAAACTTTTTGTTCATTTTTGTAATCTGAATGTGATCATTAACAATCATAGAACACCATTAGTTTTTTTTTAATTATAAGAGAGTGACATGTCTCATCAAAGTATATACCAAAGCACAATTTCATGCTCTTCATATTTTGATGGAACTAGCATTGCACTTTATATATCAACTCTTCATTGATGAATGTTAAATAACGTGTATTTTGGAATTAGTACAAGAAAAATCATGATTTTCATTATATATGACTGATCTACCTAACGATATTTTGGAACTTAATTTGCTAATTAACATGATATAATAATTTAAGAAAAAAACACTTATCTTTTTTTTTTAATCACGTTTTACTTTCTTGTAAAATTGAATACTCTAGTTCTAAAAGAAGAATGTTTGGCACACACCTCATTGGTATAACAAGTGTTTTCTTCACTTTTTCATTTCAGTGCCAAACAACGTGAAAAAAGAAAAGGACACTAGGAAAACGCTTTTTTTTGGGTTTATTTATTAATTATAACTATTTAATTATTTATTTAATTGGAGTTGAATTGTATCCTCATTTCAATGTGAATGTTTTAAGCAGTGTTTGGATTTTCAAAGAGACATTTTTCAATGAATCTTGAACGTTTCTTTATCAATGGTGCATTGATAAAATTGTGCTAGTATTATTTTAGTTTTAATTATCTTAGTTTTTCTTAAGAGAACACAAAATAGGGAGTATAAAAAAATCATAGAGACCAATCCAATCTAATTAATTTGAAAAATCCATCTAGAACCCCGTTTAGACTAGACCACGAGAAAATAAAACAAAAGCATGGGCCAATCGAATGCCCGATTTCTATACTAGTTTAAAAGCCCATATTAGCTCAAAATAAATTAGAAAGGCCCAACAAACTAAACAATATAATCCCTAACTAAATAAATTTAAATTAACACATAGTACTAGTAAATAATCCCTCCGTTCCTAATAATTTATCACCGTTTGATCCGGCACGAGTTTTAAGAAATGTAATAGAAAGTGAGTTAAAAAAGTTAGTGATATGCGAGTCCTACTTTTATAGTCTTATAGTAGCAATAAATAATGAGTTAGTGGAACGTGGGGTCCACTACTAGAAATGATAATAGCGGAACGTGACAATTTTTTAGGGACGAACCAAAATTGAAATAAGTAATAAATTTTCATGAACGGAGGAGGTAATTAGTTTAGCTTCCTTATACAATTATAATAGTACTCCACAAACCATGTGACAAGAAACTTGGTGATCTTGAGTGCATCCGGATTCAAAATAAATTAGTATAACTTCTATCAGATTAATTACAAACTCTATTTAAAAATGAACAAATATCAATTGGAAAATACTTAGGTTTAATATGCCAAAAAAATCATTATTTGAAATAATTATGTAATTCTACGATTTCGATTAGCATAATTTTATTAAAAGTCAAATTATTGACCATAGATTAAGAACCGATGGAATTATGAATTTGTACTACAATATGGTATTTGGTCATTTGAAATAATCGAATTACAATCATTTGTTAAGCATTTGGTTACAACTTAAAATACCAAATTCAGTGAACATTTATTTGTTTAGAGTTGTAGTGACTGGTTATTGGGTAGATGAGATAGATTCCCAAATTGAGGAAAATACTTTTTTCCTTAAAACTATACACAAAGTTAATTGCAAACACACAATAACAGAGGACTGATATCCACTTCCTCATATACTTCACTTCACATTAAGGACTGATATCAACTTCAATGATTCTGGAGATTGAGCTCGAGTTTCTAATCTTTGCTGCCATGTGTTTGGTTGTTACCATTTTTAACTTCCTCACACGCTTCATCCACCCAATTTTAAACTTCACCAGATGCGTACAGTTCTTGATTTCTAGTTGGTCAAGTTTCCACATTGCACCTTCTCCAACTTGTATTTTTCTAAGATTCCACAATTCATTGATGCGAAGCACTTTGAGCTTCGGAAACCCGTTGTGCTGAATCACCATTTCTCGACCACTGTATGCATTCCGTAGCTTGAGGCGCTCTAGGGAGGGTAGATTCTCTAGTTCTGGCATGGGGTCTTCACCCAGACAAGTATTTACCAAGATCAAGTAACGGATACGTCGCGGGAAATCACCTGCGCTTGGTAGCTTAGCTACGCGTCCATCCACTCTGAGTGTCACGAGTCTATCAAGAACACCAATCTGGTCCAAACATGGCATGCTTCTGAAACGAAACCCTCTCAAGTTCAACTGCTCAAGTCTATTCATCTTAACTAGTGATCCAAAGAGCTTTATAACATCCGAGTTTTCATCAATTTCTTCGATGCCCAATTTACGAAGACGACTCATCTTCTCCAAGCTCGACAACTCATATGTCCAATCAAAGATCGGGATCCAGGTTAGTGTCTCAAGTTTCTGTAACGCATCTACTTTCAAAGGCTTCTGACAAATCACATCAGACATGTAGAGATGACGAAGGCTACCCATTTTCTTCATAATATCCGGCACCTCCACCATAAAGTTTAGAGCTATATCGAGAACCTCAAGCTTTTTCAACCCTCCCAGAGACCGTGGAATCTCTTGAATGTAATTGTTTCGCAATCCCAAATACCTTAACTCAATCAGTGTGCCTATAGTTTCTGATAAAGTCTTCACCCCAAAATCTTCCACGTCGAGTATGTCGAGGAGTTCAAAACTCTTCCAATAAGACTCGCCAGCGTCGTCCAAGAAGCGACCACCTCCATGAAAGATGAGAGAAACAAGATGTTTGTCTTGATTCTTGGAGTGATTAAATTTGTCTCTACCACAATGAATAACACGATGACAAGGAATTCTTGAGCTCCGTGAGGGTCGACTATTTCCATTGCTCCTCAAGATCTCAAAGCCCATTTCCTCCTCTGCTTTTTTGATGGATAACATGTGTAGTAGAGGATTCATGCGGCACCTTTTTACTTCTCGTGTGAATGGGAGCTCATGCACGACTTCAAAAATGGATTCACTAACTAACCGGTATGTACATGATCTTCCTACATTTATTCCTCTTATATTCCAAATATGATCCAACTTTTCTTCCCTCATTATTGCATTTTCTTTAAAAAATGACATGAGCAAGAAACATGCCTTGAGTGTCTCATCCAAATTACGATACATCGGCTCCAATATCTTCAATGATTCTCGCAAATCAATTGAATCAAAAAGCTGTTCCCATTCAATCCCTGAAAGTCTTTGTTTTGCTTTATGCCTTCCAACATTTATTATAGCTATCGGCAAACCCCAACATTTTTTCAGCATCTCTCTCCCCTTCCTCTCTAAGTCCTTTGAGAATTTGTTCTCAACACTAGTAAATTTATCAATTGTTTTCAAAAACAATTTCCAGCTCTTGTCAGAATCCAAAGCTTTCATCTCATGAGTATAACCTATGTTTATTCTTTCAATCTTATAGCGACTGGTTAACAACAACCGACTTCCATCGCCTGATTATATACATATTGAGAACAATTAATGTACGGGCTATACTTCCACAAGTTTTAATATACGCAATAATTAAGGACAAAATACTACTTTTAGCCAAAAAAAAATCTATTTTTTCAAATCTTAAAAATATACTCCATCTGTCCTGTCCTGCTCAAAGTGACACGTTTTCCTTTGGGATGTCTCATTCAAAATGTTAACACACATAATTAAATAAAAGATAAGAAATGAAGACGAACATACCTTTCTGTGCAAGACCTAGCAAGAAAGATTCCAAGCGCATTTCTGCAAGAAGGTTGTCGACAACTATGAAACATGACTTTCCTTGCAGGTGCTGGCAAAGCATCTGTCGAAGACTCCGGTTGTCCATTTTCTCCACCAACAACGGATCTCCATCAAGTTCCACCAACTGCTGTATCAGTTCCACAAGCACCTCATGTATACTTGTGTCACTAGAAATGGTTACCCATGCACGTTGCTTGAATTTTCCAATGATAGCCGGATGGTTGTACACTTGTGTAGCAAGAGTCGTCTTTCCCACACCAAGCATGCCTTTGATACAAGATGTCACAAGGGCCACCTCCTCGTTAAGAATCACTTTCCCAATAAGTTGCTCTATGTCTTTCTCCAACCCCACCACGGAAACTTCGTCTCCTTTTTCTCCAACACTTTGCAGTCTGCTCACCCCCTCACTGACTCCAAACTCCGTCATGCGCTTTTTTGACTGCCTCAGCCAATCGAGGATAATGTCCATTTCATCGCAGAAGGAGGTCTGATCAACTTTTCTTGTGAGGTCAGCTGAATACTGAGCTATCTCAGCAAAGTCAGCTACCAAATGATTCAGCATCCTTCTCCTCTTTCCCGAGTTCTTGAACTTCAAGTAATGCAGCATCATTTGCAGCTCGTTTATTACCTTTTCTGCGATCAACCCTTTAGCAGTCTTAAAAAATAAATGTTTTTCGGTTTTAACTAGAAAACTTTTCAGTTCCTGTATCGCCCCTGAGATGATGGCCTCCGACATGATTTCTGGCAAAAATTATTAAAAACTACAAGGAATTGATTTAGAAAATCAGATAAACACCATTACAAATGAAAACATAATCTATATTCTATATCATACAATACTCCTCATGTCCACCATTAAATATCTCTACTACTACATTTTAGGTTGTCCAGCATTAAACATCTCACTGCACTAACATTTTACTTTAACTTTTTTAAAACTAATGCATAAAAGTATGATCGATATTCCACTATTTCTTTACATTTCTTAATACTCGCAGTTGTGCCAAGTGGGGGAGTATAAATGACTCCATGAGTTTAAAACAGACAATTGGACATGATAATAATATCAAAAACAAAATCCAGATTCAGACCTAAAATTGATCTAATTCTATAAAATTGGGTCTCACTTTCTTGGAGATTAAGCACAAAATAAAAACCTTAGGAATATAAAGCAACTTCCCCAATCTAAAGAGCTATTAGTCTCTAATTAAGATTTCTATGCCATTAAAGTCAGTAAATCTTCTTAACTCACTTTCCCAAGTTTTTGACAACACAGATTTCTTCGAAAACGCTGACTGAAAATTTAGAATATTTGGAATTTATACCTTAAATTGGGATTGAGTAAAGTTTCTGAAGCTAACGATTTCAAAAATCTGTAAAAAAGAACGTAATCGGATTTCTAAATATACTATTGAAAGTGAACTATGATTCGAAGCTATTCAAAGAAAAGAAAATACCTTTTGAGATTATCTCTTCTTATCTTTGGCGGTTTGGAATCAATTTTCCATTTCAACTCTTTTCTTCTGTATCGCCGGCTAGCGTGATTTGATGAACTGTAGAGAGTTTGATGGGATTGTGATCAACAAATTCGGGAGAGGATCCCCTGCTGTGCACAAATCACAGCAGGGCCTGCTGCCCCATACACCACCATTTTATATTATTATTTTTTTTATAAAAAAAAAATAAAAATTTAATATTTTAAAATTATTTGTGTGGGGCAGCAGGGCCCTGCTGTGATTTGTGCACAGCAGGGGATCCTCTCCCAACAAATTCATAACTTAATAGTCAACTGATTATGAATTAAATATACTAGTATAAGATAATAGTATTTCCAAATAATATGGAAAAAAACTAATCAAAATTTAAAATAATTAATGGGAAAGCATCTTCCACACTTACGCTAAAATACAAGAGGATAAATGATTGATTAGGAATGGGATAAACAAATAAAAAAGTTAGCTACTTGCAAATAGCTGCCATTAATAGAACATTAATAAATCATTTTGCAAATTTCAATAGCACAATTTATACGATCGCCACACCTAATCCAGCATAATTATAACGAGAAGAGACTTTTCGTTAAATAATTATAATCGAAAATCTGTCATTAATTTGTTAACGGCCAATGAGAACCATCATAATAATAGTATGGTTTAATTAAGCATATAAATTTTTAAGACCGGCTACATGTCCGATGTGATTTGTCGGAAGCCTTTGAAAATAGACTCGCTATATCACCTTAAGACCCTAGCTTGCATCTCTATTCATGATTGGACTTATGAGGGCTCAAACTTGGAGACAATGACTCGTTTCCGAAAATTGGACATCGAAAAAGTCGATGAAAACTAGGATGCATGCAAGCTCTTTGAATAACTGTCTAGGTTCAATAGTCTTGATCACCTTATCTTGAGAGGGTTTCATTTCAGAAGCATGCCTTATTTGGACGAGATTGGTGTTTTTGACATACTCGATACAATCAAACTCGATGGGCTCCTATCGAAGCTACAAATTGCAGATAATTTCCCTCGGTTTAGAGTTGTCAACTGAGTCGGGCTGGCCCAGCCCAGCTCGGCACAGGCCCGGTATGGGCCGGCCCAAGCCCGGCTCGTTAGAGAAATGGAACGGGCTCGGGCTGGGCTTGTTGAGTGTAACGGGCTCTATTTGGGCCTATTTGTAAACCAGGACCGGCCCAGGACCAGGCCCGCTAGCAGCCCAGCCCGAGCCCAGGCCCAGCCCAGCCCAGCCCAGCTTCAACCCACTCCTATAAATACATGTAATTGTATTCCCTATGGAAACTCCAGCTTAGTTTTGCTGCATCGGAAAAACATACATACATAGAAATATTCCCTAAGAAAATACATCGTTTACACCGGAAAACGGGAATCCACACAGCAATTGAAAAGAATTAACTACATACATTAAGAAATCAGCGAATGTATTAAACGGAGTAAGGCTAGGGCAACCCTGTTAGTCCAATTTATAAATATAGTGATCGCAATTGAGAAAGAGATATGGAGAGGAACGGACTGTGGCAGGCGCAATGTAAGAGAGACGAGACATCAAACCAGACGGTGTCCTTTCCGGAAGGGATGGAAGAGCTTAACAGTGCTTTCGCGTCCCCTCCTCCGTCGGCTTCAGCCATAATCAAACTCATCCCTTTTCAGTATCCCGTTTCGTGAGTTCGTGTGCGTGTGATAAAGAGAGTGGAAGAGAGATTCTAACTCAGACCGGCCCAACCCAGCTCGGCCCGGCCCAGCTCGGCCCACTGACCAAGTGGGTCTGGGCTGGGCTGGGTTGAGATATATGAAAATAAGCCCGGCCCGGCACAGCTCGTTTCAGACCCTGGTCCTGGGCCGAGCTGGGCCTCAACACCCTCGGGCCTCGTCGGGCCTGGGCCGAGCTGGGCTAGCCCGGCCCAGTTGACAACTCTACCTCGGTTCAAATACATGTCTTGACGAAGACCTCCTGCCAATACTAGAGAAGTTGCCCTGCCTACGACGCCGCAAATTGCAAAATGCATACATTGGTCGAGAAATGGTGATCATCGACTGCGGCTTTTTCCGGCTTGAAATTCTACACATGAAGGAGTTGTGGAATCTTAGAAAAGTACAAGTAGGAGAAGATGCAGCATGGAGTAACTGCCCGCATCTGGAGATCCTCACAGAAACGTTGATGAAGAAATTGAAGAAGTATAAGATGGTAACAACGAAATGTATTGTAACAAAGATCGGAAATATAGTGAAGGTGGATGTCACTCGATGACTTTAAGCCGATATAGTTTGTGCTGGAATCGTATGCCCGGTCAAAGGACTTTGACCAATAATACTTCCAACGAAACATTTAATTTTGTGAAATTAAATGATATAGCGTTGATATACGTTCGGAGTAGATGACTGTGGTATATTCATTTTCTCAAATTCGATTTCCGGTGAATGAGAAATAATGGATTAAAATCATGCAAAATTGAGAGCTATTAAATTGAACTATGAGAGAACTCATGAGATTAATTAAGTGAGTTAATTATCCCACATTGAAAGTAACAAGCTTATTAAATAAGTATTTAATAAGTAGGATTATTACATGTAATAATTCTAGTTGACTAAGATGGGTTGTAGAGCCCACACGCGTGCACACGCAAGCCGCGAGCCTCGAGCCCATGCTCGTGTCCTTGGACTTAAATCTTGGCAGTTAGTCTTTGGGTGGTCTTTGGGCCTGGTCGTGGGGCTCGGTGCTTGGGTTCGACCCAAGACTCGTTGGTCTAGTTCTTTTTTAGAGCACCAACGTTTCCACGTCAGCGAGCCAGGCGGGATGACACCTCGTCAGTCTGACGCGGTAAAGCCTACATGGCTGACACGTGACGAAGTCCACGACGCGCCGCGTGTCCCAATACGTCCGTCCAGCATCAGCCTCTCCAGCTCCGTAACGGTTTGTAACGCTCGACGGTTACTGACTCACCATGATGACAACCATCATGGCTGTTGACCCCCTGCAGTGGACTGAGCCTATAAATAGGCTAGTCATTCCATGCATCATTCCACACAACATTCAAAAAGCATTCTGCATCCTAAGCTCTCTCTCTGCATTGTCTTTCTGTCGAAGCTCCGCCCTCTCCATCCAGTTCGTCGGAGCTCTGCTGATAGAGGTGCTGCTTCACCAGAGACGTAGCCTTTTTATCTTTGGGGACGAAACGCCAATCCGAGAGCACTACCGGGGCGTATCTCGTCTTGCGGAAAGAGTACTCCTCGACTCGGCTAACTACTGTTCACGGTTTATCTGTGTCGAATTTTACATTGTAATTCAGTTTCAGTTTTCCATTCTGTATTCCTTCTTTTGAGTTGTATTACGCTCGGTTTATATCTTGTAATTTCAGAAACCAACCGTTTATTTGTTGGCATTTGGATGAGGTGTATTTTTTTCTCGCTTTCCTATGTTGGCCTTATTATTTGTGTGTTTGGCTAACTTTATTTTTTATTTTCACCAACAAATCAGACTAATTTTTCGGCTCTTAGTTTATCAAAGTACTTTTTCTACGAGGCCGATGAAAGATTATTGATGAGCTTAGAAGGTATAAAACATTGGCCCATTGGTCAATGGTTTGCGGCTATAAAGTTTGGGTAGTTTTCCAAAATTTATTTTTTATTTTAGAGTAAAGGCCAAAATTGGTCCTGAACATATAGCCATTTTACGATTTTGGTCCTAAACATTATCTTTTAGATTTTTTGGTCCTGCACATATGGACATTTGATCATTTTGGTCCTGCACATATGGAAATTTGATCATTTTGGTCCTCCGTCAACATTTTCGTTAAAAACTAACGGTCAACATTATCTTTTGGATTTTTTGGTCCTGCACATATGGATATTTGATCATTTTGGTCCTGCACATATGGAATTTTGATCATTTTGGTCCTCCGTCAACATTTTCGTTAAAAACTAACGGTCAACGGCCGATTTTTGACTAAAACAATGGGTTGGGTCGGGTCGTGTTTGGGTCGGGTTTGGGTTACACGTTAAGAAAAAAAATAATTATTTTTTATTAATTAAAAAATTATAAAACTTTAATTTTTAGTTATTTTTGTTGATTAAAAATATTATAACGACTAAAACATGATGTTATTATACAATTTAAACATGATATTACACGATAAAATAAAAAATTACCAAATTAAAATAATCATTTTTTAATCAAAACAATAAAATTAAAGTATACTAATATTAAATCTATATAATAAAATTAAATAATTAAAAAAATATTTTTAATAAAATCTAAGCATAATATTTTCTTCAAATTCATGAAAAAATCAATTAAAAAATACTATACTTTAATTTTATTAATTAAAAAATATTAATTAATTTTTTAAGAATATTATGCTTAGATTTTAACGAAAATATTATGCTTAGATTTTAAGAAAATATTATTTTTTTCTTAACGTGTAACCCAAACACGACCCGACCCAAACACGACCCGACCCAACCCATTGTTTTAGTGAAAAATCGGCCGTTGACCGTTAGTTTTTAACGAAAATATTGACGGAGGACCAAAATGATCAAAATTCCATATGTGCAGGACCAAAATGATCAAATGTCCATATGTGCAGGACCAAAAAATCCAAAAGATAATGTTGACCGTTAGTTTTTAACGGAAATATTGACGGAGGACCAAAATGATCAAATGTCCATATGTGCAGGACCAAAAAATCCAAAAGATAATGTTTAGGACCAAAATCGTAAAATGGCTATATGTTCAGGACCAATTTTGGCCTTTATTCTTTATTTTATTTTGACAAGCAGAAAAAGTGAATTTGTAAGATACGGAGTATATGTCAGATGATAGAAATCATGTAGGGCACTTTGATGCACACAAATCCATTATACAAATACGCCTCTTTAAATGGGCTTTCAACATTGGGCCATCAATACCAAGTATTGTTGGAAAATTGGGACATACAGTATATAATTATGGAGCCCAAGCTGTGGGATTTAAGATCTCAAATCTCAATAACTTTGTGTAGCCAAGCTGAGTGCCACATAGTAATTTGTATTAGTACTACAATATCCTTTATATTCCACAAGATATGGTCTAATATTTATTTTAATAAAACTAAAATACAAATTTAATACTAATATTATGATTAATTGCTGTAATCATAAGTGATTATTTAAGTTATAGATCATAATTAAAATATAAACAACACCTTTCATAGTTAAAAATTAATAAAACTATAAGTATAAAGGTTGGGCAAGTATTTTTCACTGTCAGTGTTATCATTCTAATCCTGAACCGAAAAATTCATTATTACTACTAACATAAAATTGATCTCAATTCTCAACCACTCAAATTATGCATAATTTCAGTAATGACAATCAACCCATATTTATGTCATATTTCAACTTAATTAATGGTTCCAACTCTCCCAATATTTGGCCAATAGTTAATGAAACCGAAATGGCGCATTAAAGCTACAATTGTACTTTTCCTAAAATCTATCACATGATTTTATCGACGAATCACATTAAAATTCACGATTTTTCGAAATAACAACCATTCCATTATACTATAAATGTAAAGCATATGCTCACTCCCATAGTAAACCAAGCAATATGGAAAGCAAGAGAGCCGAGCTCATCTTCATCCCATCTCCGGGGCTAAGCCACCTCCTCGTCTCCACCGTGGAGACGGCCAAGCTCCTCCTCCACCACCACCCCCGCCTCGCCGTCACCCCCAAACCCTCCGACGACGCCAAAACCGCCGCCTTCATCCAAAACACCTCCTCCTCCCACTCCTCCCGCCTCAAATTCATCAACCTCTCCCCGAAACAACCCCTCAATCACATCTTCTTCGATACCATCGACAATCAAGACTCCAACATCAGAGACACCGTTTCTAATCTCATCCAAAACTCCCCCAATTCCCAATTCGCCGGCTTCGTGCTCGACATTTTCGGCACCAAGTTCATCGACGTCGCCGTAGAGTTTGGTCTCCCTTCCTACCTCTTCTTCACCGCCTCCGCCTCCGCCTCCGCCCTCGGCCTTTTTCAACACCTCGTCGCGCTGAAATTCGACTAAGGACAGGATATAAGCCGGTTCAAGAACTCCGGCGATGAGATTCCGGTGCCGGCGACGGTTTTTCCGGAGGTTTTCTTAGATGAGAATTTGGGGCAGGATGTTTTCTTTGATCATATCAGGAGGATTTCTGAGGTGAAAGGGATTATGGTGAACACATTTTATGAGATGGAGAGTTATGCGATCGAGGCTCTTCTTTCCGATGAGAAGCTTCCGGATGTTTATCCGGTGGGCCCGGTTCTGGCCGTGAGAGGCTCCAGCGAGCAGACCTCGAGAAATGGCTGGATGATCAGCCTTCGGGGTCGGAGCCGGGAACGGCGATGGGGTTGCGACGGCCGAGGATGATGTCGCCGTAGCCTTACCCTTGGCCTTCGCAGCCTTGACGCCTATGGGACGCAGGGAGGACATCGGTGTGCCGGTACTATCGTCCTCCATGTACGTCCGGTTGAGGTCTACCGGACGATTCCCGCAGTCGCTGCTCGTGCCACCACCAGCTTCGGTGGCCTTCGACCTCTTTCCCCCCGGTGTGCACAATCCCGCCTTGGAACTTCTACTTGTCCCTCAAGAGCGCCCAGATGGCCTCGTGCTTGAACTCGCCGTACAGGGATTGGTACGACAACAGCGCTTTGGAGCGCACGTCGCTCAAGCTCTCGCCGCTCCCCTGCCCCCGCGCGCACTTCTCGTACTCCGACGAGAACAGGTTGATTTGCTTCTTCACCTGGTCCCAGTGCTTGCGGAGCTGCTCCCGTTGGCGCTTGTACGCTCTCGGCAGCTTCGCCTCATTGTAGCGCTCGGCGATGCGCTCCCAGTACGCGATCTGCCTTTGGTTGTTCGCGAATATCGGATCCTCCGATATATCCACCCAACACCTCGCCAATATGAGGGTTTCATCCGGCTGGTAGTTTGTACGGCCGGGTGCGTACTTTTCACATACTTCCGGAGGTGGCAACTTGTACGCGCGATGCCGGGTCCGCTTCTTTTTGGCGGGTGCGGCGGATGGGGTGGCGTCGGCGGCGGCCCCGGCGGCGGCGCGGCGGGAGGGGGCGACGGGTCGGTTTGGTGACGGCTCCATGTCAGACAAATCGTACGATTCCGTGCTGAATTCGGGATCGTACTGCGTGTTGGCGGCGAATGATTGATATTCGCCGGGTTCTATACCCGGCCAACGCGCCTCACCACTGAACATCGGATTGTTGGGACTTGATGAATCCATTTCGTAGTAATAAAAAATGTGAGTTTCGAGAGTGGAATCGCGAAATGAAATGTTAAAAATGAAGGGTATTTATAAAAAAAATGAAACCGCGTGTCATCGTCCGCGGAGCCCACAATGCGGCGGACGATAGCCTATCGTCCGCGCCAACGTCCGCCGCTCCCACAATGGCGCGGACGATAGGCTATCGTCCCCGCTATACGCCGCGGACGATGTATCGGCCATGAGCATTGGGCGCGCCATCGGGCGCCCCATTGTGGGTGCTCTAAGGAAACCGGGAGGGTGATCAGGTGGGCCCCGCATGTAGAGAGTGTGTGGTCTGTGGTGCATACGACTACTTTCCCACTTTACGTGGAGCAACAATTGAATGCGTTTTTTCTGGTTAGGGAGTTGGGGGTGGCGGAGGCGGAGGCGATTGTGATAGGCTATAAGATGGATTTGACGGGGGAAAGGCCGTCGGAGGTGATCGAGGAGGCGATACGGCGGTTGATGGTGGGGGAGGGGGTGAGGGGGAGGGTTGAGGAGATGAGGAGGAAGGCTAGGTCGGCATTGGTGGAAGGTGGATCTTCTTACAATGCTCAAAGACTTTTTGTTGAAGAGGTTATGAGAAATATTGGATAGATTGTTAGTTTTGTTTAGCTTGATTTCCTGCTTGAGTTCAAATTCTTGTGTGATGCAATCAATAATGTGTGATTTGTTGTACATGTTCAAGATTCATCAATCGTTGTTTGGATTTTCTTTGGAATTATAATCTCTATGTCATTTAATAGTATATACTAAGTAGAATGTTGTAATTCGTAAAATTATTTACTATTTGAATTTTGATTGATATATATATATATATATATATAATAAAAAAAAAGGTCTATAAGATTTGTACTTTTATTGATATGATATAATTAAAGTTAAATTTAAGTGGACATGGGCCATGTCTACTTGTGTTCATCAATATTCTGACAATTCTCATATGCATAATCAGTTTCACGTCTATATTATTTACATATGAAAAATACTAGATTGTCCATACCTTCAACAGATATTACAAAGTTATCCATCAATAAATATAAAGTAGTAAAATTGTTAATGATATAAAAATACTATCATTAATGATGATAAAATAAAGTAATTTTAAATAAAAGTTCCTTCGTTTAACTCAATTTCTATGTGATTTCTTTTATTATTGAAAGCTCGAGAGTATTCATTGATGGACATACTAGTTTGCAGGGATTGAAACTCTGGCTATTTAATTGAAAATGGATGAGTCTAATTTCACTCAATAATAGTACCCTTTAATTTAACTTAGTTAAATGGACTCATTTTCCATACACCAACACGTGTCTATGTTTTGTTAATTAAAGGTGGAGCATGTGGGGTGACTGTGAGTCTGTGAGGTATGGTCCATTTCTTACAAATATAGATTTTAGTTTTTTGATTTGTGGCTCAATTATTGCGAGGTTGAAACGTCAAACGTGTATGATATCAATTCTTCTAGAACTAGAAAAATAATGGAGTGGTGTATCTGTATTATTTTGTTTTATTTTACTTTTTTTCGGTGTAAAAATATTAAATCCTCGTTCTAGAAGAATGTGGCGGCGATAGATTTGACCAAGTCTATTTATTACAACTTCCCACCCACGTCTGTAGTAACTAGTACTAAGATGTATCATTTCATATCGATATATTCCCTCCATCCCACTACTATGTGGTGAATTTTTTTAGGTACTGAATTTAAGAAAATGATATATGTTGAGTTAAAGTATAGAAACTAAAGTACGAGAGAAGAAAAAGTAAGAGAAATAAAGAGAGAATAAAGTAAGAAAGTTTTAAAGTTTTATTTTTTTTGTTAAAAAGAGAAATTGATTACTTGTAGTGGAACAACTCAAAATGGAAGGTTGATTACTTATGGTGGGATGGAGGGAGTATATTTTATCAGATATGAAACGTGAAACGTGAGAAGGAAAAAATGTATAATAGCCAATTTTATATTTCATTTCAAATTTTATAGAATTAATTAGAATTTAATCAAATTTTATAAGTCCATCTGTAGTAGATGGATTTCTTTTTGGCACGAGATTTAAGAAAAGTTGTGTTAAGTGAGTTAATTAAAAGACTAATAAAGTAGAAAAGAAAAAAGGTAAAGAGATGAAGAGAGAATAAAGTAAGGGGGAGTAAAGTAAGAGAAGAAAAGTTGTTGCTTTTTGCCAAAAAAGAAAACGATTCAGCTACATTGGGACAACCCAAAAAGGAATAAGTCTCAGCTACAGATGGACGGAGGGAGTATTATTTACGATTGGATTGAGGTTGGAAACATGAAGAATTCAAAAAACAGAATGTTATAAATGACACATAAAAAAATAATAAATAAAGACAAAAAGACAACAAGATACTAACGTGAAAAAACCCATGATGGTAATAAACCATGGCCATTAGAATATAAGAGCATTAGCAATGGGGCGCCCTAAGGCGCGCCATAAGGCGCGCCACGTCAGCAGTTTTATCCTCCTACCTCCCCACCTGCAGTGGGGCGCCCTAAGGCGCGCCACATCATCATTTTATTGTTTTGTTTAATTAATTTAACTGTTTTCAAATAACAAGTAAATAAAAAACGGTCTAAATAACAAACGGCGAAGTTTTAATAAAAAAAAGTTACATCATTGAACTAATAAAAAAAAACTAAGTCGGACCAATTCCCAACTTCCGACGCAGCTCATCGAGTAACGCCCGGAGATATTCGGCTTCGTCGGGGTCGGTACACTTCTTGAGGGCCCTGTGCGTCTGCAACATCGTCCTTGCCATCGACGTTGTTGCTAACGACTCAAACGCGGTGGCCGTCTGGGTCGAGAGCTCTACCGGGACCGGAGCTTTGGTTGCAGCGGTCGACGATGAGGTCGCGGTCGCCTTCCCCTTGGCCTTCACAGCCTTGACGCCGGGAGGACGCCGAAAGGATACTGGTGTGCCGGAACTCCCTTTATCCACGTACGTCCGGTTGAGGTCAACCGGGTGACTGCCGCTGCCGCTGCCGCTGCCGCTGCCGCTGCCGCTGCTCGTGTAGTCACCAACTTCGGTGACCTTCGTCCTCTTCAGCGCACCAGTGTGAAGAATTCCACCTTGGAACTTCTGCTTCTCCCTCAAGAGCGCCCAAATGGCCTCGTGCTTGAAATTGCCGAACATCGACCGGTACGACAACATCGCTTCAGTGCGCACGTCGCTCGCGCTCTCACCGCTCACCTGTGACTGCGTGAACTTCTTGAACTCCGCCGCGTACAAGTTCACTTGCTTCTTGACTTGATCCCAGTGCTTGCGGAGTTGCTCACACTTGCGCTTGTACGCGGTCGGCGGCTTGACCGAATTGTAGAGGTCCGCGGCTTGACCGAATTGTAGAGGTCCGCGATGCGTTCCCAATACGCGATCTGTCGCTGGTTGTTCGCGAATATCGGATCTTCCGAAATATCTACCCAACACCGGGCCAAAGTGAGAGTTTCGTCGTCGTTGTAGTTCGTACGGCCGGGGGCGTACTCATCACAATCACCGGGAGGCGGCAACTTCTGCGCCGCTGCCGGTTCCGCTTCTTTCTGGCTGGGGCGGAAGCGGTCGCGGCGGGGTCGGGATCGGCCGCTGCGGTTGGGCGGTGCGGAGACGGCTCCATGTCAGACAACCCATACGATTCCGTACTAAAATCGGGATCGTAATGGGTGTTGGTGTCGAACGAACGATAATCGCAGGGTTCTGTACCCGGCCAATGCGCCCATGCGCTAAACGTAGGACTATTGGGGCTTGAATCCATTTCGTAGTAATTATGTAAATGTAAGTTTCGAAAATGAAATCGCGTGAAATGAAATGTTACAAATGAACGGTATTTATAAAAAAATGAAACCGCGTGCCATCGTCCGCGGTCGATCGTCCGCGACCTCCACAATGGGGCGGACGATGGCGCGGACGATGGCCATCGTCTGCGCTTTCCTCTGCGACCGAAGTATAGGGCGCGACTATCGTCCGTGCCCTACGGCGCGCACCCGTAATAGATGCGGACGATGGATGGCGCGGACGATGCGCGCCATCGGGCGTGCCATCGTCCGCCCATTGCGGATGCTCTAATCAAATAATAGAGAATCATTAGTAGAGAAGATACCAAGCAAATCAGGAAAACAAAAATGACTTAACCTTAATCATCTTATAGGATTCAATACATAACTTCAAGGGATTCATGGCATGGCATAATGACATTATAATTTGGCTTCTTAACAAGGTGACAAGGATCGTAAATTAAAATATAGTCGAACAGAATGAAAAAGATTGATAACAGAATGAAAAAGATCATCGTCAATGTTAAAAAGCAAATGTAGTGCGACGACTGTAGCTAATAATAGGCAGCGAACAAAAGTTAACAATAAATTTGGGACGAAATTATTGTATCGTGCGATAAACTATGCTACTAAAGCTTCAATAACCAAATTTAATACTAGTAGAACTTTCGATTCTCATGAGATTAGTCGACCCTCCACTCCAACCTAAATGGACCATCTAGAACTTTGCAATTATGCATAAAAGTGATAATACATACTACTACAATTCTACACTCCTATCCTATTTATGCTTCCACTAACATCTTCTCTTTACTTAAAAGCCAACTATCTATTGACTAGTGGAATCCAACAACACACCACATTCCTTCAACACAAAGCATCACACTATTCTCTCATTCTTCATATCAAGAAAATGGCAGAAACAAAAGCAAAAACAACCTTGATCTTTGTACCTCTCCCTGTCCTTAGCCATCTCTTAGCTTCCATAAAATTAGCAAACCTCCTAACCGACCGTGACGATCGCCTCTCCATCACTATCCTAATCCTCAATCTCCAATTGGACTCCAAAATCTCCTCTCGCATCAAAAATTCCCAAAATTCTCGCGTCCATTTCGTCCAACTCGAACGAGATGAATCCGACAAATCCCCCAAATCCACGCTCGTCCAAATCGTCTCCAGCCAGAAATCCGCCGTGAAATCCGCTGCCGCCGCCGCCGCCGCCGGATCTAACCTCTCCGGCTTCATTTTCGACATCCTCTGCTCCTCCATGATGGACGTCGCGGCGGAGCTCGGCGCGCCGTCGTACATTTTCTTCACCTGCGGCGCCGCCGGCCTCGGCCTCCTCTTCCGCATCTCCGATCTGATCCGCCGCCGCGATCGCGCGCTGAAGGACTACCTCGACTCCGACGCCGAGGTTCCGGCGCCGACCTTCGTCAATCCGGTGCCGGCGAAGGTCTGGCCGGCGATGGCGTTCGCCAACGAGGCCGGCTTCCTCGATCTGACGGACAGGCTGCGGTCCGTCAGCGGCATCGTGGTCAACACGTTCCTCGAGCTCGAGGCGCACGCGATCGCCGCGCTCGCCGGAGACGCCGCCGCTCCGGCGGTCTACCCCGTCGGCCCACTCCTCCATGACGAGGAGGAGTCGGCCGACGATGCCGCGCGCCTGCGGCGCGCGGAGATCCTCGGGTGGCTCGACGAGCAGCCCGAGTCCTCCGTGGCATTCCTCTGCTTCGGGACGAACGGCTACTTCGACGAGGCTCAAGTGACGGAAATAGCGACGGCTTTGGAGCGGAGCGGGACGCGGTTTTTATGGTCGCTGAGGAAGCCGCCGTCCAAGGAGACGGGGGCAGCCATCAGCGAGTACGAAAATCCCGGGAAAGTGCTCCCGGGAGGGTTCCTCGACCGCACGGCCGGGACTGGCCGAGTGATCGGGTGGGCCCCACAGATGGCAGTGCTGTCACATCGTGCGGTGGGTGGGTTTATGACGCACTGTGGATGGAATTCGATTTTGGAGAGCGTTTCGTGTGGGGTCCCGATGGCCGTGTGGCCGATGTTTGCAGAGCAGCAGATGAATGCGTTCCAACTCGTTCACGAGTTGGAGATCGCGGTCGAGATCAAGATGGATTACCGAAGAGATGCTCCGAAGCTGGTGGCTGCGGATAGAATAGAGAAGGGGATTAGGGAGTTGATGGATGTGGACAATAAAATCCACGCTAATGTCAAGGAGTTGAAGGAGAAGAGTAAAAATGCCCTAATGGAAAATGAATCATCGTCTAATTTCGTACGTAGTTTCATTGAAAATGTGACAAATTTGTAAGTTTTTGTATTAGTATCGTATGATATTTTATTGGAAAGACCTTATGTTTTTGGAATATTATTTACTAGTAATGGTATAATACTCGTTCTTGCCTATAATTTTCGACAATGGTTGACTTCAATTTCTCCTTTTCTTGATTCCTTCCACCAATAAGCACTTTTGACACCTTTCTTAATATCTACGTTGATCGGAATATTAAAAATTATGTTCAATTTAGAATATTTATTTCCAAATATCCACTTATATTAGTATGTGATGTCATTTTGTTATTTCACAAATCTATATGTATGATTTGAACATTCGATTTATTAAGTGAAGTAAAAACATCACATCACAATGCACAACTTATTGATTTATTAGTATTAAGTGAAGGCAACATACAAATTTATTTCACAAGGCCGACATGTTCAACGAATACCTCCACATCGGAGACAGCACTGGGCGAATGTGCTTGCTCAAATTCTGCAAAGGCGTCCGGGCAGCCTTCACCGACGAATTTCTCCGGAGGCCAAGCACGACCGATTGTCAGTTCTTGCTCGACCTTCACGAAACAGTGCACGGATTCCCCGGGATGCTCGGCAGCGTCGATTGCATGCACTGGCAATGGAAGAATTGCCCGGTGGCGTGGAAAGGGTTCTACACGAGCGGCCACAAAGGCACACACCCAACCGTTATACTTGAGGCCGTTGCCGACTACCGCCTTTGGATCTGGCACGCGTACTTCGGGGTCCCCGGGTCGAACAACGACGTAAACGTGCTCCACCAGTCCGACCTCTTGACCGAAGTTTTGGATGGTAAAGCGCCGGCCATCAACTTCGTCGCCAACAACCAGCTTTATAAAATGGGGTACTATCTCGCCGATGGCATCTACCCGAAGTGGCCTACCTTCGTGAAGACGTGCAGCGGGTCTGCGAACCCAAAGCGGGCTCTTTTTGCGCAGAAGCAGGAGGCTGCTCGCAAGGATGTGGAGAGGGCGTTCGGGGTTCTCCAAGCGCGCTTCAACATCATCAAAGCCCCGGCTCGTACGTGGTTCATGGAAAACATGGTCGACATCATGTATACGTGCATAATCTTGCACAACATGATTGTCCAAGACAAAGGACCCGAGGCGGGAAATTGGTTCGACGACGAATCCCCCGGAAGCTCAACCGCAAGTAGTCCGCCTCGAAGTGGACCGCATCCGTCTATACAAGAACGGTTATCTATTCGTGCAAGGACACGCGACTCTAGTGCCCACACCCAACTCCAACAGGATCTAATTGAGCACATTTGGGCAAATTTTGGCGGATGAAATTATTAAAATTGTGTACTTTTATTTTTTAGGATTTTAATTGTGTGCTTTTTATTTTTCTAAAAGTTTAATTTTTTTTAATGTTGTGTGTTTTTTAATAAAGTGTGTTTGTTTTTTAATAAAGTGTGTTTATTTAAATTGAATTGGGTTAGAAATAAAAAAAATGAAATTGAATGAATAGTAATTTAAGGAACGGTTAAGGAACGGAGGGTTGCAGGTTCCGTTCCTTAGTTAAGGAATGGAGTAAAAAATTACAGTGGGGCCCTCAAATAGTGGTTTAAGGAACGGTATAGGAACGGTATAGGAACGGTATAGGAACAACGTTGTGGATGGCCTTATTGTTTTTGGACTTTCCGATGCGCCTAAAGCAATAAAGCAATTCTAATAATGACATTCGTACAATAATTCCCAACTCCAACACCTATAAAAGGAAATTATATTAAGAAACACTATAAACTTAAAAAAGCACTATTCTTGTAGTACCATACTACCATTAGTTTTATTCACATTAAAACTATCTACTTTTTTATTATACATTAGTCACTCCATTCCTTAAATTTTATCATAATTTTTATTTTTGTTGTCCCACAAAATTTATTATATTTCACTTCCTATCATATTTGATAGTGGGTCTCATGTTACACTAATTCATTCCAATTCACATGAGTAATATATAAAAGTAGGACTCACTCTCTACTAACTTTTTCAACTCTATTTTCGTTACATTTCTTAAAAAGCGTGTCCGGTTAACGTGTGATAAAATTTAAGGGACGAAGAGAGTATTTTTTTTTACCAATTTTCAAATAATCATACTCCCTCCGTCCCTCAAGAGTATGAACTTTGGGTTCGGCACGAGTTTTAATGCATTATTGATAAAATAAGAGAGAGATAGATAGAAAAAGTTTTTTAAGTATTGTTAGTGGAGATTGACTCCCACTTCATTAGAGAGAAGAGAGTTTCCAAAATTGTAATGTTCATACTCTTTGGGGACAGACGAAATAGGAAATAGTGTATACTCTTCAGGGACGGAGGGGGTATGATTTTGTTCTATCTAGTACTCCCTCCGTTCCAGCTAAAATGACACATTTCTTGGCCGCCACGAGATTTTAGGAGTTATTGTTTAAAGTGTTTAATTGGAGAGAAAATGTAGGTGTAAGTATTCAAATATAAAGATAAATATTTTAATAGGAGTGAGAAAAAATGGTTGAGTGTATTAATTGGAGAGAGAAAGTTTCCAAAAAAAGGAAATGTGTCATCTTTGTTGGGACAAACTAAAAAAGAAAACGTGTCATCTTAAGCGGGACATAGGGAGTACTACTTTTGACTCTCTCCGTCTGCCATTAATTGTCACTAGTTTCTTTTTCGGTCTGTCCGTCAATTTTTGTCACACTTACTTTTTACTGCTTTTGGTAATTGACATTTCATTTCATTAACTCATATCTCTCACATTTTATTATAAAAGTAGAAATTACATTCTATTAGTTTTTTCAACCTACTTTTTATATACTCCCTCCGTCCTGGAAAGATTGTCCCAGTTCATTTTTTGCACTCGTTTTGCAAAATAATAATAAATAGGTAAAATTGAAAGAGAGTAAAATAAGAGAGAGAATAATATAGGTAAGACTATTCTCTACATTATTCTCTATTTTAATTTACTTCCTCTCTACTTTAATTATTTATTATTATTATTACAAAACGAGTGTGAAAAAGTAAATGAGACAATCTTTTTGGGACGGAGAGAGTATTTCTTAAAATCTGTATCAGATTAAAGTGTGACATTTAATAGCAGACAAAGGAAATAGTTCGTAATAGTTGAATTTTCACAAAGTAGAAAGTAGCAACCATGAATTTCCTTTACTTTTTGAATTTGACCACTAATAAATAGAGTCGGGCGACGTAGTGATTGCCCGCGATGGCATAGGTCCTCGAATTTATGCTTATACTACGATATTACAAAATTCAAAACTCTCAAAACTAATTAATAGGGCGGCACGTAGCAAAAAATATTTTTTTTAATAATAATCACTTAGTCAAATTCTGGTCTAGTTACGTGACTAAAAATGTTAATTAAATCATAACTTTCACGATTTTTTAATTGTTAGCATGACTGTGAACGTAATAGATCAATATTCTAAACATAAACACGACAAAGTCACCTGTGAGATGACACGGTGGCGTAGGAGGTTCGTGTCGCCTACTAGCGCCACCGCCACATGCGTATGGCCGTGTTGGCCATGCATGTGGACAGGCACCAGCCTCTCCTGTCCCCACCCGCGAACGCCTTCACTAAGAAGAATACCTCGGGGCTAAGCGCCGGAACCGCCCTCGCCACCACGGGGAGGCAAACGCCCACCGCGCTTGCCGCCAGGATCGACGCCACTGCCACCATCTTGTACTTGAGCGCGAGGCTCTTGTCCCGGCCCTCCTCCTCCGCCTCGCACGTGCACTCCGCCGTCGCCGCCGCCGGCAGCCACACGATCGCGGCGAGGAAGGCGTATTTCGTCGATGGAGATATCAATTTTCCCGCCATTTATCAAATTATTTATATATTCTCTTTTTTTTTGTAATATATCTATGAATTCTCTTGAAGAGTGTTAGAAATTTAGAACGAATGTTTGTGTGTATAAATAGAGAGAGATGAGATTTGTAATTTTTGGAATTAAACACTGTGACAAGATGATTTAATATTCGATATGATTAGTGTTGAGGAATATCTTAGGAACTGACATTTGAAATTTGGAGTGGAGAAACAAATGTCGCCAAATTATTTACCACTTTGACTTATCAATGAAATCTACAAGAAAACGGAGTAATATTTATCTCTAGATTAATGCGTGAATTGAATATGAATAGTATTGTGCAAGTCGAGGTCAATAGACTCAATACTGTAACTTCATATTAATTTAATACTACGTCTGTTCCCTTATAGTTAAGTTATTTTTTCATTTCAGAAAGTTCCCTTGTAGTTGGGTCATTCCAAATATAGTAACTTTTTTTTTCTTACTTTATAAACTCTACATTATTCATTTTTTTACTTTATTATCTCTTACATTTTTATCTATTTATTTAACACACTCGACATCCCTTTCTTAAACTCCATGCCAAAAAGTTTGTATAGATTTAATTAGTCACAAAGTGCATTCGAGATGGATAATCATGAATACAATGTAATCTTGCCATTGTGGAGACAAACCAAGATACATTATCAAGGGCTGAGCTTCTGACAATAATGCAAACATACAAAAGACAAGATTTGGCATAGCCCTATAAACTATAACCACATGGAACACACAGAAAAGAAAATAATCAATCAACAATCCAAAATCTCAAACTGATACTTAATCAATCACACTACTCCACCTCTATTGTATGAAAAGTCAGCAAGCAGCGCACGGTACAACTAATCACAACTTAATGCACAAGACAGTTATTTATCATCACTGTCGTAGTATTCATCATCATCATAGTACTCTTCGTCGGAATCGTAGTAGTACTCTTCGTCGTCGCCTTCTTCCCCGTAGTCCAGTAAGCCGCTTCCATTCTGTCCCCTTAAACTCTCTTGAATCCGGTCCCTAATGGCTGTTCCCTGAGACACACAGAGAAGCGGAAAAGTTAAAGATGGCAGCAAGGAATAATATATGCGTCAGACTGCAGCTCACCATTTTGTGACAACGTTCCTCAAACATCTCGAGGAATCCAGCAACCAGTCTGTCGGCATTTTCAACCCACATGTCTCGGCGAATGGTAGCTGTTTTAGCTACTGTTTGTATCTGAGAGAGGAAGTTGGAAATGATGTCGTGCGTGACACATGTAAAAACGAATAAGAAAGGACTGATAGAACATATAATAGCCTAAATAGATTAGTGATGAACTGCACTTGTGTGGGTTACAAATCATAGATACAAGTCAGTAAATCATAGCAAGGTGGTTGGTATGAAGAAACTATTAGATCAAGGAAAGGTAAATAAATTGAAGATGTAAATAATAAAGTGTTGGGAGGACTGGAATACGTATAGCATGCTGTGTAGATGGAATGGGTTATCCATCCTTTCAGGTAAAAGGATCCCACATACTAATCAACTTGTGAGGGTTCTACGTTGAAGTTTTGGTTCAAGAAAGCCTTTTAGCACAAAAAAAGGAAGCTGGAGAACAAGCATTGACACACACTTTAGGTTCCACAAAAGCCAAATAGCAGTTCCCAAATTATTTTGCAAACAAAAAGGAGAGGAAAAGTGGTACATCAAAACAAATATAATTGCTCCACTTCATAGCTACGATTTTTCCCAATGTGTCATTTTCTTCTAAAAGTTGACAGAGACAAATCTTTTTACGAAAAAATTTGTTCTATACCAAGATCTATGTAAATAATGCACTAAAATTGGATTGCAGAAGAAAAGAAGCTGTACCTTCTCCCCAACCTTTTCTTGATGCTCCTTAACTTTTTCTTGCAGCTTCCTTAGTCGCATATTTACCCTTAGTCGCTTTTCCTGTAAAAATAAAACAAAAATATGAATTTTCTAAATGAGAAAATATCACGAGCTTCTAATTATTATTATATCTTTGTCAAAGAAAGAACTTAAGAGGATGGGGAGAACATGCCTTAACATAGCTAAGATTAAGCTCCTTTCTCGAATATCCACGGTCCAAATTACGCATCACATATTGGTTATAATCCTTTACTATCCGCATAATGATGTCCGATGTAGAGATCCCCTCAGTCCTTTTGGTCTCTTTAAACCTCCCCACAGCTTTGACCTACACAAGTAGTTAAGTATGATAACCAAGTGTCAACTAACTGGGAAAAAAAACATCACCAGTTAACTGTGGTGAATAAGATCATAATATTATGAAGAAAAAAATAATCTTTAAACAGACTCCCATCTTACAAATTCATAAACATCGTTGCCAGCTCCACTTGCATCAGCATAACTGCAATAAAAGATTACATCCATTTAGAGGTATAAAGTCATAAAATTTAATACTACCAATTCTGATCTCATCATTTTCAAGTCCACATATAACTAAATCAGGAATATGGGATCATGACAGCAAGAACAATAAATTAAGTTAGAATATGAATGCAACGACTTTCACCAATTCATGTATCAACAGAGGTGCATAAATGACCTAGACTAGCAAACCACAAGAGCCTAAGCCTTTAATAACCAACACTCTCCAAGAAGTTGACATAGGCATGGCATAAGGAAACATGTGCTAAGGTAGAATAGCATTAGCAACATAAAAATAATACAGAAACGGAACGGGAAAAAAAAGTTAGTAGGCCGAAAGGTAATAGATGGAACCAAGGGATCACCAACTTCTCACACGTGCATTTAATTTTTCAACACCAGTACCGAGTCTAATCCGAGATTCTATCGGAAATGAATTAACTTGATAAGTAACACTTACGGGAGAGAATCATGAGCAACGTAATCAATGTTGTGCTTGTCCAAGAACTCTTGATCAATCACCCATGGGGCGTCAGGAATAACCTCATCTACCCACCTGCCATAGCAAATAAGACAAGTGTAAATTCAACTAGACACCAACTTCACTATTCAAGCCACAACGAAATGAATCAAATCCAACATCCTAATAAGATGAAGATGCATCAAGTATCAGCAGATTCTCCAGCTAACAGCTAATAGAGGCGAAATCTAAATCGAGATTAGGCAATCATGAACATAGGAAAACCAGTAAAAGAGAAAGGAGCACAGAAATGAACAAACTTGCAATGGCGAAGGGATTCATAACGCTCCGATTCAGTCATAACAGTCTTCCCTTTGAACTTGTGTGTAACCTCATCATTGCAGCATCCAACAAGCAAGTAAGTATTCGGAAACCTACAAAAGATAAATGAATTATTAAACACACTTGATAAATCAAGCACAAAATTGAACTGGAAAAGCTGAATCAACCAAAAAAATGAATTAAATATCAGATCAAAGCACGAAATCATACGATTTTTTGGCTTGCTCGAGGGAGCGAGCGTGGCCGAAGTGAAACAGATCGTAGATCCCGTCGGCATAGACACGAATTGGGCGGTCAGACGAAGAAGGAGCGTTGACGGCGTCGCTCTTGGTGCTCTCAGCAGTGCTGGTGGTGATGGTCTGCCTCTGCTCCGTCGCCGCCGCAGCAACACCGCTATCAACCATCTCAGCCGTCGGCGGTTTCGATTTCTGCAAATTCTTTTGCTTGATTTTTTCAGCTGCTAATAAATTACTGAAGGAAAAACGAATATACTCTTAAACTGCCGACCTGAATTTTATTTTGAACATACAATTTCAGATATTTTATTTTATATGTATTTTTTATTTTTTTAATAAGCAAAATTTTTATACTCTGGAGTCTGGATAAAAGATAGTAGTATTTTTTCATTTAAATATATACATTAAAATTTATATTTACTATATACATAAATAGTACTATCTCACGACATATAAATTTAATCGTTATTCCAATCACATATTTCATCATTTTGTAGATTTATAATATGGTAATTACTAATCATTTTTGATACTTTATATTTTATAACCGTTTCTATTTTATAATTTCTTAACTTTTCTCACTTATAGAGACTAATTTCATAAAAGATCTTTTTTCTAAAAGAGTGAACTACATAAAATGTCTCTGACTTTTCCATTTGTTTCACTTCAGACCATTGACAAAAAAAAATATCACCACAAGTCTCTGGCCTTTAACATAATCACATATCGTATATTTGTAGCCATTTTCCGGACGAAAATGCCCAAATGCATTGAAGGGCATTTCAGTCATATTACCAACACTTGCAGGCCTACTCTGCACTTTTGCAGACATTAGCTCTGCACTTTTATCAAATCAATACATACAGCATGTAGCTTGCAGATTCACAAATAAATGAAATAAATAACTATTGCAACATATATAGTTATAAAAACAAGCTGCATAATTTTCGTCCAGAGCCTTTGTCCTAGCGGTAAAGAGCTTAGACATTATTGCATGAGGTGTCGAGTTCGATCCCTCTTGACATCAACTGTAATTATTTCCTCCTATTTTTATTTTTCGAGTTCGAGATACATTGTCAAGCGAACTAGCCTCCCCCAGCCCCTCGTGACCCCACGAACTAGCCTCCCCCAACCGGGTCCAGGCCCGTAAGTTGCACACCCTCAGACGGGTCCAGGCCCGTAAGCTTGCAAAGCCCCAAGGAAACAAGCCTTGTTCAGGCCCACAGGGAAATTAATCCCAAGTTGCGCCATACAGGAGTCGAACTCAAGACCTCCAGGATGGCGCGGTATCCTTGCCTCCCCCTATTTCCTCCTATCTATAGTATAGAAGTTTATTTGTAATTTCCTCTCTTATATATGAGTTAATTATTTCCAATTGATCTCCTATCCGTTATTTCCTCCTATCTATAGTATAGGAGTTTATTTGTAATTTCCTCCCTTATATAGGAGTTAATTATTTCCAATTGTAAACTCAATCTCCTATCCGATCCGAAGGACGTGGAGCGAGGGCTGCTTGGCGCTGATGAATCTCTCTTCTCCGATCACCGGCGCCGCCTCTCCGAGCCACAATTCGCCCTCCTTCGTTGCCACCGCGGCGCAGGGAGATATGACGAAGACGCAGACGCATTTGGTCCTGTACAAGGAGGAGGACGAAGAGGAAGAGGCAGATTAGTTTTTTTTTTAAAAAAAAATTCTCTCTTTTTGTTCTTATTAACATTGATTCGTGGCATATTTTGGGGAAATTCTTTCAATTGTCAGAGACAAGAAATTATATATTTTCATATTTTTAGAAAAGAAAAATTCTGCATAATTTATTGAACTCGCAAATTAGTCTTCTAATTTTGAATTAGGCAAATTTTATTGTCTGAAATTCAGTAAATTATTACTAATAAATTTAATATTAAACGTTCGTTGAATAATAAGGAATAAAATTCACTGGCTCGTCATATTCTATTTGTTCACTACCCATAATTTTGAATCTTATGATAGTTGATAAAAAACAACATTAAATACTAAACATTAACAATATCAAAGAATTAATTTAATATTCAAAGAATTAATTTAATAGAATAATATAACTACTCCATTAATTATGAACAGATTAAGAATAAAGTATATTACCTTATAAAAACACTATTTCACTATTTTAAATTTTACGTGTAGACAGTTGGGTAAACACTAATTAATTAAACAGTTACGACTTACGAATCCAAATCATATGGAGTATTGTTTTGAATTAGGCAAATTTTATTGTCTGAAATTCAATAAATTATTACTAATAAATTTAATACTAAACGTTCGTTGAATAATAAGGAATAAAATTCACGGGCTCGTCATATTCTATTTGTTCACTACCCATATTTTTGAATCTTATGATAGTTGATAAAAAACAGCATTAAATATTAAACATTAACAATATCAAAGAATTAATTTAATAGAATAATATAACTACTCCATTAATTATGAACGGATTAAGAATAAAGTATATTACCTTAGAAAAACACTATTTCTCTATTTTAAATTTTAAGTGTAAATTTTTTTTTCAGTTGGTTAAACACTAATTAATTAAACAGTTACGACTTACGAATCCAAATCATATGGAGTATTGTTTTATTTTAATTTTCGTCGCTATTATTAAGTGATATGTCAAGAATCATGACTAACAAGAAAGTGGTGAAATTTTAAGAAATAATATTTGAATAATTATGCACTCCATAAAGGAGGGTGCCTTTATTTCGACAAGTGTAACATATATTTTGAATTATACAGATATTATTAACTAATAAAAATTAGCAGCATATATTGTGAAATTTTTGAAATGTATTTGTTAAATCACGAATGGAGTATGGTATACATGGCGTGTATATGTGGTGTCTCTGTACACAGACCGCCGCTGACGCACAACCATCATAACTGACGGCTGACGAACAGACGTCAAATCGCGTCAGGTTGCAGGCCGCCACTGCAGAACTCCATGTGATATGCCCATAATGCCCTTTTAGGGCTGCAGGGCCTTTTAGTCCGAAAAACATGATATGTGATTATGTTAAAGGCCAGAGACTTGTGGCGATATTTTTTTTAGTCAGGGGTCTGGAGTGAAACAAATGGAACTTCAGATACATTTTATGTAGTTCACTCTTTCTAAAAAATCAATTTGAAATTATTGATAAATTATTAAAATGGAGTGGTAATTTTTAAAATTTAACTAAACCATTACTTTCTGTATATATTTATTAAAACTGTTTGTTTGTTTGTTTGGTTTTTTTTAAGGGAAGAGGCATAATATCACGGCTTGAATTTGGTTCCATATATCTAGTGGTATTAATATTTAATAAACTTCTAACTTTTGCAACTTTTTGGCTAGTGTGCCTCTATATGCATAGAAGTGTGCGTGACAATTACTTTCTCATCGAATTTTAGGTATACATCGCTAATTATATTACAAACCTTGTCACATATATTAAATTTGTGTTAATGATGTAAATTTCCCCCTTAGATATCATGCTTTTGTTATCGTTAAGATGTATTTCGTTTTTTTTATTAAATTTATGTCTTAAATTGTGAAAGGTTATTTGAATCCAATTCACATTGGTCTAATTGCATAACTACTGAAAGTCTCAACTATGGGAAAGCAAAAGTTGGAGGTTGGTTGAAAAGAAACCATGGTCTCTTTTCTTAATTTTTGTTATTGAATTTAGATTTGGGATCTCTAACTACGGAGTATATATTAATTAATTATAAAATGTTTAAATTCTAATACTATTTGGTTTTCACAATGCATAATAGGTGTAATTACCCTTCCAATATTTTCAATGATATTTTTACATTGTATTTTGGATTTATACAAAAAAGGCTTCAATATTAATTGGGAATGTGTCGTCTGTGTAAAGTGTGGCCCCTTTTATATGCTCACATGTGAAGACACACCCCACTTGTTTAAACATTAATTATTTAAACAATATGTTGTACGTCGGATCAAGAACAAAAAATTATTTGCTTATAGAATTATTAATTAATGACAATCTCATATTAGACGAATGAAAGATAGCTAGTGTTTAATTTACTAAAAAGTTTTAGAAAATTCTATAAAATGTAGCAATAGCCTTTGTACTAATAGTACTATTTAATTAGTGTAACAACCATCAACATACTAGCTAGACACGCATCACAACGTAACATTATCAACTCCACAACAAATTCCTAAAAACATTGTAAAATTACCACCATCTACTTTAGCAAAAGCAATCCAAATAAAAAAAACATAACACAACATACAAGATTCTTTTCATTACAAAAGGATCCAAAAAACACCAAAATAAATCAAAAGATAAAAGAAACAAAGTCAAGTGTGAAAAGAAGAAAGAATTTACAAAGAAAAGTCATCACCAACTAATTTCCCCCAACAAATCAAACCATAAAGTTGCCATAATTGATCCCATTCCCCGCCGCCGTCTGCGGCGGCACACCACCACCGCCGCCGTTGTCCATCACAAACATACTCTGCGGCTGCTGCTGTGGATATTGCACGTGGAAACCACCCGCTGCCGCCGCAACAGCCACGTGGTTCACGTAGCTCGCAACGCGGTTGGGGATCGGGTGCTGCCCGGCTGCCAATGAGGCGGCGGCGGGGCCCCCGGTGAAGTGCTGCACCATGGCCCTGAAGTTGGCCGCGTCGGCGTTGAGTAGGGTGGTGGGGGTCCTCCTTGAGGCCCTAGACCGCCTTCGCGCTGGCTTGGCCACGCGGCCTTCCTCAGGGCTTAAGTGGTTATTGTTGTTGTTGTTGTTATTACTGCTGCTGCTGCTCGAGCCGTTGGCTAGGGCAGCAGTGGGAGAAGTATTGATGTTTTGAGAGAAATCATTTTGGTAGGGTTGGAATAGCCAATCACTAGGGTTTGACATGGTTTGGCTAATAGCCATAGAGATTTTTGAGAGCTATATATGTTTTGCTCTCTCTAGAGAAGATGAACAATGGAAGGAGAGGGGGGTTTGAGTCATTGGATTGAAGTATTTATATATAGTGGGAGTTAGCTAGCTAGTCTTGGTCTTTTAAGTCTTCTTTTTGTGCTTTTTAGTAATATAAATAAATAAATATATATATATGGATGACGATTGATGAAATTAAAAGTTTATGTGATTTATAAAAGTATTAGGGTTTAGCAGACACGAGGCATTACCAACAAACAAATCACTATTGGTTTAAGATGATAATAAAGAATCGTCAACATGTACATGATTATGTAATTAGATAATCTTATCTTATCATTTTTGACCTTGTTAACTTTTTCATCAAAATAGTGTTTACAATAAACTAAATAGTAATATGATTTCAAAATAAGTTATATTTGTCCATTAAATGAAAATTACCTTTGATCGAAATAATACCTTCTGATTATTTATACAATGATTAAAGGTAAAATTAAGTAAATTAAACCTCCCACATTAGTATGTAGTACTAATAAAGGACTTATTAGAGAGAAAAAAAAGAGATCTATGAAATAGTTGAAGATGGAACAAGTCAAAGAAAGACCTAAAGATTAAATGCATAAATGAAATGTTTGGTGGTAGTGAAGCTAAAAGGTGGGGGTGGTGATACTTCCACGAAGCAACAAATATCGATCGTGTATGAAAGCAATGATCTCATCCTTCTTTGTTTTTTTCTCATTGGAATAATACTTAGTATCTATTGAATCATTGACTTGAGAAAATTCGATCAACTCATTTGATTTGTATACTTTCATTTTCTATACCATTCAAAACTTTGTGTCAAATTATTTGACGGTTCAAAATTCGGTGGTTGATATATTTGTAATTTTATTACTATTTCCGAGTGTTCGAATTCGAATCTTGACTCATTCGATCGATCTTATAAAATCATAATCAATGTATAAAATTTAATACATGAGTGTACAGGGGAGGGAGTGATTAATTGCTAACTCACTCTTTACAGGGGATGGAGTGATTAATTGCTAACTCACTCTTTAGTTGTTAACTACAACTAATTTAAGACCATAGAATTTTAGAAATCTAGTGGTCTAAAATTTGCCACGTGTACTTTTCATTTTTATTAATTAAATAAAAATAGATAAAAAAACTACCAAATTAGGGTTTTGGATAAAAATGTCAATATAGTGTTTTGAAAATACCAACACAATGCTTTGAGAATGTTAACACATTACTTTAAGAATGACATTCTATATATATTATATTGACATATTTTGCATATTATGTTGACATTTGTTGCTGTACGAAAAAATGAAAATTTTTAATTTTTTTTTCAAATTTTGACATCGGAACATATGCAAGTGAGATCTCGTTAGAATTCTTATGAAATTATCTTTAATTTGATATATGTTGTGCGAAAAAATAATTTAAAGCGAGAAAGTTATGTGCGTTTTAAAGTTATGTGATATTTTTCAAAAGTTAGTTACAACTAATTTGTTGTAAATTGACCTTAATACCCTTATTGACGTTTTTTTTAATGGTATTGACATTTCGAGGCTGATGATCTAGGCCATTGATTTGAATATCTAAGGGCTATTATTTCATTGTAGTTAGCAATAAGCATTGAGTTGCCAATATAACACTCCCCTGAGTGTATATTTGTCGGTTATAATGTCATCGGAAAATAAGTCGATAAATTGTGTACTTTTATAATTCGTTGTATATGAAGTGGATTTGTGAATAATGAGACTCTTGTATATGGGGATGTGATCAATTGTTAACTAATTAGCAATCCAAAATTAAGACTAATTTTTAATCAATAGATTAGGAGATCTAGTGGTTGATATAATGCCAAGTAGATTATATTTAAATTTAAATAATTATTAAATAAAATTAAAGGGTATTAATGTCAATTATCTCTTATTAAAATTATCCCAAAACTTTAAATATACGTAACTCACTCGATTTAAATTATTTTTTCACAAAAAATATATCAAATTTAAAGGTAATTTTATAAGGATTCTAACGAGATCTCAATTGCATATGTTCCGACGACGTTCGGATGATGAAATTTGATGATTTTTATTTCAGTTTTCGTATATGTTGATAAGCAGATTTTTATCAACAAATACATAAAAAAATCTCAATATAATGTATATAAATCTCAATATAATGCATGTAAAATCTCAACATAATGCATGTAAAATCTCAATAAAACTGTGTTGATATTTTCGTGTACTTGTGTTGAAATACTCATGTCATTGTGTTGATATTTGTAATACACTATGTTGATATAAAAAAATACAAAAATTATGATATGATAATAGAATGATGATCTTACCCTTTTGTTGATATTTTGTCTACTATTTATTGAAATTCGTAAGATTTAATTTCATCCACTCATTTTGAAATCTAATGGTGGAGATTTGGTCTTGATTTTAGATTATGATAGTATAAGCAATAGAAGATGACACATTGTATATGTATGTATATATATATACAATATAAAAGATCAATAGTGCGTGAGAGAGAGAGAGATGGAAAGGAAGAAACCTAGAAACCATCAGCACTATATAATGGATCATATGACTTAGTGAGGAGGATGAGAGTGTGAAGCCTTTTTATCATGTCTTAATATTAGTCAAAGATGTGTGAAGAATATCTTTCAATGTCACATTCACATTAAACAATTTGCTAATCCTTTGTTGTCTGTGGGCGTGATCAAATCCGTACTTGTGCATAAGTTGCAAGTAATGATGTAATTGGCCTAACAATTCATATATTTATATATTTTAATTTATACATGTTGTAACAATTCATATATTTTTATATTTGTATTTATGCATGTTGTGAGCATGCGATTAATTTTTAAGTAGTAGTAGCACTATATTTTTAGAATGTCAAAATTAACGGCTGAAGTACTTCTACCCAAAAAATCGTTTCATATATGTTTGCGTGAGTCTGGTAGAATGGTAACCAATTAAATAGAAAAATATTAAATCCTAAAGAATATAATCATAATTGATTGAACCAATAAAACCTAAAGATTAAAAATAACATTTCATGGAGTATAATAAAAGTCATTACAAAAATAAGTATCATTCGGCCATTCCTGATTTAACTTTTACCAATTCAGTAATTAATTTGCTATAAATATTGAAACTTTAATTAATATTGATAAAGGATAAAATATTTCCTTTTTTGGACTCAACTAGTTTTCATCAATTCAAATTTCTTCATTATAAAACAACATATTAGTACATAACACATCATGATTAATATTTATAATAAAAACCAGAACTTTACATAGGTAAATATAGAATTAAAGATAGATATTTAATGTGGTAACACAACAAACATCAACTCAACAATGCTCTCTTCTTCACAGGAATCCTAGATTTACCGTAAGTTAACTACAGATACAACTTGCTACTATCGCTACAACACAGCGACGCTGCCGCGGCCAGAAACGACGAAGCTGCTGATGCTGCTACAGCACCGTGCCGGAGGGACAACAAAGTTAAATGCTGCTGCTTAATCTATGTTCACTTACTGTACAGTTAAAATCAATAGATGCTCTCCCATTTGGCACACACTCTTCACTCATCCTCTTGTTATGCATCAATCAGTCTGTACGGATACCAACGCGCTCGACAAATTAGCCTGCCATGCTTCTATACAATGGTGTATGTATATCAGTCAATACCAACCCCAAGCAGCGCATGAAAATGAAAGGTTGAGCTGTGAAACATCATTACCTACCATTGAATGAGAGACTGATTTTCTCACGCGTGTCTTGGTGCATCGTCGTGCAACTGGGAAGTTCTCACGTTGGGATCGTCCTGCTATGGAAAGTGATACATAGGTAAGGCCCAGATTGGTGGGATAGCAAGAACAATTGAAATCAAGCTAACCATCCTACAAACTAACCCGAATGCCATAGCCAAAATTTGTATTGCGGAAGAATTCCATATGCCCCTTCAAGAAAGACCATGAAAATCATAAGCGGATCGAAGCAAGGAAAAAGAAAGAGCTGCACAGAGAAACAAGATACCATTCCAGGCATGGCAGGCTGAGTACCATAGTAACTGTCATGAGTAGGTGCAATAGAGTTCAGCTGGCCCTAAAGAAGATAATAACTTCAGATTTCCATTATTACCAGAAATAATCAAGAACGTATCTTTTTTTGTTAGTCAAAATAATATGACGTACTAGTCCCTGAATGGCCGGTTGGTTCCCGAAGTAACTATCGCGTGTGGGGCCCATTAAGTTCAGCTGTACCATTCAAATAGAGACAGTGAGATAATTCGAACATCAGTTTTCTTGCGTAATTCAAAGTATGTTCCTTACCATTCCCGGAGCACCTTGGTGATGGCTGAAAAATCCGTCCAGATTTACAGGTCGAGAACTCAATTTTTCCTAGCATTCAAACATGGACTGATTTAGAACAAGAAATGTAGCAGGTGAAACTGCAGATGGATTTTTTTTCTTCATTTCTAGTAGATATCAACTAAGATGAATTTCTATAGAAAAGTAAGCACACAATAACATTGACGTACAATTTGTTGTAAGCTATCTGTTGTGCCAACTGTAATAACATCCTGTTCCATGTTAACCTGCAAAGCAGATAATGCGTTACTTTAAAACATAGAATGCGGAAACGGATATGTTTTAGATTCGTTCAAGACAAACCTTTCTTTTCTTAGTTGCATTCTTCTTCTTATTTGTCTTGCTCAAACTTCCATTTTGAATGTCCTCTTCAATGCACAAAATACCTGGGGAAGCAGAGTGCCCCGCTTCTAGAAGATTCTTATTGGAGTAGTTGGCATTCAAACAGGTCTCAAAAGCTTCATCAAGTGCACGAAGAGACAGATTGTAACTCTCTTGTGACAATGATCCTTCTGCGCTCAATTTCATAGCCCTTTGACAAAGATCATTATACCGCTGCAGCCTTGACTGCACCTGCTCGGACCCTTCCCCAATTGAGTATCTGCTCTTGGCGTCTTTGGTCCACCGTTTCAAAATATATTGTGATGGTATTGCTGAGATGCCACAGATCTGAAGAACAATCATTGCATGTCTACAAAGGAAACCTTTCAGTTCAAATAAGCGGCATATGCAGGACACTTCGGATTTCAACTCGTTCAATGTGACAACAAATTCCTGATTCCTCTCATAATCTTGTACTTTGAAAGTGACCACCGCATCAACTTGTTCCTCTTTCTTAGGTATACAAGCTACTGCGCCCAATACCTCGACTTGAAATTTCCTAAATACAGAATGAGTATAAAGGCTAGCTACATGCTTCTCAAAAGGTGAAGGAGACTTCAAAGCAGGCTGTTTATTCCATGTATCAGAAGAGGCCTTCGCTTCCTCTTCGTACCTATCTTGCAGAATGACATCATATTGTTTAATGAACTCTTGCACAGTTGTCTTCTTATGAACATACTTGTCAAAGAAAGAATTCACACTATCTGATCGTTGACCTGTCGACATCCCAGCAAAAAATCCATCTTTCATAAAGTTAGGCACCCATATTTTGCGATCTTCATACAATGACTGGATCAACCTGTTCTCTTTCAGTTCGAATCTGTCCACCAGCTTGCGCCACCTCTTTTCAAACTCCTCCTCTGTCCATGACCTATAAATGCATTTTTCGAATTTTGACATGAACTTTTCGTTCTGTTTAATTACATTATTCAGTGTTTCTGAAATCTTTCCTATTATATGCCACAAAGAGAAAAAATGAAGTGTGGATGGCAAAACATCTGAAATAACAGATTTCATAAATCTGTCTTGTTCAGTGAGCATAATTTTTGGAGCCTGACTATCCATAGCCTTCAACCATGTTTGCATGACCCATGAATACGTCGCAGCGTTTTCATCAGACACCAAAGCACATCCAAGTAGCATGAACTGGTAGTGCTGGTTGACCCCAACAAACAGAGCTAGAGGCATTTTATACTTGTTTCTGATATAGCTTGTATCAAAAGATACAACATCACTGAAATTGGGATAGTCGTGCCTGCTTTTGGCATCAATCCATAATAGACTCCTCAAACGTTGATCCTCGCCAACATTCACTGCATAAAAGAAGTTTGGATTTAGAGTCTGCATATGGACGAAAAACTCAAGCATAGCACTCGCCTCCACTGCATCCATTGCCATACTCCTGCCTTTTTCAAATTGGCTTCTGGAGTCATGTTTAAGACCGACTGCACTTTTATATTCAGCGAACTGTCTAGCCATTGCAGCATACATCCTTCTGGTCTGTTCACTTACAGCTTGGGCAGGTAACAGTTCATGGTTATGCTCTTTCTCAAATCTATGGATTATCCATTTCCCATCAGACCTTCTCTTAACGTGCATGCTTGCTTTACAATCTGTCTTGGCACATGCTCGACGACCTGGAGCATTCTCAGCATCCTGATTGCTTCCTTGCCTACTGCGTGGGCGGTTCAAAGATTTCTCATACTCACGCTTTGTTCCATATCTAGAGCATGCAAATTTTGCGTCGATGAATTCCCTTGATGTTTTTGAACGACGGCTATTCTGAATTGCAGTATTAAATCCCACAGATCTTGCATATTCCTGATAGAAAGCATAGGCGTCCCCATGAGACCCAAATTCCATACCAGGAAGTGGCTCAAGAATCGTCACATCTTTAAAATCAATATCAGGTAAGGGAGAATTCACGTCATCCACATCTTCAATATGCAACTTGTCCTCATCTCCCATACTCTCACCCACTCCATCTACATTGAGAGGCTTCTCTTCCTCGTCTAGCATATTAACAATACCATTAGGCTCTTCCAATTCTTTATCATGTTCACCAGAAGGCAACCTAAGATCTATATCCATGACACACCAACCTTTTTTCCTGTAATAAGCTGTTTTCTAGCGACCTGGAAAATTGAACATGAGTTTGAGCTCTATAGAGCAATAAAGTTATGAGCTTTGACACAGTTCTGCGTTTATTTTTTCATTTCGATGCCACAAGAAAAAGAAAAAAAAAAAGAAAAAGGAGCACTATATATAAAACAGATAATAGTAAGATTGCCCTTTACTCCTTGAATTCTCATACCCTCTTTTGTCATTGCAGTGCACCATCAGCATCAAGAAACAACCACAACATTCACCATTATGTACACAGACATACAATAAAATCAAACCAGTAAATAGAAGCAAAATGACCATTAAAAAGCATGTGTGATGTGTCAGAAAATTTTTACACAAACAACAAATTCTTCAGTAATGCCCAAGCTGAATTAGAAGAGCTGTTGGAAATCACAAAGAGGAAAGATTGCCGTAAGTGATTTAGCTCATTCTCAGAGGAGGTCACTGAAACTCAATTCAGAGTAAAAAAACACATTTTTTTTACTAATACAGTTATACAGCACATCAGAATACACTATGCAACTTTTGGAAGTGCCATAGAAACGAAAAACTCGCATGACCTATATGACTCTATCAACACATGAGTTCCACATAGAAACTGCATAATCTAGAGGAACGAACCACAACTACTCAGTCTTAGCATCTCCAATTTTAACATCAAGTAGTTAGCCATTGATAGCACATTCATTATAAATGGCAGCTCTCTGCAGCAAAGCACAAAAGAACCACCTTTACTCAGTCTTAGCTTCTCCAATTTTAACATCAAGTAGTTAGCCATAGATAACACACTATAATGGCAGCTCTCTACATTATAAAGCTGCCGCCACACAGAATGAGGCTATAGCACGAGAAAAATCTTACATTCAGGAAAAGGCAATTCACTAGAAGAAGAAAAAATAAGACAAAAAATATGGATAAAAAGCGGCATGGATGATGGATTGGAGCAGGAAATTAAGGAAACTTTTTCAGTTTATTGAGATATTAATCATTAAGCAAGAAATTGTCGAATTGTTTGAGCAGAAGAGAAAAGGAGGGAGAAAGTGAGGAGGGAATAAGTAGTTGTGGAGGCGGAGAGTGGTGATTACCTGCGATTTTTATAGTAGGGATCTTCAGAACTGCAAATCCACGCGAGGGTTTGAGCGAGTCGACGATGTTTTTCCCCCAAATTGGGAGATTAGGGTTCTCTCGATTTGAATGCCACTCGCTCTACTTCTCCACCCTCTCTCACTCGCTCCACTCTTGTCTCTCTCTAGCGCGTGACTCTCTTTTCTTTTCTTCCACACAGCACACAACACACACACTTATTTATTTGCTTCCTCTGTATATATAATTATTCCATTTATCTATAATTAGAAAAAATTAAATATAAGGGCATCCGCACTGGTGCGGATGTCCCGGCGGAATTCCAAGTGGAATTCCTAAAAACACATCTTGCCACGTCATAAGGACTTCCCACTGCACTGCCACGTCATACGGACTGCAGTGGCGGAATTCCCCTGCGGAATTCCCGATGGAATTCCCATATTAAAAAAAATTACAAATTCACAAATTAAACAATTTCCGAAAGTAAACAATTTACGTAATTAAAATTTCGACGAAAATAAGGAAAAAATCCATTAAATTAAGAAAAGTACATTTCACCAAATAAAAAAAAATACATTTCAATAATTAAAAACTACCCCTCCGTCCCACATAATTTGGGACAATTTGACCGGGCACGGGTTTTAAGAAATTTAATGGAAAGTGAGTTGAAAAAGTTAGTGGAATGTGGTTCCTACTTTTATATATTAGTTTTATAATTAAATGTGAGTAGGAATGAGTTAGTGGAATGTGGGGTCCACTACCAAAAATGGTAAAAGTGAAATGGGTCAAATTATGTGGGACGACCCAAAATGGAAAACTAGGTCAAATTATGTGGGACGGAGGGAGTACATCAACGACGACCCCTACGCTGCCACACTTCTTCAATAATATCATTGTGGAGTCGAACGTAGGCTTGTTTTTGGCGCATGTCGGCAAATGCACGGACTCGATCGACGTCGTCATGGGGAATCTCCATGCGTACATTGCTAGTGGCCACGCCATGGCTTGGACCCGCAGCATCAGCATCATCATTGGCCCAATCGGTCAGTGCTGGACCTTCATCTTCGACGATCATGTTGTGCATGATAATACATGCGTACATGATGTCGGCGACGCTGTCAACGTACCACAGCCGTGATGGACCCTTCACTGCCGCCATCGAGCCTGGAGAACACCAAATGCCCGCTCCACATCCTTGCGCGCTGCCTCATGACGTTGCGCAAAGTATACCTTCTTCACATCCGTTGGGCATCTGATCGTCTTCACAAAGATGGGCCACATCGGGTATCCCATCCGCCAAATAATAGCCCATGTTGTGCTGGTTGCCGTTGGCGACGAAGTTGACGGCCGGACCGACGCCCATGCACTGGTCGTTGAAAAGGGGCGACAACTGGAGGACGTTGATGTCGTTGTTCGACCCGGCTACTCCAAAATAGGCATGCCATATCCACAACCGGTAGTGTAACGCCCCGAATTTTCAAAAAAAAATTTAATTAGTTCAAATGCGTCGGAAGTCGTAAATAAATTAAATTCTAGAAGTGTGTAGATAGTTTCTTATTATGTGAATTATTTGTTTGTGTGGTGTTTTTTATTAGAAATATAGAAAGTATAAAAGAAAAGAAAAAAAAGGAAATAAAGAATAAGAAAAAGATTAAATGTGATTAAGATTTTTATACCTATTCTCCCTTCTCCCTTCTGGAATTTACGGGAGTCATCTCCCTCACATTTTCTACACCTTTACTGACACACCGCCATTCCTCTACACACGACGATCTCTCTCAACTCTCTTACTAAACACACGCATACACACAACGTTTGAAAGGAATCAGACTTTCCTCCCCTCACAAATTCTTCTGTGTTTCACCTAAAACAACCGTTGATCGCCGCCGGCGAGTTTAGCTGCCAGCAGTTCAGTTTCCCCTCTTTGCTCAAAGTTTATCCTCCTCATCTTCTCCGACCTCCATTGAGAGATTACAAGGTTAAAGCTTTGTTTACCCAGACTCATTTCTTTCAATTTAAGGTAGAAATTGAACTCCTCTTTGATTATCTCACTTCTTAAGTTAATGTTTGTGGTTTTGAGTTCAAGATTTTTGCTTTTGGTTGTGTATGGGAAAGTGGGAATTTTTAGCCCTCAATCTGAAATTGGGGATTTCATATTATTATGCTTGTTGTGGCTCCTAATTAGTTGCTGGGAGTGAATTTGTATAAGTGGTTGTGGTGAAAGAAACAAAGGAGATAGCCTTTTGTGTCATGTTCTGGCCGAATTTGTCAACTCCAGTTTAACCAAGTAAACGATCTCTTTTTCTTGCGAAATTTTAACTGAACATACTTTTATGTGTCTTCTGCTATGTGGCCAAAATTCAGCTTCATCCGAATCGAATTGAATTTATAATGAATTTTGAAAGGGGACTGCGCTGTTCAGCTAAGTTTGGGTATATTTTGCTGTTTTCAGCTGCTGGTTTTGAAGTTTTCGACACCCTTAAGGTGTTGCAAATTGTATTTTCAAATTTTCTGCATGAACCTTGATGTGTTGGGGAGCTCTTTGTAAAATTTCAACTGATTTGGATGTCATTTACTATTTTTAGAAAATCTCCAAACACAGCTGCCAAAACCTGTCAGGTAGTGATAGACAGTGGGAAAATGGCCATATCTCCCAACCTACTTGGGAATTTTGAGAGAACTTTGTTTTAAAATTAAACTAGACACCAAGGGGCTTCTTTTGGCATAGGGCTTGACCTCTTATACTCCGTGCAAAAGAAGTAACTAAAGAGAACTTGTTCATTGCTTAAGTTATTTTTGGTGTTGTGTTGATAAGAATTATTTATTGAAAGGTAATCCTGGCCCGAGGGATAGCACGGGCAAGGAGAAGGCGAGTGAGTAAAGTGACCTAGTACGGCATTTTGGATTTTGAGGTAGTATATTTTACATTAGGTCTTAATTCCTGAATTAAGTTTACGTGATTGCATATAGAATATATAGTGTGTTAATCGGTGATATATTATGTGATCTATATATTTTGCTTATGACGTGAAATATGTGAACATTGGATATGTGATGATATTGATAGAATTGAAATTTATCTGTTTACTTGATATGATATGGTGTGAAATGAATATAAATGTGGCTGGAAAGCAAATGAGATAAATGATACATGCCTATGAAATGTATACTTATATGATTTACATGTGAAGATGTCTGATCTATCTGTGATGATGTCTGATCTGTATACGTTGACGTGTATGTCGGAAATTGTCAGATATAAAGTATATTTGATTGTGTTTACGCCCCGTGCTTGAGTGTATTCTGTGGGTACAATTGGCATGCCATAGGATAGCAGCGCTGCATTATTTGTGATCTTTCGTCTTCTGGATAACCGAAGCGAGGATCGTCTGTTATCTGATGGGCCACTATCTGATCGTCTGTTATCTGTCTGATATACACCCTATGGGTGGTCTGTTCCCGGGATTATCTGTCTGCACCCTAATGGGTGGTCTGTGCGGCGTCCTCTCGAGGACCATGGCCGCGTCTGTATCTGATTCTGTTTCTGATCTGGTCCGCGTACCCTAGTTTGTCACTAAGCACTTAATGGGGCTATATTGGTTCTGATATGCGAGAACAATGGTGATCGCTATGTTTTTTTTATGATATGTGATTGTGTGAAACCTCTGTTATAACTCTGATAAATCTGGTACGTGAGAGCATGTTTTGTCATATGTGTTTGGATACGTGAAACTGTGGTGATCTGTATATGCGTTGGTGTGATTATATGATATAAAGTGCTACACGATAGTGAATGCCAAGATATGTGAAAACTATATGCTTATGCTTATGCCAAGATAGTGAATGCCAAGATCTGTATATGACATTATATGATCAAGGCGATGATATGTGATGTGAAAAACGATATTATGTGATGCTAATAATCCTCTGATGCAAAAAGGGTGAATCTGACACTGTTTGACATGATTTGACGTTGTATGAAGTTATGATGTTGCTCGACACTAGCTACTGATAATTGATCATGTTTGTTGGTATACTATGAGATTATATGATTATGCCTTGAGTAAGTCCCAGGAAATCAAGGGAGGACTATATAAAGGTCAGACTTTTATTGTTGGTTATTTTAATATGTATATGGTTATGAGAATGTTGGTTCTGGAGAATATTCAAGGGTTAATATTGTAAACACATAGGTTTTATAATGTTTACTTAACTCCGGAAATTAGGCTCTAATGTTGAGTATACTACTGGGCTTGTTGAAGCTCACCTCTTTCTTTTCCCCTGCAGATTATCTCTTTCGATGTACAGCTGCTCAAGTCGGGTCACTAGCCAACCTTTTTGTGTTCAGAAAATTCTTTCGGATATGCTAGATGTGGCATGTATAGAAAGTGTAATATAGTTCGGACGTTTCATTTACTTCGTTATCCAGGTTGTATAAATATATATAGACTTTTGGAAATAGGTTTATGGTCTAACTTCAGACGTTATATAGCAATTTTTCCGTTTGCCAAGTAAAGGAAAATGATACATCTTTGTATAAAAAAAAGAATCAAGGATTTTCTGTTAAGTCGGGATTTGTACCAAGAGGTGACATCACTTATTCGATTATTAAATTAATCGGGTAAGGGGTGTTACAGGTAGTCAGCTACCGCTTCAAGGATCATCGTGGGATTCTTGGCCTTGAAACCGGTAGTGTACATCTCTTTCCATGCAGCGGGGTAGTTCTTCCACTCCCAGTGCATACAATCTATGTTGCCCAGCATCCCCGGGAAGCCGTGCTGAGCCCCGTGCATATCCAGCAGAGCCTGACAATCTTCGGGGGTAGGCTTCCGAAGATACTTATCTCTGAATATCTCCCTAACGCCCTGACAAAAATACTTCAGGCAGTCGCGGGTTGTCGACTCGCCGATGTGGAGGTACTCGTCGAACATGTCCGCCGCACCTCCGTACGCCAACTGCCTAAGTGCGGCAGTGCACTTCTGAATCGGTGTGTGGCCGGGTTTACCCGCTGCATCCTCCCGCACCCTGAAAAACCCGTATCGATGCTCCAAAGCGCCAACGATACGCATAAACAGCGGCCGTTACATCCTAAACCGTCGTCGGAATAGGGTCTCCCCAAACCGTGGCTCCGGCGCAAAGTAGTCCTCGTACAACCGACGGTGGGCAGCGAGGTGGTCGCGAGGTACTATAGTGCGACTGTGGATGGGTCGAGGCACCGCCGGCGCCGAGGCCTCTTGTTCCTCCCTCGCCGCGGCCTCCCGCACACGTGCCCAAATCAGAGCCATTACGTCTTCATGATGGCCACTACCACTACCACTACCATTTCCAGCCATTACTATTATATAAAAGAAATTTAGAGAGAGAGAAACTTGTTAAAACAAGTGGTGCGAAATGAAACGAAGTTCAACTGGCGGTATATATAGACATTACAAAAAAATAAATAAAGCGGAATTCCGCGGGAGTCGACGCAATGGCGGACGTCCCCGCGGAATTCCGCTTTATGCCGCGGACCTGCGACGTCCTCAGCCCAATTCCGTATCCATGGCGGGCACGCCTAATGGCGGACGTCCGCGACGGAATTCCGGGACGTCCGAGAGAATTCCGCGCAGAAGTCCGCCATTGCGGATGCTCTAAGAACTTTATTTCGTAAAATCATACGCACACTATTTTAGTTTTGCAATTGTTTATTGGGAAAAATACTTCCTCCTTTTCCTAGTTAACTGAGGCATTTTTTTTGGCATAAGAATTAAAAAAAATATTTTGAAGTTAAATTATGAAATAAAATGAAGAGATTAAAGTGAGAAAGAGAAATAGTATGAACCTTTAAATAGAAGAGAAACAAATGAGTCAATTAACCTTAGCAAATTTGTTTTTATCTCTATTTATGTGAGTATTATAATCCAATAATTTATGGTTGAGAAAAATGATTGTAAGGATTTTATTTTGAAAATTGAGGCATAACTATCTATTTTGGCCGAGTATTGGACTTGTGGCAGGTAGATAAATTTTTGTAGACTATAAAAACAATGATAGATAAATAAGAGATTATTTTTAATAAATAAATATGTATTCAACAATTTATTTAGTAGTGGTAATTTTCTAACTTAGAAACGGAGAAGAGAAAGACCCGATATTTTAATGGGTATGTTGTCTTATGACACCATAATAGATCTCTTACACTCTTTTTGAGCCCCAGTGCTTTCGGGCCCAAATGGCAAATGCTTTAAGCGACTATCAATATTCCATCGGTTCCAAAAAAAAATTAAGATGACATGATAATTAATGCATAATTAATAAAATAAAAGAGATAAGAAGAAATATAATTAAAATAGTGTTTATCGTGAGACCCACATTAATGGTAAGCTATAATGATATACGTCGGGCGTACATGAATAATAAAAATGAAATATTTTTATGGAAAAATAGGAATATTATTTATGTAATTAATAATCTCGTATCAGTTCAATCTCATCTAGTTATTTCATCACAGCCTTGATAGCTATACAAAATAAGGTGGCCAAATTTGACTTATCTACTCTCAACAAAAGCCAAATGATGTACTCCATAGTTGATGTAGATCGTTTTAATTTATAACTACCCAACATTAATCAATCATCTACAAATCACATCCTGGGAAAAATATTAAATAGTACTCCCTCCGTTCCATGTTAATAGAGTCATTTTTTTATTTCGGGAAGTTCCAAGTTAATTGAGTCATTTTTATTTTTGACAAAAAGTAATTCTCCCTTTTACTTTATTCTCTCTTCATCTCTCTTACTTTATTTTTTCTTACTTTTTCACCATCCATCTAACACACTATTTTTAAACTCCGTGCCGAAAAGAAATGCCTCTATTAACAAGGAACGGAGGGAGTATTATACATTCTACAATAATTATTCATATACCCTTATTTAGAAGAACAAACATATAATCTGTCATTTTTAAAACATGATGAGATTAAGCAAATTTATTGGTTTTTTTTGGCAATTTGTAATATTTTTGTGGATAAGCGTGTCTTCGAGGAAAGCAAGATCAAATTCTCCCAGATTTACGACTTGACGGCATTGTGATGGTCCATGTGGAGCTGAGTAATTGGGTTTGCTATATACGAGTTCAATCTCCGTCAATCCTCACTCTCTCTCTCTCTCAACAAACGCACTAACTCTTGTCTGCATGCTTCTTTTCCCCAGCACTCAACAAACATTCACTAGCTCAGATTGATTTTCCCTAAAAAGATCGAGGCAAGATGTATCGCCTCCTTCAATCAACTCTCAGAAACGCCACCCAGGTTCCAATCCCACTTCAACAATTTCTTTTACTGAATACGGATAACCCTTGCTTCTCCATGGATTCAAATTCACTGTTGACGGAGTCTACTTCAATTTGATTTTCGCTAATTAGGGTGCCAAAATATCTTAATCTTGCTTGGGGTGGGTGGGAGGGGGGTGAGAATGACTTATATGGTGGATAAAAATTCAATCTTTTTACTTTCTTGATTGTTTTGGTCAATTCCTTAAAGTTGGGATGCAGTAAAAAGTGGTGAATAGTTTTGACATTCTTGTTTCTTGGAAAACGTTGATCTTTTACTTGGACTAATAAATTTGGTTCTAATTTTGTTTTAGGATTGCAGATTCTCTACTGTAGTATTTTGTTTCATGTTGATTTTAGGTGTGTGTATTTGTAGCTCATTCAATGTCTCAAGTGATAAAACATTGGTCATGACTCAAGAAGAAGCAATAGAAAATTCAACTAATAGTACTGTACTTGTATATTGACAGTGAAAAACTGAGTTTATGTGGATTGAGAAACCTTAATGTCGATTGCTTTTTGTTCATACATTTTATCTGTTCAATTTTGTTATCTTAACTCTTCGAAGTAGAGTTTGCTGCAGCCTGTAATGTTTCCTACATTTATCCTCTGTGTGTAAATCAGAGAAGAGATGCAATTTTTTTTTCGATTCTAAGGCCAACAAGTAAAAGCTTGATTGGCTAGGCTCGGTTTACTTTTTGGTTAACAGACTGAGTGAATTGTCAGCCAATTCTCGCAAGTGATTTGGTCTCCAATGATCCCAATGAACAATCACAGCAAGCTCTACTTTGCAATTTACGTTTCTGAAAACGATGTTTTGTGTGTTTTATTAGTATGATTACCTACAGAAACTTCGGATGCACCATAGATTAGGATTTTGGAATTGAAGGAAGAAAATCTCTGCTTTGATGGCTTTAAATTTGGTTTCTGATGTGTAACCTGCATTACAACAGGCTGGCTACAACCTTAAAGATGTTTCAGCACGTCAAATTCTACAGAAAGATTTAGTTCGGGCTTCTACAGCTACAAAATGGTATGGTACGGAGGCATCTGTGCAGAAGGATGTTCCATCAATTGACGATAAAGAGTATGCACCTTTTTTTCTCTTATACATTCTTAGTTTCTTTGCATCCACCTTCTTTGTTTGTCTGTTCGCACCGATAAGAAATGGCTCCCTATCCCATCAAACTAACTCTTGGCATTCTTAGGTTTAAGGGACATGATATGCTGGCGCCCTTTACGGCTGGATGGCAGTCTACAGACGTGCACCCTCTAGTAATCGCAAAGTCAGAGGTATTGTAATTGAAGCCGCTCCCAACATTTCAATTTCGTTCACATTATTTCCAAGTTTTAATTATGATGATTTTTATTGTTTGATTTAGGGGTCCTATGTGTATGACATTAACGGAAAAAAGTATCTCGATTCTCTCGCTGGTCTATGGTGCACTGCTCTTGGTATTCACACTCCCTTAAGAATACTTGACTATATTAACTATTCTGTAGCTGCTTCTCGATTTTTCAGTTTTGGCTATCTGCTAAGCTCAATCATCTTGAATGATTGATTATTCTTTCGTCCGAATGTCCTCTGCTTACCTGTCCAAATGTGTTGCACTTCATCGTCAACTAATCTATACTTATATTTGTGCGTGTGCACACATGCCATTTTGGTTGTTGACGAACTGCAATTTTGCCTGTAAACGCACACTTAACAAAGTGCCTTAGCATCATACACTTTTTTTTTGAGTTCGATGATCTTGAATTTTTTTTCTCAATTATTAATCAGTTTGAAATTCATTGTATAGCACTTGGACAGTGCAATTGTCGTGTATTTCACTGTATCCATGCTCTGGCATTCTTGTAGGTGGTAACGAGCCTCGTCTTGTTGAAGCTGCGACGAAACAACTAAACACCCTGCCATTTTACCACTCATTTTGGAACCGTACCACAAAACCTTCTTTGGTAAGACGAAATCCACCCTTTCAGCATGCTGGAATTTAGAAAATCGGGACGCCCTCATTTATATTTCTCTTTGAATGCAGGATCTAGCAAGTGAACTTTTGGAGATGTTCACAGCCAAAAAAATGGCCAAGGCCTTCTTCACGAATAGTGGATCAGAAGCCAATGATACACAGGTTTCGATCTTGGGGTTCGACTTTCATCTCCATCTTTCTGGATGGGAATAATTATAATTTAAAATAATTTTCTGTTTTTCCTTGTCTTGTAGGTGAAGTTGGTTTGGTATTACAACAATGCCCTCGGGAGACCGAACAAGAAGAAGTTCATTGCTCGATCAAAATCGTAACGAACTAACGATTCATTTCAAACATTGCTATAGTACACTCTCTATACGCTTACTTTTTTCCTTCTTTACATCTCCTTTCTTGGCAGATACCATGGCTCGACACTTATAGCAGCCAGTCTTTCTGGGTATGTTCGTTTCCTTCGAGATTACACAGTTATAATCATCATTTATATGCAGTGAGAAATGCTAATCAAACAATGTAATCATTTCCGACAGTCTGCCTGCTCTACACCAGAAATTTGATCTACCGGCTCCATTTATTCTACATACCGACTGCCCTCATTATTGGCGCTTTCACCAACAAGGTTGTGAAGCACTCCTTTATTGATTACTATATAATCTGCTGTTTCAAACAACATGTTTTCTCAAGAACCAAATAACACTTTCTAGGTGAGTCAGAGGAGGAGTTCTCGACCAGGTTGGCCAAGAATTTGGAAAACCTCATCCTCAAAGAAGGCCCTGACACGGTAAACTCATACTTATTAGATATCAATGTCAGATCATCGATTTTCCATTTCTCCCCTAATTAAACAATGCGTAATCTATATTTTACAGATTGCTGCTTTCATAGCAGAACCAGTTATGGGGGCTGGTGGCGTGATACCTCCTCCTGCAACGTACTTCGACAAGGTGAACTTTTCTTTTTTACATAATCGTGCCCTTGTGCGCTGTTATATTCCAATTCACAGTAAAGGTAACGTGTTAACTTTTGTTTTTGCATATTTGCAGGTTCAAGCGGTCTTAAAGAAATACGATATTCTCTTTATTGCTGATGAGGTGATATGTGCATTTGGAAGGATCGGGACAATGTTTGGTAGTGATAAGTACGGCATCAAGCCTGATCTCGTCTCTATAGCAAAGGTTCGTGTCACGGCAAAAATATGCAAGAACTGTTTGCTAGTTCTGTATTCGCTTAATATTCCTTGCTTTTGATATTGAACAGGCGCTCTCTTCTGCTTACATGCCTATCGGAGCTGTTCTTGTCAGCCCCGAAATCTCCGATGTCATATACTCTCAGAGCAATAAACTTGGTTCGTACGAACATTTACTTGATCGTTAGATATTATATGCATATAATCGAGTGGCCTTGACATGGTTTTGTGTTTGAAGGTTCTTTCTCCCACGGATTTACTTACTCCGGACATCCTGTGTCATGTGCCGTTGCACTTGAAGCACTCAAGATCTACAAGTATGTTCTTTACCTTCTCCATTAAAATCTGATATCCATTGATACAAATGCCCGATCATTTTAGGGTTAATGCGTACCCTAAAACGTCGTTCGACATATGAAACGGCATAATATTTACAACTTTTAAAAGTTTGAAAATTTGAGGAAATTGATATTTGCAGTAATTAGCCAATCTTTTGAACCCCAAACGACCAAATGGCGACGAAGTATCTTTCGTTCTTGCCCTGAAACACACGAAGAACGAATTCGTGAAAATAGATTTAGGCATCGCGGTTTTGAATCTTTACATAGACATTTTCTAATGCTATTTGTCAAAATTGTGCAGGGAGAGAAATATAGTTGAGCAAGTAAACAAAATAGCCCCTAAATTTCAAGAAGGTCTGAAAGCGTTTTCGGGTAGTCCCATTGTTGGTGAGGTATGGTTTCGTGTATCTAATCTATATTTATGTATGTCATGGTCTCTGTTTGCTCATCACTGACGTCCCTTGTCCTGAAGATACGTGGGATGGGATTGATTCTTGGGACGGAATTCACGGATAACAAATCCCCTAACGACCCTTTTCCTGCTGAGTGGGGTATGATCTCTCGTGTTCTTTTGGTGAACGTTTAAACAGAAACATCGGTACTGTCTATGCTACATTCCAACGTTCTGAGCTACCTCGTACTGTATAATCTCAGGTGTCGGAGCTTATTTTGGAGCGCAGTGTGAGAAACGGGGCATGTTAGTACGCGTTGCTGGTGACATTATCATGATGTCTCCTCCATTTATCATCACTCCTCAAGAAGTTGATAAGGTAAGGCAATGTGACATTCATGTACACTTGATTGAATAGTCTCTGTGTCTCTTGAAACACACACACACTTAGAAACCTTGCAAGAAAATAATTTGAGCTCTTTATTATCATTCCTTTTTGCATTCATGAAATTTGAGCTCTTTATTTCAGATTTTAATGAATTTTGCTTCATTTTTGCAGCTGATAGAGATATATGGAGAGGCCCTCAAAGCTACAGAAGAAAGGGTGGCAGAGCTCAAGTCTAAGAGGAAATAAATGATTTGATTATAAGAAAAATATTGATAATGGTGAAAACTTTGCTTGTTTCTGTTGAATATGGGATTGAAATCTATGTTTATATCATTATATAGTCCTCTAATTGCAATTTACTTTTAGCTTTGTTATTATATAAAACAAGGTCTATAGTTGTGTAATAATATTGTTGGCATTTCAAGAATAAAACAGAACTTCTTTTTTTATTAACAACTAAATTTAACTCCAAAAAGTACACGAAGTATATAAGTATTAAACTACGTTTTTTTAAAAATCATGGACTACTTAGTAAAATTTTGCAAAATATCAAATTCCCTTTTATAGATTATTTAATTTTATAGATTTTATGTGAAAAACAAACTATTAAACGTACGATTTAGGAAAGCATGATATGGCATTAAATATCAAGTTAAAATAACTAGAATATAGTACTGTAATACACAAAATCAATTAAATAACTAAGAAGCAATAAATAAAACAGAGATTAAAAAAGAGTCTCAAATGCTTCTCATACAATCAATAAATAGTGTATTAGATGAAGAAAAAGGAATGTAAGCATAGAAATAAATTATGAAGATTTGGAATCCTTCTCAGCCTTTCTCCTAGCTCTTCTCTCTCTAGAACTCAAGGAGGACTTGAACTTACCATTCGCTTCATAATCTTCAAAGTCCCTCAACGATTTCTGACAACAACATTCAACATTATAAACAAGAGTTAATTATACAATAAATCAGTAAGTAAAGAGAGTGTGTGTGTGTGTGTGTGTGTGTGTGTACCTACCTCTCTGATCTCAGAAAAACTAACTACATAAAATGTAAGAGCAGCAGCTGCAACAATTCCCAAAACCGGTAGACCTATTTGCTGAAGTCCATCCATTTCTTTTAATTAATATGGATAATACTAAAATCTAAGACAAGGCCAACAATGGTAATAGATAACGTTCATCCATATATATATATATATATATATAATTGGAGGGTGAATGTGTCTTTTCCCCTACATGTAGAGCTGTCAACATAATCGAGTCATGATGTGGATCCAATATTTGGGCCAGCCCAATCAATATCAGCCCGATTCAGAATTGTGTGGGTCCAATATTTGGCGACTGGCTCGGAATCAGGTCCATCATATTTTATAATTTAAATGACTATTACTCAATTTGATATGGTTCGGTTCGATTCGGTTCGGTTCGATGAATCATAATATATTGGGTCAACTCAAACTCCATCATCCCTACTTTAAATGAATAATTCAACTAATAATATTCCATAGCATTAATTTTGTGGAATTTGCTTGTTTGAAGTCAAATACTCACCTAGCTGACAGATTAGTGATATTTTTAATTAATAGGAAGACAATAATAGCATAGGACTGAGGTAGGTAAAATATGATAATCAAAATTAATTTATTTTGATTAATATAATTTACTACGACTCTTGATAGGTGTTAAAAGAATAAAGCAGTACTCAGTTTATCGTTTTCTGTTTAAATAAAATATTTTTCCTATCATGGTTATGTAGATCTTTTATTCATGTAGATGTTACTAATGTTAGTTGTTGGCATAAAATCATAAATCGATTGAGTTTTGTTAATTTATCTATTGCTTTAAAAAAATTGTTGTTTTTTATAGAATCGATCAAATTAATCTCCATTTTTGGGATTACTAGCTACATGTCGTATGTGCTGGAATTTAATTTCAAATAAATATAGGTTTAACATTGTTTAATTTTTATAATTGCATTAATCGGGAGAAATTGAATAATTAATGTCTTTATCAAGTATTCAAGTGTGACAACACAATGTGTGATCTTGGACGATTTGGTCGGCCAATTGTGGCCACCACCAATAAAAAATAATAGTACTACTACTTATATACAATTTAAATTATAACTACGAAACACTACGTATACTTTAAAGAATTTATGGTCATATATATTGTACTATCATGACAGTAAAAACTAAAAAGTATAGTAAGTTGATGAAAAATGAAATAAAACGAAAAGAAATAATAGTAATTTAAAAATTACTATATTGAATTCTTATACAAGTAAACTATACTCATCTTAATTTTCAAGATTTAATGAAATCACAATAAAAACACCATGAATTATCAAGTAAATGGAAAGGTTTGTATACTTTAATTGTCACTATATAAAATAATAAAGTTATCGTAATCACCTAAAACCTATAGCATTTCAAAAATTAAATGCACCTACATACTAATGCTTTAAAATTCCTTAAATTTGAGACAATATTAGTATTAATCACTATCATATAGTCCGAACCTAATTATCTTTCAATTCAATTAAGATTAAAAAATCTTACATTTCCTAAATCTAATACTCCCAATCCCAATATGTAGAGATCTTTTCACTTTTTCCCATAGTATGACAAACATTTTAATATTTTTGCAAAATATAGGCAAATACACTTTGCATAAATAGTAAAATAAAGACCCTATTTCTAAGTTCTTTTTGTGTGTGTGTGTGTGTGTGTGTGTTGTGGGTTGGGGGGTGGGGGCTTTTTTTCAAGAACATTGAGTCCTTCGACATTCACATTTTTTTTTTGTTTTTAGTATATTTTCTTTTTGGCTAGCTATTTGTGTTATGACAACACAATAATTTGATTATAGTATAAATAATTTAAGCATACCTCCACAAATTTTATATACTACCAATTACAAAAGAGTGCACGCTTATAAACTATGATTGCACCTGTCATATGCTCGCTTATTTTACTTTTTAGGATGACTTATTAAAACCCCAAAAATACAATACTCCATATATTTTCATTTTGATTATATCTCAAAATAATGTACTCCTACATATTTCTGAACCTCCCTTTTTAGAACATTTTTTAATATCTAATTTAACCTAATTTTCCATAATTATATCTGCATTCACGTAACACACTATCTATTTTTTTTTTTATTAAAACTCGTATTACACCAAAAATATATTAGCATAACAATTCTTTTATTTAAACAAACCCAAAGCCTTAACAAAAGAATTACTATCACTTTATTATAAAAATCTAATCTTTCAATAACATGTCACAATAATATGTGAAAATTCACTAACCAAATTCAATTCTATACAAACACTCCAATATTAGATTATCCATATAATATAACCCCAGCCCGCTCCACCTTCCTTTATCACTGTTAATTCCAAATTTTCAATCTCAAATATTTCTTTCCAAACACCACTCTAAAACCCTCTCTCTCTCTCTCTCTCTCTCTCTCTCTCTCAACAAAGACAGCGCACCGAGATCAGCTCACCACCTCTCTCAGGCAAGCTTCTCTCCTCTCATTTTCACCACTTGATCCGCTTATGTTTTTTTATTGCGTGTATATGCTTCTTCTCTGATTTTTTGCTGATCGATGATATATTTATGTATGTATGCTTCGTTGCTGGTGTCGAGCGCTTTGATATCTGTCATTCTGATCTGATGCGGCTTGCTGCAATCTGAAATCTGTGTTAGCTTTCTCCGATCGTATCGAATAATCGCGATTTCGAGCGGTTTTTGCTTGATTAGATACGCATCGGTCGTTTATGTGTACACGCGATGTTTTCCCCAATGTTTTGAGCTTTACTGTGATTCTGGCGATATGATCGGAATTAATTAATGAGGATTATATTACTGATTTCGATATTCAAGTCTTTTTAACTGTAAACTTAGTAGTGGGATGAGATTTAATTGTTTTCGGAGAGAGAATATACAGCTGGAATTGATATTAAAATGACCTTACATGTACCAAAAATGATGAGGCGGAATTGGCGAAGATGCCGTTTTGAATTAAAGTGCGTGTCGTTTACTCGTTTACTGTTTAGTCATGCTACACAGCCATCACTTTATTTTATTGATTTTTTGTTTATTCTGTGCTTTTGAATTTATTTTTCTTTTTTATGTAAAAGCTGAAGCAGCATACAATGAATATAGATCGAAATAGTTGACTTAGTGACGAAAAAACTATTGATATTAACTAGTAGTACTAGTCAGTATTTGTAAATTAATAGCATTCAAACTAGTAAAATTGATCATTTTGCGGTGCTGGTATTGCAACCCCTTAATAATCGCCCATTGTTTTATGAGCAGCCATTTCAAGTTTCCGTGTCGTGTGATTGTGTTTGTCAGCGACAACTTGAAAGTTGAAAAGAATATGAGACCAAGTATTTAGTTTTTTCTTTTTGTTAGATTGAGGAAAGAGTTGTGCGTTGCGACAGCCATTTACTAGTAGCTTTGTTCAAGATTGGAGTAATTATACACGCTTTTATATTTTAAAAACCTCAAATAAAAAAGGATTTTTTTTCCGGCAAATATTTAGGAAAATAAACATTAACTAAAGTGGAATCTTTTTGGAAGGTTGGTGTGCTCGCATTTTCATGGCTGAAACAATTTTGACCCATGGTTACTTTTTGCTGGGCCATACCTTTGTTGGAAAGTATAGTGACTCATATCCATACTTATGTTATTTCATTTAATTCTTTCCATTGCACATCTTTTGTCTTAAATAACTTTCTTCCTTTAAAGATTTAGTTTTGCCTTGAGTTGCTTTTGTAATTAATAATACTCCACAAGATAGTAATATATTTTCAATCTTCTAAATCTTACTGGATACTTCAAAACTACTCCATTCTCCATAACCTCAGCAGCTTATGAGTATTTTACTTACCAAAATAATTTTATGTCTTCGTTGTAGACTTGTATAGGACAGCAATTTGTGATGCCAATCATGCCATTCTCCATCACTCAACAGATTATGAATATTTTAGTACAAGAACTTTTATGGACTTCATGTATTAATTTTAGTCACCAAAAATTATTTAAGTAACCGAAGCATACAGCGTTTTAATTTTTGTATGTGACCGTTGGGAATTGACAAAGAACAGGAATCAGTTTGATATTATAGTAACTCTTTGTCTTCTTCCTCTTATGGCTTTTATAGATTAAGGTGCCTTTCATCTAGTCATGGCAGAGGAGGCGCTTGCAAGTCAGGAAATCCCAGTTGCAAAGTTGGCCGAGGGAGCAGAGAGCAATGGCATCCCCGTTAAGGTAAAATTTGCAATTTCGTGGAATGATCATGGCAGCTAGGACTGTGAATGGACCAAGCTGAACCATCAAATATAAGCTCGGTTTAATTATTTATGTTTTGCATTCCACTTCAGATAATTGAAGAGAACAAAGAGTGCAAAACAGAGGAAGGAAAGAAGGACGAAGAAACAACCATGGAAGGAGAATTTGTCAAGGTGGAGAAAGAGTCTTTGGATGTGAAGGATCGCTCTCATGCCCCTGAGACAGATTCTGTCTCAGAAGAAAAACCTGTGGATAGCAGCAACAAGGAAGCAACTAGGGAGTTGCTAGAGGCTCAAGAGAAGGTTAAAGAGCTTGAAGATGAACTGAAGAGAATTTCTGATGTGGTTAAAGAAGCTGGAGCGGAAAACATGGTCCTCAAAGACAAGCTCTTGCAGACAGAAGAATTCCTTCAAGTAAGCAAGAAGAATTATGAAGAGCTTGAACTCGAGAACAAAAAACTGCTGGAGCAGAGCTCTGAAGCCGAGGACAGATACAAGGAGCAGCTCAAAACATTGCAGGAGGAGATGCAAGGTCGCGAAGACAAGCACAAGGAGCTCACTTATGTGAAGGAATCCTTTGATCGTCTCAGCCTTGAGCTTGAGACCTCAAGCAAGAAGATTGAGGAGCTTCAGGCCCAGTTGCAATTATCATCCGGAGAAGCTCAAAAGTTTGAGGAATTGCACAAGGAAAGTGGTTTGCTTGCTGAGTCGGAGACAAAGAAGGCCTTGGAACTCGAGAGCTTGCTTGAGGCGGCAAAATCTAGTGCGAAAGAGACAGAAGATCATATGGCTTCTTTGCAGATTGAGCTGAAAAGCTTGTCTGAGAAGATCGATGAGAGCAAGAAAGTAGAAGAGGCTCTGAAGAGCGTGACAGCTGAGCTTGCCGCTGTTCAGGGAGAATTCGAGCTTTCAAAATCTCAGGTGCAAGATGTGGAGCAGAGGCTAGCTTCAAAAGAGGCTCTTATTGGTGAAATGACACAAGAATTGGAACGTGCAAAAGCTGCTGAATCTACAGCCAAGCAACACATTGCTTCACACGAGAGTTTGCAGACGGAAAGCACAGACAACCTCCAATTGAAAGTATCCCAGCTTGAGGCTTCACAATCAGAACTGAAGGAGGTTGTGAATGCCAAGACCGAGGTTGAAGAACTGCTGAAAAGCCAGGAAACAAAGACGATAGCCTTGCAGGAAGACCTAGAAAAATTGAGCAAAGAAAAACAAGCACTAGAAGATGCTGTCTCTGATCTTACTAATAATTCCGTTCAGTTGAAGGAGTTATGCAATGACCTCGAGGCCAAGTTGCAGCAGTCCGATGAGAATTTCTGTAAAGCAGATTCGCTTCTAGCAGAAGCAGTGGCGAACAGCAAAGAACTGGAGCAGAAATTGAAAACCATCGAAGAGCTTCACACTGAGTCTGGTCATGCTGTCACAACTGCTAACCAGAAAAACCAAGAGCTTGAGAGCACGCGGGAGGCCTTGAGAGCAGAAGCCGAAGAAGCAAGATCAAAGCTCAGTGAATCTGAAACCAATCGTATAGCTGCAGAACAGAGGACAGTTGAGCTAGAGCAACTACTAAACTTGGAAGAATTGAAAAGCCATGATTATCAAAGGGAGTTGAGAGAGTTATCTGAGAAACTATCTGAACTGGATTCTGAGTTGAAGAAGGAAACAGGGGAGAAGCAACAACTCGACATCCAGTTGCAAGAGTCTCAGGCCAAAATAGTTGAAGTGGAGTCTGAACTGAGCAAATCCACAGCTCGTACCACTGAGCTCGAGTTAGAATTAAAGGATGCCATGGAAAAATGTGTTGAGCATGAGGGGCGAGCCAACACAATTGGTATTGAGCTTGAGAGTTTGCTCCAGACATCAGAGTCAAAAGCACTGGATGCTGGAAACAAGTTGAGTGAGTTCGAGTTACTTCTCGAAACTGAAAAGTATAGGATCAAGGAGCTTGAAGAGCAAATAAGTTTGGCAGAGAAGAAATGTGAGGATATAGAAACCGAGTCATTGAAAGGCAGTCAAAAGGTGTCTGAACTTGAAGCCGAACTTGAGGCAGTCCAGTTGAAAGCATCAAGCCTAGAGGTGGCACTTCAAGCATCCACAGAAAAGGAAAAGGAGATAACTGATTCCTTTAACTTGACTACAGAAGAGAACTACAGCTTGAAAGATTCGTCAAGAACCTTAAATGAAGAGCTATCCGAAGCTGAAAATCTACTGAGTATGTTGCGGAATGAACTCAATGTCTCACAGCAGAAGCTGGAAAGCATTGGGAATGATCTAAAAGCAACTGAATTGAGGGAAATTGAAGTTATTGAGAAGCTTAAGCTGGCTGAGGAACAGCTAGAGCAACAAAGTAAAGTGTTGGAGAAAGTGACTGCAAGAAGTGCAGAACTTGAGTCATCGCATGAAACACTATCAAGGGACGCAGACCTGAAAATGCAGGAGGCAGTTGCCAATTTCTCCAGCAGAGATTCTGAGGCAAAAGTCTTGCATGAAAAGGTGCAGGATCTCGAAAATCAAGTCAAAAGTTATCAAGTGCAGCTTGCAGAAGCAACAGAAAAATATGAAATTGCAAGGGATGAGCTTGAAAAGATTTTATTGGAGCTTGCTTCTTCTGAGGAAATCAAAAGAGGCCTGAAAACGAAGATCCTCGAGGTTGAAGGAAAAGCCGAGTTGCACGTCTCAGAGAATGCACTCTTATCTGAAAAGAATGTGCAACTCAGTGAGAAGGTTCAAGATCTTGAAGAAAAGCTAAATGTTACTGTTTCTGAGAGGGAAGTCTCCTCACAGCAGCTTGCTTATCACTTGAGCAGCATCACCGAGCTAACTGAGAAGCACTCTCAGGTCTCTGAACTTCATTCTGCAGCTGAAGCTCAGTTGGAAGAAGCTCTGGAAAAATGTAGTCTTAGAGAGTTGGAAGCAAAGGATCTATACGAGAAGATTCAAGCTTACGAAGCACAGGGTCAGGAAGCATCTGCACTTGTGAAAACCCGCGAACTAGAGCTTGAAAGTATCCTTTCAAAGTCTAAGGATTTGGATAGCGAACTGGAGAGAAGCTCTAGTCAGTTTAAGAAGGAGATTGAAGTGCTAACTGAAACAAACTCAAAACTCACTCAGGATCTCACTTCTTGTAGATCCGAGCTAGATGATTTACATAAAATATTTTCCGTTGCTTCATCAGAAAAAGAAGCTACCGTTAAAGAACTAGAGGCTGCCAGGAAAGAAATTGAAGAGCTGACTCAGCGACTCACTTCTGAAGGCAGAAAAATGCAGTCACAGGTTAATACCATATTACTATATACTATTTGGCAAACTGATATAATACTTATATGATTGACCATCTTTGTTTTTCAGATATCTTCTGTGATGGAAGAGAACAATTCCCTTAATGAGAAATTCCAAAGCTCGAACAAGGAACTCCAAGCAACTATAGTACAACTTGAGGATGCCTTGAATGCTAAGCTCTCAGCTCTCAGTTCTGAAGTTTTCCAGAAGGATGAGCTGCAGAATCGACTGAAGGAGACCGAAGGACAATTAGCTACTGCAGAAGCACGGTTAAAGGAAGAGGTAAATCGTACTACTATTCTAGATATTAAACCATCATAAAAATTGTATATATCTGATGTCCACTACATAATATCCAACATTATACATCATTCCATCTTTAAACTTATGAAAGACAAGCATTTTTTAATTCTAAATCATAACTGGTAATAAAATTTCCTGCAAAGATTCGAAACTTTCATTTTAAATCATTGAGTTCTTATCTTTTCCTTGCTTAAAGTTCTCTCATCGTTATTCAAGATCAAAATTCTTTTATTCTTTATGGCATCCGCATTTGGGCTCATTTCAATCCTTTTGATCTCATTAAATCTTCCACCTCCGGACTATAATGCAGCATGCTAGAGCTGCTACCTCCGAACACAAGGAAGAAACCATAAAATCGCGGGAAATTGACCTTTCTGCGGCCACTCCTTCGAAGAGAAAGAGCAAGAAAAAACCAGAGGCAACTTCAGCTCCGGCATCAGATGCACAGATTCAAACTACTGAGGCATCTTCAGGCCTGAACTTGAAGTTCGTTTTAGGTGTGGCTCTTGTCTCAATCATCTTTGGCATTATCCTTGGCAAAAGATATTGAAAAGGCCTTTGAGTTTGAATGTGTGCTCTATACATGAATTATTTTTTTGGTCTATTCATTTTTACATTTGATTAGTTTGTTTGTTTGTTTAGAAAGTACTGGCTTTCATTTTTGCTTCTTTAGTTTGGGTTTTTTTTTATCATATTAGTCAGGATTATTGGTTTTCATTTGAATCCTGACTGTAATTATTTATCATATTAGTCAGGATTATTGGTTTTCATTTGAATCCTGACTGTAATTATGGCAAGGGAGCTATATATTTTGTTATAGTATGCTTATGCTTCAATTTTTTGTCCCAAAATATTATACCACTTCGGTCCCACAACAAATGTCTCACTTTCGTTTTTAGCATGTCCTGCTAAAATTGTTGTAAACAAGGCACATTAAACAACAGTCATTTTACCCATGTAAGTCGGCACCAAATTTAATTTGAGAACATAATATGTCAGGGTTTTGTACGATTTGAACCTCGTGCACAAAGCTTAGTTAGTTAGTCTCCAATTCTGAAATCAAAATTTTGGGAACCGTGAATATTCTGGAATTAAAATTAAAATCCCTTTTAGAACCTTTTTTCTGAGAAGGAAAGAATGATATGATTGGGTGACACCCGTGGATAGTTAAAGAACGTTGCACATTTCGAAGCATTACTAATACAAGCAAAATTAGGTCGTGCTATTACCAGAACATGTGAAACCATATCATGCAATATTCTCTTATTTATAACAAAAATTATTTAATTTTTTAAATGTTGGGGATAAAATTTTTGCAATTATTATAAGCCAATAATAGGGTGTTACGAATTTGCTTTTAGGATCACAAGCTGCATACCGCTGTAAATGGCAGAAAAATATGTGGCTTATAGAACTCAAAAAAGGGTAGAAAAAAAATAAAAGAAACAACCTTGTTTAATAATGCGTGCTAAATTATTTACTTACATTATTCAATATATATAGTTTTTGTAATTGAAAAGTACAGTAGATTGATATTCAAATGGAGAAAACTAAATGCCCCAATGATCATAGTAATATATTGCTAACCTTCTTATTCCATCATGAAAGAATAGTACTTTTCTATCACAAAATGAACAAATACAATAAAATGTATAATTAACACTATAACAACAAACCTAAACTCACATCCAAAAAGTGATACTCAACCCGAGCCACAGCCGTCCGATCGAGCTAATCGGACGGCTGCCAGGCCGACGCTGTCAACAATGACAAATCCTTCCACCCGAGCTTCAAGCACCCATTCTCCTCCATCATGGTATACCCTTGCCACGGGAACATCCCGAGGAGCAAATTCGCCTGCGCGGCCGGGTTCCCAGCAAGGGAAACCGGCCGAAACCCTACCCGCACGAGCTCATCCCCCCACCGCTCCACCTTCACCTCCCCGGTCCGCTTCGGCCCTCCCACAGCCACAATGTTCCTAATCTCACAGCCGAGCAGTTGCTGCTCGGCCGTGTGCCGCTCCACGCTCTCCGCCTCCAGTCCGTCGCCCAAGGCGTCGAACAGGGCGGAGTAGTAATGGAGGGCCTCGACAAACCTCCCTAGAAAGCTGCCCCCGTGGCTTAAATCCTGCTCCACGACGGTGATCAGCTTCGGCCTGATCATCGCCAGGAGCTGGAGAGCCCCGACGTCACTCCCAGTGACGTCATAAAGGCAGTGGTGCATCCAATGCACTATAACTGTTTCCCCCAATTTAATATCCAGCTGGCTTAAATCTTTTATATTCCCTATTTTCCCTTCCAGTGGCTGAAACTGGAAGGGGATATTCAGGGCGGCAGCGAATTCGCCCAGCCGCCGCCCAGTGGAGCTCAGGAGCTCGGCCGAAGGGCCGAGCCCTGTGATCCGGAAGGATTTGATTTTCTTCGTCTTCGAGGCGAGGATGTGGAAGAGGCCGGGCCACTGGAGGCCCTGCATTATGTCGAGGTCGATGACGTGGACGTGGTCTGCGCCGTGGACGGCCAGCTGGATGGCCTGGTTGGCTGTGAAGTGGGAGAATTTGATGAGAGGGGTGATGGAGTTGAAGATTTGGAGGGCGTTGAGGAGGTTGCGGTGGTGGGATTTGGAGGGGGGGTGGAGGGGGGTGTAGGTGCCGAGGAAGGAGCTGATGATGCGGGCGGAGAGGGCGTCGGAGAAGTAGGCGCCCACGCGCTGGGCGGACGAGCCGAAGGGGGAGGAGAGCTCGGAGATCTCCGGGAGGAGCTTCCCGGCGTCGTCGAGGTTGTCGACCGCCACGCACTCGGCGCATTGGAGGAGGAGCCCGAGGAGGCGGAGCCCGGTCGAGTCCGGGTCGGGGATAGGGGCAGTGAGGTCATTTTCGTCTTTACCATTTTTGTTGTTGTTGTTGTTGTCGTCGTCGTTGTTGGTGCTGCAAGGGCGTTTGAGGGGGGCGGGAGGGGGGGAGGAGGGGGTCGAGGGGGCGTTTGCCGGAGGAGGACATGGAGGAGGAGGAGGGGGAGGTGGTGGTGGCGGTGGAGGGGTGGAGGAGGGAGTGGAGCATGATGAGAGTAGGGAATCAAAAGGAGGGGTGCTTTGGGGGAAAGTGTTCAAATAGGAAGTTGACAAAAAAGAAGCAGAAATAAATGATTGTTGGGTGAAAACTTTTTTTTATTTTTGTTACTTTTCATTTTTCTATGGATTGGATGATGTTGATCATTCAATAATGATATACTGTGTTTGTATAAAAAAAAGGTGATTGTGTATTATTTTAATGTGATTATAGTAAAATGTTAGGTTGGATCATTGACTAAAAATGGTGAAGTGTGAGGTTTGAATCTTTTGTTTATGGATGGTTCATTGTGTTTGGTTTGGCTATATTACTTCACCCACTGTCAAGTACTACTACAAAACATCATTGATTTTAATGCAAAATAATAAGAGCATGAAGAGATAAAAAAAATAGTCACAACATTATTATTGGAGAATTGAGCATATTTTATTACATGAAAATCTTAATACAAATAAAAAAGATTAAATTTTAGGAGGAACTGATGAACTACCTAAAATGAAAATACGATTATTGATTGAGCTGCGGATGAAATATAATTAATGAGATTACATAATTGTGATTTATAACTTTTTTGTTTTATACATTTATTATAATTTTAATTTTAATTAAACGAAATGAAATGAATGTGTCGTAAGCCCGTGTCCCTACTTCAACAAGATTTATAGTTTTCCACTTTTGCATCAAATATTACTAAGTATAAGCGGCAAGAGAGGGGTCGAACCACAGAGACTAGAGACCTACTCGAGATCAATTCTATGACACGGGTTGGTGTTAGCCACCACGCCTTAAGCACTTGAACATGGACCTAAACACTAGAGTGGGAAACTTGAACTTTAAACATGAAAATTTGAGTTTGAGAGTTTAAACTAAATCCAAATAAAATGAGCATGAGCGTTTTGAAAGCTTTGGGGAAAACATGGAATTGAGATCAGAGACGGGGCAAGCAAAAAAATTTCCTAAACTAATGGCAACTTGAAACAAAGAAATGCTTGAAATCATTTCAGAAACACGAGTAAATAACATCATCAACATGAAAATAAACCAAGGCTTCATAAAACTGGAAATAAACCGAGATCCAACGGCAGAGTCGTCAATTCTTCTGTTGAAACCATGTAATCTAACTAGAAAGCAAGGTGCGAAGGAGCTTCTAAGATGGAGGCGTCAATTCCACCGTTGAAACGGTTAACACACTGTAAATCTACACTAAAGTATTGAAAACATGAAATAAAACGTAATCCCGACGTCGGAGTTGTCAATTCCTCCGTCGAAACCACGGAACTAAGCTAAGAAAGCGGTGGCGTTAAGCGCCTATGAGAGCTTCCTACCTAAACTACGATAGCGTTAAGCGCTACCTCTTCATCGTGGAAAGCTTCTATTTAAAGGGTGGCTTCAACTTCAACCCTAAGGAAACTTCTTGTCCGATTTGACCGTTTTACCCTTGCAGTAATTGAGGATGATTCAACAGATACGTCTTCATGTGGTGAGCTCCTCTTGATCAACTCAGTCATCTTAGGTGAACTCCACTTGATCAACTCAGTCATCTCATGTGGTGAACTCCACTTGATCAACTTGCTAGTTGGGCTGGCTCCATTGCCTGTCTCCAACTGATCAATTTGTCTTCAGATTTGGCCATTTTTCGCTCCTTTTCCGAGTTGATCAAGTTATTCCTGCATTTTGCCGCTTCAACACTTTTTAGCACCTGCAAACTTAAATTCACCACTTTTTCGCACATTATCACCCTTGTTAGTGTAATAAACCCTTATAAAACCATGCTTGTAACAAGCCCTATCACGAAACTATTGATATATATCATTAATTTTATGAATTATATAAAAAGGAACAATAATTCTCTCATTTATTATAAGATGATTTGTTTTTAAAAGGGAACAATAACTTTCTCATTTACTTTATGATGATTTGAATAACATTAACAATAATTTGTAAATATGTGATATTTAAATCTTGAATAAATTGTTCACAACTAGCTAGACCATACTGTATAACTCCAAAATTCACCGACTTAAATAGGGTGGATATATCATGCCCAAAAAAAAGTAGAATGGATATAGATGATCCTAGCTATTTATTCTAAAATATATACGAAATCATTTATATTTGTTTTACCATTTATATTATAGGGACAAAATGACATTAATCCCATGAGTAAAACTTAAAGATGATGATGAATCAATAATGCGGTGGGACTTCGAAAGAGAGGTTTGTTTGTAGCGATGAATGCATGTGGATCTGAATAAGTAAATTATTACTTTCTAATTTTGTAATTATTTTTTTTTATTCTTCTTAACAAAAACAAAATATTTTGTGTAGTGTGGGTTGGTCACGTGGAAAAGTTGCGTGGAATAAGGACTTAACACACTAGAGATGTGCTTCCTCGACTTTATGTGATTGTTGTATTGTGATAATTAAAGTATATTATTAATTAGTGTGTATAAATATACATGAATATAACAATAAAATATACATGAAATTAAGCTATTTTACATTGTAGAGACAAAAATCATCAAGGCTTTCATTTTTAATCATCAAGCAAATACATAATCTATATAATTTGTGTACACCCCACCAATACAACTAAGCAAAGGCAGACAAAATTTGTTCATCTTGTGATTATCTTTAATGTTGTCTGATTTGAATCTTCATTGTATTTTCTTAGCTATGGTTTGTCTTCTCCTTTATACTTTTATATAAACTATAGGATAGTGATTCCATTAAATTTATTCATATTTTACTTAATAGGAAGTATAGAATTTTGGCCGCCCAATTATTGGACGTCATCTAAGTTGGCGAACCACTTTAAATAGTAGTACTACTATATTTCTAATTTAAAAATCATATATAAATCGACAACTGTTATAATGATATATACCATGTACTATGCATATTTTAGCAATTATAATTATTTTATTGGATAAAAGTGTCGATTTGTCTTGTACATGTATTCTACCTACCTTAATTTATTTTGATGAAGGTTGACTATATGATCCAATAACATTGCAATTATTTTTAATGTACGAAGTAATATATTTGAAATGCATAATATAAGCTTATAACAATAAGATACCAAACACATTTTTGGTCTTTATAAATTGTAAATCAGTACTCCTACAATTAATTTGTACTACGAATTAATATACAACTTGAAACAAAAAAAGGTATTTATTGAGTTTGTTTTTTATACACATCGAACTTGATTTGACTAAATGTAAATTTTCAGAATTTATTTTTCTATTTCAAAATTATAACGTTGTTAATTTTTGAAGTAAGTATTTAGTAAAGCCCAATGTTTGGCCCAATGGGCTGGTTCCAAAGAGTGGGTTTGGCCCATAAGCGCACACCTTTCTGTCACAATTTAATACTACTACTATTTTTCTTATAAACATACATATTAACTAAATATTTATATTATTATCAAAAAGAATAATTCGCCCAACCATATTATGTGGTGATTATGGACTTGATCTTGAAAAGTTTGAAAAGTTAAGCATATAATTATCTATACGACTGTACCTCTTTTCGTTGTCAATTGTCAATCATAGACAACTTGTGATTGAAACTTGAAAGATTATCACGAATTTGGTATGATTTTATTTTATTTTATATACTAGTAGGAGTAGTAAATTATACTCATTTCATTGATACCTAAAAATAGGTGCGTCTATTTTTTTCACGCACGATACACGTATATCAAAATTGTTTTATATAAAACGAAGGACGTGTAGTTATTATCGAATGGTGACATATCGATTATATTTCTGAATTTCGACAAATCTACCTAACTTTACCTAATTGATTGTCAACTATAATCCACACCATTGGCATCGATAATATTATCTGAAATTAAATGAGAAATACACGTAATGATCATTCATAATAAATGAGGTAATAACATCAAAGTTCAAACACAACTATTTCAAACCACACACAAACTCCATAACCTAATAAAAAACAAATCCATAATATACATTATTTAAAAAGATAATAAAAGATCAAATGAATGTCAAATTACATAAAACTTTTTAGAAACAAGCGTCCAACACACAGCAACAACAAAGGGCAGCACAACTACACAAGAATAAAATAAAATTTGTTAGTACAATATAAATTAACTCATGTCACGCAACATATTTTACGTCCAATTTCTCATCAATACATTTCGACTTGATTTATATTAAGGGAATAAGTTTTCAATTGATAAAAAATTACACTCCTACTTAGTAAAATATACAACTAGTCATTTTTCATGATATACTAATTCGACACGATTAACATCTCTAAAATAAATAAATAAATTAATCTAATTATCTAAATATACTTGTAATCTAATTTCAATATGATTATGTAAAAAAAAAACTAACCATCCTTTCCAGAAGCCATCGCCTCTGGACTTGGTGTCAGCCGATGCAGCCGGAGCCTGTTCCGGCTGCCCGTCTTTGGTCGGATATCCAGCCGGCGGCGGCGCCGTCATGTAACCGCCCTGCGGCTCCGGCGGGTATGAGGTGGCGGGCGGCGGGTATGCTGCATCAGAAAATTAAATAAAATTAAGAAATAAATTCACACTAATTGCTTGTGCAATTTAGAAAAAGAGAGGAGAGAGAAACTGCTTTACCTTGATTCTGGTTGCTCATGTTGATATATATGTAGAGAGAGAAAATAAGCTTCGAGAGAAATTTCAGTAACAAGTATTGATGATTTAATTAGATGTGTATCAGTATCTATCTATCTATATGACTATATATATATATATATGTATAGGAGGTGTGGACGTGGCGGAGGAAGGAACATTTAGGGCGGCGACACCGCGTGAAAAGGCGGTGATGGATAGAAAATTCAACTAAATTTATTAGTAATTTATATTCACATCTAAATAAATTTGGAATTATTACATTTTTTATGAGAAAGCGGCATCGGATCCGTTACGCGTGGAGTCTTTTTACTTTCCTTGCTGGACTTAATTTCTTAATAATTCTTTATATAATTATTTTATATTTTTAGTAAATTTATGAGTAATTTATTTTCAAGATTCGGTATTCGGCAGTGGTTTGTATTCTCTCTCACATTACTAAAGTTGTCAATAGGTAGTATTTAGCATATCTTAGTTATGAGAAAATTGAATTAAGAGAAAAAAAGGATAAAAGTCAGTTTTATTTATAGTTATAGTATTTGATTTGATAAAACTTAAATCCATAAGTTTTGTTGATGTTAAGTTTCCATTTTCTTTTGGGAGTTATTGAAACGCGTATAATATATTTATATAATAAGGAATGTGTAAATATTTCTTCTCAAATATCCACACGGTTGAATTATTGTTTCTAAATTAAGCTTTGTTAACCAATGAGATTCATAGTGCCATACGGTATATTTTATCGTAAATTCGGTATGCGAACAAATCATATCTTTACCTTACAAAAATTTTCGGTATACCTTATTTTCGGTATGACCAATTTCCATACCGATGCAGTACCTCATTTTTGGTATACCGTACCAAAGTTCGGTATACTTTACTTTTACGGTATACCTTACTTTCAACATCAATGAAAATAGATAATTCGAGTTTTTAGAATATTGTTTATATTTTATTTTAAAAATATATATATTACATATATTTTATTCATAATTATATTTATATTTCATAATAAATTTTATAATTTTAAAAATATATAAATTATATTTTATACTATTAAATTTATATTTTGCGGTATATACCTTAGTTTACGGTACATACCAAACTTCAGTATGAAGCGGTATACCGCGGTATATGAAAATTCATACCGTTATTTCGATAAGGTATTATACCGTACAGAAAATCACGGTATACCAAAAGTTCGGTATTTTCGATATTTTTTCGGTACGATAAGGCCGGTATTTCGGTATTTTTCCCCGGCCCTAGTAGTGGTTGGCCAATCACAAAATTTGAATTTCTAGCAAATTGATATAGAAGTTATGATATTAATAACTCCCTTTGAATTTTCTAGAAACTTCATTTGACCAATAATATAGTGTTTATCTTAAAAAGTAGTACTCATTTATATATTTTGACGTCGATAGCCATAAGCGCACACTATTTTGTAACATTAAGTGGGGGTAAAATAGTAACTTTACTATACTATATACTAGCATATATAAGAATTTCATATGTAAATTCTTAAAGCATGTGGTTGAAAACTATGCTCAAGTGTCAAAATTAAAGTCTTATAATATACTAAAATCAAACGTATACGTCACTTTCAAGAATTGATTTAGTACATCAAATTGAAGACGAATATCTCAAAGTAGATAAAATTTAAAGGTTACTTTATTATAAATTAAGTCGTGTTCAAAATATTGCACGCAATTATACTAGAATTTGACAAGTGTATTAAAATTAAAAAATAACACGAGTTCAATCTAAAAGGCAAAGTAATTTGATATAAGAAATCTTATCTTTGTTTTTAATAGTATATAAATTTATTTATTTAGTGAGAGACTCAATATTATGTTACATATTTTATGTAACCATCCCTCCCGTTTAATTCACGTTTAATGTCATTAGTTTGGTTATATACCTTTATTTTGATTATAATACCTCAAAATTTATTATTCATGTCAATTATCAAACAAATTAATTAAAACACAAAGGTCGTTATTCATTTTCTCTACAATTTAAGATAACTACATAAAATACTAAATTATAGTTTTATATAATTTATAATTTTATTAATATCAATAATTTTAAAGTAGTAGTATCAAAATCAATATACTCCATAAAATAAGATATATATGAGTAAATATAAATTAAATAAGAATAGTGTTCACAAATGAGATACAATAATTGAATTAGACAAGTGGATGAACCCCAAAATAAATTGCACACATTTAACAAGCCCCAAATATGGGGTTAGTGCAAATGGAGCCCAATATTAGTAAGAATAAAGAGTCCATTGATCCAACTAAGATATATACACTTTATTATGTTCTGAGTTGAAATGGAACATTATAAAATGTATAAATAAATGAACCAAATCATATGACACATCAATCATGATATTCAGTTTCTTGATGCTCCAATGTAGAAGAGGATAACTAAGAACAACAAATCAAACAATTGTAATCATTTTACCCAGAATTTCCAAATTATAACATTGTCATTTACATTGAAAATAAAATTTATCATTTTAATATTTTCCAAGGGACAATGTCACATTCTCATAAAATAAAATGATAGGTAAAAAATATTAGAGTTGCCACTAGTAGAACTTTATTATATGGAGTAGTATAGTCTTGACAAAAGGCGGTACACAACAACATTAATTTAAAAAATCATAGCATAACTATCACACCTCTAATTAAAAATTAATTTCCATAATTAAATATATAATTTTATGTAGTTTTAGATTTCTCAAGTGCACTGGTATTGAAATTCTAGCCAATCACATGTGAAGGAGATCATTAAGATCAATATAATTAATCATTGTCAGATTATCACAATCTCAACCGCCAATTACATCCAATCTTTTGTGATTATTTATCTTAAATCTGAGTCATCTGACGTTACGTTAATAATTAATTAAAAAATTTCTCCAAAAAGAGTTGTAACTCCAAATGCTAATTAATAATATTGCTAGTAAAAACAAGAATTAATATATCATACTATTAAACTTTGGTGGCAATGTGCCTAAACTTCACCTTTTTTTTACCTTTTCATAATGTGTGACTACATAGTTTGATAAAGTGGCTGTATATATCTTATTTCTATGTTGATATTTTATATAGGATTGACAAATCATATTAGAAAAATCTAACGTGACGTTTTTTCAAACAAATTGGTAATATTCGAAATTGTGATTTCGAACTAGAACATACAAATATCAAATAGAGTGAACTACATAAACCATCCCTGACATTTTCCATTTGTTTCACTCCACACTTCTGACAAAAAAAAAATCGTCACAAGTCTCTAGCCTTTAACATAATCACATATCGTATATTTATAGCCATTTTTTGGACTACAATACCCTTATGCCTTGCAGGACATTTTAGACATATTACCGGGTGTGTGAAGGCATACTCTGCCCGATGTTGCACTTTTGCAGACAGTAGGTCTGTATCGCTGTCAACTCAAATTTATTTTCTTAAGTGTACTGTGCATCAATTCTTAAGTGTTTGAAATAAATTTCTTTTCTTCCTTCTCTCATTATAATTCAAGCTTCAATTGTGTTTCGTCGTTTCAACTCAATCGTCGTATACTCTGTTGTAAGATCCCAATTTAGGTAATTTCTTCTCTCGCACTGAAATTCGTCCTTCCATTGTCTGTTTTTGTGTTATCCCTACCGAGTTGGGTCTTTTTTTTGGTGGAATTTGCAGCTGAATTTGGTTGTATTCAATGTAGGATTTATGCATGTACGGCTGGATCGTGCATTTTTTTTGTTGATGGTCGAATTAATATGTGTACTTCCCTCTACATTTTAAGGATATGAAAGTATTTTCTATTCTCTCAGCTCAATTCATCCTCCCATTTTCTTTCGTCTCATGCGTGTGATCCCTGTCGTCGTATACCCATTTTTCAACTCATTCTGTATAGCTGAGCTTGAGATCGCAAACTTGCACTCTGACCCATTTGGGTGGTTTTTAGCTGAATTTGGGTGGATTTTGCAGCTGAATCTGACTGTATTCAATTTAGGGGTTATGTGTGTTAGGTTGTGTCGTGCAATTTTTTTGGGAATTTAATTTCATAAATAATGCCGTATAAGTTTTTAATATGTTTGGGTTTTAATTTCCAATTCAGCTCATTCTAGCAATGTCGTCTTCAAGTTCTCAATCGTTCGGGTCAAGCTTCAATTGGGAGTGGCCTCGTCCGGAGATTGTGATCTGTAATCACGATCTCGAGGCTGAGCTTGTGACATCTAGGATGACTGCTAATCCTGGACGACGTTACTATCGTAGTCCAATATGGAAGGAAGATGATTGCAGATTCTTCTGTCGGTTTGATGCGGGTCTATCGCCAAGCCAAGACACTTACTTTCAAAGAATCAAGCTCGAACGAGACAGGTTTGAAGAACAACTCCGTTGCAAGAATATTGTGGAAGGTGTTCTTGAAGATAAATTGCGCATGAAAAGTGACGAATGTGCGGATCTGAAGTTAAAATTGAGCATGAAGACTGAGGAGTGTGCACGTCTTAATTTAGAAATTGTTAGAACCAAAAAATTGTCCCGAAATCTGAAGATTGTAATATTATTTTTATGCGTTGTAATTATTTTCTTAATGTAATGGTAACACTTTTTTTCTTCAAGCAATAAGAAGGGATTTTTTGGTACTAAATATTTGCAGTTCCACTTGAAGTATACGGGGGGTGTGAATAAGTGACACTTGTATAGGAATGAAGTTTCACACTAACGAATGAAGTTCCCGCATAGGTACGCATAGGTACATCAAACTAACACTTTGAAGTTTTAGTTTTATAATCACAACTGAAGTACACATCTTCTGGTGAAATACCACCCTACGTACAAAACTTTTGGTTGAATAACACCCGACGTACAAAACTTTATGTGAAATACCACCTTATGTACAAAGTTAAAATATGTAGTACAAGGGCCTTCTCATATAGCATAGACAAAAACATAGTCATAATGTTTGATCCCTAACATGCATATTTAAAATACAAGTGCATTCCCATGATGATCCCTAACAAGCATAGTATGTAATATCTGATTAATGTTAGACAAAAAGGCTTCAAGGCACCATTGTTTACAAGACACAAACAAAAACCAATAGGGTTATCTCCGCTTTTAAGGTTCCCAAACTTGACCACCGCGCGTATTCAATCCTGATCCCCTCGACGGCCACAACGTTGCGGCCGAGTCCTGGGCCGACGTGTGCTAGGCCTTGGAACAGTGGGATTGGTCTACAACATACAACAAACCGGCCAGGTTGACTGGATTTTTAGGAAATGAAAAGTGAAAGATTGATCTTGAATACTACCTCCTGGCTTGACCGCGTAGACCGACGTGTGCTAGGCCTTGTACCAGTGGGATTGGTCTACAACAAATAACAAACCGGTCAAGTTGACTTGCAATGTTTATGAAATGAAAAGTGATCTTCAATACTACCTCGTGGGTTGACCGCGTAGACCGACGTGTGCTTGGTCGTTCACTCCGAGGTAGAGTTGTCTGTAGCAAACAAACCATTCAAATACACAATTAGCGGGTAGGGAAATCATATAATTGTAATGAATAATACCTCTTCATCTTGAAACACGTTAGACGACTCAGTCCTGTCACCGCCATCCGTTATGGGTGGCTCACTGGGCTGTGAACTCTGTCCAACTTCGGTTTTTAGCATCTACACGGGGATCATTAGTGCATGTTCTACGGTTATGCCCATCTTGTCTGCACCGACGACATCTGAGTACAAAGGTTCGTCGTAGTGACTCAGATCCATTCGCGTGATGACGAACCTGGGGTTTTTCACGCCTCAGTTTCTTTGGCCGTCCACGTTGTCGCTTTATCCTCGGGGGTGCCAGTTCAAATCCAACTTCAGAAGTCTTCGGCCAATTATCCATCCCATTGATTGGATAGAGGACATTCTCGTACATAAGCGTCATTGTGGACCGCAAATAATAGCTGGACACATAGTCTGCTACATTCTTCCCAATCTTGTTGATCGTAGTGATGGCGTGAGTGCATGGGATCCCAGTCAGCTGCCATAATCTGCAAGAACAAGTAAATTCACGCATGTTCACTACGTACTGGCCTGAGGGTCCCGACACTTGGTACGCATCCTCTCTGTTCCATGTTGATCTCCAAGAAGAAGCCCTCATGAACAACTTATCCACTATCTCTTTGATAACCGGCGACAGTGTGTGATCGTATGGCTTGATCCACTGACCTCTAATCTGTATCCTCTCCATTTGACTTGTCCGGATCACCTCCAACATGGAAATAATGGCCAACTCACGAGCAATTGCTATCTTCGAATTAAAGGTCTTGCATATATTGTTGAGGATAACATCGCAACACACATGCAGAGAGAAATAATCCTTTACCCAATTTTCTTTAGGAGCAACACCGAGTAGGTATTGATGTGCTTGGGGATATATAATCCGCAGTGCATCCATCCTCTGTAACACCCCGACTTTTTCTATTTTTTTTAGCTCGAAAGGGATGTCGATTTTCAAGTAGAAGTTTTTTTTTTCGTGCGATCTTTGCTCCTTTTCGAGGCTCGAAGGAGTTTGGACTTTCGCGGTCAATCAAGAAGAATTATAATTCAATGTTTGTGCTGATTAATTTGAGAAACCTTTTCTTCATCAAATCAATTCTTTTGGATTGAGCCCAACATTTTTTTTAGAAACCCAAATCAGCATTGTCTTTCATGCGAGCCAATTCCTTATTTTCTTTTCAAAACGACCAAGTCAGCAATCTTTTCCATCAATTTCATAGCCAAATTGCCACCCTTTTTTACGGTAGATATTTAAGGAATAAATCAGCTTTTTTTTAGAGCAAATCTCGGCCAATATCAACAAATATTCTTCTCACAATATACATATAAAATTTTGCCCACAACTCCACGATACCATATCATTCAATCAGTTTCAAAAGCTTCCAACCAATTTCATATTTCGACAGAGAGTGCAGAGAGAAAAGAAATTGAAAGAGAAAGAGAGTTAGAGATTTCTAATCGTCTGAATTGAGAGACGAATCGAGGGAGAGACGGAAGATAAAAGCAGTGCTGCGACGGCTCCGTGTGGGCAGCAGCGACCATGATGATTAAAACAGCCTCGACAGATCAGCGGCGACAACTGAACAGCGACGGACGGCAGCCGTGTGCGACCGTTCAGGGACGAGCTTGGAGGCAGCGGCGACGGAGAGACGGGATGGCGAAAGCACCGCGCGGCTGCTCGACGAGTCTCGAACAGCAGCTGGCTGATGAAACTCCGACCGTGCAGCGGTTCAGCGAGGGCGGCGTCGGACTTGGAGGGCGAGCAGCAGCAGCAAACGCAGAGATGACTGTGCACTAGTCGTCGCGAATTTGGCGGTAGCTCTGTGTTGCCGAGAAAAGAGAAGGGATGAAAGAGGAGGCCGGAGGCTTCAACTCGCGATGTTGGCGGCGAGGGTGATGTGTTTTGCGGGCGACAATCAGCGAAGGAGAAGAGAGATGGGACGACAGCCGTGAATTCGTCGGAGACGGCATGACATCGTTGCCGGAAGAGGAGAAAAAGATGAGCACTGCGTGAAGGCGTGAAGTGAGATGCTAGACTTTGTTGAGTTCTGATTTTGAGAGCTTCAAATCCAAATTTCACGTAAGGTGAGGAAAAGACATGAAAGTTGGGCCTTATAAATTTTAATATTTGGGCCTAATGAATAAATTTTAATATTTGGGCTTATTGTTTTGATAAGGAGTTGGAATTGATTTGGGTTGAGATAAATTAATTGAATGGAAGATTGGGCCGGAGTACTCTAAATCAATGGGTGACTTCAAGCACGCTTTTCGAGGACGGAATGAAACACAAGTTAAAGCTTTAAATGAACGAGGTGGGCTTTCTTTTTAAATAAGGGCAATGCCCAAAGTATATTTTTATGTGAAAATGATATGAATATTTGTCATGCCATGTTTTGTTTTATTCTATGGAACCTATCTGATGTGGCTTTTGCCATCAATGGATAATCGAATTCGGGTCTGTCTAGGGAGTGAGTCCCTATTCAGGCTAGTGTACACCAATGGGGATCGTGAGCCGTCTTTTGGGTCGGCCGGTCTAGTGACTTGGGATGTGGCCACATTCCTTGTCATCAATGGATCAGATATGGTAGACATCTATGGGAAAATGGTTGATCAACCAAATTTTACGATGGAAATGATTTTAGTGTCTTGGGCGATTTCTGAAGTTAAAATCCCAAGGTCACTCAATGGTGGCATGATAAATACTTTTTATAAAATGTTTTCGGCATGAGTCCACTGAGTGCATCAAGTACTCAGCCCTGCTTTTCTTTTAAAAATTTCAGGTTGAGCGTGACGGGTGCGGTGGGTGTTGAGCAAGACCGTTGAAGAAATTAAGTGTTTAGAATGTGTCATGTCTTCACACGTGGCATATTCCTTCTCTCAAATGTTTCCGCTAAGTAGTTGTTCTTCTTTTGAGTTCTTGTATCGCTGAAATATTATTCATTTTTGGAGTTGTTGATTGTTGAGATACTCTGATTTTATTCGAGCTATTCCCATTTGTTTCGAGCTATGGTCGAGTTGCGTTGTTTTCCCCTTTCTTCCCCGCTTCTTTAACCCTCCCCTAGTCGCGATCAACCGTTTTTCTATCCTTAGAAAATGCGGGCGTGACAAAGTGGTATCAGAGCAATTTTTCTTTCCGCTCTGGACCCGAGAGTCTTTTTCTGTCTTAGTCTAGACTTGTTTCGCTAGACTAAAATAATAATGATAATATGTATGCATTGAAGGCTCAACATCCTGGTTCGCCGCGCTCAATCAAGAAAGTGGTAATTTATTTTTATGGAAAAATTTTTTATGAGAAAGTTTTCAGGAAAGGAGATGAGAAGCTATGGTTATGAAAAAAAAATATGTTTTACAATGGGATAGAAGATCTATGGTTATTAAAATACAGTATGTTTTACAATGGGATAGAAGAGCGATGGTTATGAAAACAAAGTACTATGTTTTACAATGTGATAAATGAGCTATAGTTATGAGAACAAAGTATGTTTTACAATGGGATAGAGGAGCTATGGTTATAAAAAAAATATGTGGGTGTGTTTCGCGATATGTTATGCAATGGGGTGACTTGTCTTTTATGAAAAGATTTGATCAATGGAAAATGCTGTGTTTATGAATTGTTCGAAAATTTTTGAGTTTCGAGAAAATTAGTTTTAACTTTTTTCGTTTGGAAAATTGAGCTATGGAAGTGTGGTGATATTTATGTTATGAGGTGCAAAGTATGATGCGTTATTCTATGGAGTGTTTTATACGAGAGATGAAAGTTGATGCGAAAGTATGTTTTAGTTTTGAGTCAAAACTTTTACTTTAAAAGTGAGATGTGAAAATGTTGTGTGTTTATCTTGTGGTATAAATGACGTTAATTGTGGTAGATGTTGAGATGTGAGATGGTGAAGTATGTTGCGAACATAGAGTACTTATGTTGTAGGCTAGATTGAATACGCGCGAACCGTAGTTTTAAGTTGAAATAATCTATCGCTTTCCCGAGCGATGAAAACTAACGAGAATCTGAAAGTGTGGGACGAATCCCTAATTTTTCAAGACACGACGAGGCAAGGAGAGCGAGAGTGCGAATGGAGGTCGGTGGACCATGAAACTTTTCTTGGAATGACGCGAAACGTTAGAGCAAGCTTAGTGTGTGAACCATTTTACTATTTTCTATCGTTTTTTTTTCGTGAACGATAAGGAAAAAATGCGAGGAAGATTTCAAGAAGATGAGGATAGAGAAGATGAAATGAAGCTTCAAACACGAAAAAGGTGCGAGACAAGAAGAACTGATGCTAAGTGATGTAGCTATGCAACGACAAGAGATCATACTCGCGATGCAAATTAATATAACATTATCTCACATAATTTTGCTAAAAGTGGCGACACGATGGAGACGACCTTTATAGCAGACAAAGAAGCACGAGGATTAAAATATATTACGAGAAACGCGCTTACAACATGCCACGAATATTATTAAAATACAACTTGCAACTACAGTTATTAATATTAAACGATATGAGGAAGGTGCTTGGAAATTTGAAGACAAGATGATGGAGAAATTCTATATTCGAAGGATGTAAGCAAATTTCGGGACGAAATTTTTGTTAAGATGGGTAGATTGTAACACCCCGACTTTTTCTATTTTTTTTAGCTCGAAAGGGATGTCGATTTTCAAGTAGAAGTTTTTTTTTTCGTGCGATCTTTGCTCCTTTTCGAGGCTCGAAGGAGTTTGGACTTTCGCGGTCAATCAAGAAGAATTATAATTCAATGTTTGTGCTGATTAATTTGAGAAACCTTTTCTTCATCAAATCAATTCTTTTGGATTGAGCCCAACATTTTTTTTAGAAACCCAAATCAGCATTGTCTTTCATGCGAGCCAATTCCTTATTTTCTTTTCAAAACGACCAAGTCAGCAATCTTTTCCATCAATTTCATAGCCAAATTGCCACCCTTTTTTACGGTAGATATTTAAGGAATAAATCAGCTTTTTTTTAGAGCAAATCTCGGCCAATATCAACAAATATTCTTCTCACAATATACATATAAAATTTTGCCCACAACTCCACGATACCATATCATTCAATCAGTTTCAAAAGCTTCCAACCAATTTCATATTTCGACAGAGAGTGCAGAGAGAAAAGAAATTGAAAGAGAAAGAGAGTTGGAGATTTCTAATCGTCTGAATTGAGAGACGAATCGAGAGAGAGACGGAAGATAAAAGCAGTGCTGCGACGGCTCCGTGTGGGCAGCAGCGACCATGATGATTAAAACAGCCTCGACAGATCAGCGGCGACAACTGAACAGCGACGGACGGCAGCCGTGTGCGACCGTTCAGGGACGAGCTTGGAGGCAGCGGCGACGGAGAGACGGGATGGCGAAAGCACCGCGCGGCTGCTCGACGAGTCTCGAACAGCAGCTGGCTGATGAAACTCCGACCGTGCAGCGGTTCAGCGAGGGCGGCGTCGGACTTGGAGGGCGAGCAGCAGCAGCAAACGCAGAGATGACTGTGCACTAGTCGTCGCGAATTTGGCGGTAGCTCTGTTGTAATGTCCGTTTTTTTTTAATTAAGGGGTGTTTGCTTTTTGTGAATATCTTGTTTAAGATATGGTGTGGTATGTTTTATTTGTTTTACATTATTTATGGGTGTGAATTTTTAGTTTATGGTTTTTGAAAAGCAAATTAATATCCTAATTAATAAATTAAATATCTCTCTCTCTCTCTCTCCCTCTCTCTCTCGGTTCTCTCCCTCACCCCACGATCTTCTCAACCCCCCCCACTCCCACAAAACCGATATCTTTCCCTTCCCAATCACAATCAATCATCGGTTCTCTCTTCTCCCTCACAATCTCAACACCGGTAAGCTTCCTCCCTTCTCCCTCTCGGTTTTTACCTTCTTCCATTCACTCCCTCTCATCATCTTCTTGGATTCCTCAAGGTGATACCCTCCTTCGTCGTGAATCGGAGTCGTAAGAGGAAGTAAAGCTTTTACACTACGTTGAACTATCCGGGAAAGGTAATACAAGGCCTCAACTCTCGTTTAATTCGAAAAACATGCATGTAGGACGTTTTGGGAAGGTTTAGATGCTGAATAGGTTTTGTGATTATGTGTTGTTGTCGAGCATGTTTTGTTAGTAACTGACAGTGGGTTCCGACCCCGTTTTGACTGAGCAAACGATCTCCTTTTGGTACGAAATTTTAACCGTATAAACTTGGATGTGTCTTCGGTGTGGTGTGTAAATTTCAGCTTCATTGGATGTCGTATGATTTTACTATGATTTTTGCAAGTAAACTGCGCAGTTCTGCGTGTGGTGTGTTCTGGGTGATGTTTGTGTGTGCTTTGGGTGTGTTTCTGAGTGTTGTGTTTTGTGAAGCATGTGGGTGTGTTTGGCCAAGAGATGGCTCGGGAAAATCAGTGTTTGGTTCGAGGGTTTCGTGTGTGTTGGCCGAGAGTTGTAGGGTTCGGCCTAGGGCAGTGTTGTGGAGAGTTTTGAAGGGATGACCCAGGTGTTTGGGTGTGTTTTGGGACGTAGGAGGTGTGGTGTGAATGTCGTATAGGGTTTGAGAATCGGAGGTTGGAGGAAAGTGAGTGTACACTGGACTGTGCCGAGACAGGTGCCGAGCTGTGCCGAGACAGGTGCCGAGCTGTGCCGAGACAGGTGCCGAGCTGTGCCGAGACAGGTGCCGAGCTGTGCCGAGACAAGTGCCGAGCTGTGCCGAGACAGGTGCCGAGCTGTGCCGAGACAGGTGCCGAGACAGGTGCCGAGCTGTGCCGAGACAGGTGCCGAGCTGTGCCGAGACAAGTGCCGAGCTGTGCCGAGACAGGTGCCGAGCTGTGCCGAGACAGGTGCCGAGCTGTGCCGAGACAGGCGGCCGGGGTGCCGAGCCAGGCGGCCGAAACGGTCGGCCGAGGTGCCGAGCCAGGCGGCCGAGGTACCGAGCCAGGCGGCCGAGACGGTCGGCCGAGGTGCCGAGCCAGGCGGCCGAGACGGTCGGCCGAGGTGCCGAGCCAGGCGGCCGAGACACCGAGCCAGGCCGAGACGCCGATCCTTTTTCCGAGCTTTTTCCGAACCTTTTCCGAGCCAAGTGAGCCGTTGCACAGTAAGGGTATGCCAGGAGTTTGAGTGTTGTGTGTGTGTCGTGTGCGCGTTTTGAGTACGTCGTATGCGTGTCGGGTGCGTGCGGGGTGTGTTTTCGGGCGTGTCTTTGTGTGTTTGGCTTATGAGATGTTGTTGAGTGTGTGTTCGTGTAACGTGCTAGATGTTGAAGTCGTCCACGTAGGAATCATGCATTGTCGTTTAAACATCGTCTACCCTGACTCTAATCATGATTTATTTATCTTTCAAAAAGGGTGATCTTTTACGAGGAAAGTGTGGTTGAAGGGAACTGTTTTAAAAGCTAAGCAATCGAGGTGGGCTTTTCTACCCTACTTTTATGTGGGTTATCTTTAAATACGGACTTTGTTCCGGAAATGTTTATGGAGGTGAACTGTTTGTCTTGCCAATTGTTTTGTTTTGAAACCTATCTGAAGTGGTTTACCACATATGTTTAATCGAATTCGGGTCTGTTGGGCTGCGAACCCTCAGGCTAGTGTACACGAGACCGGGAGCCATCTGAGAGCAAGTTGGCCGGTCTAGTTGACCTGGGGTGTGGCCACGCCCCTTGTCATGGTTGGATCAGATAGTGTATGATAGTGGGAATAAGGGTGGCAATATCTGAAAATGACTGCGCAGTCGAATTTATGAAATATATTTTGTGTACTTGGGTTATTTTTTTTCTTACACTTAAAACCCCAAGGTTACACTGATGTGGCATGACAAACTATGATTTTGGCGTGTGTCCACTGAGTGCAATAAGTACTCAGCCCTGCATGTTGTTTTCTTAATGTGCAGGTTGAGCGGCGATGGGGATGACGGATGTTGAGCAGTGAAAGCCAAATGAGTGTTTTACTTGGTCTTTTGGATGGTGTCGTGTCGTCATACCCGGCATCATCTGTCTTTTGGTCTTTTCCGCTGCTTTGTAATCCGATACATTGTTTTTATTTAACTCTGTTTACATTAACTTTAGAAATGTCTTCTTAGTACAATGTTTGAAGTGAACTTCTTTTTAATAAATGCTTTTGGGTCAAATATTCCTGTTCTCCCCTTTCTTCCCCGCTTCTTTATTCCTCCCCTAGTCGCGGTCCACCGTACTTCCTATCCTTAGGAAATGCGGGCGTGACATCTGTGTTGCCGAGAAAAGAGAAGGGATGAAAGAGGAGGCCGGAGGCTTCAACTCGCGATGTTGGCGGCGAGGGTGATGTGTTTTGCGGGCGACAATCAGCGAAGGAGAAGAGAGATGGGACGACAGCCGTGAATTCGTCGGAGACGGCATGACATCGTTGCCGGAAGAGGAGAAAAAGATGAGCACTGCGTGAAGGCGTGAAGTGAGATGCTAGACTTTGTTGAGTTCTGATTTTGAGAGCTTCAAATCCAAATTTCACGTAAGGTGAGGAAAAGACATGAAAGTTGGGCCTTATAAATTTTAATATTTGGGCCTAATGAATAAATTTTAATATTTGGGCTTATTGTTTTGATAAGGAGTTGGAATTGATTTGGGTTGAGATAAATTAATTGAATGGAAGATTGGGCCGGAGTACTCTAAATCAATGGGTGACTTCAAGCACGCTTTTCGAGGACGGAATGAAACACAAGTTAAAGCTTTAAATGAACGAGGTGGGCTTTCTTTTTAAATAAGGGCAATGCCCAAAGTATATTTTTATGTGAAAATGATATGAATATTTGTCATGCCATGTTTTGTTTTATTCTATGGAACCTATCTGATGTGGCTTTTGCCATCAATGGATAATCGAATTCGGGTCTGTCTAGGGAGTGAGTCCCTATTCAGGCTAGTGTACACCAATGGGGATCGTGAGCCGTCTTTTGGGTCGGCCGGTCTAGTGACTTGGGATGTGGCCACATTCCTTGTCATCAATGGATCAGATATGGTAGACATCTATGGGAAAATGGTTGATCAACCAAATTTTACGATGGAAATGATTTTAGTGTCTTGGGCGATTTCTGAAGTTAAAATCCCAAGGTCACTCAATGGTGGCATGATAAATACTTTTTATAAAATGTTTTCGGCATGAGTCCACTGAGTGCATCAAGTACTCAGCCATGCTTTTCTTTTAAAAATTTCAGGTTGAGCGTGACGGGTGCGGTGGGTGTTGAGCAAGACCGTTGAAGAAATTAAGTGTTTAGAATGTGTCATGTCTTCACACGTGGCATATTCATTCTCTCAAATGTTTCCGCTAAGTAGTTGTTCTTCTTTTGAGTTCTTGTATCGCTGAAATATTATTCATTTTTGGAGTTGTTGATTGTTGAGATACTCTGATTTTATTCGAGCTATTCCCATTTGTTTCGAGCTATGGTCGAGTTGCGTTGTTTTCCCCTTTCTTCCCCGCTTCTTTAACCCTCCCCTAGTCGCGATCAACCGTTTTTCTATCCTTAGAAAATGCGGGCGTGACATCCTCTCCACATACTGTTCGTGGGTTGTACTCGACGCAAGCTCCCACAACATCTCCTTAAAATTCTCCCCGATGAATCTCTTCTTGAAGTTGTTGTATATGTGCTGCACACAGAAGCGATGCTCGCTCTGTGGGAAATCCTCAAGGATTGCTTTTGCAAGACCCTACCAAATGCATGTAACACAACACCCATTAGTACATGTATAAGCCACAACACATACAGAAAATTTATAATCACACTCGAACTAATACTCTTATAGGCGAAATCACAACTGAAGTAGTATTATTTAAAAAATCACAATTAAAGTATACACTTTTTACTGAAATCACATTACTCGTACCTTTTGCTTATCAGACATGAAGACAACTCTTGGGCATTCTCCTATAAGCCGGTGTCCTATGCCAGATAGCCGAGGAACCATTTCCACTGCTCATAGCTCTCAGCCTCAGTCACCGCCCACGCAATAGGCCACCAGTCGTTGTTTGGATCAATTCCCATGGCCGTCATAAGTTGGCCTCTGTACGTACCTCGCAAGAAACAGTCATCCAAGAAGATAATCAGACGGTAAAAACGCATCCAACCTTTTTTCAACGGCCCGAGGCAACAATAAAACCGCAAGAATCTCGGGCCCACAGCTTCAGGATCCCTGAAGTTCTCGTAGTGTATATGCACACTAGAGTCAACGTGTATCCGTTCCAATTCAGCTTTGTAGTTGAACAGTCTCCGATATTGGAGTCCCTCCTTGCAAAAAATACCTTCTAATGCAATGTCTCTTGCGCGATACGCCTTCATCCTGCCAACTTTGAGCCCGAACTCCTCATCGACACACTGCCGTATAGCCGCCAATGGGATGTGTGGATTCGCTTTGATTTTCTCCATGTAACGCTCAGCTAGCCACTTGGACGTCAACCATCTCTGATCCAACACTTGAGAGCATGTGTGAGCATGATCTCTGTGCATATTCACTACCACAAAATCGGTGTTGTTGTGGGTTTCGATCTTCCTTGCATAAACATACCATTCACATGACTTTCCTTTACAAATAGCACGAAGTCTTTTGCCATCATTCTTGGATACATCTACACGGCGTCTGCTCATTATCGCGTACGGGCGAATGACCTTATAGAAGAAATCTCTATCCTTGAAAAAATCATCAGGCTTCCAATTTGGAAGCTCATTTGTCAGCTTGAAGGGGGTGTACTCGATACCCTTTCTACGCAAGCCTTCCAAATCCTCTAGATCTTGTAGATCTTGTAGCTCATCAACTATCTCTTGCTCGTATAGAGGGTTTGTATCTGACGAGTTCCTTTTCTCAACAACAGGGGAGAACCTTCGCATTTTCTTGGACCCTCCACTGCTTTCACCAGGCTGCTGTCCATACCCTTGTGCGTCGGTCTCTGGCTCCGCACCCCCTTGTTGTCTCGCCTCCTGTTCCGGGCATTGTTGCCGACATAACGACTCGTAATATGAGGTAAACATTTGTTCATCACGATACATGTTGGCCAACGAGATAAAATGGCCGACCTCATCATCATCATCATCATCATCGTCAGTACTTCCCTCGTTATGAAGATGACATCCGTCGGGAACATAATCGGACGACGGACAATAAACATCTTCCGCCCCCTAATGGGGTACATCTCCTACCACTGGTACGGGTTCTTCACATGCTGCTTTAGCTGGAGCCGACTCTTGCACTTGGGTGTCAGCTTCGGACATGAACAATTCATGGGTAATGTCCTCAATGATTGGAAAGATATCATTGTCTACGCGTATGTCCGGCTGTGGCTGACAACCACTGTCCATTACCGGTCGGTACACGTCTTCATCTGCAAATGCTCCTGCCCTGTCCGAATCTGGTTGGTGAACTACAGATTCAGACTCAGTTGCAGGTTCATCGACATGCACACTTGGACCAATCGGAATGGAATGGTCCACAAATAAAGGTCTACCTACATCCTGCAATACACAAAATCACAAATGAGAGACTAAATCACAAATGAGGTACACCAAATGTACACAAATGAGATACACAAAATGTATACAAAATCACAAATGAGGTACTAAATCAATTGTGTAAATTGCAACTCATTACCTCTGGTACGTGTGCATGGGAGTCTCCACCTCCAACTTCTCCTACTTCTCCAACACATCCTCCTCCAACTTCTGCTATACATTCAACGTCGGGTGCTGCTACTGATACTTCTCCAATCTCAGAGACCGGGGCTTCGGTTTGTACTGATTCAGATGATACCGCTTCAAATGCATTCGCCAAATTTTGACTAGATACCTCCTCGTCCCTCTTCCTCTTAGCACGATCATCGTCTAAACTCTTCGTAAGATATTCCTCGAACTCTACATCCCTATCATACCAGCCAATCATTAAAGGTTTATTCCGGTGCCCTTGAAACTGACCTCGCTGCCTCCTCATCGGTCTAGGCTTTTGCTTTGGCACATTCGGTTCGGTTTCTTCATTCTCTTCAATAATGACTCATGGGGGGTTTAGACGCCCTGAATCTGAGAAGCTCTTGGGCTTTATCCTTCATTTTCTTCAATATAGCGTCAGCCCGGGTTATCTCCACAACATAGATGTGAACTAACTTTGTCGTAGTAGACACCACTTTGAGGAAATCCTTCATATGTGTATCATCAACAATGGGCAACAACGGGCCGCAGATTAAAACCCCCGCGCAGTCATTACTGTACTATGGATCACAATAATAGAACTCACATATCATCTTCCTATCATACTTCAACTTTAACACCATGCTCGAGAGGTCTATAAGCTCGAAATGGTTTATGTTGCAGAAATCGAAGTATGTCAAATACCCACCAACATATTTTTTCTCATCGTTGGTATTGAAGAATGAACCGCCATGATGGAAAGCAACTGAAAACTTTCCAGTTGCATCCCCTGTTAAGGAGAACAATAATCGGACAATTAAAATCAAACCAAAACAGTCAAAAATATTCACAAAAAAAACAATTTCTGGAGCCCTGAATCACAAACTGAGGATTAAAAATCAATTTCCGGAGAAACAAAAATATATTCACAAAAAAAATCAATTTCCTAAACCCTAAATCACAAACCAAGGAATATATGAAGTTAATTTAAAAAAAAAAAAAACTTACTGTATTCATCTTCTGGGACGAAAAAATCAAGATCAGGATCTCGGATATCCCAAGTTTCTTCTTCCACATCTATGACCACCGGTGCATGTCTCGGTGGTGGTCGCCAGTGTGGTGACGATGGCGGGGAGGTGGGTTCCCTGTTACGGCGAGACAAATTCCGTGACGACGAAGCGCCTGAGGATCCAGCGCGCTTCCGTTTAGGCGCCATTCATGCAAGATAGTTTTTCACAGAGGGGGGGGGGGCAGAGAGAATGAAGAGTGAGAACAATGTTTTACAATTTTTAGGCGGGGTGGCAGAGTGAACTTCCTTTTTTGCTAAAATTTTAGGCGGGGTGGGAGTGAAGGCCGAAAATAAGGCTTGTGAAATTTTTGAAAGTTATTTGATAAATCACAACTGGAGTCCTGTATACGTGGCAGGTATGTGTGGTCGAACTGCTTATGAACCGTCGTTGACGCACCCATCATAACTGACGCACGACCGTCAAATCACGCCAGGGTTGCAGGCAGCCACTGCAGAATCCATGCGGTATGACCATAATGCCCTTTTAGGGCTGAAGGGTCTTTTGGTCCGATAAAACCTGATATGTGATTATGTTAAAGGCCAGAGACTTATGGCGATATTTTTTTTGTCAGGGGTATGGAGTAAAACAAATGGAAACGTCAGGGATGGTTTATGTAGTTCAATCTATCAAATAAGTATATCAAACCAGAATATACACACTTTTTTCTCAACTTTTCATTTGTATATTTGTATATGCAAATATAATATATTTCACATGCTACACATGAATTTGGTATATACCTTATGCCTTTTCTAATTACTTAGTGACTTCAAATATTCCCAATATTATTTTGTTGAAATTTATCTAATGACATTTGAACGATAAAATTTTCATACTCTTTTCAATTTATTTAGAAAACTAATACTAGCACTTGAAGACTCTTATATACTCCTCCTCGTATAATCCATATCATATAAAACTATATAGATTTAGAAAGCACTGATAAATTTTTAAAAAAAAATGCTTTCTCATTTAATTTAACCACTCTTTCTAGCAAGTCCAAGTGTTACAACATCAAGTTGAACAATTTGATTAATAGTAGTAGTTTATATATACCCAATTTCTATCTTATCTAGAAGTACCCAAAAAGTGACAATTTCAGCTGTTTCTCCACTTGCCACCATCTCATGAAAATATATATACACGTATATAATCTACATATAATATTGATGAAACTTTATTAAATCTTTATTCATGTTAGTTCCCATGATTGACAACATCATCCACCATTCACTTTCTAACTAACAAATCAAAAAATAATTAGATATTTTTTCTTTCAAGATTCTCATTTCATCCAATGATATAACACTTCATGGATCTCGTTTCCTTTTAAATAATAGTCTAACTCGAAATCCAGCTCTAAATTAATAGAAATAAACAATTAATTCGAATTCAATTAAAGTTTACGATTACAAGAATTGGTTATTGAGTAGAGTTATACCATGTGTTACATTAATATATACGCATTCTTATTAACACATTTGAAGTTAGGAAAATTAATTAAGCTAAATGGTGGACTTTAATGCTCAATTTTGTCAAGAATGATACACGATCACATTAGAAAATACAAGGAATCGTTCATTGGAGTATTTATTTAAATCGAACGTAAATCTTGTTTGACTCGTTAGTTAGAATTAAAGCATTATACTTAGAAATATATCGTTCAAACGTGAAATATTGATATTTACTCAAACAACATTAATATTATAAATTTGTAATAGTTGTAGAATGGGGCTCGTTGTTTATAAATAATTTGATTTTTTTTGCCCACATGCAATATTATTTCACATTATTTATAGTAGTATAGTTCTCCCTCCATCCATGAATCATGTCCCATTTTGCTATTTTGAGATGTCTGTTTTAAGTCTCATTTGCTTTTTCCATTTTAGATAAAGAGACTCATCATTCATCTAATTCATTACATTCAACATTCTATTATCAAATCAACATATAAAAATGAGCCCCATTTTTTACAAATTTATTTCCCAATTTTTCTTCATAAAGTCAAATTTCTTAAAATCGTATCAATTAAATGAGACTATAAATGACTGGACGAAGGGAGTAATATCGTTTGCATACGATGTAGTCATTCAGCACCTACTTACGGTATAATGCTTGTAAAATTATCATGATATGTACATACATAAATCGCATACATAATTCTAAACAAATCAAAATCTTAATTAATTTCTTGGCACATTCACAAAAATAATAAATAAATAAAAATATCGCATAGTAAATCGAGGATTAGAATGATACACGTCTAGAAGTATCAAAATGAGAGGTGCATATGCAAGTGTAGTTATTATAATGACTACTATTAATCAAGTGGTGAGATTACAAATCTTAGTAAAGTGAGACAACTAAAAAAAATTAGTGATTAACTCTACATTATGTAAGTTCGACCTAACACATGCATGAATCAATTTAACGGCTAGAATCTTTTATAAACATGAGGGGATCTGAAAATTAATTTTGTGATAATATTTAACATTATAAAGGTGAATTGATTAATGTACTTAATTTCAACCATACCTCAAATCCAAAATTATGCACTATGAATGGTCTTCAAAATGAGGGGATGTGTAACTAACATTAGTTAGAAAATTATCCAAAACCCTTAAATTGAAGAAAATGACCTAAAAATATAGTAAACCTAATCGTTCGAACCTTTCATCAAAAGTGTGCGATGATACCGAACACTTTATCAATGGGGCCTATTGTATGAACTTACACTTTTATTAATAAGATATTTCTCTTCAACCTATAATTCGAAGGTTCAAGTCATAATAACTACGTACTGAGATAAATGAACAATTATTGTCTATTAATAAAAATAAAGTAAAACCTAGTAGGAGTACTATAAATTACCATCATCACAAAATGACTAGCATATTGTTAGTTGAAGGTGGGGCAAATTAAAAAGACAAAGAAGAAAATAAAAAGGTTGGAGATAGTCAGATAGTCTTGAAAAATGGAAATGAACGAATTGTCGTGGACAAACCGAAATAAAATTTATTGATTATTAATGAAGATAAATCTAGAAATCTCTTAAATAGGTGGGCCATAAAATGTTACTACTAATTTGTAGTTAAGATCATAAATGCCAAGTGGTCAATATAACTTTTCTTGTTCAAGATTAATGTATCCACCAAATGATTGCTACATCCCATTCCATGAAAAATACTAAAATAGTTTCATTTTTTTAGTATGAGATATTTATAAAAATAGTTTTATTTTTAAAAATAAAAAATTGTTCTTTTATATTTTATCCATTTTTTCTTATCTCTCTTATACTTTATGCACTTTTTTTTCTCGTGTCATCCATAATGAGACTATTTTTATGAACAGAGAATATATCCACTAATTCATTCGCTGGTTTATAGTAGCTTCAGAAGGAGAGAATAAACTAGCCCAAGAATTAAAGACTTGTATATATCCAAAGTCGTAGATCAAATCTCTAGTATTGATTAAGAATGGATGAGGCACAATCAATGAGGAATTTGCATCATCCACCTTAAATTGTTGAACACATACATACATATATAAATAAAGAAATAGAAATTGAAAATAAAAGAGTTCCACTAAATTACTAACACTGACACATGCAGGTGTGTGTGTTGGGATGGGATCCCCTGCTGTGGTGGGAGCACAGCAGGGGCTGCTGTGCCTCTCCCATACAAATATTTTAATATTAAATTTAAATTATAAAAAAAAAAAAAAAAATTAAAATATTTTTGTGAGGAGCAGCAGCCCCTGCTGTGCTCCCACCACAGCAGGGGATCCCATCCCGTGTGTGTTCATATATATATATATATATATATATATATATATATATGATTCTACAATTCACAATTGCAAGAACTCAATAACCCCTCAACTCCCCAACCAAGGCCAATTTGGTAATTTTGTGGAAGAATGAAAACTCTCTGAAATCTCAAAATCCAAAGAGAAACAAAGATGATAGAGAAGAAGAATATAATTCTGATTCCATATCCAGCCCAAGGCCACGTCACTCCCATGCTCAAGCTCGCCGCCGTCATCGCCGCCCTCGGCCGCCTCCGCCCGGTGCTTCTCACGCCGGAGTTCATCCACCGCCGCATCTCCCCGCAGATCCGCCCCGCAGACGGCGTGCTCTGCCTGCCCCTCACCGACGGCCTGGGCGACGGCGCTGCGCCTGATTTCTTCGCCGTCGAGAGGGCGATGGAGGAGAGCATGCCGCCGGCGCTCGACCGCGTGCTCCGGGAGATGGCCGGCGCCGTCGCCTGCGTCGTGGCGGACCTCCTGGCCTCGTGGGCCGTGGAGGTGGCGAGGCGGTGCGGCGTGAAGGCGGTCGGGTTCTGGCCGGCCATGCACGCCACTTACCGCCTCGTCTCCGCCATTCCGGACTTGGTCCGGACGGGGGTTATATCGGAAAATGGTACGTGTTTTTTAGTTTTTATTTAATTTTTTGGAAAAAAGTATTTAGTTGGAATTTTATGGAGTAGTTGTGATAATTATTGCATGTATAACATGTGTGCGAACTAGATGTATGAGGAAAAAATAAATGCTACTATATTAAAACTTTATTTTTCGAGTGAAGTATTATCAATTATAATAAGTTGATGATATTTTTTGAAGATTCATTCTAGAAAAGATAAGTGACACGAGGAGTATTAGTGTTGGATAAGTATTTGTTATGGATTTTTTTGACTCATAGGTCATGTTTGGTTGGCGAGAAAGTAAAGTAGGCAGGGAAAATGATTCCTGAGAAAATGAATCCCTGGAATATGATTCCCAATAACTTTATTTTCATGTGTTTGGAAAAAATCAAGATTTTAAATTTTATATTTGATTGAAACATCAAACTGAAAATATACTTATTATATTTTATTTACAAAGAATAATAATAATAAAAATTTTAATAAAATATTAATTACAAATAATAATAATTATTATATTATTATATTTATTATTATGATAAATAGTTTAAATATGGATCATCCATCACAATATATAATAATACAATTATAATTATAGTTACATGGAGTATTATAATAATAAATATTATTATTATTATTATTATTATTATTATTATTATTATTATTATTATTATTATTATTATTATTACAGATATTATAATCAAATAAATTTTATAATATAAAATTTTACTACTATTTTATTAATTAATTATTAATTTATAAAATAGTAATTAGTATTTATTACTATTATATAGTAATTTATATTATATAATTATATTTTAATTATTTAATAAATTATTAATTATTATTATGATAATAACAATTATATATAAATATTATAATAACATGGTTATAATTAGGATAGTTTTAATTATAGTTATTTATTATATTGAAATTAAGTATGATTTATAATTTTAAATTATTTTTAAAATATTGTAATTAATAATAATAATAATAATAATAATATATTGCATTAAATATGTAAGAATCCTATAATTGGGAAAAAGAATACCTAAGAAAAGTTATGATTCAGAATCCTGGAAAGTTGTACTAACTTTCTTTGTTCTCAGGATTCTGATTACTTTCCCAGTTTGATTAAAAATCGAAACAAACACAGGAATTTAAAATTTAAGGAATCAGATTACTTTCTCAGACAGAATCCTGACAACCAAACATGGCTATAAAGTAAAAGTTAGCAATGGATTTTTTATATTTTTTCTAAATATTGAATGATTGAAATAACTAGAGGTTCATGTTTATTTCATAATCTAGTTTGATGGAAAATTAAAAAGTTGAGAGTTTTCTTTTTATAACTTCCAAAAGTATATTATATACTACTATTAGTCATGTGAATAAACATGCAAAGCACTGTTTTTGTATGATAAATACGACTTAATTGTAAAATGCTTAGGTTGAAATTTGAATCACCTAATTGTATTTCTTCAACACTCTTAATAAATATTAAAAGAGCACAGTGTTTATACCAAATCTCATACCAAATTACCAACTGATCAAAGATATCATGATCATATAACATGCGCTAGCTGCATCACGTGATCAATCATGTTTCTTTTTTTTTTAAATCAATCATAAGTATTTTGATTGCTCTACTAAGAAACATAATTGACATTATCATCTTATAAACTTGAAAGTCATACAATAATAAAAAAGTCTATTATCTGAACAGTTGATTTTAATCTTACCTATCCATCGATTGAAATAATTTCTCGTATCTATATTCTGTTATTTTTGGATCATTAAGATTCGTTGACCCACGTAATCATGTGCATGAATATACCTATAAAATTCAATAAACCATTATATTATTTAGTGAAGTACTCTGCACAACTCATTTACTTTAAATTATTATATTCAAAAGAATTGAATAAAAAAGATCTAGCTAGATTCTGACCAGCAAAATTCTAGGCGAAATGTGCGTATTGCAATTGAGTTCAACAAATTTAATCAATATAAGCATGTGTTCGAAATAATTCATTTTTAGTCAAATAAAATTTTATTGTGCTATGTCTTTATAATTACATAGATTATGATTATGATTATGATGTGGCAGGTTGTCCAAGAAATCCAAGTGATCCCATTTCTTTGTCTTCCCATGAGCCTACATTGACTACAAGTGACCTACCATGGCTTATTGGTTCTTCAAAGGCTCGGATTTCAAGATTCAAGTTTTGGAATAGAACTATTGAACGATCCAAAACTCTCCAATTTCTTCTAATTAACACATTTTCAGATGAATCTGAACCCGCAACACAAAAATCGATTAAATTCGACATTCAAGATGTGCCCCGAATTCTCGAAATTGGGCCTTTGATCATGCAAGCCGCGACAACTCACGCTACCACTTTTTGGGAAGAGGACACCCGTTGCTTGGACTGGCTAGACGAGCAACATGTGGGCTCGGTCATGTACATTTCTTTCGGGAGCTGGGTGAGCCCAATTGGCGAAACAAAGGTAAAATCTCTAGCATTGACTCTCGAGGCCATGAAGAGGCCATTCATTTGGGTATTGGGGCCCACGTGGCGTTGGGGGTTGCCCGAAGGGTATGCCGAGAGAGTGGTTTCCTACGGGAGGATCGTCGAGTGGGCCCCGCAGATCGAGGTGTTGCGACATCCGGCTGTCGGTTGTTATTTGACACACTGTGGATGGAACTCAACTATGGAAGCCATACAGTGCAAGAAGCCTCTCTTGTGCTATCCCATCGGGGGTGATCAACTTTTGAACTGTGTTTATATCACAAACAAGTGGAAAATTGGCTTGAAGATTGAAAGATTCGGAATTGAAGAGGTCGAGAATGGGATTAGAAAAGTGGAAGATGAGAAATTTAAGGGGAGAATTGAGAAGCTAAATGACAAATTATTTGGAAAGGAAGGGAGCTCCAAAGCAATGGCAAATTTATCAACGTTCATTAAAGAACACATAATTTAAGTATCTATTGTAATTATATACATCACTATAATAAATGTATATTAATTTGAAGGGTCTAGTTGTACTAATGTGATGCATTATGGATTTTCTTATAAAATAGATTAGAGTCATTCATAACATATTACTGATTGTCTGATTTTATCAACCCCAAAAGTTCAAATTTGGAGGCAAATTTGACTCCAATGTAAGTGGTTAAAATTCAATGCAAATAACCTTTAGGATCAGTTTGTTTTGAGATAAAAATAGCCTTTCTAAGAGAATATGACTACTTTCTGAGAATATTATTTTTGATAGGTTATTTATTCTGTGCTTCTGAATTTATATTCAATAAATGAGTTATTTTAAACTAAAATTTGAATATAAAATTATAAATGTATATCACACATATAACTTTCCCTTTGGATAAATAATAAGAAAAATCCTCTACTACTTTTTGCTTAACATTTTTAAAATTTCCATTTTTAATAAGGCTAATTTTGCTTGACTTGCAAAAGTAATTGAATTATTATAATGTTTCCATTTTTTAACACTTCTATTGGAATTTGAAGGATAAATGTTTTTGAATAACTAAAAGAGAAAAGATTTTCGTACATAATTTCTACGTACATAATGCCCTTAATTTTTAAATCGGATCGAACCAGTTTTATATTAACTGGTTTTATTATTAACTCTATTGTTTACTTACTAAATTATCCCTTATTATATTTTAAATCCTAAAAAAACATTAATCTTGACATTCCAAATGAAATCCCCACTCCCACTCCCGATTATATCAATCTCTCAAATTAAATCACCATATCTCCCACCTACTCGTATTCCATCCATTAAATCTTATCTCATCAAATTAAATTTCCACATCTAATACTCCTACTCATGGGAAAATCGGGTTTATGGGGGAGTTTACACTAAATATTACGTAAATGTACCCATTTTGTTATCTATTCCACAAATGGGAAAAACGCCAACCACATTGGCGTTTTTATTAGTAAATACGCCAACGTCATTGGCGTGTTTTAAGGTAAATACGCCAACGATGATGGCGTTTTATACTTGTGCCGTATTTTGGGTGTATGCTCTCGGATTGTAATTACGATTAAACACGCCAACTTGGTTGGCGTGTATAAATAAAAAAATGTATTTGTAAATGGCGTGTTTTCTTTGTTGAAACGCCGAAGCGGTTTGACGTTTTGTAAAAGACGCCATTCTGAGTGGCGTATTTACTTAATCATGAAAAACGCCATTCTGAGTGGCGTGTTTAATCAGACTGATATACCAGGCGTTCCTCCCCCAAATCGCGAAAACCTCACAACACACAGCCTTCGCGATTTCTCCAGCTGCGCGCCTTCTCTCCGTGATTTCGGCCTACATTCATCAATCGGTGCTATTCTCCCCCAAATTCATCTATTTTATTCGGTTAGTATGCTTACCTTTTACATAATTATAGTAATTGGTGGATAGCTAGGGTTTGTAATGGGTTGTGAATTGAGTAGAAATATTATGCATTTTGGATTGGTTGAATGATATTATTGTTGATTATTATGTTGGATTGTGTTGGGTTTAAGTTAATTTGTGTATAAATTTGATTATAAGCCTAAACCCTAGGGTTTTTATAGCTAAAAAATTGGGCAAATTGTTTTGATTTATGTGGGTTTTGGTTGATTAGTTTAGATTGTTAAATTTGTTTAGGTTAGGCAAAATTGAAATTGGTAGGTTGGGCGAATTGTTAATTGAAATTGTTAATTTTGTGTAGGTGAATTGGTTTATGATTTTGAATGTGCAATGTTGTGTAACTTGCTTATTTGATGTTGGTGTTCAATTTTGTGATATTGGATTAAATTGTATCTAATTATTGAAATGGTTTATGGTTGGTTATTGTTGAATTTGGTTTATGAAATTGGATTAAATGTTATGGTTGGTTATTGTTGAATTTGAATTATGTAGGTAAATTATGGCATCATCTTCAACCTCTCGTCGTCGGCTTGCATGTGGTCCTGCGGATCCATCTGTATTATATTTTCAGAGACAACACGTCTCTAACAACATATGGGCAGGAGTTCCATCCGAAGATGTACGCTGCCGACGATTTGAAGGAAAAATTTGGGATGTTCCCATCCAGCAACATGTCTTGACAATAGTGGACCAGATGGGGTTTGGGGGTATGTTAAGGTGTGGTAAACCAAAAGAAATTGACCACCATCTTATCACAGCTCTGATTGAACGTTGGAGGCCAGAGACTCACACGTTTCACTTTCCAGTCGGTGAAGCGACTGTGACACTGGAAGACGTGGAGGTCTTATGGGGCCTGAAAGTTGATGGAGAGGCTCTGACAACTTACATCCCCCCGACGGACGCGGGATATTGGACGGACAGGTGTATGGATTTTCTAGGATTCATACCGGAAGCATCCGAGTTGAAGGAAATGGCTTTTAAGCAGACGAGCTTATCGCGCCAATTGAGGATTGAGCTGTCTAATGACCACGAACACTACATATATGCTCAGCGGGCTCGTATCTATTGTCTGCTATTACTTGGTGGTCTGATGATCCCCAACGCCACCGGAAATAAAATTCCGTTCTTCTACCTACACTTTTTCATGGATATAGAACGGTGTTCTACATATAGCTGGGGTGGGGCGACGCTTGCTTGCTTGTACCACAATTTGTGTGAAGCGGCCGTTGGTCAGAGGACGGATGTAGGGGGAGCCTTAACTCTATTACAACTTTGGGCTTGGGAGAGAATCCCAAATATTAGACCGAGGATGCTAGATCCCGTGCATACAGACTATCTACCATGTGCAAGCGCGTAAGTTGTTCATTAATTGCGTTTTTAAACTTAATGTTCATCAATTTTCGTGTTCTTCGCTCATAATTTAAATTTTTTAGATGGAATGGCCCGGCGTCATATGTAAAAGCACCCGGACATTGTGTTGAAAATTTCCGAGATCAGTTCTCCATGATGCATCCTAATCAGGTACTTCATATATTTATAAAATGTTTTTGGTTTTTTGTTTTTTGTTTTTATGGAAATTATTTTGAAAAATTTGTATCACATGTAGTTTATTTGGAGGCCTTATCTCCACCGGGAGTTGCCGGAAAGTTGTGATGCCGGTCGTCCTATATGGATGTCGATCACAACGCTTATTTGTTGGAATCTGGCTGAGCCACACCTGCCACACCGAGTGTTGCGCCAATTCGGGATTGTCCAACCGTATATCCCGGATCTCCCCCGGTTCCACGGTTCTGATTTTTTGAAACAGGATCGCCGTGGAAAAGCTGGTCGGAATTGGGTTCAATGGCACGCCAATTATATACAGGAGTGGGACAACAGACACTTTACGATATGGACTGATCTGGAGGACAGTACTGAGCCTGTTGCAACGGAAGAATATATGAATTGGTTTCGCCAGATCACTGTGGTGTATTTAACCAAACCCGGCGTGCATGCTGAAGAGGGATTCCACGAAACCGCATCTTCTCATAACTTTACGGTACATTATTTATACTTAACTAAACCCTGATTACTTATTCAAATTCATATTATGATATGTACTTAACTTTGAAAAATTGTAGGTGGAGACGCTTCACAAAATACGTCACTATCTAAGTGGCCGAGCTGCGACAGGACATTTCTGTCCGGATATGGAAACCATTTCGAGGATGGTTGAAGAAGGACTGCAGATATCCGGGGAGCCTCAGCTGATGGACTACCCTCCTTCGCAGCGCTCTGCAATGGACGTGGACGTACCCATAAGGCAAAAGGCAAAACGACGAACCAAGCAGAAAACCGTCCGCGGAGAGTCGTCATCTCAGTTCGTACACGACTCCGATGACGATTTTGAGGACCCACCTCCACCGAGCTCTGCACTTCGAGGCCGTCATTCTATTAGCCATACCGGTGGTACCGGAGAAGATATTGGCCTCAGTGATGTCCCCGCTTCTCCACCGCGGTCGTCTGTGCAGGAGGATCTTGAGAACGCTGTTGTTCAAGATACTCCTCCCTCAAGGATCCCTAGATCTACATCTACTATTGGGAAGGGGATACGGCGTCTGTTTATGCGGAAACGTCGTGACGATTGAACTAATTTGAACTCTTGATATTACTGTAATTTGATATTGATGTTTTTTCATTTGATTTGAACTCATTGATTTTAAGTCTTTATGATTAAGTATTTGGATGTCTGAATTATTATTTCCTAGTAGAAATGAAAATGAAAACAGGCAAATAAAGAGATATTGGCGTTTTTGTGAATGTAAGTCTTTGTGAAAAACGCCAATGCTATTGGCGTTTTTAAGTTAGTTTATATTTTGCCCGTTTTTTCTACAACGAATGCGGACATTCTGAACAAACACGCCATTCCCGTTGGCGTGTTTAATAAGACGCCATTCCCGTTGGCGTGTTATTTAAAAACGCCAACGCTATTGGCGTTTTTAAGTTAGTTTATATTTTGCCCGTTTTGTCTACGACGAATGCGGACATTCTGAACAAACACGCCATTCCCGTTGGCGTTTTTAATAAGACGCCATTCCCGTTGGCGTGTTATTTAAAAACGCCAACGCCATTGGCGTTTTTAAGTTAGTTTTTTCGTTGCTCGTTTTTTCTACGCCGAAAGCGGACATTCTGAACAAACACGCCAGTCCCGTTGGCGTGTTTCAGTAATAACACGCCATTCACGTTGGCGTTTTAAAGTGAAAAGACGCCAATTAAGTAGGCGTCTCTTTAAACACGCCACTCACATCGGCGTGTCCTATAAAAAAACGCTCCCACAGTTAAGAGTTTTTAATCATTTCATCATTATTCAATATATAAGTACATACAAATATTACCCTATACATTAGTCCAAATCTTGCTAAATACAGAAATCCAATATTACACAATGCATACGTTCAATTGTCTCGCCTTTTCCGCGTAAAAAAGCTACGGATCCCCTTCCCGATTCTGGCGGTTGAGAGTCTAGACGGAGGAGTCTCTCGCACAACGACATTCTCTAAATCAACCCCAAAATATTCGTCTCGCACAGAAGACCGAGGTGGAGAATGTGGGACATCACTGAGACCGATGTGTTCGCCTGTACCACCAGTGTGGCTGACAGAGTGACGACCTCGAACTGCAGATCTTGGTGGAGGTGGAGGCATAAAATCGTGATCGACATCATCAGTGTGACTGACAGAATGACGACCTCGAACTGCATATCTTGGTGGAGGTGGAGGCAAAGAATCGTCAGCGGCATCATCTATCAACTGAGTATCCATCCTTGGTGGAGGTGGATGCAAAAAATCGTCAGCGGCATCATCTACCAACTGAGTATCCATCCTTGAATGAGCATTCGGGCAGTTGCGCCTGTCGTGACCTGGTTGACGGCAATGTTTACATCGGCGTCGGGCTCGTGGCTGGTCAGCTTCACGGACATCCATCTGATTAGGAATCCTAGTAGTACGGTATCGACCGCGACTTTTAGGCATTAACTGAGCTCGTGAACATTGCAAAGTCCATTCAGGCACGGCCCAATAATCTTGGTGTCTGGGTGGATTGAACACCGTAGAATATTGGTGTACCCAAACACTTGTGCGGTATACGGGATCAACAAGCGACAGCATGTTGTCGTTTCTAAAACGCGCAACTGCCGCTGCATGTGAACATGGAAGTCTCCACATCTGCCACTTTTGACATTTGCAGTGCGAGTCCAAGTACTTTACCTTCCACTTATTAGCGCCCTTTCCACCAATTCGACGCTTTGTTCGAACCACATAATGCCCTGCAATTGTGTTGGGTGCTCTCACATTATGCAATTGACCTTTTGCATCATTTTTGCACACCTTTTCATGCGCCCACGGGGTAAGTGGTGTGGCACACTGTGTTGATGCAATTGACCGGTCATTGAACCATTCTATTGTCCTCCAGAATATCATATCAATGCAAGCTTTAATTGGGAGTTGTCTTGCGCCTCTCAACACATTGTTGTAAGATTCCACCATATTAGTGGAAACCTCACCCCATCTTTTGTGTTTGTCATACGCCAGATTCCATTTTTCTAACTCCACGGCATCAAGGTACTGCAAAGCCTCGTTGTTGACGTTTCGAAGTAAACGACGTCTGATCTTAAACTTGCGCTTCTTGGTAGCAATACCAATTTTCCAAACAAGTCTTTTGACCATGATACCTTTGTGATTCTGCAAAACATTCTTTCTAACATGTACCAAGCAAAATCTGTGATGACCCACATTGGGTTCTTCTTTCCATATGGGAGAATTCATTGCATCTATGATTCCCACATGCCTATCAGATATGACACATATTTCATGCTTTGCTACATGAAGTCTAATGCGTTCCATAAACCAATTCCAACTTTCTTTGGTTTCCTCATCAACAATGGCATATGCAACAGGCAAACATTTCTTATTAGCATCAAATCCAACGGCAATAAGAATTTTACCTCGACATCGTCCACGTAGATGAGTTCCATCAACCGTTAAAACTGGTTTGCATAGTTGAAAAGCCTCCACAGCTGGTCCAAAAGCCCAGAATACGTACTTGAATACCTTGTTCATACCATTGCTTAATATGTCATCGTGCATCCATTCCACAATTGTGCCAGGATTTTGTCTTTGCACTTCATTCAAATAAGCTGGTAAAACTTTGAACGACCACTCCCATCCACCGTATACAAGCTCAATCGCTGTCCTCCGAGCATACCATGCTTTCTTGTAACTAACTTTGACATGAAATCTATTTTCAATATCCGCCACAATTGCTTTTACCTTGTAGCAAGGATCGTTTTCTATCTGATGGCGAACACTCAACGCTATCATACCCGACGAAAGATTAGCGTGGCCATTATAGTTACGATCCCCCATGCAAGTATGAGCAGTGCTGAACACTCTAATTTGCCAGTGTTCATCATGCTTCCTCAGTGTTGCTCGGCACTCCCACAAACATGGCGGTAAGGACTTATCTTTCGGATTTCCCTGTGGCCACTTACAAACTGCATGCCATCTCTTTCCTTTACTTTCAACAACTGTATATTGTCGGATTTTTTCCAAATGCCAATGAGTCACAGCTGCCTTCAATTCCAACTTCGTTCTAAATTTAGTATGCAAACCGACATTGGTAGGATCCTTTTCACTCCAATAATGCACACTGGGATCATCACGCTCAAAGTTTTTGGGATCAAAACTATCATATGGACCTGGTAAGGTGCGAAAGTAGTGGATTCCAGGCTGTGGGAACTGTGGAACTACTCTTCCTCCAACTGCCCTTCCACCAACTGATGTTTCTCCAACTGCTGTTTCTCCAAGTGGAATGGATGGTCTTGAAGCAACAAATTGTTCATCATCCGACGGATCACCATCTGAGTCTGTACTAACCGTGTCGGAATCTTCAGAATTATAAGGTGATTGTGGATCAAGAAAGTCGGCTTTATCAGGACCTATTATGTCCTCCACCACATCACAATTGTCACGATCCCCTAAATGCACGCCTCCAGCTTCAAAATCTTGTGTTGCAGCTAAATATGGTTCTTCGGCTCTCGTAGACGTACCAACATCAAAATCTTGTGTTGCAGCAAAATATGGTTCTTGGGCTCTCGTTGACGTACCAGCATCATAACTTATGACATGATGACTATGATGTTGAGTAATTGCCGAATACTCAACATATAATTCAATTACACCTCCAATAACCATACTCTCACTAAACATTAGTTGCATGCATACTTCTTCTAGTTGAACACCTATAAACGTGACTCCGGATCCAAAGCATATAGTACGTTTCCATATTATTTGAATATTGTTTTCATATATGCTTATCCCCATCCTTTCACAAATTTTTTCCACAAGGTCATCGTACGAAATTGTTTCATCCAACATAATGAATCCTTTAGCAAAAGGAGGATCATACGAAATAACTGCTCCGGGAATTATCTTTCCACCCCAATATAAATTGACACACCACGTCATACTATCTGCAATAATGTAAAACACAAATAAATATGTATTATTTTTACATTCATCATTATGTAGAGTCAGCCAAAAAATTGACAAAATAATTCTATTAAATACACTACAATATGTATTATCATAACAATCCATAAAATATACTATAACATATAATAGCATAACAATTGGTCAAAATATTTCCATTAAAATATATACTATCATAATAATCCATCAAAATATTAGTGTACCCATAATAATTGGTCAAACTATTATATTAATTACACTACAATATATATTATCACAACAATCAATCAAATATTGGAAGACTAATGTTTAGAAGAATGAGTCTAAAATTTGATATACTAACCGATTAGAAGGACTAATGGTTGAAAGAATTAGCCAAATTCAAAATATCCACGCTTAAATCCACCACCGGGTCGACCCGAGCGAAAGGTTTTTATGCGTTTGGGAAGGGTTTTCGCGTTTTGGGGAGGGAAAGTGTTTAGGGTCGCGATGTTGGGGGAGATCTGATAAGGATATGGTTCAACAGAAACACGCCGCTCAAATTGGCGTTTTTAAGCATAACACGCCAACCTCAGTGGCGTTTTTATTAATTAAACACGCCAACTACATTGGCGTTTTACCTTAAAACACGCCAACTTCATTGGCGTTTTTTCCCGCCGCTGTATTTGGCGAAAATACACCTCCAATAGGACGCGAAGATAAACGCCAATGAGGTTGGCGTTTTTACTAATAGAAACGCCAATGTGGTTGGCGTTTTTCCCATTTTTGGAATAGATAACAAAATGGGTACATTTACGTAATCTTTAGTGTAAAGTGCCCCATAAACCCGATTTTCCCCCTACTCATAGTACATACATTGGCGCAATATTTGTTCTTTTTTGCCACAAATTTCAAATTTCAGTAGATACGATATTCAAAACGATAAAAGAGTATCACTATAGCTACGTATTCATATACAAATATAATAATTTTAACAAATTATATGTACAATTTGAATATTATCTTAAGATAATGCAAATATATATCGGAAATTGGACGTATATAAACTTTTTTGATATTGTAGAAAATTATTATTCATAATTCTTCTTATGCGCAAATTGATGTTTTATATGCATATATTAATGGTTACTTTTATATTCATATAAATTGATTGTTGTGCTCGTACACCAGTAATTAACTTATTTTTAATTGTAATCATTATAGTTTACTTTGAAACGTTTTGTTATGTTGATAACAAATATATAATAATTTATCGAATAATATTCGTGGACATTAATAAAGGTAAATGTGTTAAAAAGTTAAAAAAAATATAAGTAAAATTGTACTCTTTACTTTTTTAAATTGATTGTTTGATTCATTTCTTTATATTTACATTGAATTTCATTATGGTGTGTCGACGTCAACGTTACTAATAACAATCATCGCATGTATATCTACTAATATCATGTATTCTTCTAGGGGGTGGAATTAAATATTTATAAATTTAATATATTTTTATGAAATAATATGGAGTGATAATATTCAACTAGCATTAGTGTCTATTGGTCGTGACAATTAGAATTTATTTATAATATAGATAACATTGACAGTCAAATATATTTAAAAATATTGTCAAACAATAAGAATAAGATATTTAAACATATAATTAATAAAATATATGTTTAAGTATAAAGTGAACTACAAATCTAGTCCGACACATATAGACATGTATTCCATTACACATACATATTATTCATCTAAAATTATATATGAGAATTTCAATGATAATGATTTAATCTATTTTCTTATTATAATCAAGCTTTTTGAAATAAATAGAACATATAGAATATAAATAAAATTACAAAAGGTGTATAGTTCATAACCCCAAAAAGAAAACATTTAAATCTCATAAATATTATAAATGTTTATTTTGGTATACATATAATAAGATGCAATATAGATCAATGAAAAAATTAGGATAAACAAAATAAAAACAATTATACTATCTAAGAAACAAATATAATAAAATAGTATACATAACAAAATAATAGCCCATTTTTTAGTTATTCCCACCAAATTACAATATAAGCAATAAGCAGAGTCTCAGTTTGCTATTTCAGTTTGTTCGCAATAAGAAGTCACAATTCAATTATTATCAACATATAAAAATGAGACTTGAATTCCACCAACTTATTTTACTCACATATTATTATACAACTAAATAAATAAATAAAATTGTATATTATAAACTTGAATAATACAATTCGAAGATATCTGAATGTTAGTTATTAGTGTTCCCGATTTCATAACTAAGATCAATATTATGCTTTGGAAACGGATTTTTGGATGCAGGATATCATTATAAATACAATTTACATGTGCCAACGTAAATTTAATTGTAGTATTTGATAATGATGGCTAATCCAGGCATTTCCCATGTGATTGGAAGGCTTTTGTAGAGGTTTGGTTCATTGTTGTACAAATATACAGTTTACTAATTAATTATATTAACTACAAGATATAAATTAATTGATATTTATGACAATTGTTATGCAAAGTCCTATCAAACAAAATATATGAAATTCTTAATTGTTTAATCTCAATCATATTTATATATTTCTTATCTAATTAAATATTACTATTAAAATTATCAATTGAAAAATAAAAGTGAATAAATTAAATATGATGCAAAGCCATTTAAATACTAAATTCTAGTGAATTCCAATTTGTCATGTGAATTTTTTTTTTATCAATTTTAATCAGTTGTTTGTTGTGAGCTAGATTGTACACGTGTATCCTAAAAATAACGTCATAATATATGTAGATCTACCTCCAATCAATTAATACTGCTAAAACTAACATCATAATATATGCAGATCAAGCTCCAACCAGATCATATGATTAGTCCGGTGGTATTTCTACCTGTACCAAAGGATAGATGTGGGTTCAAAACCTACTAAAACATAGACATTTATTTTTTTTTTTCAAATTTCTTGTGTTTTATGCAATGTTTATCTTTATTTTTTGTAAAGAAAAGATTTGATTTCGAGATTTGATTTTATTTTTAGGGCAATATGTAAATCTTCTGTCTGCAGCAAAGTGTTCGATGAATAGCCAGCTGTCATCTTTCACGATTCATAAAAAACTTTATATTTTTAAAGTTAAATAATTTTCTAAAGATAAAATAGGACAATAAGACTTAATTTATAGAATTTGATTCGATAACACCTAAAATTTTCTATAGATTTTTTCAAAAAATTGAAGAATATCCAAATTTGAAATTCAAAGATAAGGAATTTTTTTAAAATAATAATTCATAAATAAATGGAATTATATAATCAAATAAAATTTCCTGCAAATTCTTTGTTTGTATCTATCAATTTTGATGCCCCATATTCAATAATAATTATACACAATCATGTTAAACACAAAAAATAAATATATTTCTTAGTAATTAATAAATAATAATGAAACAACTACTATCCTAATTAGATGCAATTTGAAACACAAAAATCAGAAGACAATTTATAATATCTTATAAAAGTTATTAGTTAATATTCATTCATCACATTGATATACTTTAATGTTATTCAATAAAAAAAATTGTTATCTATGAATACTAAATTCAATTTGTGGTGTATAAATTGCAAGCGATAATTTTATAACTATAGAAAAAGAAGAAGATAAAGGAAGTGAGAATGGCAAAGAACAAACTGAATAGAGTGGGTGACTAAAAAAGGAATTGATTATATGCAAAAATGAAAGAATGAAGATGAGAGAGATGAGAGATGAGAGATGACTACCACACGTACAAATCCGGAAGAAAGTAGAGGGGGAGAGAGAGCGTAATTAGAGAAAAATCATTACTATTATAGCAAATCTATTCTAGTATATCTATTTCTAAAGGATAAAAATGTATTCTACTAATGGGTTTTCATCTGTTAAAAGAAGCCCCTAAGTATAGAAATACAGACCATATATGGACCGTTAGATCTGAAGATGAATGGCCACGATCTGGATTGTTAAACGTTTTATGTGGGTCATAATAAGAACGATTTGTGTCATGATAAGGGTAATTTAGGAATAAAAAATATAATGAACTGTCCTTCCGTTTTTTAAGAGCGGATTAATTGGGATCATTACTCCACACGCTATTAAGTTGATTCTTCAGTTCCCGCGCCCTTCAATTCCTCTCTCTCACCAAAAACTCATCACAAATTCCTCAAAACCTACAAAGTCGACTAAAAAGCTCGAGTGTCTTCTTCAACCATGGTGGACACAAGATCGTCTGGAACCGTGACACATGACGGAAAAGGTTTGTAAGTTTTTGTATACAATTTGACTGAAGCACAACTCAAATCTGACCCAAATTTCACTTCAATTGGTTGGTTGTAACCTAGTGTATCAACGGATTACTGAGAAGAAGAAGGCACAACCAAAACCTAAAGACCAGAAATGTATGTCGACTACATTGTCTGGGTTATTATTTGAAGGAAAGAAGTTTTAATTGTTTTGGGGCACTCTGCTTTTTGTTCGTGGGTTTTTTCATAATCAATATTTAAAAGTTCAACTCTAAACACTTCTGGATTTGGTATCCATGACCAAAAACCAGGTTAAACATATTTGTATTTACCTTCTGCACCTCTGTTTTCTGGATTTGGTATCCATGACCCAAAACCATGTTAATCATAACTTGATATGATTGTGATTGTATCTCAACTACACAATTGTTGTTTAATGACGAGTATGCCGCAGTATTAACCTCGTTTTTATGCAGGGAATTTGGAGGCAACTAGGAAAGAGACGGAACCGGCAGCGAGCGTAAAAATGTTGAAAAAGGTTGTAGATTTGAATTGATTCATTTGACACTTTGGAATATAATTTTTAATACATAATTAAGTGGGAACATGTCATAGTATGTTGAGTCTGTTGTCATTTTAACAAGGTTAAAGTTATATGTACTAGTATCACGCATGTGCTGTGCACATATTAATATATTTTTAACACATTAATATTTAATTTTAAATTAATTAAACAAAATTAGAATCAATATTAACAATGAACAATATGAGTAACAATTTTGTTATATGCGAATAAAAAATCTATACAAATCAACATTGAAGCATAATAAATTTGAAACAAATCACATACTACTATAATGTTTAAACATTAAACCATGGAGTAGGAAGATAAAAATCTATCACAATAAAGAATTAAACACAATGGATAATTACTCATTATTTTTAAAACTTCTTTATACACTACATTAACTTTAAATTTAAAATCAATCTCATCATTATAAACTAAAACCTTCAATTCTTCACAATTCATCACTCTTCAACAGAACTCATAAGTAAAATAACCCGTTTGTCATCTTTAAAAAAGCCAGCCTCACCACCTAAAACTACAATAAACTAAGGAATAAAATCAATTTTCAATACACAAAATCAATAATCAATATGTATTAAAACGATCATCCGTAGAGCAACACATAAAATGAGACACATGAAAGTAAACAATCGAACAATTCACACCACATGCATTCGATGAAACGACAAAAAATATTTTTATTTGGAATTCTAATGAAATGTTTAAACCAAATTTAAACTTAATGACATTTTCATTATTTTTCCCAAAACTCCCATTTTGTATAGGTATAGATAGATAAATAATAATAATTATTATTATTATAATAATAGATTTAACGGCATAAATATAAAATATTTAGATATCCTATATAGTAGTTCTAGAATCTAGAACTGCCGTTCCAGTCCACCCAAAAACGACGTCGTTGCCTACTCAATTTCATGTAAAAATTGAGGCCTATAGGGTGGTAACTGGATACTGGTAGGCAATCACTCTATCTACTTCATGGCGTTTGCATTCCTATTTTCCATCTAATCTGCAGCTTATAAGATAAGAGATAACTAAAAAAGCTTATAAGATGAGAGGTGGCAAAACACATACTCCAAAATCATTGAAAACACATTCCAACTTGATGACGAAGTTTGATTTGTAGAACATTGAGGAAGGAGAATTCTATGGTGCAATATCAGAGAAATGAGTTAAAACCTAAGCAAACGTCATATATTTATAGCTATAGATTTTATCTGTATCCATTAATTCTGAATTTATAATATTTTTTGATCATGGATTGGAAGCTTTTTCTTTAATTAATAAGTAACTGCCATTTCATATTACTAAGGCCATCCACGATGGGGTGCCCTAAGGCGCGCCCTAAAGCCCGCCTTATGCACCGCCACGTCAGCATTACTAAGTAAAAGTTGATTTTTTAAAAAAAGTTACACGGGTTAGAAAAAAAATGACTATCCTACAAAAGCCCCAACTTCCGGCTCAACTCATCGCTCAACCTCTGGAGGCGCTCGGCTTGGACCGGATCCATACACTTCATAAGGGCGTTGTGCGTATCCAACAACGTTCGCGCCATCGAGGCCGTTGCCAAATCCGCGTAGGCAAGTGTCGCTTGGATCGTCGCCGGGGTCGGGATCAGCGATGGGGGGCGGCGGCCGAGGAGGATGTCGCCTTCGCCTTTCCCTTGTTCTTCGCAGCCTTGACGCCTATGGGACGCCGCCGGGAGGACATCGGTGTGCCGGAACTCTCTTCCTCCGTGCACGTCTGGTTGAGGTCCACCGGACGAGTTCCACTTTCGCTGGTCGTGTAACCACCAGTGTCGGTGGTCTTCGTCCTCTTCGCCGCACCGGTGTGCAGAATCCCGCCTTGGAACTTCTGCTTGTCCCTCAAGAGTGCCCAGATGTTGAAATGCTTGAAGTCGCCGTACATGGACTGGTACGACAACAACGCTCTATCGCGCACGTCGCTCTATTTGTGGAATTCATATAACCTCCCACTCACTCCACGTAGACTTTTCATAGTTCCCATGTTTTTAGCTTTTAAACGTTTATTTTTTTTCATTAATATTACAAAAATTTCATAATGCCAATATTGTGAATATTCCCAAAACTCCCCTTTTATATATTGTATAGATTTACCTTATGTACCTCTGCTTTTGAAGAACTCATGAATTGGTATGAGATATGCTTTCATAATATGGGAAACATGATATGGAAAAAACTCATTTTTTAACCATGATTGGTTGCCACAATCAATGCAAAACAGTGATCAACGTACCTATTCAGATGTTGAAGATGAGTTGGAGAACGACAGGTAATATTGATGACAACAGTGTTTATTTGCTCAGACACCTTGAAGTCTACATGGGTGAAAGAGAGGGTCAATGGAATTGTGGACTATCGACTAAACACAAAGGTGTGCTTCAGTATCTAAGAGCTAAATACAATCGTGTGTTGATAGTGGTAAGAAATAATCATAGCGCATTATTGAATAAATAGGTGGCATCCAAACACTATGCAAAGGAGAGCAAGAAAATAAAGATCAACGTAGCAAACTACAGATCTTAATCTATAGTTATGTCATACCTAAAACTACTGAAAATTGTTGTCCATTTCTTTATAGATTACCCTATTTTAATTAAACGATGTTTAGACCTTGTAATTCTCGTTTTGTGGACCATGTTTTATATATGTCAGCTTGATGTTATTGTTACTATATATTATTTCATATGTATTAATTTTTGGAGTCTCTATGTACTAGTAATCCAGCTAATGCTGCATTGTACCAATTAGTAAAAAAACAGAGCAGTCAAAACATCGTCTGTACAATTATTATGCTGATATTTACAAATTTAAAGATTAACTGTACGATGATATGACCCAACAATACAACAACAATGACCCAAATTACACCTATACACCTATTCCTTTTTCCATCCATTTTTCAGTCATATAACTGAAAATTGCACTTAAAATGACATAAAATTGGACTTTTGAATACATTGGGTCATAATAAATGATGATAATTAAAATTACTAATTTAAAATTACTCCGTAAAATTTAAAATTGGACTTTACTCTTGTTTCCTGCAGACGAAATACTGTGTGATGATAATTACTCAATACATTGGGTCATAATAAATGAATATATGAGCCATAGCATCGTATGGTTAATTTGTGTCATAATAAACCAACATTCGAGTCATGACATAAATTACTGAGTACCAGAATGTCTTATACAATTCTGATCGAAATATTCATATCAAACAAACTGAAGTAAAATACACAATTATTCTCATGTTTTTATCATATCAAAATAAACACAAAAGTATTACGAACGCAGAATACACAAACAACAACTCAAACATCATCAGTTCTTTTGGGTCATAATAAGCGAATATTTGAGTCATGGAAACGTATGGGTAAATTAGGTCATAATAATCCAATATTCGACTCATGACATAAAACTACTGAGTACCAGAATGCCTCATACAAAACTAAATGAACTGAGTAATTTCAAACAACCTGACATTGCAAATAAAATGGAGTCCAAAAAAATAAAAATAAATAAACTGACGTTACTTCAAAAAAAAGAATACATGGTATCAAACTTTAGAATTTCTTCTAGACTGCCGCTTTTCTTTCTCTTTGAATTTGTCGCAATTCCTTGAATCGTGGTGACCCCACTCCTGACATTTCTTGCATTGACGCAAAGGCTTGCTCTTAAGCTTCAAAGCCTTCTCCACTCTTAAGGGGAGTCTACTACCAGATCCCTTCATGCTGACGACTTCAGGTGGTTGAACAACCACTTCCTGGGGTGTCTCTGCCCTATTAAATTCCTCAATTAGTTTCTAATAAGTTACAATAACGGTATGTCATGCTTAGTGCAAATTAAGGTCATACGAAATCATGTCATAATAATACTATTAATAAGTCATGGTTGTAACAGTACTAAAAGTTGAAAAAAAAAGTGCTAATAAAGGTATGTCATGATTAGTACGAATTAAGGTCATACGAAATCATGTCATAATAATACTATTAATAAGTCAAGGTTGTAACATTACTAAAAGTTAAAAAAAAACAGGTACACAAATAAGTGTTCATAACATTAGGTCATGCTAAATGCAGACCGGGGTCATAACAATTATATGTCATACTAAACCCATAGTTAAGTCATACATAGTACCTTCGAAAATATTTATGAACACTGACTAATTAAGAATCGAAGCATAACAACAAAATTACAGTCACAGAAACTGTTCTGAAGAAATTATGCGGACTGACTACGAAAATTAATCATACTAACGTAATATTAAATTAATTAAAATCATAACCTGTATTCTCAATAATGTCATCGTAGGATGCTTGATTATCTACATGCGAAGTAGAAGGTGTTTCGGATTCCATTTTTGGAGTGAAGAAACGGGAATCTATACAAAGACATAAACAACAGATTTTGTAATCAAAACATTAAACAAAATCAATGAAAATTCAGAAACTAAAACTCTGAGTTATATATTAACCACCGGTTGAATTGAAAAAAGGAGATGAACTTATAGTATATGTTGGATCTGGCAAAAAGAAGGTACAGAAATCTATGTCAGAAAAAAACCGACAAATGAAAGTTATCAAATCATGAAACAAAATCGATGAAAATTACGAAACTGAATTTATAGATTACAAAATGATAACAAACTGATGAAGTGAATAAGGAGATGAGAGAGCAATGGTACAGAGTATTAACTTACAGTTATATTGGATCTGGAGAAAAAAATACCGATGAAGGATACAGACAGATGCGACGAGAGATTGATTCTGGATATTAACAAATTGAATATTCTGACAACTACTTAATCACAAATAATAAATCTTCATGGAAAAAAATATAATGGAAGATTGATGGTACATCGGTTGAAGAAGATGAAGATACGAAGGAGATGAAGTTGAGGAATATTAACTCATAATTCACGTATATGATTTGTTAGTGGAAAGAGAAATAGCAAGATTATAGGAGTTGCCATAACGATCGCGATGTAGCTAATGACATTAGTAACCTTATAGGATTTTTAGTGAATAATATAATAAGATTTAGGGAATTAATTGAGCCATTAGATCTTTTAATCTCGAGATGATCTCGCCAAATCCTAAGGATCACATTTGGCCTATATTTCTTTATTTAAAGTCATTCTTGTTTTGACCAAAATCCTTCTACTAATTATTTTAAAAGTAATTAAAAATTAAGAACCGATTTTAATTGTGAAATACCTAAAATATCCAATTATGTAGAATTTATGTAAGTTTATCATTACTCTAAAAATAAAATCCATTTCAATGTGACAATTAAATTCTACCTGATCGAAAATTTAGAAAGTGGATAAGAATAAATGACAAAACATTACGTCAGAACTACACTGAAATTTAGGAGTGAGCAGTGAGACTTTGTTGAATCACAAAAGTCAAGAACATGAACTTGAAGAAGACACGCTTTATTCCTTTGTTTGTTTACTGAATTCCCATAAAATCCAAATCTATTTTTTTTTCTTTCCCTTACCTTCACTCCAAACAAAATAATCGAAAGGAAAAGAAATAAAAGAAAAGAAAGGAAACCGAAGAGTGTTATCTTTGGGTAAAGACTCCTCCTTGAATTAATGTTTTTGTGCCTTTTCTTGGAATCAAAGTTCACTTCTTTCTTGCTTTCTAGCTCAATTTTATCAAATTCATGTTTATGGGAGCTTCTGTTTATGCTTATTCTTGAATCTTACATCAAGATTTTTTGTGGGTTTTCGATTTTGCTACTCTGGTGAATTGATGATTTAGGGGCTGAGTTTGTGAATGTGATATGGTTTATTGGCTCTATTTGAATGGCTATTTTGGCGTTTGTTGATGTTGCAGTTGGCTGCTGTGGTGAATTTGGAAAAGTAGTATGGGCGATGTCTATAGAAATGCAAATGCAAGTGCGAGCTCGAGCTCGAGTTTGAATAGTAGCTCACATGATACAGAGGATGATCACACCATTGCTGAGATATTGGCTGAGGAGGAGAAATTAAGCTATGATAGTCACAAGCTTGGCAAACGGCTCTCTCATTTGGACTCGATTCCGGTGTGTGTGATCACTGGTTTGGTTGTTGGTTTTGAATTTTTGGGCGTTTTCTGATTCTTGTTTGTGTGTTTTACTCATTTCTGTTGTGACTGAAGTATGCATTCTTGATTTGGTGGTTTATGGTGATTTGGGAGTGGCTTAAATTCTTGGACTTGAACCTAGTGTTTGTTTAGCTTGTGTAGATCTGCATTTTGGTTAGTTTTCGTTGCAACTTGTACTGATAGGTAAGTTGTGTGCAATTGTTTCTCCTGGCTAACTATGATTTGCTCGCAATGATATGTCTAGTTTTCATGAAGATCGTGTCTCGACATTGTTAAACTGGGATTCTTGAAATTGTTGCTCTGTATTATGCGTTTGTGTAGCTAAATGCTTAAGTTGAGAATTATTCCTCGGGGGTGGCTTAAGTTCTTGGACTCAAACCTTGTGTTTTTATAGCTTGTGTAGATCTGCGTCTTGGGTAATTATCGTTGCAACGAGTACTGATAGGTAAGTAGTATTATGTTAGTGTGGGAAGTGCAATAGGACTGCAGGTCTGGTGTTTGCATTGTTTCTTTGTGGCTAACTATGATTTGTGTAGCTAAATGCTTGAGTTGAGAATAAGTCATCGGGATAACTATGTGTCCACTTACTTTGATTGTTGTATTGGCAGCACACTCCTCGGGTCATTGGTGATATACCCGATCCAAATGATGCAACCTTAGACCATGAGAGGCTAGCTCAAAGGTTTTACTTCATCTCAACACTTATATCTTTTTACATAATCTATCCGTCTGGTATTTAAGTAGTCATGCCCGAAAATCTGAAAGAAGATGAGTACAATCTTTTGATATCTCACTTTAAGACGATCACATTTTATTGATGCAGTAGTAGGTTATACCATGGGAAGTAGGAGTGGTTATCATTACAAAAAAATAGTATGTTATGTATATCTGTCGTTTTCTAGATACTATGAATGTTTCGATAATGAAATAATCATAACCGAGAACTTGAACCCGAGGAAATGCTTGGCAAAGAAAATATGATGTAACTATTTGGACTTCATTGGTATCTTTACGTTATTAGTTACCTTTGTCTTTTTATCGTTATCATCAGGCTGGCGACATATAGCTTAGCTGAAATGCAAATCGAGGGAGACGGGAATTGCCAGGTTGGTTACTAATTTTCAGTATACATTTTTCTAAATTTCTGAGTCTAGATATGTATAGTTTCTCTGGTTATATCTGTAATTAGTCACTATTTTCCAGTTTCGAGCTCTGGCTGATCAGTTATATCAGAATCCAGACTACCACAAGTTCGTAAGAAAGGAGGTTATCAAGCAGGTGTGTTTCAGCCTAGTTTTGCTCTTCCTTGTTATCACGATATGTTCTATTCTTCGTTAAATATCCAAACCTTTCATCTTGTCAATCTCCGCTTCTATGGTCAAGTTCTTGTTCTGTTCAGAAGATGCAAAGCTGTATTTGTTACACCATTTTGTGAAATACGATGCATTTACAGTAGTCCTACTTATGTTCAGCTTAAACGGCACAGAAGACTATACGAAAGTTATGTCCCGATGAGGTACAAACACTATGTGAAGAAGATGAAAAGGTGTGATGTGTAGATGTTTCTCTCTTGAATTTCATTGTAGCACGATATAAATCTCATTGTGTCTACTAACGTAATGTTACTCGAAGTGTAGGTTGGGTGAATGGGGAGATCATGTTACTCTACAAGCAGCTGCAGATCGAGTAAGTTACACTGCGACACTTGATAAGTTAGAGTATGTGTTTGTGCTCATAATATTCGTTATACTCAAAACTTATTTTGGCATTTCCGAAGTTTGAAGCCAAAATATGTTTGATCACCTCCTTCCGTGACAACGGCTACATTGAGATCCTCCCGAAGGACAGAAGCCCATGCAGAGGTACGACACGTCTTAACTATTTCACCCGTGTGGTTTTCTACTCTTCGGCCACGGATTAGCTTGTGCATTTGTTCTAGTCTTACGTTTTAATTAAACAGAAAATCAAGAACTGTAAAATGTACATGTGTCAAAACCAGCCCAGCCCGATGTTGGGTAAGGTCGGGTCGGACTTGTTAGTCATAATAGAAATATTGGACTGGGCCAAAAAAATTTGTGAAGTGGGCCTGGACCAATGAATTGGCCTGAATCATCCCTTAGACCCGAGGGCATAGACATGAGGTTTGACAGCTCTAAGATTAATGTCGTACACGGATTTAAATTTAGACGAATATTAGATTGAATCGCTTATTCGTGCTCGTCGTTTTCTATAGAGTTGTGGCTAAGCTTTTGGAGCGAAGTTCACTATAATTCGTTGTATCAAGCAGGAGGTAACAATCTTCATCTACTATATATATAGTACTATATGTTTCTTTCTAGCTCTAGTTAGTCCTAACCTAGGACGCATTGGTGAGATCGAACTGGTGACCTAGTATCTAACACGAGTTGCCCGAATTTCGACAGAGGTTCCTACACGAACAAGGAGGAAAAAGCATTGGCTCTTCTAAAGTTGGCCGACTCGTAAATAGAATTATTTCACAACACATTTATACATACCCATATACCTTGTGTAACTCTAGATGTCAAACCAAATTACTTCTTCTTTTGATTTCTAAGTATCTCTTATTGTCACTCAAATATTCCCATAACTTATGATTAGTTATATTTATACTTGGCCACAAAAATGTGTTATTGGATTGCAACTTGGGCCCTTGACCCTTGTTTCGAAAGTGATCAGTTCGGGCCGCCCCAGCCCGAATTTCATTGGTCTTTGATTGCATAGCCCAATTGCCCTAAAAAGGCAATGAAAATTGTTATCAACTTGTAAGTTGGTTTTCTTTGTCTTAACATTTGTCTTTATTGATTGGAACAATGTTGAATATTACTAAATTGGATTGCTTTTTAAGCAATAGAGGTTGGTTGCGATTGCAAATTGTGATAATTATTGTTGTTATTTTATTTAAAAAAAAAGCTTATGCATTTTAAAGTAGCTTTAGTTTTATTCTACTTGTAGACCTAATTCTTATGATTAGAGAGAAAAAAATTGAAATGATGGGTTCTTTATAAGTATTGTGGAAAAACATGTCATGTGGCATCACTAATATGTCTATATCAACAAAGTGTAGAGCCCATTAATTGTGCATGAACAAATTAAGTGGTCCAATATTCTCATGAGTGATACAAAAATAAAATTTTAGTAACAACTTTTTTTATATGTGGACCAAATAAGTTTGGGATTTATTAGTCGGCAATTTCGTTTTCATATTATTTTTGTTTCGTATATTAGACTATTATTTTAGCATTGGTTATATTCTTGGGTTTTGTAAAGTATAATCAAAATCATCAAATTTATAAATTAATTAAAAATCAAATTTGACTCAAATACAATCGATCAACTAGGTTTATGATTTTGATGTAATTTGAAAATTCGATGTTACTAATCGTTAATAAATAGGTGTTGTGTGACATCTTGATTCTTTGCATATATATTTGTGTTTTTTTAGCACGTGTTACATGTTATGAACTTATGGTGCTAACGAGTTGATGAAATGCAATAATTGAGATATTTTGCCAAAAAGAAGCTTATCTTTGTTACATATCATTGATTATGATAATGTCTTTGATTTTATTTGATTTTCTATATAATTTTTTTCTATTCATTATCATATTTCATTTCATATATTATGATGCCCCAGTTGATAGGTCACTTATTAATAATTGTCATTTTAATTCTAATTGATGTAAACATTCTGTGTATTAATGACTATTGAAGTATATTAGAATCAAAGTTTCATAATTTTATGGGCCACTTTGTCTTAATTTTTCATCATATTTTAATTGCCTTTTCAACCTATTTATTTATTCCATATTAATTCTTGTATCTCACTCACCTTAATATTTTGCTTCATGGTTCTACGGCAATATATAATTTTGTAACACAAATAACAGCATGCACACATCAATATAATTGTAATTAATTATATAAAATTATCATGTTTGGTTCGTATATTCTTAAAGTTATCACCTCTGATTTAAGGTCAAGTATTGTAGTTGTATATATACTAAAACACTCTACATCTCTAGGCAATAGAAAATATCACAACAATTAAAAAAAATCATGAGATGTCGACGTACATGGAAAAAAATGTGTTGATAATTCGAAAAATAAATATTTTTCATTTCCCCAAAAATCACAATAAAATAATGGAGACCCTAGATCAAGCGACAACTCAGTATTAATGTATTATCATATAAATGGCCGGTGGTGTTATATGTCGAATGGATTGACAATATTAATTAAATAGCAACACAAATCGCAATCATAAAAACCAGAAATAACTAAATCTCTTCGAATATAAATCCAGATTCCCCCAAAATCCAAATACAAAAAATAACACACTCTCTGGTGGCTTAAATATATTCGACCAACACTTTTCTTTTACTACATTTTTTGGGATAATAGTAAAGAAAAAGTAATAATCGATTTAAAAGACTTTTTAATCCAACTTGATTTTAGAGTATCAAAATATCACCACTTATCGAAAATAAAATCTGTAACCCCATCAAATAATTATATAATTTATTGTGCTCATAATTAGTTTATTAAAAAACATACAATTATAACATGGATTATGATCGTCACAAAATATAAAAAATATTTAAAAATTATAAAGCCAGGAATGGCGTAACATGGTCAGAAAAGTCAATGTTAAATTCTTCTTATCTTCTGCCAAATTAATACAATCAAATTTTTTATTAATTTTAGATTAGATAATAATCTCTCTCTCTCTCTCTCTCTCTCTCTCTCTCTCTCTCCTTATCTTCTCTCGCTGGAAGCGAATATACATACAATTTTTATATATACACTATGCTCCACCATCTCTCCCTCTCTCTTTCTTCTCTCTCTACCTCTGTTACATAAATATGGGCACGGGCAACAGCTTACTGTTTGCGCAACAGTGACTGGTTTCGTCGTCGGCCTCAAAACCCTAATTATCGGTGGTGGTGATTGTGTTTACAATTTCGCATCACCGTTCATGCGATTGCAGCAAGGGTTTTCATCCCGCGGCTGTTAATTTTGTAATTATGGAGAGATCTGGAGGGAAAGATCTCAACGGCTTCACCGACCAATCCAGCAGCTCATTTTCTGGTTTGCGCCGATTTTTTTTTGATGTTATGGAAAATTTATCTTGTGTGTTTTTGGATTTTGGTTCTTTGTAATTTGTTGTGGAGATTAGGGTACCGAGCTTGGTATTGTGCGTTGTGGATTGATTTTGTTGGTTGTGTATTGTTTGATGCAGATTCGGCGCGGTTTGATGCGTCGCAGTATACTTTTTTTGGGAAAGGTGCGGTGGATGAAGTGGAATTGGGGGGATTTGAAGATGAAGATGGGTTTGCTTCTGGAGTTGAAGGCAGAATTGGTGGGGAAGATGATCTCAATGAGTATCATTTGTTTGACAAAGATGAGGTGAACCATAAAAATGATACTTCTTCTTACTCCATGAAATGGAAAAAAAGAAGAATTCTATAAGCATCAAGCTATTGGTTTGTTTTCATTGTGGAACTATTTTTATGATTGTAGATTGTACCTTTCTGCTGTTAATTTATTAGTCATATGTAGATTTTAAGTTGTTTGTTGGCCAAATTCTTTGAATTGCTGTGAGCAGTGAGTGCTTTGATATTAATTGTATTCTTTTGTTCATTTTTACAGGGATCAGGATTAGGACCATTATCTGAAATAGATGATCTGGCTACTACATTTGCTAAGGTAAGTTGCACTAAACTTGGCCTTTGGATCTTGTATATAGTCTTATTCTGGTTCTTCAGATGCTTGTTCGTGTATTGCTATATATGGAGTATTTGTTTATTTTGTTATATCCTTTTGCAGTTAAACAAAGTTGTTTCTGGACCTAGGCATCCTGGTGTTATTGGTGATCGAGGATCTGGATCTTTCTCAAGGGAAAGTATGTACTTATGACCTAGCTAATTTCCAAATCATTCATTTTTATTTACGCGTGTTTCTTCACCACTACCCGCTCACACTCTATTCACCAAAAGGCCTATTGTCCTTCATTAGATATGGTTTATTACGGACTTTGTGAACGATACTACTTTGCTAAGGAAGAATCTTTAGGACTTCATTGTTAATGTTACCCATATTATATGGGAATCTGATTCTAGGGCACTGCTGCTGGTGTTGCAGCATGTTCATGTTGAAGTATATTTAACAATAGCAGGTGACAATTTCTCCTTACACAGATCGTTGGTTTAATATGCCGTGTGCCCATATTGCTCTCCTTTTGTTGGGAGTTTAGAACCATAAAAGTTCTCATTCCTTACCTCTCTCTGCTATTAAGGTGTCTCTGGATGATACTGTTAGTTTTGTAGCTTTTGTTCATAGGATGACTAGAATAAGTTGAAATTCTATAATTGACTTACAAGTATGTACTTCCATTTTCCAGATAATATTGCTTTATATTCTCTTTTGCCCTTCTGTTTCATGAATTATTAGACGATTTTGTGATTAATGTTTTGTCCTTTCAGGTTCATCAGCTACTGAATGGGCACGAGAAACAGATTTTCCCGATTGGGTTGACCATCACATGTCAGACTCAGAATGCTATGAGGAAAACAAGAGATGGTCATCGCAGCCACATCGTTCTTCATTGTACCGCCAAGAGTCTACACCATTATATAGAACGTCATCATACCCTGAGCAGCAGCAAATGCTTCAACACTGTTCTAGTGAGCCTATTTTAGTCCCAAAATCAGCATTCACTTCTTTCCCTCCACCAGGATCACAACAAGCTTCACCAAATAGTGCTCATCATATTAGTTTGTCATCTCTTTCTGGTGGACTTCAGTTGCCTTTCTCTTCTTCGAGCAACTCTTCATTAGCTAATTCTGCTCTCCATATGTCTGGCTTGCCACATGGATACCATTATAACCCAAACATGTCACGTTTATCCTCACCCAATATCTCACGTCACAATCAACATCAAAATCAATGGAGTAGTCACGCTGGTGTTCTTCATGGGGATCAGTCTATTCTCTTAAACAATATTATGCAGCGTCAGTTTCAAAATGGGTTATTACCATCACATCTGCTGTCCCCACAGCAGCAGAGAGGACAACTTTCATTTCAACCATCATTAGCCCATTTTTCAGCATTACAGTCACAAATATATAATACATATCCCTCTCCTGCACAGTTAAACAAGTATGGATTAGCAGACAAGAAGGAAGCAAAACCTAAATCTGGAAAGAGCAGACACTCTGTCAGATTTTCCCATCAAGGGTCTGATGCTAGCAGCAGCCATAAAAGTGAGATTAATTTGCCACAAATTAGATCTAAGTACATGACTGCTGAAGAGATTGAGAGCATTCTTAAGATGCAGCTTGCTGCTACCCATGGGAGTGATCCGTATGTGGATGATTATTACCATCAAGCAAGTCTTGCTAAGAAATCTGCTGAAACAAGGTCAAGGTTTCGTTTTTGCCCATCTCACCAGAAAGAACAATCTTCTCGTTCCCGTAACAATTCTGAACTACAGCCACATCTCCATGTTGATGCTCTTGGAAGGGTTTGTTTCTCTTCAATTCGTAGGCCCCATCCTCTTCTTGAAGTTGACCCTCCTCCCTCTGCCTGCGGGGATGGTAATGCTGAACAGAAATTATCTGAGAAGCCTTTAGAAGAGGAGCCAATGGTTGCTGCTCGGATAACTACTGAAGATGGGTTAAGTCTTCTTCTTGAGGTCGATGACATTGATCGGCTGTTACAGTTCACTCAACCTCAAGATGGTGGGAGCCAGCTTAACCGGAAACGCCATGTTCTATTAGAAGGATTAGCTGCATCTCTTCAGCTAGTTGATCCCTTGGGAAAAAGTGGAAATGCTGTGGGTCTCTCCCCCAAGGATGATATAGTGTTTCTACGAATAGTTTCCCTGTCCAAAGGCCGAAAACTTATTTCAAAGTTTCTTCAGCTGCTCATTCCCGGTAGTGAGCTGACTCGAATAGTTTGCATGGCCATCTTCCGCCATCTAAGATTTTTGTTTGGTGGCTTTCCATCTGATGCGGAAGCAACTATTACCATCAACGATCTTGCCAAAAGAGTCTCTCTATGTGTTAGTGGAATGGATCTTAATTCACTCAGTGCTTGTCTTGCTGCAGTTGTTTGTTCCTCTGAACAGCCGCCACTTCGTCCGGTAGGCAGTCCTGCTGGAGATGGCGCATCAGTCATTTTGAAGTCTGTGTTAGAAAGAGCTACAACCCTGTTAAGAGATCCTCAGTTTGGTGGAAACTACAGCATCCCTAATCCTGCACTTTGGCAGGCTTCTTTCGATGCCTTCTTCGGTCTCCTGACAAAATACTGTGTGAGCAAGTATGACAGTATAGTGCAGTCGTTAGTTGTTCAGAATGCACCGAACACAGAGGCAATTGGTCCAGAGGCTGTAAAGGCTGTAAGTAGAGAGATGCCCGTGGAACTTCTTCGTACTAGTCTGCCTCATACTGATGAGAGTCAGAAGAAATTGCTACTGAACTTCGCCCAGAGGTCCATGCCTGTTACTGTATTTAATGCTCATGGTGGAAACAGCGGACAGATAAACCCCGAGTCTGTCAGAGGCTGAGATGGAAAATATCTGGAAGCCATTCTGTTGGCTAGTTCTTCATTTGAGCTCTGTTCGAAGTCTTGTTGTGACAGAGATTGAGACACAGTATGTGTATATGTCGGGCAGATTTTAACGCCTCAAGATTCTATGTTTTAGTCTTTTAGGTCTGTGAAAGCATTTGTTTTCTGCTTCGTTTTTATTGTTATACTTTCTTACATGACTGTGAGTTCATGTCGGAAGCTCTTGTATGCTTTTAAATCTAAAGAGCTTTCTTTTCTGTAACTCTGGATTGAAACCTTTGACTCCTAAGGGTGAAATGTACAGCTAAGGTAAGGCATTGACGATGGCAGTGTTCGTTTTGTTTCTGTCAGTTTGACTTCCTCCTAATGTCTGTAGAAATTAGGAAAGTCTGGTGGCGTCGTCAACCGATAGGATAGGGGTAGTAATGCAGGTTGGGAGATGGTTGTCTCAGAGGAAGCAAGCTTGTAATAAAAAAAACTTTGTATGTTGAATTTTCTGGGTTTCTACTAGCCTTTTTTTACAGGCTCTGTAGATCTCTATGTTTCTCTCCCTCTCTCCTAAATTTGTTTCTCTCTCTGATTTTCCCATATATTTTGTGGAAGCTATGGTATGTTGAACAAATGTACTTTTATTTGAATGGTTAGTTGTGTTTAGTTGAATATAGGGATTTGCCTAATGTTTTGGCTTGGACTGGATAGGACTATGTTGATATTTGGATATAAGCTTATCTCATATGACATTTAAAAAATCAAATAAAATTAATATAAATTCAGCTGTAGCGCATATAAAAATTTAGAGGAAGGGAATTTTGCCAATTATAGAAAGGAAAACAATAAAATAAGAAAATATCTAAAGATTCAAGGACAAGGAAAAAAAATAATCGAAAAGGAGAAAAAAAAGTACAACTAAATGAAAGTATATAGCAACTTCAGATCTATTTGGCTTGACTCGGCTCATGAGCCTCTGGTTAAGACCATATCCAGTCGTTTGATTGCGAATATGTATGATAGATAGATCTCTTTATTGAATGAATGCGGACTTGAGTTCGAAAAAATTGAAGTTTTTTTTTCATTACAATTAATTTTCACTGTAAATACAAATACTACTTTATACGGTCAATGCATGCGTTCTCACAATCTCATTTCAAGAATAGTTTACAGGATCCGCTAAATCAGGACAACTGAAATTGTTTGAAAAATATAATACCATGAAATATCTATATAGATAGTTTCTTTTTTTGAATCAGGAACATATTTTTTTGACTTTTTATTCGCCTCAAAATGGGGACAACGAATCTAATCTTTCTTCAACAACAAAAGATATTCTGATCCAATCTCTATCTACTTTGGCAAAATTCTACACAATATTCTTGATATAGTAATACTACTTTAACCCCAAATAGATAAGGTGTAAAGTAGTAATACCGTAGCAACCAATAATTACTGATTAAAGAATATTTAAACCGAGTGTATCCGCAGCCAAAAATGGAACAACTCCACGTGGCGAGTTGGGCGCTCGTTTGTTGATCACACCTCTATCGAGATCGAAGCTGTAGATCTCTCTCACACACAGCTGTACATTCTCGCAACCGGGCCCACGCGATCCAGCCTCACCAATCAAAACTTGGCACGTGGGACAGGGGCTGATGCTGACACCAATGACTCTTCTTCCCAGCTGCTGCTATTTCCCACTTCAACACCTATGGTGTGTGTGTTTGTGCGTGTGAAAGATTAGTGTGCTTCTTGGTTTTGTGTGGCTAATTATCAAGATTCGATTTTTCGAGAAAAAAATGTTCTTTTTTCTTGTTTATAGTGATGTTGAATGTGTTCTGTTTTTCTAGCCAATGTTTTATTTCTTTTAAATGAGGGATTTTTTTTTATGGTGGATTGTTTTTCTTAATTCTTGAACTGAAATTGTTCTTGCTGGAGTTGCTGTCTTACTGAATTCTGCTGATTTTTTATTGGTCTTGATATCCTACCATAGGTAATCTCTCTCTCTTTCTCTCTCTCTCTCTTTGCTTCTTGAGCTCAGATTTCCATAGCTTCTTGGTTCTTTTAAGAAACATATTGATCTATTTGAGAGAAAGAGTGAGAGAGAGAGGGTGAAAAAACATCCGATCTTGTAAGAAATAGGTGATTGATTAAGTTAAAAGTGTGGATGTTGGCAATCATAGCTGTTTTCTTTTTAAGTAAAACAGAATAAACTACTATTCCATTATTGATGATCAGACCTTTTACTACTATAAACAATTGATATTATTCATTCCATTTCAGGCAGAATTTTAAGGTATGGATTCTTGTCTTCCTGATTGGAACACTGATGTTGGAGGTGAATTCCCTGTCCCTCTTCAAAGAAAACCTTGGGTAAGCTTCTTTGTTCGTCTCCGAACGCTAGACCTCGCTCTTTACACGTGATTTGTGGCTCGAATTCATCGTATGCTTGTGTTTGTAGATTAGAGAATGAGCTGGTTGAGCTGTTGTGGCAAAATGGGGAGATTGTGTTGCATAGTCAAACCAATAGGAAGCAATCAAAGCAATCACATGGTGATGGGACAGTTTCATGGATTGATTGCCCTATTGATGAACCTTTTGAGAGGGAATTCTGTGCTAATTTCTTGTCTGAGATCCCTCCATCAGAAGGTTTTGCTCCGCCTCCTCCTCCGAGATTTGAGGCGGCTGAGGTGCCCGGTAAAAGCCTGGAGTGCTCTGGAATGACTGTCGGGTCGAGCCATTGTGCGAGCAACCAAGTTGTGAATAAAGTTGACATGAGCTGGGCTTCTAGCTCTGGGGTTGGGAAGGCATTAAACGAGGGCGTGGAGAGGGAGGCACCCGGGCAGGCTAGGACGTCTGCCTCTGGTGGATCTGGTAGTAGTAGCCTGTGGAAAACGAGCAGCCTGTCGAATGAGACGAGCAGGCACAAGAGGAAGAGCCGTGACATGGAAGAGTCTGAATGCCCGAGTGATGTGTGTAACAACCTTAATTTTTTTTTTCATTTTTTGCTTAGTTTTTAGCTGATTGATCTTAGGATTGAGGTTAAAAGGTGGTTGTGTAGGCGACTGAGTCGGAGTCGGCTGCAGGGAACAAGGCGAAGAACGGGGCTGCTCGTAGGAGCCTCGTGGCTGAAGTGCATAACATGTCTGAGAGAGTAAGTGATCATAATTTAGACAAAACAAGGTTTTCTTGGTGGTGGTCATTCTTCGTGTTTCTTGCATCGATATTTTAATATGCATCATCGTGTTTCCTTGCAGAGGCGAAGGGACCGGATCAACGAGAAGATGAAGGCGTTGCAGGAGCTCATCCCTCATGCAAACAATGTAGAATCAAACTCAACAAGAATTCAAGATTCTTGAAATGGACTGTGCCTATTTGGATGTTTCAGTGTTTGAGCCTTTTTCTCTCGTGCAGTCAGACAAAGCGTCGATGTTAGACGAGGCGATCGAGTATATGAAGGCCTTGCAGATGCAGATTCAGGTAATCTGATGTTGATTTAGGTAATTTTCGCAAGAAATTAAGACGAGTTTTTGGTTTCAATGTGTGTTGTTGTAGTAGTTGATGTGGATGGGGAGGGGGATGGCGCCGATGATGCTTCCGGGCATGCAGCACTACTTGTCGCGTGTAGGTATGGGAATCGGGCCGCCAACCATCATGCTGCCGGGGATCCATAACCTAATGCGCTTATCGCGCTTGCCCCCAGTTGATCAAGCTACGAACGGAGTGAGCCAAGCTCCAGTCGGGATGCCGAATCTGGTTATGCCTATGCGGAGCTCGAGTTTTCAAGAGCAGTATGCTAATTACATGAACTTCCAGTCGATGCAAAGTGCTTCGCCTCAGGTGGGTTTCTCACATCTGGAACCATTAGATACAACTTATCATACGTAGAGAACAAGACATCACACACTCTTCAAAACTGCATCACAATTACCATATTAGATAAGATTGTTTTAACACCATGTGTTCCTGTCTCGCAAAATTGTCATTCTTAATTAAAACACACACACATCTCCAATAAATGCAACTGGAAAGATGCAAAGAGTCCACACCTATCAATTAGCAAATACTCTAATCATAAACAGTGTTTCACAATACTGTAGTACAGTGTATCATATCAAGTTTGATACATAAACAATCATATATAGGAACTCAGCTTAATCATGAATCCATATTTCTACACAGATTTCTACTGGCTGAAGAGTTCATCAACTGATACTCTGATCATTCGAACCAGGAGACCTCCCGGCTACCACGGTTTCTCACATAGCAATCAGTACCTCGTCCCAGCAAACATCGACAGGGGAGTTCCACAGAAGCAGATGCGCAGAGCTTATAAACGCGAGATCAACAGTGGGACTGAAACTGGAATGTCCTCGCCCATTACAGACTGGAAGACATCCAACTCTCCGTGGCGCTCCAAGACGCGCATCCTGCAGTCCTCAGCAGCCATCAAACCAGTCGAGTATGCACCATGGACGGATCCCGGAAAATCTATGCTGGTCGCTTCACCAGCAAAGAACAGGTTGTCGACTGGGACCCGCAGCCTCTCATACAGATCATGGGATTTTCCTACTGTATCATAGCTATAGGAGCCCAATGAATTTGCATCCGTGCCCCAATGGGAAACGAGGTACTCGATCTGCATGTTTATATATGAACAAGAGTTCGTTCGTCAGGATCTCAAGAAATAGTAGAATTTTTAGTGTTGCATGTGAGATAATCCAAAAATCGGGAGGGGAGTAAGAACTCGTATAATGCAAAGAAGCGGTGAGAATTCAATGAAAAAAAAGTACTCCGTATTCAAGAATTGCATCAATGCAGAAATAGATAGAGCCAAAATATACCGGTTCAGAAGCATTTGGAAACATCCGTTGAAGTTGTGTAAAAGCAAACTTAGCAGCAGCCTCGTCAGGCATTTTCTCAATGTCACGGGCGAGTTGTCCAGAAGGCATGTAGACGAGGACTCGATGCCCTGTGGCCTTGTGGAGATTGAGAAAGTAGCTGCACACGTAAGAGGTTTCAGCAACAATCCCCAAGAACTCTACGTTTGGCCAAAAGACCTTGTCGAAGTGCAAAACTATCTTGTTCTCAATCCCGACTCCAATATCCCTAATTGCTTCTTCTTTCCATTCAGGTAATTTCGGCTCAAACTGGATGCTGTTAGATTTCAGAACACCAAGAGGAACAGCAATGACGGCAGCATCTGCCACTAGCACTCTTCCATCGTCTACTGTGATTTTTACTCCACTATGACCTCTGACGATTTTTGTCACTCTAAAAGTCGAACCAGAAAAAATAAACCCAATTTTAGATTCAGACTGTTATCAGAGAGGATTAATTATTGAAGCTAAGTGGATTGTCTGTTACCTGTGGCCCAAGCGGATGTCAAGACCTTTTGCAAGAGTATTTAAAACAGGAAGATAACCCCGGACCATGAGCCCATGCCCACCAGGGAGCAACTCTTCCTATAAAGCAAATACAAAATTTGTTAATAAAAACTCTGATACCTGATGATCGAACGAGCTAAAGTCTAGTTGCCAATTGCAAGTTCTTTATTAGTTTTTCCACCTCTTATATATTTGAAAGGAAAAGATGTTTATTTTCCGATAAATTGTTAAGGAACTCATTTCATCACTTATTGAACGTATTAACATGTACGGTAATAAGATCCACACGATTATTTTAAAGAACGGAATTTTAAGTATGAGCGAGTGAGTAACCTGATCCCAGCCTCTAAGTGAAATAGTATCGGCATCTGCAGCAAACCAGCCTTCCATTCGGCAGAGGTACCACTGTAACACCTTATGATCAAGACCTTCCAACCTACAAATGCCCCCAACCTCTTAATAAATGTCACAAGATCTGAAATAAATAAAAATTGAAAATTTTGGTGTATGTAGAACCTCAAGTCTGGTCTCCTCTCAAAAACAATTGAGATAGCACGTTGAATAGACATGTCTTCCCTGAATTCCTGTCTAATAACATCAGTCTGAAAAAAGAAAAATCCAAACCTAATCAGAAATCAGAACAACCGATATCTAAAAGAGGCTCTTTGGAGTAGGAATGTTAAAAAAACATCTATAAATCATTGAATCAATTTATGCTATTGAGAGAAGATGGTCGTTACGTGCCTCTTTCAAGATGGCCTCAAATGTTTCGCCAACCTTTGCTACTAAATCTTGCGGAACTTGATTACCATCCTTGTCATAAAGAGCATAGCTGAAAAGACAAACAAACACCAATTGTATCATGAATGTAAATAACACAAAAAGTTGATCGAATAGGCAAACAGTAGTTGAGGTCAAATGCTTTCTCAAGTTCAAATAACAGAGGTCGCGTATGCACTTAAATGGGCACAATGAAGTTGCGATGGAAAAAAGTTGTACCTTTCTAAATCATGGTCGTACAAAACTGAGTTATCCCCACTGGTCCGGTAAAGTGGTAGTCCCAATCTCCCAATGAGTGAAGCCAATGGGTTCTCATTGCCAACACCATGTAGCCTGAACAAGAATACATCAGTTAGCGAACGTAGCATACAATGACTGCAACATGAAAATGTGTACGAGAAAATATCAATTACCATGAGGCACCCAAATCGATAGGGAAACCAAACGAATAATTCGTATGAACACGGCCACCAATCCTATTCCTAGACTCCAACAAGGTAACCTGCAAAATCACTTCCTTCAACACACGTATCCTCAGTCACGAAAGCAGTAACCAAATGTCTGCATATATACCTGAAACGAGGCATCATGAAGAGTCCGTGCAGCTGTAATGCCGGCAAAACCAGCTCCTATGACGATAACTGATGGAGAGGCTGCCGATTTCCTCTCCAAGCTTGAATTGCAAAGATCTACACAGTAAAAATTTACTCAAGTAAGAACTTTTGAAAAAGTACACCACTAACAAATTGCTTTGAATTAGAAACTAATCACTAATCAAGTGTTTTGTAATTTTCTTTCACACAATTTATATACTCCTATAAAGTAGAAAACAACTAGATTCCTCCTAAACCATTACAATTAGATAAAATTACTCAAATCTGACGACTTATGAATTAAAAAATACTAGTCTTGCATAAATCCAGCTAAAACAACACTAAAATACTCCAAAAAAACGAGCTAAAAACCGAGCCATTAGAACAATTAAATAATCCAGTAAATCATAAGCAAACAACACTTACTGGATCGCAATTGGCGATTAAACCTGCTGTTGCTTGAATCCATAATTCAACAAAGAATGGAGGCCGCGATCGCTAGAAAGGGAACAAATGCTACTACTGCTACTAAAATTACTCGAGAAATCGATCGATCTCAACCTCGATAGAAGCTTGGGTAATCTTAACAACAGGAGGAACAGTAAAAAAATGTTTTTTGAGAAAAGGTGAATTGAGGTGATAAAATGGTTGGAATTCGACGAAATACCCAGCTTGACCAACCTTCTCATGCGTCTTCCCAAATCTAGCGAACGATCAAACCCCCAAAAATCGGAGAAAATATAAAAAAGAGTTAACAAGAAACGAAAGGCTATCGAGATTCAATATCTGCAGCTATGCAGCTTCCACAATCACTGCGCCGATCCGCGATAAATTCGTCGATATTTTCCAGAAAACGGGGAAATGTTGCTTAAAAATCCGAAATTGGGATCGAATTGGAGTGGGTTTTGTGTATCTAGAAAGAACAGCGAAGATCTGATGGATTATTTATAGAGTGTCGAAGCTGCGTTGTGTATTTGATTTCTTATTGTAGAATAAACTTTATTTGCTTTTTATTAGGTAAATAAAATCATATAGTATGTATGTAAAAAGGGAAACAAATTTATTTTATTACTTAAATATTATTCCATTCATTCATGCTTTTCCTATTGGATGCCACATTTATTCACATCTTAAGGGCATCCACCATGGGGCGCCCTATAGTCCACGCTATAGGACACTCTATACTCCGCCACATCAGCATTTCATCTTCCTACCCTTCTACACCCTATAGGCTGCCCTATAGTCTGTCCTAAACATTTTTTTTATTTGAATATTTAAAACACTACAAAAATTGGAAAAAAACTTCATTTCATTAAAATTCAAACATTACACTACGAAATAAAAAAACTACAAATTATCAACGGCGGTTACGGTCCAAAACTTCTTCAATCATGTCGTTCATGAGCTGAGCATGATCTTGTTGGTTGCGCATTGAGGCCTGTCTAGATAGAACCTCATTGAAGCCCATCGGTTATCCTCGAACGTGGGGCGCCGTGCTGGAGCTAGATTCACTTTCATCATCGCCCCAATCGGTGACTCTTCCACCTTCGTGTTCGACCCCGCTACACCGAAGTAAGCATGCCAGATCCATAGTCGATGGTCAGCGACGGCTTCGAGGATCATCGTCGGGTGGCTGCCCTTGAATCCACTGGTAAATTGGTGTGAGAAATGGAAGAGAAATGGAGGTTTAAATATATACAAATTAAAAAAAATTGAAAACGCGTTGCATCGTCCGCGTGACCCGCAGTGGGGCGGACGATACCGCCATAATGCGTGTTCCGACGTCATCGTCCGCGGACGATGTATAGGGCGCGGACGATGCATCGGGCATCGTCCGCATGGCTACAGTGGTGGACGATAGCCCGCATGGCTACTGTGGCTAATACTGATATTGATATATTAATAAAAAGTTAAAGATAGTCTTATTATATGCAGTACTTTTTTTTTCTTTTGGAAGGAAGATAAATACATAAAACATAGTTACAAGAACGCATATTTTTTTTATTGTATAACATCAAGATAGATTAATTACTATCTTATCAAATTGTTTATTGAGAGATACTCTATTCGTTCAATAATAGTTGAGTCATTTTGTCATTTAATACGTTTTATAATAGTACTCTCCGCTCATAAAAATATGTGCACTTTTCATTTTCGTCTGTCCCACAAAAATATGTGTATTCCATTTTTGGAAAGTTATATCAATTTAATGATGTAGGTCTCACTATCCACTAAAACTACTTTAACTATTATTTTCCTCACCTCTCTTACTTTACCGTATTATTCTCATCCTCTCTTTTACTTTATTATATCATTCTTTTTCTATCTTTTACTTTATTAATTTTATCTTAATTCTCGTGTTATACTCATTGTCCATATTTTTATGGGACGGATGGAGTATAAATTTGATTAATATGTAAAGTGACAATCATAATATTATATGGATATTTATATTAATATTAAATTAGGAAAAATAAAATTGGCAACGTGAAAACGAATTAAAGGCCGTCGGTGATGGTGGGACCCTTATAACTGTCGCTTTCAATAAAAAAAATCAATGTGAAGTAACGAACCAACTATAACATGTGACGCAATAGCCCCATCTCACACGTGGCTATAATCACGTTCATATAATTATTTAATTATTGATGTTCTTGGATATTTTCGCTGTCTTGAATGTCAAATACAAATAATTATGTCAGGATAATTATTGACATTTTAATGGAAAAAATGTATTGTCAGTTTTTGTTATTTAGTTACTATGCATCAATAATAAATTTATTAGGATCATAGTACTATGTCCGTCTCTCAAATATGTATTCTTTTACTTTTAGTCCGTCCCGTAAGAATATACACTTTCTAATTTTAGAAAGCTTTTCCTTTCTAATGCAGTAGGACCAATTCTCCACTAACAATACTTTGTTTGTTTTTATCTCTACCTCTTTCTTACTTTATCAATTTTATATTAAAACTCGTGCTGACCCTAAAGTGCATATTCTGTAGGGACGGATGGAGTATTTATTAATTTGAGAGTCTTGATTTTGATTTGCATTTTGTTTGTTTGCATAATAAGCATGTGACATAATTACTATATCATAATATTAATACAAAATAATAGGCTGAAGCTGCCAAAATGATTCCTTATTTATTGTTCTTCATACATACTTAGTTGATACCATTAATACTGCTAATACTAATAACTAACAAATATATTGTCAAGGGCAAATGATAGTTATATTAGTACAAGTTATAAATATAATATTTTTTGATAATGTTTAGTGGGATAATATTAAGCAAATACTTAGAGAATAAAAGATCAGCAACAAAATTTCTAGATGTTTAATTGAATAAAGAAATAAAAAATACGGCAAAAGTCTAAAATCAACCATATTTATAAGTAGATATTATTTGACTATAACATGATGCAATAGTTTCGAATAGTCTAATATCATGTGCTGTCTTTGAAAAGTCTAATAATGTCTCACAAAAGTTATTTCACTTATATTGCTGCACGTTATCCATTTGGTATATTTTTTTTACTAATTCTCAACACCGTTACTAATTTACTTGTTTACACTAAAACTAATGATTAAGATAGTACTAGTATTCAATTTAACGGATTATACATTATTACTATATTTTTTGATTGATTAAATACATTTTGATACTTGATCTCATGTAGTAATACCGAGACATTTCAATTATGGACAATCTCCATATAAGAATGTAATCAAATGTAAACTATAAATATTGTACAAACTCCAAACTATGATCTGGATCGTTAGAAAATGTTAACAGATGACAAAATAATAGCAACAAACACAATGTCAACGGTTGTATTAGATCTTTGAATGAAGAACTCCATGAACATGAAGAACTCGAGGGAGAGAGAAGAGAAGATATTTTGGAGAAGAAACTGAATTATTATTGAATTGATTAAAACGATTACAAAGAGCAGCTAATATAGCTAATGCTTGTTCTAACTAATAGAAAACCAACTACTTTAACTAACGCCAGCTGTCATTTAACTAACTCTAAAACAAACTCATCAACTAACTCTTCTTGACTTCATGGCTGAGTTTGTGTGTGGATGACGTGCATGGGAGTGTACATGCGGCTGCATGGTGAAGATGAGAATGATAGCATTGATAGGCCCCCTCAAGATGGACTAAATAAACTCTTGAAGTCCATCTTGATCAACAAGTTCTGAAATGGAGTAGTGGACAATGGTTTGGTGAAGATGTCGGCAAGTTGTAAGTTGTTGTGGACATGGACAGTTGTAATGACTCCTTCAAGGATCTTATCTCGCACGGTATGACAATCAATCTCAATGTGTTTCGTGCGCTCATGAAACACAGGGTTTGTGCTAATGTGGACTGCGGCTTGAGAATCACAGTACAAAGGGACTGGTTTCTTAATATTCAAACCAAAATCTTGAAGAAGAGCAACGATCCAAACCACTTCGCAGCAAGCAAGAGCCATAGCTCTATATTCTGCCTCAGCCGAGGATCTAGACACTGTGTGTTGCTTCTTTGATCTCCATGAAATCAATGAAGTGCCAAGAAAGAGGCAAAAACCAGAAATGGATCGTCTTGTGTCTGGACAACCGGCCCAATCCGCATCAGAAAAAATGCTCAGGGTAGAATCTGATTGAGATGAGTAGAAAAGACCGTGGCCTAGTGTTCCTTTCAAGTACCTGAGGACTCTTTCACCAGCAGCCAAGTGTTCAGAGCATGGCTTAGATAGAAACTGACTGAGCTTGTTGACAGCAAATGTGATGTCGGGTCTAGTGATACAAACATATACAAGCCTACCGATTAGCCTTCTGTAAACCGTGGGGTCAGAGAGGGGTTCCCCAGCATCAGATTGAAGCTGTTTAGTAGGATCCATGGGAGTGTGAGCAGGCTTGCAACCAAGAAGACCAGCATCTGACACAAGGTCCATAGCATATTTGTGTTGAGAGATGAAGAGTCCAGTGTTATTTCTTGCTATTTCAATACCAAGAAAATATTTTGGGTTGCCTAGATCCTTGAACTTGAAGTGACTGCCAAGAAAATCCTTAAAGTTGGAAATGAGACTTTCATCACTGCTAGCCACCAAAATATCATCTACATAGATGACTACTCCAAAAAATTGTCCAGTCTCTGAGTGTTTGTAGAAGAATGAGTGGTCAGAGGCAGATTGAGTTAAACCAAAACCAGATAAAACCTGAGAAAACTTCAGGTACCATTGTCTCGAGGCCTGCTTAAGGCCATATAAAGACTTCTTGAGTTTACACACAAGCTGACCCGAGCCAGCAGGTGCATCAGAAATAATCAAACCGGGGGGAAGAGTCATGTATATCTCCTCATCCAAATCACCATATAGGAAAGCATTATTTATGTCTAGATGAGCCAAGGTCCATCCCTTTATAGCAGCTAAAGCTATCATCATCTTGACTGTGGTTAGCTTCGCAACCGGTGAAAAAGTGTCATGAAAATCCACACCGGCTTGCTGAGTAAAACCCTTTGCAACTAAACGGGCTTTGTATCTTTCCACAGATGCATCAGCCTTGAACTTTATTTTAAACACCCATTTACAAGATATAGGTATTTTACCAGGTGGTAAATGTGTAATCAGCCAAGTGTTGTTACTAATCAAAGCCTTCAGTTCATCTTGCATTGCCAAAACCCATTCTGGGCATTTGGAGGCTTGGTTATATGATGAAGGTTCAGTGAGGATGGAAAGCAGAACAATGAATTTCAGATATGGGGAAGAAAGTTTGGCTAAAGAAAAATATGATGAGATGGGATATTTTGAGGTAGAAGTCACTGAGTTACATATGTAATCAGAGAGATGGGATGGGGTTTTGATGTTTCTGCCAGATTTTGATTGAGAAGTGATGTGAGGAGGCTGTATGGTGGGAATGGAGTGTGAATCAGAAGAAGAATGTGAGGATAAAGGAGTATGGATGAGAGTATGAGATAGATCAGTGGGGAAGCTAGATTGAGACTGAGAAGACAGAGGAAACTCAGACTCATGGAAGGTGACATTCCTGCTTATGAAAATGTCATTGGTATCCAAGTCCATGACCTTATATCCCTTATAGCCAGAAGGATATCCAATGAAAACACACTTTGTAGCTCTTGGAGAGAATTTGTTTCTGCTTTTGTCTAGTGTGGATGCAAAGCAAAGACATCCAAAGATTTTAAGGTGTGAGTATGAGAGAGGCTTTTTGAAGAGGGCTTGGAAAGGAGTGATGTTGTCTGATAATACAGATGAAGGAGTTCTGTTTATAAGGAAGGAAGCTGTGAGAATACACTCTCCCCAAAAGAAAATAGGAAGATGAGACTGAAAGAGAAGGCTTCGAGCTACATTGAGTAAGTGTTGGTGTTTCCTTTCAACTCTAGCATTTTGTTGTGGAGTTTCCACACATGAGTGTTGAGCTACTGTCCCATAGGAGGAAAGGAGAGAGTGGAGGTTAAATTCTGGAGCATTGTCAGTCCTTAACACCTTAATTTTCTTGGAAAACTGAGTATTGACAGTAGAGAAGAACTGTGAAAGCACTGTCTGAACCTCAGATTTGTGAATGAGCAAAAAAGTCCAGACAAAACGAGAAAAATCATCCACTATGGTTAAAAAGTACTTGAAACCATCATGTGTGGGGTGAGAAAAGGGACCCCATACATCACAATGGATCATCTCAAAAATATCAGCAGATGTGTATGAAGATGTGGGAAATGGCAGTTTCTTTTGTTTAGCAAGTGGACAAATTTGACATGTGCTGAGATGTGAGTTTGAAGGGGATAAAACAGGGGATAATTGCTTCAATTTATTCAATGAGGGGTGTCCCAAACGTTGATGCCAAACATCAAGATTTACAACAGCATTTACAGAAGCAGATTCAGGAATATGAGTAGATCTATTACTTGAGTGAGGCTGAGGAGTATTGATAGCATTGCTTGAAGCTTCTGGAAATTCAAAGATGTAGAGGTTTCCAACTCGATTACCCCTCCCAATCACTGTCCCCAGTATAGCTTCCTGGATTTGGAAGCTATTATGAGTGAATGTTACATAGCAAGCTAAGGTTTGAGTAAGAGCACTAACAGAGATGAGATTAAAAGAGAAGGTTGGGACATGTAATACAGAGGATAGAGTAATATGAGATGTGAGATGAATGATACCTAGATGAGTAACAGGAGCTGTGTTACCATTTGGAAGGTTTACAGAAGCATTTGTGATTGGAGATGCAGAGTGGAATAGAGATTGATCATGACAAACATGGTGAGTTGCTCCTGTATCTAGGATCCAAGTAGATGAACTAGAGCATGAAGATGAAATAGAATTAATGTAAGGAGTAAAGAAAACTGTACCAGAGAAGTTATTGGAGACATGAGATGATGATTGATTGGAAGTGTCAATGGCTGCAGAGGCAGGAGTGTTGGTTGGAGAGTTGAGTTTGTGGCTCTGCAAGAGACTGAGAAACTGTTGATATTGATCAAAACTTGGTAGATTAGTGTTGTCTTCAACGAGATTGACAGACTTTTGTTGATGAGAAGTAGAACTCCCAGCATATCCAGAATTAGGCTGGCTAGCATGGCCAAATGAACTGCCAGCATATCCAGGTGATGGTTTTGTCTTTCCTCTGCCAAAACCAGGTGGAAAGCCATGTAGAAGGAAGCATTTCTCGACTGGATGGTTAGTCCTTCCACAATGAGAACATAGGAATTTGTTTAAGGCTCGGCCATAGGATGAGGCATTAGCAAAAGGAAGCTCACTAGTGACTGGAGCATGAGAAGGAGCATCAATGAGTCTCTGTCTTTCTTCTTGAATAACTAAGGAGAAAACCTTAGATAGAGTTGGTAGAGGAACCATAGAAAGGATGTGAGATCTGAGTTGAGAGAAAGAGGAATTCAAACCGATGAGAAATTGCATGGTGCAATCCCTCTCTTGATGTTGATTCCACTTCAGAGTGCTATCACAAACACATCTGGCACATGTACACCAAGCAAGAGGCTGGGAATTCTTGTATTCATCCCAAACAATGCGAAGATTGGTGAAATATGTGTTGATGTCAGAGGATCCTTGAGTGAGATGCATAAGCTGTTGTCGAAGCTGATATATTCGAGCAGAATCACTGGTTGAGAAACGTTCTTTCAAATCGAACCAAATAGCGTAAGCATCATCGATATACATGATGCTGGATCCGATTTGTGAAGACACGGAGTTGCGTAGCCATGATACTACCATGCTGTTGCATCGAATCCATGGTTGATAAAGGAGATCATCGCGAGCAGGACGAAGAATCGAGCCATCAACAAACACTAGTTTGTTCTTGGCGAGAAGAGCTGTACTAAACGATCGACTCCAAGCGAGATAATTCGAACCAGTGAGTGGTTGTTGAACAAGCATAATTCCTGGATTGTCGCTTGGATGAAGAAAGTAAGGGCTGGAAGTATCCTCTGCAGGTAATTGTGGAGCGCGATTGCGATTCGCCATGGTTGAAATGAAGAGAATTGAAGGAAATTATAGGATTGCGGAAGCTTTTGTCACTGATACCATATTAGATCTTTGAATGAAGAACTCCATGAACATGAAGAACTCGAGGGAGAGAGAAGAGAAGATATTTTGGAGAAGAAACTGAATTATTATTGAATTGATTAAAACGATTACAAAGAGCAGCTAATATAGCTAATGCTTGTTCTAACTAATAGAAAACCAACTACTTTAACTAACGCCAGCTGTCATTTAACTAACTCTGAAACAAACTCATCAACTAACTCTTCTTGACTTCATGGCTGAGTTTGTGTGTGGATGACGTGCATGGGAGTGTACATGCGGCTGCATGGTGAAGATGAGAATGATAATGAAGAACTCCATGAACATGAAGAACTCGAGGGAGAGAGAAGAGAAGATATTTTGGAGAAGAAACTGAATTATTATTGAATTGATTAAAACGATTACAAAGAGCAGCTAATATAGCTAATGCTTGTTCTAACTAATAGAAAACCAACTACTTTAACTAACGCCAGCTGTCATTTAACTAACTCTGAAACAAACTCATCAACTAACTCTTCTTGACTTCATGGCTGAGTTTGTGTGTGGATGACGTGCATGGGAGTGTACATGCGGCTGCATGGTGAAGATGAGAATGATAGCATTGATAGGTTGCTGTTGTGTTGACATTATGTTAACATTTTTTATTACTATTATTTTGTCATCTGTTGAAATTTTCTAACGGTCCAAATCACAGTTTGGAGTTTGTACAATATTTAGAGTTTGCATTTTATCACTATCCTCTCTAAATATTTATTCTTGAACAACCCAACACCATAGAATGAATATGAATCCAATGGATTAGCTACCCTCTTGTTGTAAAATGGCTACCTTAAAATGTGACATGTAATGTGTCAAAGCCCATCAACCAACACTCTCAAAATTTTAATTTATTTTAGATATATAGTACTTAATATAAGAAATAAGAAAGGAATAAAAAACCTATAAATAGAGATTTAGTACCCTTTAAGCAGGCATTTTAATCCATAATGTTTTTCAACTTCACCAAATTCATTTTTTCCATATACATATATCAATCAATCAAAGATATAAACCATTTTTGAGATCTAACCATTTGATTACAAATAATCAAAAACATCTGTATCTATATAGCAATAAAAGTCAACATTTTTCCTCATTTCATATTGCAATAAATGTTCTTAAAATTCTTACAGAGTAGCCCTAAGAAGACAAGGATTCACCATATAATATACATACAGCAAGATCACATACCATCGGCCTTTTCAGGTAAGGCCAGGGAGAAGGACGATGAGCACGATGGGCACGTAGCAAGATTTCCATTAGTATTCGAGAGACCCTACGGATGGTATGCCGTTTAAGCCACTTCTGGAGTCCTTCCTGCTCATGTAGTCGTCGCAGCTGTTGCTGCTGGGGGAGAGCAGATGATTTTGGGCCGAATCTGGAAGATCGAGGCCCTCTTTGCCCATTTGCTGCACTTCAAGAGGCGACAGTATCTTGATGTACCACACGCTGTTCACGAATTCCCTGCGATACAAACGACTAGATGCTTAGGTTGTCAAGAAACACGAAAATGTAGAATGTAAAGGCTCCATAGAATGTAATCCCGAGGCGGCTTAGTGGTGGAGTGGGTGAATTTTTGGTCAAAAGACGCAATTTTGAGTCCCACCTATTCCGGCTAATCACTCTTTTATGTGATTCGCAGACTATAACAGACGAGCGTAGGTAATCAAATCTTTAACAGACGAGTGACACGCACCAAATACGAATGGAAATATCATACGATAACCGAAGCAGTGTCAAGAGAGATGGTTACACTTACTGCCAAGGATCATCGCCGAGGAGAAGAATATCGTTCTCTCGGTCAACGAATACAAGCTGCCAGCCTGATCTCTGAGGATCTTCCAACAAGCCCTCGAGTCCAAACATGCGAGCAAGCTCGCTCCGCAGCTCAGAATAGCTGCTGAATTTGGAGATATCGAGTGACCGCCCGAAAGACCCCGACTTGTGAACCTATAACATTAAAAAATATGTAAATCAGCAGCAGTTGGATCACATTGATCGAGAAGAAGACAATGTGCACCTCATGCTACTCACCTTTACAAAGGCTCTCGATGTCAGGTTTGTTTGGTCCACGTTTTCCGAGGACTGCATGTAACCCGACTCATCTACACAACTGGAGGAAGTCATGTCCGAGTTGAGAGGAAATTCAGTGCCTGAGCCACTTGGAAATGTGGGGTTCGCATATGCCATTGACAACGACTCGTTCTCATTTCCGCTGTTTCTAAGGTTAGCCATACTGGACTGCATATTAGCTGACGAATCCGTACCTACTCCGAACATCAGATTGTTGTGAGAATTTGCCACACCTTGGAAATCCAAAAATTCTTTACCATGGAACGGAGGCAGCAAAGCCGAAAGGTCCGAGACCTTGGAATTAGGCGTCACCAGCTCTTCCAGATGGGGCACTCCGAACTGAGAAACCTTGGAAGGAAGCTGCGGGTCTAACGCTACTCGTTTTGCCGGGGAATGAGAGACGAGAGGATGAGGTCCGTTCAAGTTCATGTGCGGAGATGTTCCTTTGCGGGAATATGAGCTTAGAATACTTTGCATTGAAGAGTTGTTAGACGAAGCCATATGATTTCCGATGAGGTTGGAGAAGTTCTGTAGCTGGCTCGTTGACGACAAGGCCTGCACGGGCGTGAACTGAGATTCCGAAGTCAATCCCATCTGCAAGCTAGTCGGAATAGATTTTTTCATCACCTGATCTTGAAATTGAGGATTCAGCTGTTGAGGCGTCAGCGGCTGCTGAAGATGATTGATAAACGAATGACGGCCCTGCAGTTGTTGATGCAACATCTGAGCCTGAGAAACGACGCTGCTTTCCGGAAGGTTCAGCAGGAAGCTCGGATGGGAGTGGGGCTGTTGCAGCATCTGATTCTGTAGCAGTGAAGCGGAAATGTTGGGGGCGTTTTGCTGAAACTGCAGGAAGGACTGATTGGGGAGTTTCGAGGGATCTAACGACCCTGTGTCCTGCATTGCAGCGGCTGCCATTACTTGGTAAATATCGGGTTGTACACAGAGATTCGAATTGTCTAGCCTCGGCAGCATCCAAGGGGATACGCCCTGGAAATTTAGCGACTGAAGGCCTTGATCTCCGACACCCCCACGGAGCCAAGGCATCGGAAAATTCATACCCATATCGCCATCTTTAAAACCTGAACGACGAAACATGAATAAAGCAGGATCAAATTAATGCTCGATTGAAGGAGAAGGAAGCCATAACTTTTCAAAGTCTGTCGATAAACCAGACCAGGAAATGACGGCAGTCCAGCTGACCACGGTCGCTTCAATCTGAGGGAGAACGGAGACGGGTACATGGGAAAAGTTGTCAGAGGTTCGATCTCCCACAATGAAACTCTAGGTTGTCTCTCCCCTGCAGTCGACTCGTCCCATCCGACCTAAAAACGAAAATACACGACACCACAACTTCAAAAAAATTTATCCAATTTTAAATTGATTATTAGATCAGAGTAGCTTAGATATGTCCACACCTTCACCGAGCGCCAATGCGAGCTTGGCCAACGAACCGGATCCAAATCACTGATACCCGTTATTGTACCCATATACCTAAAAGTCCCAAATTCAAGAAAAATATATAAGTATACAAATACAATAATGAAAATAAATCTGCATAATGGAAGAGGATGAAACAAAAAATGAAAAGACGCACCTCCGGACACTGGATTCTTCAGTTTCAAAAAGCATCCTAAAGCGCATACCCACAGAAACTCTCGTATGATAAACTGCTTTGGCATATTTTGCGAGAGGTATCACAAACTCCGATGGACTCGCCCTGAAATTTGTAAACCCAAGAATTTGAAGCTGGATATTGCCTAATACGGTAATCAGTTGCGGAAATTTACCTGGGATTGTAGAAGATGGTGAACGGACTATTCGTAGCCGCAGCATGGGCAGCAGCAGCAAGAAGCCCAATGTGCATACTATCGCTCGACAGCACTGATGAAGGCATGACAGTTTGCGGTCGACTGGCACGCCGAATCCCCAAAAACATTTGGTTGTTCTCGTTCCTACAAAAAGAGTCGTGACCGTAGTTACAAATGGAAACAACAAAAATCTAATCCACTACGTATGAATTTTCTAAATTTAGAATGTTATCCTTCCAACAGCAACTTTTATTGATTATCTAAGGCTAAGAAAAATCGATCAAAAGCTCGAATGACAAAGCGTAAAGAGCACAAAGCTGCATACCAGATGAAAATAACAGAATCTCCGGCAACTAGTCTCTTTGCACTCACAAACACGCTCCAACCTGTTGTTAAGAGATGCCTCTTCGGCTGACCTGGAAAAGACGAGATTGCAGCTTCATAAGTTGGCCGTCACAATAGCTACAACATAGAGAAGTCCACATCGCCCCTTTTTATACAAGTTATTTCGTACAAATAAATATCCGATAACTCACCTCGAAATATATGCCTGAACTTCCACTCGTTGCCGTGAAGATCCTTTGCGATTAATTCTTGAACCGGAGGGGTTTGAGAATAGTCCTATACACGCAGTAAATACATAGTTCAAATATAGAAATTCACGACGACCAAAAAACTGGATAGCGAGGCACTAGTAAACCTACAAGAGGAGGAAAAACTTTTTCAGCTGCTCGACGAGGGACAGAAAATCCTCCATGAGTGCTGGTGTCGCTAGCAGTCAACGTCTTACAGAAATAATTTGTTGGCTGTTTGCTTGGAGTGCCGAGTTCTGACGGCAGTAGGCATATGTCCTTCTGCTCTTGCTAACCAAATAGCAAACGACAAACTAATGAACAATAAAATAACGAAATCAAGAACACGGATATAAATAATTCTAAGTTTATTACAGGGGTAAGTGGCTGCAGAGTCATCTGAGCGTAGACTTCATCGGTTTCAACATCTGCCTGCAGTATAGAAAATCAAGATTTCAAGAACCAAGCTCTAGATAAGATTTTAAAATATAAAAGCATACAATGACGGTGTAGTACACAACTTACGTGCATGGTAACATTGTGAAGTTGGCATATTAGCTGCGGTTGCAAGCCGGGATAGTTAGGGATAGCGCCATCTACTTCCTTGTTGATAGAGGCGGAAACCTGGACAAATACCACCAAAACATTATGCGACATTTGATGTAACCCTAAGATAGCTTAGTTCTGAAGACCACCATCATCATAAGTCAGTTATATATCAAGACATAGGACTATAACACTTCAAGAAAACGAATTTAAAAGTTCGATTTCAGGCAATCCCAATCAATGTTTGCCAATGTCGCACGTCCACCAAAGCAAATATAGTATCCTCGAGCAAAAAACTACAAAGGCTCCATGAACAGGTCATTGTAAAATTTACGAGAATAACATAGAGATCGCATTGTGCAACTCACCAATTACTTGGAAAAGGGGGAAAAATGAAAATACAAGCTAATTCACTGCATAAGCAACACAAAGTGACGGGGTTCCAATTCGGTCTAAAATCCTTTAAAATTCATCGTTCCACTACTCTATAATCGATTATGCATCACACTAAGCTATCGGCTTTTCTATACATAAAATTCAATTAAACTTTCCGACTACATCAATAAACTGCAAGCTCAGAAATATACAATAAATCGAAAAAAGCAGGCATCAATATCCTAAAGGATAAAACATATCAGCTCCACAGCTAAAATAAACACTACTTAAACCGAAAATTCTTCACAAAACCTGCTCACTATGGCCTTGAGGGAAGTAAACCACCCGGATCCCGAGCTGGGGAAGCGACACCAGAGGGCCGGCACAAGCGTGCCACAGCTCCGAATTCAAGCATTTCTTCTCCCCTGCCAAAAAACAAGCAGAAAAAAGAAGCTGAAATAAAGCATTCCCATGAAAAATACAGCAAACCCAATGTGAATTAAAGCAAACAATAGAGCCTACCTTCCTCAGACTGATCATTAAATCCAGTATTAGTTGAAGAAGAAGAAGAAGACAACCTCATATTCCAAAAGAAGGAAAAAAAGACTCAATTTTTATTTCCTAAAATAGAACTACCAAAACAAAGGGCTTCAAGAAAAGAAAGAAGCTTAACCACTCAAGCTCATCCCAACCCCCCACCCTCCCAAAATCCCCCAAAAATGTCAAATTTGTTCATCCCAATTCACACATACCTCCAAATTTGCAACCCCTTTTTTCAATTTCCCCCCCTTTTAAGTTGAATACAAGCAAATTGCAACTTAAAACAAAAGGTGAAGGAGATCTTGAGGTTATTTTTTGGTTGGGACAAAACCCTAAAGAAGGAAAAGAAGAAGACTGTCCGAGGTATAAATGAGGTAAAGCTTGTAGTGAGTGAGGGAAAAGCAACTGATCTCTCTCTCTCTCTCTCTCTCTTCACTTCTCTGTCAAGCTCTGTGTGGAGCTAAAATGAACAAGCAGATCTTTAATGAGCTTTTCTCCTTTTTTTAATATTTAATTCCAAAAGAGAGAGAGCTTGAAGCAGATGATCTAAAGTAGTATACACATTTAATGCAATTTTGTCACCAAGTTTATTTTGGAATTCACATTTATTCTATGCTGAGATTTCATTTATTTATTTATTCATATTAATTTTATTTGGGTATCATATATTTATTTATATTACTTTATTTGGGTATGTGAAATATTTTTATTTCAAGAAGCTAATATAATTGATGGATTATGTTAAGTAGTAATTTACAGGAGGTGATTTAATGAGCTTGATGATCAATGATTTAAAATTAACTTCTTGAAATTTGAAGCATTAGAAACTGTTCTGGTTCATTGAATCTAGTTTTATGAAATTTTAAACATTCATCAAATCAATTGTGTACTTTGAAGAATAATAGAATTACTAGAAATGACTAATACACTAGTGTTAGGTAGTTGGCCCAAATAAATAGGCTATGCAAAATGAAGGCCCAAAATATTTTTTCCAAAATTTTGATCCAACTTTATGTAATGGGCCATAATACTCCATTTTAATGATCTATGGATTTAAAACTGATAAAACTGAATCTTCATTCAAATTAGTGTCAAAATTACTACTCACCCGTCTATGAAATATTATCTAATTTTGTCATTTTGATCCATCCGTAAAAAATTATTCAATTTGCTTCTTTTTTTTTTCTATTTTTACTAAAGGATCCCCACTTTCCACTAACTCTTTACATTCACATTATATTATAAAACTAATATATAAATGTAAGACTCTTATTTCACTTATTTTTTCAACTCATTTTTCTTCACATTTCTTAAAACTCGTGCCAAGTCAAACTTGGACAATATTTCATGGACAGATGGAGTATTTCATTTTGAATTGACAAGATACTCCTTCCGTCCACGATTTATAGTTCTTGCTTGACATGACACGAGTTTTAAAAATATGTAGTGACCGACTAAGTTAGTGGAATGTAGGTCATATTTTCGTATAGATTTATAGTAGAACGTGAGTATAAAAATTTAATGGAGTGTGGGATCTGCTGTCAAACATCGAAAAAAAATTTAAGTTAGGATTTTAAACTGTGAAAATTCTTAAATAGTAAATTGAGATATTAATTTGTAGATGTGAAAATTCTTAAATAGTAAATTGAGATATTATTTTGTAGACGTAGGAGTATTATAGATCAACATACTTTTCTGTGCGTCCATACAGAATTATCATAAAGTAAATGAAAGAGAAAACATAAAATAGGAGTAGTATATAAAGGACATTCTCTTGTAAAATAAAGCAAATTTATAATATTGTTCCATACTCATTTATTTTTGTGTGTCCACATTCATTTAATGGGACATACCGCCCATAACGAACGACATACATATTTTAATTCATTTAATATTTTCATACAAAATATCAAATTTAATATACATAATAATAAAATAACCGTTATTCATATAATTAATATGCCACATAATTTCTATACATTATGACATAATTTGTTATTTTATCGCTTGGAAGACATCGACACATGCATAGGTCTTTGTGAATTTTGTTTTAACATTTCATTAGATATAGTATATCTATATCATTCTTTTTTCAAGAAAGTCCTAGAATTATTAAGGGAAAAAAGTGAAAGACATTTCTTATAACAAAAAGAATATGAAAGTAGAAACAAATACATCACCAACTACTCCCTAGATCCCGCTATAAGTGAGACATTTCTTTTCAGCATGTGGATTAAAAAAATATTGTTGATAAGTTAGTGAAGATAGAATAAAGAAAAAGGAATAAAGTAAGAAAGAATAACGAGGTTGATTTTGCTAAAAGGAAATGGGTTACTTATAATGGGACGAAGGTAGTACATGTCATGGACTAATATCCACCTCTAATATGTTGGAGGTTAGACTTGAATTTTTTTCTCTTTGTTGCAATGTGTTTTGTAGTAACCATCTTAAATTTCCTAAGATACATCATAAACCCTATCTCTTCCGGGAGGGTGTCCAAATGTGGACAGTTTTTGATTTCTAGTGGTTGGACTTTCGACATTTCACCTTCTCGAACATGTAAATTTCTAAGATTACACAACTCACCGATACGAAGGACCTTAAGCCAACGAAACCCATTGTGTTGGATCACCATTTGTCGACTAGTGTATGCATTCTGCAATTCGAGGCGCACTAGGTGGGGCAGTTTCTCCCAGGTATCTTAACTCGATCAATGCACCGGTTGTTTCTGATAAAGTCTTCACCCCAAAATCTTCCATGTCAAGTATTTTGAGTGATTCAAAACTCTCCCAGTAAGACGAGCTAGTATCGTCCAAGTAGCCACCACCTCCATGGAAGACGAGAGAATTAAGGTGTTTGATGCCTTGATTCTTGCAGTGATTAAACTTATCTCTGTCGCAATGGATAACACGATGACGAGGATTTCGAGAGGGTCTACTATTTCCATTGCTTCTTAAGATCTCAAAGCCCATTTCTTCCTCTCTCTTCACTTCTCTCTCAAGCTCTGTGTGGAACTGTTAAGGATAGTCCTCCTTAACGTTGGAATTCCACACAATCAAGAAACCGAAGCCGTGGTCGTCGAGCGCCCAAGAGGTTTGGGTCGGCGAAGACGTCATGCAGAGGGGGTGCTGGGCGCGAGAGAGGTTCTCGTCGGCAGCGATAGATAATTAGAGTTTGGTGATTTAAGCCAAGTTGGGCGAAATACTGATTTCATTAATTAGTTGAATGAATATTATGAAAGACTCCACACATATTTATAATATGTGTGGATACAAAAAAGATATGTTAAATCCCTATAATATCTAAACAAAATAATAATAGTAGAAGACTAATATATGCAAATTCCTAATATATCTAAACTAAAGGAAGGTTCGTATCAGGAGCTAAAATGAACAACCAGATCTTTAATAAGCTTTTCTCCTTTTTATTTCTATTTAATTCCAAAAGAGAGATAGCTTGAAGAAGCAGATGATCTAAGTTAAGTATTCACATTTAATGCAATCTTGTCACCAAGCTTGAAATGGAATTTACATTTATATATTCTATTTTGAGATTATTTATATTACTTTTAATGGGCATGTGAAATATTTTCATTACAAGATACTAATACACATTGATGGAATGTTAAATAATTTACAAGTGGTGATTTAATGAGCTTGATGATCAATGAATTAAAATTAACTTCTTGAAATTTGAAGCCTTAGCAAGTGTTCTGGTTCACTGAATCTATTTATTTTATGACATTTTAGACATTCATTATATCAAACGTGTACTTTCTTAATATAATAAAAAGAAAATGATTAATAGGAAAATGATTTATACACAGTTAGGTAGTTGGCCCAAATAGATAGGCTTTCTCTTTCTCATACAAAATGAAGGCCCAAAAGAAATTTCTAATATTTTGATCCAACTTTTGGTAATGGGCCATAATATGATCTTCTTGATGGAAATCATCAATAAAGATCTATCTGCATGATACCCTTTGTCCCACAATAATTGTCATATTTTATTTTAATATAAATAATAAGTAGCTCTCATGTTCCACTAAATCATTTTATTTACATTTTATTATAAAATCAATATAAAAAAGTGGATCTCACATTCCACTAACTTTTTCAATCAACTTTTCTTTACATTTCTTAAAATTCGTGCCCACAATCAGAGTGGGATGGAGGGAGTATGATATTGGGCATTCCAATTGACGTATCTGGCCAAGTTTTCGGGCCAAGTTTTCGTTTTTATGACCAAGTTTTAAGCTTTTGACAAAATTCTGAATTTGACTAAAATTTGTAGTAGCCAATAAGCATATACGCCCCACTATATGGGCAAAGTTAAAATTTTATGCAGCTTTATTTTATTATTAAACGAATAAAATAAAGTGTGAGAAAGGTAATAAAGTAAAAATAAAAGTGCTTCTCTTTACCATGGAAGGGAGGAAACAGATAGTTTGTTCGAGAAAACCAAAGAGGAAGTTATTTGCAAACACAATAACGAGGGAAATAGGAAAAGAAGAAAAACTACAAATGTCAACAAACAAAATAAAGCAGCTAAAAGTTATGGAATAATATCCACATCTAATGTATTTGAGGTTAAGCCCGAGTCTCTGACCTTTGTTGCGATGTGTTTGGTTGTTACCATCTTAAACTTTGTCAGTTTCACCATTGACCCAATATCTTCTGGGAGGGAATCGAGGTGTGGACAATGCTTGATTTCTAGTTGTTCGAGAGCCGGCATTACACCTTTTCCGACATGTATTTTTCTAAGATTCCACAGCTCGCTGATGTGAAGGGCTTCGGCATGTACCATAGGTTCCCCAACTCTCCTGGATCACCATTTGTCGACCGGTGTATGCATTCTGAAGTTTAAGGCATTTTAGGCCGACCAGCTTCTCTAGTAGTGGCATGGGGTCTTCATCAAGACAAGAATTTACAAAAAGCCAAGTAGTGAACCCGTCGAAGGAAATTCTCGGGACTTGGTAGCTTAGCTATGTGTCCATCCAGCTTGATAATATTGAGTTTAGTTAGAACACCAATCTTATCCAACGACGGCATGCTTCTAAAACGAAACCCTCTTAAGTTAAGGTGACGGAAGTAGGAAGAAAACATAGCTAATGATGCGAAGAGCTTGCCTACGTCTGAGTCTTCATCAACTTCTTCAATGCCCAATTTTGGGAGTTTAGTCATCTTCTTCAAGCCCGATGCCTCATATGTCCAATCATAAATCGAGATGTAGGTTAGGGTCCTAAGATATTGTAGTGCATCTACTTTCAAAGGCTTCTGGCAAATCACATCAGACATGTGGAGATTCACAGCTATGTCGAGAACCTCAAGCTTTTTCAAACCCACAATCGAATGTGGGATCTGTTGTATGTAATTGTTTCTCAATCCCAAGTAACTTAACTCAATCAATGTGCCGATTGAATCTGATAAAGTCTTCACCCCAAAATCTTCCATGTCAAGTATTTTGAGTAGTTCAAAACTCTCCCAATAAGACGAGCTAGCATTGTCTAAGTAGCCACCACCTCCATTGAAGATGAGAGAAAGAAGTTGTTCACCAACTTGATTCGTGAAATAATTAAACTTCTCACGTCCACAATGGATAAGACGATGACGGGCATTCTAAGAAGGTCTACTACTTCCATTGGTCCTTAAGCCCATTTCTTCCTCTGCTTTTATGATTGATAACATGTTTAGTAGAGGATTGAGGTGACACTTTCTATTTCTCATGTGGAAGCCATGCACAAAGACTTCAATTATCGACCTATGAGCTAAATCCGTTATACCATTTTCAAAAACTAATCCATTTGCTGCCCAAATTTGTTCCAACTTTTCTTCTCTCATTATTGTATTCTCCATGAAAAGGGAAAGAAGCAAGAAATGTGTCTTGAATTCTTAGTCCAATAGTACACACACTACACACATTTGGACTTGAAATGTGTCTTCAAATGTGTGTAGTGTGTGTACTATGTGTATTTCGTATAAAATTTGTAAGTGTGTGTAATGTGTGTACAATGTGTATAGTGTATATAGTGTGTTTATTTTGTGTGTAATGTATGTATTTTGTGTGTATAGTGTGTAGTGTGTAAAGTGCATGTAGTGTGGGAAATGTGTGAAATATGTGTTGTGTGTGAAATGTGTGAAGTGTGAGTAGTGTGTGAAATATGTGAAGTGCATGTCAATTCAATTTCATGTTGATTCTTCATTTTATCAAACATAGGATTTGTAATATAATTATAATTCAATTCCTTCTAATTCAATTCCATAGAATTCCAATTCAATTCCAATTTCGTGTACCGAACGGACTCTAACAGATTTCATAAATTGTTTAACTCTTCAATTATATGACCACATTAGGTTTTGTGAAACTTGAGAAGAGTCTGTGGAATGTATCTCAATCACAACCAACCAAAATGCTCTCCACTTGATCGACGAAATGCCTACATGAATCTTGTACGCTGAGAAATCGTCCAACTGTTTGACGAAATGCAACATTATATCATAGCCAAAAACATCAATTCTCAATGCTGAAGGTGGTGCGTCAACCGCTCGTTGGCTCTTGCTAATGTTTATTTGATTTAGTTCTATTTTTGTGAAGGCTGTTTTCCAATAAGTTGAGATAGTTTGTAGATGAAAACTGTAAACCAAATTATTTGCAAACACACAATAACAAGGGTGAACTGGGAAAGGAAGTGTATAAAATACAGGCAACAAACAAAAACAAAATACATAAGCTTCAAATCATGGATATACATCCTCTTCCACTATTCTGGATGTTAGGCCCGTGTTTCTGATCTTTGTTGCAATGTGTTTGGTCGTTACCATCTTAAACTTCTTCAGATTCTCCATTGACCCAATCTCCTCTCGAGATGTGGACAATTCTTGATTTCTAGTTGCCTAACTTCCGATATTGCACCTTCTCCAATTTGTATTTTTCTAAGATTCAACATTTCATTGATGCAAAGGACATCAAGTTTCGGAAACCCCATTTCTGTTATGATATCCGGCATCTCGACCAAAAAGTTCAGATACATATCAAGAGCCTTCAGTTTTTTCAAGCCCCCCAACTAGCATTGTCAAGGTAGCAACCACCTCCATGGAATATGTTGATTAGTGGAATGTTTAAACTTGTCTCTGCCACAATGGATAACACGATGACGAGGATTATGAGAGGGTCTACCATCCCCATTGCTCTTAAAGATCTCAAAGACCATTTCCTCCCCTGCTTTTTCTCCCGCCGGGATTGGAAATTGAGGTGGTGTTGAGATTTAAGTTTACATGTTATGTGATTAAGTTATATTTTTGTGTTGATAATTTTAATACACAATATTGAAAATCTGGGTTCTGAATTGGAAATAAGTTAGCATTTGAATACAACCCTATATGGCTATATGTATATACCAGTATGAGAAACTTTCTCATACGTACATTCATATACCTGTTATTAGCATATAACTAGGAACAATGCTTTTAATCTTGTGATTTCGGTGCTCAAGTTCAACTAGTGACTTAATTAGCACTAAGTGGAGAATATAGAAATATTTATTGTTGATAAATTTTATGAAGGCACCACTCACTACCAGACCAAAAAAACAATACCTGATAATAGGGACAAAATTAGGTGGCTTCGACAATTGTGCTAACAGTTAATATTAATTCTTGTTTCACATGCTACTTTTCACAATGCACTATTCTTTTAAGAACATAAGTCTCTTTAATTATTATTCTGCTGGATTAGGTGTGGAAGAGCAATCATCTTACTATAACTTTATTTTCATACCAGCCCAAGTGATACATAGTTCCTATTTTTATATGGGCCAAAAAGTTAAATATATTTCATGTTGAGTTATGATCAATGTCGAACCAATTTTAAAGACTGAACTAGAGACCAAATTAGGGCCATTAGATCTAGTGTTTTGATGAGATGTGCTGTTGTGTAAATTATTTCGGTCTTCATTACAAGCCAATTTTACTTCATTGTATTAGGTTGACTACTTCATTCAGTACGTAATACCTTGAAATTACAGCATGTTTTTACTTGCTTCCAGTAGGTTTTGAAATGATTCAACACATGCTTTATTCGAATTCATTGACTTGGATTTTTACTTTATTCACTTTAAAAAATGCAATTTATTCCAGTGGCCTTATTACTTCATTCAGAAACGTTATTACTTCATTGGATAATGTTTTTACTTCATTCCAGTATGACTTCAAATGTTTCTACACATAATTCATTCAAATAGTTTATTACATCATTTCATTTGTTTATTACACCATAAAATTAGGCTATCATTCCATTTTGTTGTCAGCACCTTAGCGGCGGTGATACACATTGTAGAGAGAAAGAATGGTACGCAACAGTGAAACCACCTTTACGTACTGGAATGAAGTAAAAACATATTGGAATGAAGTTAAATCTTCGTAATATGTTAGTATGACTTATTTGCCTTGGAATGAGTTAAAATTGGCTCGTGATGAAGACGAAAATAATTTATAACTTTGCGCATCTCATCCATAAGAAACTAGATCTAAAAACCCTAATTTGGTATGGTTCTACGGTTCGGCAATAAGGAGTGAATTTGCATATAATGGGACTGTAGCAATTTGTTCAATTGTATACTAATCCTTGACCTTGTAATATTATTAGAGAGTTGAATAACTTGTATGTTTGGAGCCCATAAGAAAATATAGGATTGGACAAGCCCATATCCGATGCTTTTAATCTTTTGGGCACAAATATAATGGGTAATTAAATTATTCGATCCAACATCAAAATCTGATTAATTCACTGGTCAATTCCTTCATCTTTATGTTTAAATGTAGAGCAATATTTTGTAGAAAGGTTTAAAACATATGGAAAAATGTTCTTCTCCATTTAAACTATGCAAGTAAAAGATATGATACACTCGGCCATCAAATGATAGCAAGGAAGAAATACTGAGTAAACAAATACAAAATATTCAAGACTGATTTTCTGTACCTTCTTTTCTCATTTAAATTACAGTAGCAAGTTTGAAGCAGAAGAAAAGCAGTTGCTGATCTATAAACATCCTACGATGCTAGCTCATACTACGACATATGAACGAGAAACATCGTTGATGGTGAAGCCGATCTCCTTTGCTTTCCTATTCGATCAGGCTGTCGTGACAGATTTCAATTTTACTTCTTCAATTTCCATCGAATGAGACAAAAAGGGAATTGTAGTTTTTCCAATAACTACAGGATTTTCTGGCTTGCTATCACTATGTACAACTTGAGGTTATCAAGAACTGCCGGCGACCTCTGCTGCGCGTTGCCTCATCATTTCCATTACAGCAGCCCGTCTTCGAGAATCTGACTGTTGCTGCAGCCTTCTCAGGTGTTCCTTCAAGTCCCTGCATCAAAGCATGAGAGGATTTAGACAACCGTTTTTTAAGACGATAAAAGGGAGGAGTACTATGTTGACAGAGTAGTTTTGTGAACAAACCAGCAACGTGGTACACCGCAGTTGGATTCTTTGCATGCTCGGGCGTGAAGCTGGAGAAGGTGCCACATTTTCTTACACAAATGACAGCCTCCTGAAGCACGCTTTTTGCACTGGATGCCATGGCGGAAAAGACCTTTGACCTTGCGACAGTTGGGATACTGGCAAAGGGGTGACCGGCACTGAGAAGCATGCACCAGGAGCTCGAGCATTTTCCTCAACTGCAAAAACAAGTCCAAGAAATTTCTGTCAGGACTCGGGGCAGTATAATTCATCGCTCAGCAAGGACAAATAATAAGTGAAGAAAGGTGGGTGTGTGATCTTAGAGTAAAATTTACCTGCGTGACTCGTAATTGCCTGGCTTCTTTGTTCTGTGCATTAGGATCAATGGACTGATTATTAGTTAGCTTATGAGGATGATCTTTTCCTCCATCCTTCTGATAGCAGGCATTGCATAGATCATAATCGGTGCATGTCTCACATCGGTAACCTTGCCCACTCTCTATATCAAGGTGGCATTTGACGCATGTTGTGACAAAAGCTGGGGCAGTCGGATTGTGTAGATGATATAGGACCATCATAGAAGAATGCTTAGCTCGGCGAAGAGTATCGTACTGATAGTGGTTTCCTTGGCAAAGACTAAGAAATGCCTGTCTTGTGTCAAAAAATTCACTTTCAAGATTCTCATTATCTTTAGTTTCATCAGGAACTTCAGCAATGTCAACCTGCAGATTCATAAATTTCTCAGTCCAAATTCTAAGCTCAAACGAATTAAATCTGGCAAAAAATCATAAGCAAAATATAAATGTCAGCCATCATTACGATCGTAGAGACTTACAGGATAAAGTGCATGAACATCCTTGTAGTTTACAGGATGTCTATCCCTATCATCACGTTTCCTCTCAGCATCATAGCATCTGAAAGGAGCCGATTAGTACACTGCTCTACGTATATAACATGCAGCATGATGCTATTCCAGATGCAATCAACTAAAAAAGTTGGATATCTCGAGAAGATAAAAGAGTAAATACAAGGGACATGGATTAACATTTTGATTTGCGTGACGGAAATAGAAAATCCCTTGGAAATGAAATCAACATGAAAATGTTTAACGATAACTGAGGCAGAAAGTGAAAAAAATCCTTACTTGTCACAAAGCTGAAATTTTTTGCACTGCTTGCAGACCCAGCGTTTTCCAGAAACAATTAGGATGCAGCAATGAGTACATGAATGTTGTAAGTGAACCATAATAAAATCTTCCTTCATTGAAGTTATGGAGTCACCAAGCTAGGGAAACAAAGAATTTATTTTAGTATCACTAAGAAAATAGCAGCAGTAATTGCTTAGTCTTGCAAATATGAAAAAGAACAACAAAATACACAAAGTGACGCATACCCACAAGTTGAGCACAATTTCTGAAGAAAAAATTAAAATACAATTATGGCAAAGATCTTACCCTGTGCATTAACATCAGATCCTTTGATGCGTTACTAGAAAGATCGGTTTGGCCAGATGCCTTTAAAGCTCTTTTTGTGATCTTTTTCAAAGTTCCCTTCTTAGATTGTTTTCTCCCATCTTCTTCTTGTTGCAGTTGATAGATGATGTCCTCCGCAGCACCAGGCCAATAATCTCCATCAAAGTATGGCAGACGAGATGCAGTTACCTTTGCTTTACATTCACCAGTTGAAACAAAGAAATGTTCATACAGATTAGTGAGCTCTACGACAATGTTTTCCTTTGTGGCTTTTCGTAGCATGACCAAGTACCTGAAAGAGAAAAAATAAGGTGAAACACTGCTATGAATAATCGCTCACATTTAGACAGTAATGATACCAACCACTCTCGAAGTTTATCGGATTTGGGTGTCTTTTGAATTTCTGGGTGACAATACAAAATGTAGTCTTCACCCTTCAGCGGAGGGCATGCCCAGATGTAGCAGCTTGTAAAACCACGCATTTTGCAGTACTCCAAATATCCAATCTGAATCAGAAATACATATCAGCATACTAATAAAGAAATGGTAACATCTTTTCTTTTGTACATCCATCAACTATAAGGAAAAGAGAAAGAGTATGTTAACTTGCCAAAATTTCATGGTACACATATGTCCTTAGAGCCTCGCCAGAGACAGCTTTGACATCTGGCCTAAAGTACTTAACAGAATCCAGGTAAGAGAGGTAGACTCTTCGATGATTCGGCTGCTGGCATTCAGATCCAAATTCTTGAACATACATGCCAAACAAGCATACTTCAACGCCCTCGATTCTCTGAAATAACAGGACCACCTGCAACATAGTAAATACAGTTACAACACATTAATGGACCAGCTAATTTGCAATAGCAACTAATTCATTTTTGCTTAACTAGGCTTCAAGTATATGCAAACAAAGAAGACACCAAGCTTAAGTAAGGAGGCATATCAAGAAACAAATCTCCAGTATATTTTTCAAATTATTCGTGACTAATACTGATAGTGTTTTTTTCTGAAATCTTAGATATAGTTCATATGGAAGAATTTAGAAGCATTGTATCAAAATGTAAAGACATACCTTAGATCTATAAGGGTACTCTGTTGGATAGTTTTCCTCTTGGAAAATCTCCAGGAAGCGAGGCTTAACATCCAACTTTTTGTCAACTGATGATACCACTCTTACTACAAGTTCTTCTGCTCCTGGGATCTGGAAAAATGGGCGAAAAAATTATGACCTAAACAGTAACCATTCAACAATAAAAACTTGCTACAAATGCACAAACCACAATACTGATAATTTACACACACACACACACACACACACACATATATATATATATATATATATATATATATATATATATATATGTCAGTGTATGTGCGAGCAAAGATAATAAAAATATGCCACACAGTGTAAGTCAATAACCTCATCATAACTTTTGCCTTGCATCCTTGCTCTGTCAAGCCTCTCTTGCTTCAATTTTACAATTAAACGCTGCTCCAAGTGATCACTTAGATGTGATCTAGGCAAATCTTTTGCACCGAGAACAGCACTCTGCGGTAATGGTGCGCGTTCTCCCATTTCAACTTCTGCCATATAACAATTTGGACAAGTATACTCAGCTTCTCCACCATTATTTCTTCTACCATTAAACAATGCACAGATTTGATGCTGCCAAGCTTCACATTTGTCACATTGAACCCACTGCAAGAAACAATTACTTAGCGTAGTATTAAGATTAAATATCAAGATAGAACAACTCTGCAAGAAAATAAAGCATTACCCATTCTTCAGTTTCTTCGTCATTTTTCTTTTTCTCCACCCTTCCCTTTGGAATAGGCGTGCCATCTACTGCAATGGTGTCTCCATGAGAATTGTTATAGCATGGAATGCAGAAGCAATGACGGGTGTCCCCAGATCCAAAGGTGTAATACATTGCATTTCTTTTAATGCGAGTACCACAGGGAGTACAATATATAGGAGGAGGTTCAAAGGTAAGCTTCTCAACTGCACATAGTTGGCAAGAATTTTCACTCATTGAATGCTCCATTGCCTGGTTTCTCTCTGCCTTTGCTTTGCTCTGTGGACGAAAAGAGTAATTATAAATTTCAGAGGAAAAATCTGAAGAGCATATATGATGTATGATGCTTTTGAGTAAGGTGAAGGCATGACTGGGTGAGATCTAATCCAACAAAATGACATTTTTTTGTCCCATCCCTCTTCGAAATACGAACATGGGATATATAAAAAAAAGATCTAGGAAGAAAAATGAATCAAAAAGAAAAAAGGATGGACCCATACCAAATCAATGTTAGTAATGAAGAATGAATTCAAGGATCCTCGTCTAGAATAGTTGTGTTATCAAAACACCAAGCAATATTACTCCCTCCGTCCCACAAGAATATGCATTCTTTCCTTTTTAGTCCGTCCCGCAAGAATATGCACTTTCCAATTATGGAAAGTCTTTTCACTCTAATGAGGTGGGACCCATTCTCCACTAACAATACTTTAATTACTTTTTCTCTCTACCTCTCTCTTACTTTACCAATACTTTAATTACTTTTTCTCTCTACCTCTCTCTTACTTTACCAATTTTACATTAAAACTCGTGCCGAACCCAAAGTGCATATTCTTTGGGGACGGAGGGAGTATTAAACAAAAAAAAGCAAGCAAGCAGAGAAAGGGGAAGAAATTTTCAAAGCATCTCAGAGCAAGAAATGCATGTTATGAGTGTAATCCTAGTCCATATCAAATACAACAAAATAAAGCAAAAGAGAACACAAATGAGCTTCTAACTGTCTGATTAGATAAATGCATACAAACTCAAAGACAATGACTGTGATGAAATTTCATAAAATGCTTTAAATTGCTAAAAGCATTCAGGAGCCTTCAATAGGCATACATAGAGCACCTTGATAGTAACTAACCAAGGATAGTAATAATCATATGCCTAATAAGGTTGAGAAAATGGACGACACTGACCTGTCCTACCCACTGACGGAGACCCATTATATGTTGGCGAACCATTTCCGGCGTGAACAATTCAATCATTGATACTCCCTTTATTTTTGGCTTCCCAGACTTGGATGCACTCTCGGGAGGTAATGGAGTGTTTTCTTGCTTAGTCTGTGCCGAATCGTTTTCTGTCTTCGCGACCTGATGAACACCATATCCAACAGAATCACTAGGTGTGACATCATCACCTTTTGGAGTTTGGATGTATGCATCATCCAAGTTGTCCTTTTTTATCTCTATTTTGGGACTTTCATGTGCAACGTTTACAGGGACTTTCAACTCTACTTTCACATCGCTAATTTCAGATTTTACTGGAATTTGGTAATTGCAATCCTTTTCACTTTGACGTAGATCTTGGATATGACAATCATTTATAGTAGAGGTCAGTGCCACAGAGAATCCACTCCTAGAGACAAGAGACTGCAAGCCTTGCTCAACTTTTGCACGTTTAGTAGAAGGTTCTAGATCTTTGGGAGTTTCAGCTATCACTGGGTCTATCTTTGGAGTAGACCTTCCCACTGTTCCAGCTATATCATGGACACCAGAAGATTCATTGACTACTGTAGGCAACCCAGGCCTCAAATTAGAACGAGCAAGTGTCTTGAACTGAGCCTGCATAAAGCTTTTAACAGGTATACAAACAGGGCAATTTGTATCCTGACAGCGCCTATGATGATTGACTAATACCCTTGTCGTACGGCAACGAGGGTATGTACACTCAAGAGAGTTGCAACTTCCCATATGCTTCAACAGCTTCTGAACAGTTAAGCAGTGAGGCTCAGGGCATTTCCCTTCTGGGAAATGACATCTACGAGCATGCCTCAAAAATAACAACCACCTCTGTTGGTTCTTGAACTGTTTTTCGCGAATAATGCTATAAGTTCGAGGTGCTGGGTCACCTGTGTTCACTGGTTCTGTTGATCTAGAAGTTCCAGAGTAGCCAATAACAGATTCCTCTGAGGATAAATTATTTAGTTGAGCTCCATCTTGCCTGGTTAATCTTTGATGAATTTCATCTTGAATAGTCTGATCAAGAGGGAGTCTGCCTGATACATCCATATCTTGAGGCTTGGAATACCGCTGACCGCCCAATGCTGCATCTGGTTGAACACCACCAGAAAGACCAGTAAAATCACTTCGAGTGTTGCAAACAAATTGCTGTGGATGCAAAGATGGGGCATCATGCGGCACAGGTGAATGAGAAAAAGGCTGAGAAGATCTAGAATTGCCCTCCAGAGAGTTTGACTGGAACTGATTCTGGGTATTGGAATGGAAGGAGTGGGTAACTTTTGACTGTAGACCTTCATTATGATGCTCTGTTCCAGTCTCCTGCTTCACCTCAAATGCCATACTGGGCGATAAATGGGAATGAGTGAAAGAATCATTTCTCAACAAATACTGGTTTTGCATTTTGCTTTTTTGTTGCAATTGATGCTGAGAAGGTTGCCGTTGCTGAAACTGCTGGGACGGCTGTTGAAGCAGCTGATGTTGATGAGGCTGCACAGGATTTTCTTTCACTGTATACTGCGATTGAAAGTTCACCTTTTGTGATTGATCTACTGAGTGAGAATCAGTTGCCTGTTGAGAAGAACATACATTTGGTTGGTTATTGGTCATCAAAGGAGAATCTGTCCTGTGCATTGATTGCATGGATATGGCATTCAAACTTGGGTTGTTAATCGTTGACCCAACAGTTGTTACAGGAATATACATGTTTCCAGACCCAGAAGCATCAGTAGTGCCAATTCTATAGGCATCACCTGTCAAATGGAATACTGTCAAAAATTATACAAACTAGAAGCTCCAGAGGTATCCTCAACTAACTCTCATTACATTAAGGATTTGGGAAAACACGTCAGGACACAGAAACATGGTTGCAATGGTGAAGATAGAGTAAAGTACCTTGTGTTACTGGTCTTTGGTTATGCTGGTCAAGATGCTGAGACAAGGGTTTGGTGGAATTTCCATATATAGTTCCAGATAAATATCCCTCGGTGGTTCCTGAACTGTTCATGACAGACATATTCTTTCCCATCATTCCAAACCCACCACTTAGGGACCCATGATTTATTCCAAAGGATTTCTGCTGTAACGTAGAACTGCCTCCACTACCAATTTGCCCACCAATATTGTGTAAGACACGAGAATTTTGACCCCCAACATGATGTTTTTGCAACATAGGCTGTGATGCAGTTGTAGAGTCAACATCAGGACATGCTCCAACATCTGATGGCTCAATTTTCATGGAATTATTGTTGCTAGTGTTAGTAATCATAACACTAGTGTTGGAGTTACTAATTCCAGGAGTTGGGATCATTTGACTTGTCATTCTTTGCGAACCCATGGACGTCATCATGTTATTTCCACCAGGATTGACCAAGAACGTATTAGTTGACTGCTGATACCCACCAGCCAAAGCTCCTGCAGAAAAATAATCCGTTATATGAGTGAAAAGTCAACCAGATAATACTCCATGGATGAAAAGGCCAAAAAGACCATCAGATGAACTAAAGGAACTACCATGTGCACTTCCAGGAGACCCATTTCGAGTTGGAAAAAAGCTTCCCGAATTCATCGTAGACGATGTGATTGTATTGGAACTACTATTGTTCACGAATGAATTATCCACTGATGAAGTTCCAGCGAAGCTTGAGTTTTGTTGAAACCCAGGTGTGGGTATCATTGTACCGACGGGAGTGGAAGAATTGGCATGTTGCAACTGCTGATTGTTATTACTTGTAGGGAAGCGCTTAATCAGAATGTGCAAACGCCTCTCTAAAGTTTCCAGGTTTAGGTACTCCTCCTGACATTAAATGACATAATGAGAAATAGAAACGCAATAAGGAATTTATGAATAGTAACCCAATAGTATAAGTAGTTATGCTAACAATTTTCCAACATGCATACACAATTACACAAATATCTACTTAAAGATTCTTGAAACTTATATTAACTTTAATGTCAACCAGAAATTTTTCTATGTAATGTTATGCACAACAAAACATTAGCTATACAAGGAGGATAATTGCATGATGAAACAGATTAGAAAACAACAAACCATTGTTGCAGCAGTTCTGAATAGACCGTCTTCTAGACGTTTCACTATATCAACCATTTTCCTGTTGGAAACCTCAGGTGATTGTTGGCGCCGCTGCATAAGAAAGTTCCAACTGCAGAACAGAGAAACTAAACATTTAGCAGCACAAATCAAGCAAGCAATTTTTACAGCATGTTTTCAGAAGTAACCTTCACCTATCTCTACACAAACCAGGAAGCACTAGAAATAGCACAAGTAGAAATAATCCAAGAAAACTCCTTACATTTTCTCTTGCATGCATTTGCGTCTTTTAATAGTTTCTGGATCCATATTGGGTACATTTCGATGAATATTAGGATTCTGCATTTGGCTGGCCATAGGGTTTCCATTTTGCTGTGGTAGCCCAGGCAACATAGTACCAGTTTGGTTGGGTACCTGGCCCGAGATCTGCCCTGTATGGTGTGTCTGTAAATTCATCTTTATCTTAGACCAATATAATATGTGCTTTGCAACATGAAGCTTGGCCCCCAACTAGAGCCAAAGACCATAACAAAGGAGTCGAACAAAGTTTGATGTGATCTATCAAGTTTAGAGCAATTAAACCACAAACGTCCAAGCCAGACACGGATACCTGTCAATTAAATTCAATAGTGTGAGAAAATAAAACGGGTACGAGAAGAGAGTTGATGAAGATTCTGAAAATACGGAAAAGATCTGTACGTAAGCTTGAAGACATTAACAATCAAAAATAGATCATCTTATAAACATTCAAAGCACAGATTAATTGATGGTGAAAAATGTATACTATGAAGTCCCATCCCTTTTCCTATGGAACGTAATAATAAAATATACTAGTACACAAATTTCATGACATACCCAACTCTTCAGCACTTGTCTAGAAGAACCACACAGTGAAAAAGTCAACAGAACTGAAAGATCACTTCATCGTGAAATTCAGTAGCCATTTATCTCTAATTAGATCACTTTCTAGCTGATCCTCAAAAGGGGCTCCAGAGAGAGAAATGACACCCCAAAGATGACAAAACTTAAGCTATTTGAGAAAACTAAGGTCGTTAGGAACCCACATCTAACACACCAAAACCTATTTCATAGTATTACACATTTCCCAAAAGAATGATTACAAGGCCAAACACTTGCAGAGTGCAAAAACACACATACACTGAACAGGGTGAAACCAATAGCATTGGGCTTAATTCTGAGTTGATATAAGCCTCATAGCAAAAAAGCCCAGTTCTTTTCTCCAGAACTCGAGTTCCCACACCAAACAAAAGCTAAAGCAATTCTGCAGCATTAAATTTCTCAGAAATGATCACATGCATAAAACTCATACAGACTACAATTTTCGCATAGACACAGGCCCGTGTCAGCTGCATACAAATGATGAAGTCAAATTCAGTTGAAAATCGGTCATTTTCAAAATTCCTAGGGCTTCATCAAATTGGGGGAAATCAAATTAGGGCTTCATTTCTGATCAGACCAACGCTATATTTTCAATTGGGGGTAAGACTGATTTCAGCAAGCAATCAAATAAGACAACAGAACAAGAAGATGAACACACTAACAAGGCAACCAAAAAACGCACCGAAATTGAAAGCGTCACTTACGGGAGCTTAAACGAAGAGATAAAAACGCAAATAAGTTGTAAAAAATGCCAAACTAGCCAGCTACGTCGGTGCTGAGCTTAACCGGCGGTCGCGCCAAGATTACGGCGGAGAACGGTGGTTTGGGGAAAAATGGGGCTGATTTAGAATTTGTGTATTTTTGTTTAATTTCTTTTTTTCTGACTGTAGAATGGGCGGTATTTAACTTTTTCTTTTCTCTTTTTTTTTCTTTTTCGTGAATTTCTGATATCAAATTATTATTGCTTTGTGACATTATCTATTACACAATAAAATAGTTGATTTAAATTATTTAATAGTGTCTGTTATATTTTCACTCAAATAAAGCAGAAATGTGCAATGCAGTTTGTAAATCTTTATTCAAACATTTAATGTCCTCAGTGACGAAGTAAGAAAACAATTTTGACACGAAAAAATAAATAATTTGAGTGATTAATTTGTGTGTATTACACTACTGCATTACCCATACAGTTTTACTTATGATTCTTTAATTTTATAAGCATTCTTTAATAGTATTATATTTTTAACAAAAATGAAAATTATTTACTTCTTTACTTTTGTGTTTATAAGAAACTGAAATATCCCATTTTCAAAATTTCAAGAATTCGTCCATATTTTGATTAAGGTTATTCATAAGTATTTTTCTAAACCGTATTTATATAATTTGAGAATTTATAATTTAATCTAAAATAAATGGGATTGTAGTCTTTATTGTATAGTCAATAAAGATAAAAGCAGTCGTAACTGATCCAAGAAAATTAAAGGGAAATCTCAAATTAATGGAATTGTAATCTTTATTGTATAGACAATAACCAACACAAAATTTCAAATGGTAATTATAGATATTAGAAATTAAAAGGTATTTTCAATTTATATTAGTATTAATTTTTATAATTGGGATAAAATTGTTTTTAGAATGAATGGATCAACTTACCTTCCTACTGTTTCGTCCGGAATTTACATAGTATACCTCGTACCAAATGTCTTGTTACAAATTATATACGTATTAAAAATATATATGTTGTTATTAATAGAATAACACTAAATTAACAAATATACTTATGTCATTTTGTATCAGAGATTTAAAATTAACTGGTACTCCATAATTTATTGAAACTGAGTTAGCTACTATTACTAATATTTCATTTCCACATTTCATTTTTCATATTTGCATAATCAATTCTTAGTATTTAATTTATAACCGTAATCCTCAATTGCTTTATTTTAAATTCGGATCTCTCAGGATAAGCTCAAACAACTGTGAAAAAAATCATCAGTCAACGAAACACTAATTCGGTTAAGAAAAATTAATACTTTTTGCTATAACTTAAATTAGGAAAATATTCAGAAAAGGTTAAATGAGTAAAACTATTCATTTCATAATTCCCTAACAAACTAGTATTAATTTTATAAAGTATGGTACGGATGTAGTGATACTTAGGTAATAGTATGTGAAAATAAAAAAAAAGGATGAAAGAAATATGTAGATTGATTACAAAAGTGTGAGAAATTAAGCAGAAAAAACGTTGCAACTTGAGGTCAAATATACGATCATTTGTTAAAATATTGTACAAAGATTGCGCACTCAATATTTTTGATCAAACGACATGAAATTATTAAAATAAATCAGCATATACTTATGAACACATTTGAAAAAAAATTACATAAAGAAATACTAATATATATAGGATTGTTGCCATAGTTAAATTTTTTTTACAATTTATGCATGAAGTGTACGAATCGGAAAAAAAAATTTAGTGATATATATTAGTTGTTTGGGATTATTAAAAAAAGCACAAAATTTGTCAAATGAAACAATTTATTTTTGTGGCAAATCATTACTCCTGTTTTGATTCTAAATTTGTGATATGATATGCATAACACACTCACAACACAATAAGGTAAAGTTTGCTATAAAAAAATAAACATCACGATATGGCTCCATTCCAAAGAAGTGTTTAGAAACAAATCAATATTTGAAGTAGCAATCTATTTAGTAACACAAAAATTTTACAAATTAAATGAATTTTAAGAAACGTAAAAAAATAGAAAACTTACGCTTGAGAAGCCGATGTTATCAACCGTTGCAAGTTGCAATCTTCGACCATCAATGCCCAATTCATGGTGGTTGATATTGATACCCATAAAGTGAAATTTTGCTTGATTTGACAAGCCCTAAAGAAAGTTCTTGATGATTGTCGGACATTTTTTTCTTCGGGGCGGAACTCAGCGATACATTCGTTGCAACAAATATCATTGTCTCTCGAATATTTATTACTTTCTCGTTACAAAATCCTACTAAAATAATTAGCTAGTCTCTCGCTAAAAGCAATTCCGAAAAATCTTTTTAGCCACGTTCTATAAATAGCACTTTCTATTATTTTTTTCGTGAAAACGGTCAACTTATTATGTCTGCTTTATAATATTACGAGATATGATTCGAAAGGGTGGGACTATGAATACTTTTATCGTATTTTAAGAAATTGATGGTATGTTTTGAATGGTTAAATTGTCTTGAGATTTGTACATATTGTCTTTTCCTAATTTGATTTTATAAGGAATTATGTTTTTGATATTTTATAACAACGTGGCGAGGTACCTATGACTACTTTGTTATGACTTTACTACAATCATTAGCTCTGACTTCAGTGTCCTTTTCACATGTGAGTTTTCAGAATCATATGCAACCAATAAGCAATGAGGAATCCATGAGTATTTGAACCCAAATATCTAGTAAGAGGGATTAGTCTTGTACAATAACAAGTTGTTCTCAGTGAATCCCTAAATAACGTTACATCTTTATTTATGTAAAGATTTTCAACAACTTAATTGAAAACACACTAATTTATGCTTAGTCTTTCAATTTTTTTATAACAATGTCGTCGATAATCAATTTTATTTCATATTCCCTTTGTGTCAAGCTACTTGCTCTATATTCTATTTTGAGTCGTCTCAAATTACTTGCAGCATTTTCTTTTTTTTAGGAAACACTTTAGTCTTTGTCATATTTTACTCTTTCGTTCTCTTTTCAACTATATTCTTTTCCATACTTTATTCTCATTCCGCTTAACCTTCGAACATCAATTTTATTAAATCTAATGTCTATAAAAATGCGTCAACTAGTATGGAACGTAGAAGTATAATACTACCATATGCCCTCATATCAGAAATTTGAGGTACTTTTATGATGTACTACTCCCTTCGTCCCAAGGAAGATGATCCATGTGCGATTCAATCACGAGGAAGCGGGAGGTGCCGCCATCGCTGAGCTGCTCAAGACTCGGAGCATCTCTTGTATTCTAAATGTATGCTGTGCTCCCGTTTGTTTTTGGCATTGAGATATGAGCTTATTGATTCGAGCTGTTTTTGTGCATAAATATGCAATTTTTTATCGGTATGATTGGGTTAAGTAGTTAGCAGTAGGAAGGTTGTAGCATTTGTTGCATAGAGTTTGGTATTTTAGAATTGGTTCTTTATCTACATATATGAAAAATTGCAACATTTGTATAATACTTGAAATTGGTTTAATTGGTACTTTATATACATAAATACAAAATATATAAATTCATTGCGATATATATTTAGTGAAAGAAGTTAAGATGTGGTTATGGTCCATTGATTAGTTAGTTGTAGTACTATAATTTATTGGGAAATCCTCCACATACTAAAATTAACTACCCCACACAAAAATAGAATTGGGAAAAACTCAACCACTTATATTTCCAACTAACTAAACCAACTTAACTAAAATATTTCGTATATACAAATTCCACCTCTTCTCAAAATCTAAATCCATCTTCATTTCTTGATCACAACAACTAAATCAAACAAAAATTTTAGGAAACCACAAAAGAATTTGGCAATGACTGCATTTAGGCCAAAAGTTTCAATAATTTTTTTGGTGGGAATGTTGGCTTGTTTGGTCCTAGTAAATCAAGTCCGTGCCATGGACCAACCTGGACACAACATACACGCTTTCGGCGAGCTAGCTAACGAAGATGCCCATGATACTCGCGATGGACCTATTATAGGCAACCTAAAGAAATTTGGCGATGAAGATTCCGATGACGATATACCAGAAGTTACCGTTTTAGGACATTAAGATGTGCATGTTTGCACACATATGTTTATAAATCTTTCATCTCGTGAGAGCTCTATGTTCGTTTATTTTCTACTCTCTTTATCAGTCATTAAATGTCTCATATTTCAATTTGTGTATGTCCGACATTAAATGACCTTGAATAAAATATTATTGTGAATTTTTTTCGCTATTATGATTTTTTATGTATTAAAATAACTATTTTCAAGTTTAATCTATACAGTATATAAAAGGGGAGTTTTGGAGAAATTTACAAGATTGTCATTTAATTAAAAAAAATATATTAAATTAAAAATGTATAAATGTTTGATTAAAAGCTGAAAACGTGTGAACTATGAAAAGCCTACGTGATGGAGTGGGAGGTTTTTATTTGATGAACATCCATGATAAATCCTTTCTTCTACCCATGTCTTCATGCCATTAAGTTTTCAACTTCTTTCTTCCTATAAAAACACTACTCCACACCTCATGCTTCTTCCTAAAATTGGACGAGCACTTTGAGGTTCTTTTTCTTTGCTTTTTTTTTTTAGGTTTTAGTATTTACCTATTTCCATTGTCCTTTTGATTTTAGGTTGTGTAAATTGAAAGTGGAAATAGTTATGCTAACAAATATGGCTACTTTTTCATTTCCTAATGGAGTCTTCTTAATGTGCTATCACTGCTATGTTGTGATTCAATTGTTATTTTGTTATTACGTAAGGAAATATCAGAAATATAATGAGTCGTGCATCGGGTGAAGGAAATAGCATAAATGTTATATAATTGCTATAAAATCATGTCATAACTAAGGAAATTCAAAAAGGGGTTTATTCACGTAGATTTTTTTTTATAATTTTCATATAATGGTATTGTTTCTAATCTTATTTAATTAATTTATTTATATTATTAAATCAATATTTCAAAATATATTAGTCCGTGCATAGCACGGGGTGATACTAGTTTTTATTAATGAGACACACACTGGTGCACTTACCGAATTAAATCATAATAATATCCTCAATACATGAATAATAGTATATTTTGTCATTTTGAATATTTCTAAAAAATTTAACACATTTTCTAACTTCCCTTTTCAGAACATTTTTTAATATCTAATTTTCCGTACTTATTTACCAAGAATATGGCCAATCATTATAAGTCGGATTATATCTACATTCACATAACACACTATCTAATTTTTATTAAAACTAATTATTACACCAAAATAAAATAAAATCCGAATTAGATTTATGGCTACATATTCCATCATTTATGGCACATTTTTTCCTTAGGGAATAGACTTAAGAGATACCACAACTTAAAAAGGTCAATTAATTATGAGCCCCGAAATGTAACCCTACATATTAGTTAGGGAATGCGACTTGAAAACCAATCCATCGAACAAAATAAATATTAGTATAGTATTTTAAAAGAACGATCCATTATAACTAAAATGTGCAGCTATTAATCATGCTTCAGATTCAAAATACATCTTTTTTGGAGTAATATACTATAAACTTCAACACAACAAGAATGTAATTTAACAACCCTTTTTAATTACTAATTATCTCATTTTCTTCTTACTTCTAAAGTCCCATGTCGAATTTTAAAATGGCGATATTCCCTTATATCTCATTATTCATAATCTTACATTTCACTTCTCACTTTATCAACACTCGTCGCATTTTTATTTATAACTTTATTGATTCCAACTGTTTTTGTGCCTAAATATGCAATTTTTTTTCGGTATGATTGGGTTAAGTAGTTAATAGTAGAAAGGTTGTAGCATAATTTGTTACTTAGAGTTTAGTATTTTAGAATTGAAAGTGCTTTGAAGTTAGATCAAAAGATGTTTGTACTCAACAAAAATTTGTGCTTAATTTAATAGATAATTTTCTGGTTATATGATTTCTGTGTTTCATGAAATTGCATAAAGTAGCAATTTTAATTGACTTGATTGAGTTAAGTAGGGTTGACATAAAATGAATTTGTTGGTTGGTTTATAGTTTTAGAAGAGCTTTAACCTTAAAGAGATTTGATCAATTGATTCTTTTAGCTTTTGCGTGGATTTATATACAAAGATTAGTACACATTGAATTCCCACAAATTAATGATGGTTCAAACCTTCAATGTATTGATTTACTATCTGAAAAACTGCAGATGAAACTTGACATTATCTTTCCAATGCATTCCTGTTGATGCATTTTTATTTAATTTGTGTTTAGAAATTGTAATCTTGTGTGAAAAAACCAATGAAATCAGCTTAATTGGTTCTTTATCTACATATATGAAAAATTGCAAAATTTGTATAATAATTTGAAATTGGTTTAATTGGTACTTTATATACCTAAATGCAAAATATATAAATTCATTTCGATATATATTTAATGGAAGAAATTAAGATGGTTATGGTCCATTGATTAGTTAGTTGTAGTACTATAATTTGTTGGGAAATCCTCCACATACTAAAATTAACTACCCTACACAAAAATAGAATCGGGAAAAACTCAACCACTTATATTTCCAACTAACTAAACCAACTTCACCTAAAATATTTCGTATATATAAATTCAACTCCATCTTCATTTCTTGATCACAACAACTAAATCAAACAAAATTTTTAGGAAACCACAAAGTTTAGCAATGACTGCATTTAGGCCAAAAGTTTCAATTATTTTTTTGGTGGGAATGTTGGCTTGTTTGGTCATAGTAAACAAAGTCCATGCCATGGACCAACCCGGACACAACATACACGCTTTCCGCGAGCTTGCTAACGAAGAGGCCGATGATACTCGCGATGAGCATTTTATAGGCAACCTGAAGAAATTTGACAATGGAGATTTCGTTGACGAAGGTGGAGAATCCAGAATTTTTGGTCAGGGGGTATGATAAATAATCCTAATAATTTAAAGTCTTAAAATTCGAATCTTTTATCTTCTTTCTAATATATTTATTTCAACCATAATCTATATCATTTTTTATTAAAAATATTTATCGTACTTAAAAATGAGTTACTTGTTGGTATTATTAACTTTCACTATTTAAAATAAATTTTCTTACATAAACTTAAATGTATTTAAATAGATTTTCTTACATAAACTTAAATGTATTTCTATTGTTCTAAAATAATAATGAGATTAAAATTTTAAAATAATAATGAGATTCCGACCCGCGTCTCCCCTGAATATAGTAGACCCCTCTACCACTGCACCACCTGCTAGGATATGTTTTGGGGTACAATCGTACCCCTTTGTTCTCACGTGGATCCGCCACTGGATGACGATATACCGGAAGTTACCGTTTTGGGACATTAATATGTGCACGTGTGCACATATATGTTTATAAATCTTTCATCTCATGGTAGATCTATGTTCGTTTATTTTCTACTCTCTTTATCAGTCATTAAATGTTTCATATTTCAATTTTTGTATGCCAGATATTAAATGGCCTTGAATAAAAGATTATTGTGGGTTTGTTCGCTATTTCGATTTTTTTAGTATTAAAATAACTATTTTCAAGTTTAATTTTTAATAATGAGGCACACTCAGGTGCACTTGTCGAATTAAATCATAATAATATCCTCAATACATGAATAATACGGAGTAGTATATTTTGTCATTTTGAATGTCTCGAAAATTTTACATATTTTCTAACTTCCCTTTTTAGAACATTTTTTAATATCTAATTTTCCATACTTATTTACCAAGAATATGGCCAATCATTATAAGTCGGATTATATCTACATTCACGTAACTGACTATCAATTTTTTTATTAAAACTCATTATTAAACAATTAGATTTATGGCTACATATTCCATCATTTATGGCACATTTTTCCTTAGGAAAACTTAAGAGATACTAAAACTTAAAAAGGTCAGTTAATTATGAGCCCCACTGTGGAGATGATCTCCTACTCCAACACTTCTACTTCATTCATACTGCAATGCTCATAATAAAATAAAATAACATTATTTTATTTTATTGTAAGTGTTAGAGTAAGAATGAAGTAGGAGTTTTGGAGTACGAGATCCTCTCTCCCACCAAAATGTAACCCTACATATTAGTTAGGGAATGCCACTTGAAAATCAATACAATAAACCAAAAATAAATATTACTAGTATTTTAAAAGAACGATCTGATTGTAACCAAAATGTGCAGCTATTAATGATGCATCAGATTCAGCTCAATAAATCATCGATATTTCTGGACTTCAAACGTACTTATATAATACTCGATCAATAAGAATAAAATCTAACCAAATACATCTTTTTTGGAGTAATATATAAACTACGACACAACAAGAATGTAATTTAATTAACAACCGTTTTCAAGCACTTAATTATCTCATTTATTCTTAAAGTCCCATGTCGAATTTTAAAATGGGGATTCCCTCATGTCATTATTCATAATATTACATTTCACTTTCACCTTATCAACACTCGTCGCATTTTTATTTATATAATTATTTCGGTATTTTTTTTAGTATTCTCAATTTTGCAAAAATCAAAACGAAATTGGTGTAAAAATTAAAAAAGAATTCAAAAAAAATATTAGTTTGAGAGGGACAGTCGATGATAACAATGTATCATGAAAAGAAAATAAAAAAATACGTTACTGAATGGCCTCCATTTCAGGTTGGGATTTAAATGCACATTTTTTCGAACATAGTGCTTTCACCACATCACAATATTTTGCATCATTATTTATCCATTATTATTTTACTCTTCGTATAAAAAATTATTAGTAAATTAATTATTATTCTGCCTCACAGCTATCGCCCAATAAATTACTTACGGAAATATACAATTGAATTAATTACAACTATTTATTGCATATGCCATGTAGCTAGATTGGTCCATGGTTTATTTGTTATAGGTGCAATAAAAGGCACCTCTAATTGGGAAAGCTCAACTAATCATTTATTTATCTGACAATATTTTACTTCATCATATTTTTGTACCATGAATAACTCTTTTTTGCTACAGCAGTTTGAATATCTTTCAGTAATAGAAGAAAAAGAAAAAGAAAAATCAGGGCACATATTAATAAATGTATATGCCTATACATCTAGAGTCTCATTTCTTCTCTTTTGCAATGGTCCATCCTTCTAATGAACATTGATCACACAAGCAACCAACTTTAACAATAAACACTTCAATAAGTGTTCAATAACAAAATATTTAGTACAATACAAATTTGGAACACATTCGGAATCACTTCAAAACACATAAATTTACCAGCCTATTCGAACATTACTATCTCCACATACTCATCGAACCAAATATCGACAGATGTTCGATGATGACAGGATAAAATACGAGATCGAAACGCACCTAAAGTCACTCAGAAAACAAAAGCATGAATGCATGGGTGCATTTCAACACCCTGCCAACCCATTTAATGATTTAACCACCTCACACCAATGCACTCTAATTCAATGCACCATTAACAGCTTCTTCCTTTTCCTCAACTCCCAAATCCATTAAATAAATCAACCAACAAACTTTCCCCCAATTTTCTATATAATTTATCACTTCCACCTAAAAAACAAATTAATTTTTCCACAATGCTCAGTTTTCCTCTCTTAGCTTGCCTCCTCCTCTGCCTCCTCGGCGGCGGCGGCGCCGCCGCGGTCCCGGCGGTGATCGTGTTCGGAGACTCCTCGGTCGACGCCGGTAACAACAACCAGATATCGACGGTGCTGCGGAGCAATTTCCGCCCCTACGGCCGCGATTTCTACGGCGGCAAACCGACGGGGAGATTCTCGAACGGTCGCATTCCGCCGGATTTCATCTCGGAGGCGTTCGGTCTCCGCCCGTTCGTGCCGGCGTACCTCGATCCGCAGTATAACATATCCGATTTCGTCACCGGCGTCTGCTTCGCCTCCGCCGGCACCGGATTTGATAACGCGACTTCGAATGTTCTCGTAAGTTCGAGATCGGTTTTAGCGACACGCTTATATCGTGTTTCGTTGTTGCGATTTTAATTGTTTACTTTTTTTTTTTTGCTGAAATTGATACATACAAATTGAAATTTGCATGAAATTTCTTTTCAAGCTTGTTTCTGAAACAAATTCTGTGCTTCACTTGGACCGAAAAATAGCAGACTGAAAATAAGCAGCATTTATTATTATGCATAATAATTAATGAAATGAAGTTAATATTATCCTATTTTGATATTTTATTTCAGTATTAAAATAGAGAAATATACTCAATTTTGATCAATTTGTGTATATTTTTTTTGAATTTTGTGATATCTATGTAGAATGTGATTCCTCTATGGAAAGAGGTGGAATACTACAAGGAGTACCAAAACAAACTCAAAGCCTACGCCGGTGAAACAAAGGCCAATTCCATAATCAATGAGGCTCTCTATTTGGTAAGCTTAGGAACAAATGACTTCCTAGAAAACTACTACACTATCCCGAACACGAGGTCCAGATACACGGTCGACCAGTATCAGGACTTTCTTATCGGGCTAGTGGAGGAGTTCATCACGAGTATTTACGGCCTGGGAGCCCGAAAGATCTCGTTGACCGGGCTCCCGCCGATGGGGTGCTTGCCGTTGGAGAGGTCCACAAACTATGTGAATGGGAATGGGAATGAGTGCATGGAAGGGTACAATCTTGTGGCCTTGCATTTTAATGAGAAGTTGAATGGTTTGGTTGGGAAGGTGAATGGGAAGTTGAGTGGGATTAAGGTTGTTTTCTCTAATCCTTATGGGATTTTCATGCAAATGATCAAGAAGCCTTCTCTATTTGGTAAGTTTTTATTTTCTTATTTCCTTCTCTATTTGGTAAGTTTTTATTTTCTTATTTTTGTGAAGTTTCTTTCAGTATAATGTTTTTCAGATCAAGATACTAGCTAGTAAAATGCCAAAATTATGTTATGTAATACATATGAATATAGATAAATTAGAGGTACCATGAAATGGAAAAAATTAAATCACTTATTTTGGGGAAAATGGGGGTTTGAATTTAACTTTTGATGGGGTTTTAGTTTCATACTACTTTCAAATGATCAGATATTTTGTGAATAGTTTACACGTCAATTTGGGGCTATGAATTAGGATACAATTAAGTATGAAGGTGGTTGGGCATTGATATATATGTCAACATGCAACAATAAATTTCAAGAATTGTATGTGTTTATGTATACAAATATAGCTGGAAAATTAAGAAAAGAGGGTAATATTATTACGTGAGTACAAAATAGTACCATGTTGTTATGAATTATGCATGTGAGTACCAGATTTTAAAGGTTGTTAATTAAATTATAGGTTGTTAAATAATTTGTTACTAGCTAACCAGTTAACATTCTTTAATTATTCTTCTCTAGGTTGGCTATAATAGATTATTTATTGATTTTGTGCCATATACATATAAAAAGGTACGTGGGTATACAGTTAGCCAATTATTCTTTAATCGGCTATCGGTTAACCGATAACTGATAGATGATCTGACTAACTCGATTATTAACTAACGATAATTGAAAATTCTGGTTTCGGTTCATCATTTAGAGAGCGAGTTAATCGATAATATATAAATGATTGAGTGAGAGTGATATATATGGTGTAGTAAAAAATGAAATTATTTTCAGGCATTAGTTAATCTCATAGATTTACGGTGGATGAATCACTTTACGAGTAGATGGGTGAATTAGATCAACAGCTTAATCATTCTTCTCAAAGTTGTTAACTTTATATGAATTGAAATATGTTGTATTTATCTAACTTTATAGCATTATGTTGTGAACTATATTGACAGGATTTGAAGTAGCATCAGTCGCATGTTGTGCGACAGGAATGTTTGAAATGGGGTATATGTGCGACCAGCTCAACCCCTTCACATGTACAGATGCAAATAAATATGTCTTCTGGGATTCTTTCCATCCAACTCAGAAAGCCAGCCAAATTGTAGCTACCTACTTGCTCAAGCATAGTCTGCGTGAATTCTTATGAAAAATGTAAAACTTGTTCGACCCCGATTTTGTGTTACTAGCGCATATCTAGCTAGGTTTTGAGTACGTTGTGGTTTTTGAGACCGATGCGCCCAACTAGTGCTCGTGTACGCGCATAATATCTCGACTTAGATAGCGAGGTAGCGTGATTTATGTTTGACGATGTTCGTGTTATATGTCAATATATATGTTATGCCAACTATTATCTACTAGTCTCACTATTTGTTTATGAACGAAAATTGCTCAAAGCCAGAAGTTGACGAGCAAAGTTCTAATAAATCGTAACAATACGTAGTAGCAAAATTAGTACAATAACAAATGATAAAAAAAAATAAAAAAATAACCACATAACTGCAAACAACATAAAAGGATTTAGCCGATATAATTGAGCGATGCCTAATGAACTCATTAATAATAGTATTGACTTATTAGTCAATAATCGTTGTGTATAAAAATGAGACACGTGTCGAGTTGGAAAAGGTCAAGAAATCTCACATCAATCGCTAGTGAGAAGATGCACCTCTAGTTTTTTATAGTTGGGGATTTAAATGCATTGGCATGTAGTATTAATTTGTCAACTTTATTCTCATACATATTTGGTGTGATATTAATATTATTGTAAGTACTAAATAAAGAAATGTAGCAAACATGCATGGTATATAAGTACAATGCCTGCTGCAAATGCGATAATAGTTGCAATTAATAATAGCATTCGGTGGGTGGTTGCTAAATTGGCACTATCGAAATCTCTGGCTGCATTTGATCGTATTAATGTCGATTCATTTTTTTTATTTGGAACACTATTTTACATGCCCTCTCCCTTTCTAACTTATCTTCTTCACATTAAATATCGTATACCTACTTTATTAAGTTTTACAAAATTATTATTTTACCTTCATTGTTGCACCAAAAATAGACATGCAATTGAAGGATTGCAATGGAAACAAGGTTGAAATTAGAAATTCGATCTCATTTTTCTAAAATTTAAAAAGAATACACTTATTTGGAGTTAAATTATAGACACTTATTCAAAAATAGAGAAAACCAATGGTGATAGTTTTATGGAGTACTATTATTCTATATTTCTATTGTTGTATAGAGAGTCTAATCGACCTTGCTTTGTATGATATGACCCAAGTGATGAGATTCAAGGAATCGAAGTAGGTCTAAGTGTTTGAAGAGTATATTTATAATTTACCGAAACAAATATCATTACATCGATAAGATATTCATTCTCGCTTATTTTTGTTTACCGAAACTAAATGTTTTTAGATATAGTTGATGATTGTTTCATAATTCAGTATGATGTAAGAGTTCCTCTCGCCCATCTTCTTCGGATGTGATATCAACTTTCTCGAACATGTAATCAGATCAATTACCTAAAATCTTGATCTTGTGTTGTAGCAAAAAAGATTTTATTTTATGTTCATTTCTCAGTTTGCTCATTTTGAGATTATTACTTTTAGCCCATAGATTTAGGTTTTTAAAGATAACATTTTTGGTAGATGTACATCAATAAAAATTATAGATAGAAAATATTTTTTAGAACATTTTTAAAGCTTTCACTCCCTATGAAGAGAGAGAAAGTGGATTGAGAGGATAAATGTTTTTAACGTATTAGAATCAAACTAAATATATAAATCGAAACGAACAACGCTAAACATGCGTCAAATGAGATCAGTGCTCACATAAGGAGCTCACATAAGGTATGTAGCATATCATTCCTCGTTAAATCTATAACATTATTTAATTTACCATAATAGCCTATATACAACATGATTATAAAAATTTACCATCTCATGTTTTTATAATAAAGTGACATTGAGATCAATAGCATCGGATTTGTAGTCATGAACCAAATTATATCCTTCAAAAACTAAATTGGGCCTACCCATTCGGCCCTAAATTTATGGAAGGCCCGGCTTAGCTTGCCTAAATTTTGAGGCCCAATTTAACACTTTAATTCTATTAAATGGCCATCTTGTGGGGCCCAATTTCTGATAATGCAGAAAATAATATTGATAGAGGCTTTTAATAAAAAAATTATTGGTAATGTCATGGAAATCAGTAGAAAGAAACAATCGTGCAAGTGTTCATTTCCATTCATTTGATTGGTATGATTTTGAATCGGATGACCAATGTTATTATTCTCACTAAGGCAAAACGTGTATGATATAACATATGATGTAATTATCTTGTAACATGGCCTTGTCACATTCAATACAATTTTATTTAATCATATTAGCATAGTAGAGAGAATTGACCTAATTTGTTTTGTATGTTCAAATCACATCACCGAAAATAAACTGACCCCTTGAAAGTCAATTAAAAAAGGATCCATTATGTGAAAAAACTTTTGTATTTTTTAACTTTTTAATTGACATCGATGAAATTAAAAAATAGTAAAAAAATAAAACCCATCATTAGTAAAGAAAGACAAATTGCGTGAGCAAATTGAAACCGTTAAAAGTGGACCAAGTTCCAATTATTGAATTTAAAATGTAAATTATACGGCTCTTAAAGATAACCATTCTTTGTGGTTGGTTTATGATTGTAAAGTATAATTAAGAATCATAATTACGATAGCGACTGATTTGATGAAGCAAATTAACAACGTCCATACTAATTGTGAAGGCATGATTTTGAGTTGATTATGTAATTTTGAATTAATTATGTTTACATATATGGTTTATTTTTATGGTGTAACTTTGTTCTCATATTTATTTATTCAAATAACTAAGTGACATTGCGTGACTAATTAATTTAGCTAACACTTGATAATAGCAACTCCGGTGGTTAGCTAAACTACTAAATTTTTATTGTGGTTTTGCATGCTCCAACTTCATTAAGAAAATTATACTTAATTTTAGTGTGGGGGTGTTTCATGGATCACGCATGTTTCGATTTTATGTCATTTAAAATCCTTTTGATTATTTATATTGATTATAGTTATGATTAATTAAATTTAGTGTAGATTGTTTCATGCAGTCTTCCATTTATATATTAAATTAAACTTATTTTAAAGTGCAGATATTTATTTAATCACAATAGTTTTTGCATGGTTGGTTCAATGCATAAAATATAGTGTTTGGATGCATTCAAAACTATTTTATTTGTTTGAAGTGTTTTTTTAATTATTTATAGTATTAATTATGGTAGTAATTTCAGAACTGGTGTACGATTTGGTTATTAATTTTTTTACAAATAGATGTAAAAAAAGGTTTAATTTGATAACTTTCCATCTTCTTATAACATGTCGACTTATTAATATTTTTGCAAAAAAAACTATACTCCATCCGTCCCCAAAGAATATGCACTTTGGGGTCAGTACATGTTTTAATGTAAAATTAGTAAAGTAAGAGAGAGGTAGAGAGAAAAAATAAATAAAATATTATTAGTGGGGAATGTGTCTCACCTCATTAGAGAGAAAAAACTTTCTAAAATTAGAAAGTGCATATTCTTGTGGGACGGACTAAAAATGAAAGAGTGCATGTTCTTGAGGGACGGATGGAGTACTATATATTAGTATTAATGAATAATAAGAAAATTTGTCCCAAAATTCCGAGACATATATTGAAAAGAGACATATCATAACAATCACATATCTGTGTATATTTGGGGATGACCCGAGATAGAAAAAACTCTATTAAATTCGATTTTTGGAGCTGTCGCCAATCCCACTATGAGACAACTCCACACCATCCTTTCAAGGCTGGGGTTCACTTCTATTTTTCATCCGCCATCCACTGCAAGCAACAATCACCGCGTCGCTTATGCCTTCGATGCTATAGACGATCTCTTTTGTTATATACAAACTCTACGAGTTCTGTTTTCTGGACCCGCTTTGCACGATTAGAACTAATTTGAGCATGCAAGATAGACGACAAAGGTTCCAACAAAGGACAAATTATGAAAACGTGGCGCAGCTCTCCAAAATCAGCACACTCATTATATAAAGTAGCATATTCGTCGGAATATTACTATTATGCTCTTTCTACCGATTCTTTCTCTTTAGAAAAAAATAAAACAAAAATAAAGGTGCATCTATTATAATATTGACTATGTCAACATAATTTGTTCCAGCCATTTTAGGAATGTGTTGAATATAATTTTATATTTATAGCGCAACTTTTTAACTTTTTCCAAACCACACATAATTTCGAGGTTTCGTTTATTGTAAGTTGTAGTAATATAATAGTAGTGCCTAGAGTTGCAAACGTAAGGTTTTAATACATACAATTATTGCTACAAATAGAAACATTAGCTTTGGACAAAATTAATTATAAAAAAATCTAGTATACGTGTAAAACTGTTTTTATGATTTTAAATTAAAGTAGTACTCCATTTCCTCTTCTACTTTTTATTTTTATTCTTTTATTTATTGATTCAAAGAATATCCACCGATTTTTATTTGTCAAAAAAGATATAACCGAATATACTCCTTACAACAAAAAAGTTAAGTAGAAAAGGATTGCCTTTCCCTCATTATCATGCTTTATCTTCTACCAATTGCATGTGTGTGTATGTATGTATATAATTATAATACACTCTACAATTAATGGTCAATTATTGGTTCCAATATTTTCAGTATTCACGTTTTGAAATTCATGTATGAAAATAATTGTGTTCGTGTATTTACGTAAAGAACAAGTTAATTAGAGATCGTAAAGTCAAATAGTTGAATTGACAAAATTCTACTTTAGATTATGCTACTTTACAACTATACTCTAAATCCTAAACTCTAAATTAAAGTTTTCAAGTTGAAAACTTCAAATTTATACTAGTAAGCTTAATTTGTTTATCTATTTTAAATAACATTATAACAAAATTTGATTTCTATAAAATAGTCACATAATCAACTAGATGATTAGCATCCCTATGAACACAAAAGTCGCCCTAATAATCCTTATTGTAAAAGAATTTTTTTTTCTTCTGAGGAGAAAAAATAACACAATTTAGTTGACCATACAATTTGCGAACTTACTCTAATTTCAAAACCTAAATGCAATACAGAGTCAAAACCACATTTTCTTTCTAATGAAATATTATAAAATATTTACTCAGTCCATAAGCTAAGAATTCATTTTATCAATTTGACTCGTCCGCAATTTTGTTATCCAATTTTCGTATTTAGTTAATCATTTTAAAATTAGTATTCGAGACTCTCATTTCACTAACAGTGTACCCAGACTCGAGAAATTTATTTAAGTCCACATCAAAAGGGGCCGAGAATGGGCGGACACACATGAACCCAACAATATAATAAGCCGAAGCCTTACCAAATTGATATTTTATTTATCTATATAATATCGTCGAATTCTCGATATTATGTATATATATATATATATATCCTATACCAAAACAAATTCTACTTCTACTCCTAGTGATCGGAAATGGGTCGTGGACGGAGGGAGTATTATTAAATAGAGAAATAGATAAATTCGAATAAATGGACGATGAGTGCACGCATATACCATTTCTTACGGTAGTCAAATTTACATGCCCAAACATCGCCTATAAATAAACCCGCCAACTAAAAATCATCAACAAAAAGGCATTTCTTCAACACTCCTTTTCATCTGAATCAACTAAAGAAGCAGGAAAGCGAGAGATCGCTGTTGCAGCACTTCATTTTTTTTTGTGTTAAATTAAAAATCAGAAAATAAAAATGATGATGAAGTTCAACGCGGACAACGGCAGCAATAGAAATCAATGCAGAGCTGCGGTGCCGCGGCAGCTGCAGGTGTCGTTCCGGGGCGAGAGCTACGTGGAGGCTGGCGGCGCGGTATTCACGCCGCCGCTCAATTTCGCAATGGTGGAGTGCGGGATTTACCGGTCTGGATTTCCCGACTCCGACAACTTCTCCTTCCTCGAAACCCTCAACCTCCGATCTATCATGTAAGTCTCTCTCTTCTCTATACATACATATGTATCTATAAATAGGTCTGAGGATATGGTGCTGATTTGAGTGTGTGTGGTGTGTGAAAACATAGAGGTGGATATTGAGGTATTTTTGACATTTTTTTTGTAGATATGTTAGTTGTTGTTAGATTATTGAAGATTTTGGGAAATGGCATTAAATTCTTTGTCATTGTGTGGGAAGAAGGATAAAATATAAAAGAATCATTTTGGGTGTTTCTTTAGCTATTTTGATTACAATACAGTTATTACAGTTAAGACTGTACAGTTTCATAAGATTTTTATGCAATAAGTTTATTTAACATGGCTATAACTCTTTCCTTATATCACACATCAAAGTAATGTGTGTGTGTATGTGTGTGTGTGTGTGTGTGTGTGTGTGGAGAGAGAGAGGTTAATTTGTGGTTTGTTTGTGTAGATATTTGTGCCCGGAGCCATACCCCGACGCCAACGTGGAGTTTCTCAAAGCAAATGGGATTCAGTTATTTCAGTTTGGGATTGAGGGATGTAAAGTAAGTATGATGTTGATAACATAATGTACTTGTATAATGCTCAAAAATCAAAATGGCTCTTTAGTTATGAAGCTCATCAAAGATTTGTGATTGTGTAAGATGCTATGATTCATATATCTTGAAAAGAGAGTGATAAATGAGGTAATAGTGAGAGGGGAAGATGAAGATGAAGATGATGAGCAAAGCTACAATATAGAGAGTACTGACTTCCTAAAATTTGATTACTTCTTCTTATGCGTTGAGTAGAACTATACTCTGATTAGCGACGGATGATTTCTAGGGGGACGGACATGTTCCTGATATCTTAACACGAACTCGTTCTAAACAGGAACCCTTTGTGAATATACCCGAAGAAAAAATCCGTGAAGCGCTGAAGGTAGCTATAGGTATGTTGGTTTCAAATTTCTAATTCCCATTTCAGACTATGCATGCTTGAGTTTATTATGATAACTTCTCTTTTATTAACTTTTTTTCTGAATGTTAGATGTCAAGAATCACCCTCTACTGATTCATTGCAAACGAGGAAAGGTAATATATATACATTCTCTATAGACTAAACTAGCTAGCTAGCTACAAAGTTGCAGATGTAAGTACTAACTTGTTATTGGATGTGGTCACTTCATTCAGCACCGGACTGGTTGCCTCGTTGGGTGCCTGAGAAAGTCACAGAGATGGTGCCTGACTTCTGTTTTCGATGAGTACCAGCGGTTTGCAGCAGCCAAAGCAAGACTTTCGGATCAGAGGTTTATGGAGATGTTCGACGCTTCATCCTTTAAGAACTTGCCTAAGTCATTCTCAGTCTCCAAGAGGTATAAGGAGTGTGCCTGATAGAATATTTTTTGCTTCATCAGTTCAACTAGTGAATAAACATTAGTATCAAAATTTAGGAGCAACGACATTTCCAAAGCCATGTCTTCTCCTTCCTTCTCTAAGCTGACCTGCCTCTGAACTATGAAGTAGAATGATTGTTTAGGATCAGTAAAACACAATCTATCAGATCAAGAAGGCTTCTTCTCTCTTGCTTATATGAGTTTAAATGAGCCTAATTCTTATGCAGCTATCATAGTCACTCCATTGAAAGTAAAAGCTTGAATCAATATAATCTGAAGCATAATGATGACTCGTGCTTACGGCCTTCATACAAGAGTATTGTTGGGAGCGAGAATATTTGAATGATCTAATGTGTACTGCTTCTCTAGTTCAGAATGATAACTTTCTCAGTAACGAATAATCTGCAATGCACATACATTCGTTATTCTGATAATTCTTCTGGACGGGTATTCGTCTTTGATGAAGCTTTATGTCTCCTGCAGAACACAACTGGTTAGTGGATGACAGGCAAAGGAGATGAAAATGGCAGGTTAATTTTCAGTATGAGCTCACTCATCTTTCCATGAGCATTCTTTTTCGTATGTTTTCACAATACACTTTCCTCAAGTGTCGAAAGTAAAGTAGAAATCGTGCTTATTTTATCGTGCATAGGAGTCTACTTAGAGCAGCTATTTCAAATTCAATGTAACAACTCCTAGTTGTTTATGGAATCATAAAAGTTTGTGTACTAGTTATGTCTCTGCAAGCCGAGCTGAAATTTCCCCCTCCCTCTCTCTCTCTCTCTGAAGACAAGAGTGATGCTACACAAATTGCACCAGTGAAAACAATTTACTGCTAGTTTAGCCACAGTTAGCAACCGAAGATAGCTTTCTGTGGTTACCTCTGATTGAGATGTTATATGTCCTTCTTGGACTTCTTCACTTGATAAAAGGACTCTTTCCACGGAGGAGCACTGTCATATGAATCTTGGGTCAAAAACTTCCAGCGGATGCATAAATCAAATTGAATATCACTTCTGCACATTCAAGGGGGAGGGGATAACAGTTCTTTTGGACTTACACTAATCCCAACTTTTTCTTGATGCCACGCATTCCTCATGGCTCTTAACGATCTTTGAATGAACTCACGCACATGATTATAGATACTGCATTGAAAAAAATTGTCAGACCGACGAGCTAGCGTTCGTCCAAAGATAAAAACGGTGCTGCATTCCGTAAGTCTGGGTTAGGATTTCTGGTTGAAGATTTCATGTCATGCTAAAATCAACTGCTCCCCCAAAATAATACTATGAGGTTCAAATTTTAAAAAATGGTTGAGGGTGCTGAAGCTCCCCTCTGCATTGAACTGTCTCCGGGCAAAATGTGCTAATTGAACCTGTAAAGGAGCTCTACTTGGATCTCAATTAATTAAAATGCATTGAGATCCAATCATTAGTTTATTATATTCCCTTTTGTTAGCTCACTAACTTGTTTGTTTGCATGCCTATGAACCTATACCAAGTGAAGTTCGGCCCAATATTCTGCTTTCAACCCAGTTCACAAGCTCGAATTAGATCCCCCCCCCCAATTTTATGTAACTTGATAAATGACAAACCCAGCTCGAGCTGTGCACGAGCCTAACTATTTTGATTTGAGCCAAACTCAAATATGTATCAAGGTGGAGCCTAAGTAAAAGCCAAATGTGTTAAGTTCAGGCTTGCTAGTGTTTTGGTAGGCTCGGCTCGTTTCCAGCCCTATATCAACTAATATAATTATATCAATGTCATACCTGAGCCGATGCCTATTGCAGGCAGCAAGGAAAGCCACTAAACCGTGGAAAATACTCCGGAGAGCACGAAAAATCTGATCAAAAGAAACATAACATATATGCATACATTAAAAATTGCAAGAAGATCAAATATGCAAAACACTAGTAATCAAGCAGGTTTCAGTTGTGCAGCAAACTACCTGAGAGAAAAGGTCATTCCAAAGGGAACGCCACATTGAAATCTCAACTGTGCTCACTGTTGACTGAACACTCCTTGTCACCATAAAGATGCTCCTTGTAGACATCCACACATCTCTAAACAAGGCATATAAGAACGAACTTGAGGACGCAAGAATACGGCAGAACCCCAAGAGCAGCCTAAACGGAGCGTAAAAAAGTATCCATGCTACAGAGTATACAAATTTTGTGGCTGGAAGAAACAGATCAAAAAGATCAAGAATGTGTAGCTGTTATGTAGAAATGGTTAAAGTGATTGATGAAAGTATGTGTCCTTACAAACATTCCAAGCTACATTGAACAAGTACCACACCGGCAGCAGGAAGATCTCCAAAATGTCACCTATCATCGTGAAGGAAGATTCCACCACTGCCGAAATCACTGAGAAGAAATCCTGTGCTACTGGTGTGAACAGATTCCAAAGGGGCAAGAAGAGTTCCAAGACCTCAGCAAAGGGCCGAGCCAATGGCATAACACAGAATGAGAGGAAGGAGAGAATGGTCCTTGTTGCAGTGAGGAACCATTTCATGGCCTTTTGGAAGTTATGAAGAAACAGCATAGTTCCTAAATACTGAATCCTTGAAGTCATTTCCCATGCATCTATCCAGTCGCAGAGGGGTCCGAACATTCTAGAAACTGTCGCCTTAAGCAGAGGTACATTCTTGTATAAGTCATAGAAGCCAATGAGGACAGTAACGACTGAGATAAGGACATATAAGCCTCGTGCTAGAGGGCACATCCATGGTCGGTAGAGCCGGCAAAATCCTGGGTAAGACTGCAGGAAAATAACCCATGATGGAAGTCCAGCTTCAAGTAGAGTGAGTAGCCTTAGTTTTGGCATTATTATGTCCTTTAACTTGAAAGGGAGATAGGGATCACTGAACTTGAATAGAATCAAAACATCACGATAGATTGTGACCTCGATTTTTTCTTCAGTGTCACTTACATCAGAGGTCTTCGAACAGATTCCATTCGGTTCACTGTTTGCTTCTCCAGAGCTAGAAGCGTGCTTAGCTTCATAGTGACTAGAGCGAAAAAGTTTGCATCTTCTGGGAGGCTCATTGAGGGTAGGAGACACACGGTGTGTGTCATTTATACTCTCAGTTGTATCTGGACACACGCTAGGTGTATGCTCCAGAGTGCCGGGAGTTTCACTCCCAGCAAGTGTAACATCACTAGTAGTTTCGTCCCCATCCTCATCAATAATCGTCAGGAAACTTTCTTCAGAATCATAGTAATCCTCTCCTGAAATAACCTCAAACTGAGTGCTGCTACAAATTAACTTATAAAGCATTATCACATTCATGTGTTGTGTTCTTCTAATTCTAAACATGCTAGAAAGTAATAGAAAATGGATCATGTCCTTGGACAATCAATAAGCATGTTTATATTATACAAATTTTCACTTTGTAGTTTTGTTAGAAATGAAGGATCGAAAACAAATGATGCAATGAGAACTGGAGAGGATTTGTGATAAGCATATAAGATAGGAAGCCCCAACTTAACCCAAAACCATGGTCAAAGATAAAGGGTTGACTCCCTATTATATGTTATTCCACACTTTCGTGTGAAACCGATGTGGGATCGTATCAATCCATCCCTCTTTTAAACCGGACGTCCACGGACGGCACACGCCGGGTGGCAAACCCAAAGCCACGGGCCCACCATCCCCTTTGTTGCCCTTTTCCTTCGGGCCCACATTTTTCAGTGGCACCCCTTTGGTCACACCTACGGGTAGCCCCTTTCCGTAGGACATCCGGATCCATGTTCACCGCACCAAATTGATAAGCATATAAGATAGGAAGCCCTAACTTAACCCAAAACCATGGTCAAAGGTAAAGGGCTGACTCCCTATTATATGCTATTCCACACTTTCGTGTGAAACCGATGTGGGATCGTATCAATTTGCCATGTACCTATGAACGTTTTATCCACCTAAAAAATAATATTGAAATGATGCAAGAATCTAGAATGCAGTTCTGGCTATGACAAATACCTAATGTGACTTCCAAATGCTCCTTCAGCAGAATATGTTCTTCCATCGTCCCAGGAAACCATGAGGCTATGCTCCACACAGCTTGTGCTATACTGTCGAATTCCCATCTTCGCATAATCTTAGCCTCTATTGCAAGTGATGTATCTGTCTGAAAACGACAAACACGAAACGAGAAACAAGATTTCAGCCACCTTGTTTCGAAATGCAGTAACTAAAGTTTTCTCTGCGGTCACTACCAACCTGAAGATCATTATAATAATTGATTCCACGAACATTGCTCCACACAACCTCAAATACAATGAACCCATACAGACTGCTCTGTATCAAGCCATTTGCAATCAATGAGGTTGTAAGCTTCTTTACTGGACGCAAAGCATCCTTCCTGGATCCAACCACAGCATCGATGACATGGAACCACTCTCGGAGAACTCTTAATTTTCTGGTAGGTGGTGGGGAAGAAGTCTGTGGTTCTGGAAGTTCTTCAGTTGTCATTCTTTCCTTCTTGCCCCTTGTGTTCGCGAATGGGGACAACCTGGACTGTAGAAATATGAGAAGTACTTCTGAGAGAAACAGTTTTTGAGAGAGCTTATGTTAACTTGATAGCGCTAACTATAATGGAACATAAACTTTTTAGCAACCTTAGTGACCATCCATTGCCACCAATGAGTAGGCAGAGGCGCAAGATCTTTCAACCATGGCCTATTGTCCACCAAGATATAGAAATTCCCACTCTCAGATGCTAGAAATAAGTGGAGATGTGAAAGGTAGGCCTGCAGATCCCTGCATAAAGCATTAAACAGATTACAGCAATGTCTAGAGAAAATCTTTCAGAACATTGAGTTAGGATGAACACACACACACACACACACAATGTATCCAAGGAAAGGTAGTCACTGGTGAGATTTTCCTCATTTGCATATTCATTTATCAGGAATTTTGAGAAATAGGTTTCCATGATCTAGTTGAATGATTTAGATTATACACTAGAGATTAATGTAGACAAAATTCTCCTCCTTAGCATCCTACACACTAAGTTATATACTGCTTTAGGGAACTACAAAAGCTTCAGAAACCCCAGGAATTCATCATATTTTCTTTAGAAGGAAAAGGATTTCTAGATATTCAGAGCTCTCTGATCTATTTTCATAAACTTTTCCTCTCTTCATAATCATAATACTATTTCCTTAATAAGACCAGAAGGCTTTTTTAAAATCAACACGAATGGAATACCATTCATGGAAAAATCAACAAAAAACAGCTTCCAAAATCCAAATTCGTCCACAATGAGTTCAATAAAACAATTAATTACCCAATCTGCAAACTCGTCAATGGAAAGACGCCCCGCTCCTCTTCCCCTTTCGCCATTACTCCAACAACGATTCCTCAATCCTCGCTTCTCCTTCAAAGTTCCTCCTACAACCACAAGTTCAACAACATTCACATTGACAGGATTGAAAAACTAATTGGGGGAAAAAAACCTAAAAAGGAACAAAAAAATACCTGAATAAACAAAATGCGGTTCGATTTCAGGGTATTTCCATAAGACTATAGCTTGGCACGAACGATCGGAACAGCAAACACCGATTACAAGCTTCATCAACCTTAAATCGAGAATCCAGAGAAAATGGGGGGAATTGATCGGATGTTCAGCTACGCGATCGAGCAATTATCGGTTTTTACGGTGTGAGCTGAATCAGATGCCGAGAATCGCAGCTTCTTAGCTTCGGCAGAGGTAATGAAGGTCTGCCATTAATGTGTGTGGAGAGAGAAAATATAGGAAATGAAGATTGCGTGGATTTTGTAGAGAGAGAAGTGAATTTATTTGTGGATCGTCGGAAAATCAGCGACACGTATCATGAGAGAGAGAAGGCGTTCATGAATCAAACCGGTAGTTATTTTAGAGAGAGAAGGCGTTGGAAAACTGAACCGGTCGTTAATTTAAAGCGAAAGAAGAATTTTCCCGCGCGATTAGTCTATAAATATTAGAGATTGTCAATTAGTAAAATTTAAAGGATTATCTAATTTTTAATGAATTTCAGTTTATAGCCTCAAATAAATTTTTTCCTAGCATGAATTCTGAAAAGGTTTTGAACATTATAGTAACATACAACCAATTTCAGCTCGTTTAGTAAAAGTGTCGTTCTATTATCATGTAAAGATGAAGATTTATGACTGTAATATCTGATAATTTTGGTTGAGCAATGAATACACTTTCACATAAAAGTAGTACCAAATGACTATTTTTAGATCTTTGTCAAATTTGTTGAATAATACGTCAAAATCTTCGTCTTGATATGATTAACAAATTTCATACATTAATCGGAAAAACCTAACAATGTTGTTGTGACTTGTGCGCATGTGCAAAACTAATTTTGGACTTGCCCATTAGAATTTTTCTAAAATTCATATTTTTTGAAAATGAAAAAACAAAATTGAGACTGAAAAATGATGAAATTTAGAATTCTTCTAAAATTCATATTTTTTGAAAATAGAAAAACAAAATTGAGACTGAAAAATGATGAAATTTTGGTCTTTATACTAAATGAATCCATGCGTATTCACAATTTGCTCATAAATATAGTTTACAATAATTATTTCATCTAATTATCTAATTTATATTCATTAGCTATCTATGTAGAACAATAATTACATCTAACTGAATTCACACTACACCACAACTACACTAAGACCAATTCTTCTCTAAAATATTGTTCTGATTTTGCAGCCACAGCTCTTGCTGGTCCTTCAAATTCTGCTGATCTCCGGCGCCGTCGGCACCTTGATCGGAGAAATCAGCCCAAGAAGCAAAAGGATCATTTTCAACCGAACCCACATTCGGATTTTCCGCAGTAAACGTCGGCGCCGCCGCCAATTCCATCAAATCCTCTGTAAAAGGATTGAAATTATGATCAACCGGCGCCTGCGATTGCGGCGCCGCCTCCGCCACCTCAAACAAGAAGAGATCCTGTTCGCCTCCGTCATCGACATTCAGGGTTTCCGGGAACGCAGAGAAGGTGTTTGTGTTAATGTCTGTGTGAGGCATTGGCGTAGACCTAGTCGGCATTGTTTCAGCTAGCACAGTTTCCCAATTTTTCGATAGCAACGTCCCCAATTTCTCCCTCCGCCGGGGTTCCAGATCGTCGTCTTCGTCGTTTTCCTCCACGGACCAATCGTCTAGTGACATCAGATCGGCGCTACCAGTTACCGGCAGCGATCGGCTGGAGTCAGTGTCGCTCACTCCGAACGCTTCCTCGCCCTTGAACGTTGAATAAGCCTCGAGATCAATGGAAATGCCACGGCTCTTCCACGTCCCGGCCGCCTGGATCAACTCCTCCAACGAGGGGGCGCCCAGGGACTCGGACCCGGCCTCGGACCCCTCGTTAGAGACGGCGTCCGTCGCAACTGAGAAATCCGACTGCGCGCCGTAGCTCTTTTGCACGACGGACCTCGTCCGCATCGGCGCCAAGGCAGCTGCCTGCTTCACTGCCACCGGCGTCGGGGCAGCGATCTGGCTCATCGCCGCCGGCTTGCTGCCTAAGGATGATTGATCTTTCAAAAATTCTTGAAGAGATTCGATCAATTCCTAGGAGATCGTTTGCACGGTCGGATATTCGGAGATTCTTCCGATGCCTGAGCTTTTGCAGAGGCTGAAGAAAGCTGAGACTTCTTCAGATTGCTTCACAGCTTTCATGCAAGTTTGAAAGGCAATAACACAATTTTGGTATTGCAAATGGAAGAAGCTACCAAGAATGAGGGAAAGCCCTTCGGATATATCTTTGTCAAGATCGAAGCTTTCCTTGAGCACGGCGTAGAGTGCAACGTGGACGAGCCGGTTCCCTTTCACGGACCCAGTCGGCCGCATGACGATGGCCCGATCGAGAAGGCGTTGCCAGCGCGACAACTTGTCGAGGAGCATCGTTGGCTTCATGTCCTGGATGGGCTCGGTAGAGTTGATGATCTTGCTCCGACTCCGTTGGAAGACAGAGGACGCCCCCTCAGCCCCCTCCAGCGCTGAGGCGCTGGAGGTTCCCCGTGAGGTAGCACTCGAGGCACTCGTCGAGGTAGAGGGCGAAGGCACAGACGAAGGAGGTGAAGTCCCACGGGCTTGAGTTGGAGTCGTCGCGGAAGCTTGAGAGGTTAAGGATCTTGGCCCCACGCTTCATCGCGTGGAGGACCTCACGCGGGAAGTAGGGGTCGCTGTCCTGGAAGATCCTGTGGACGAGCATCAGGGACTTCAGGGCAACGATCCAGTTGCGAGTGCGGCCAATGCGCTTCCCGATGGCCCGCGCGCATGCCTCTGCGTGGATCTTGTTGGAGGACACGAGCCGGAGGACCTCATAGACGTATTTTTCGTCGACGGGGACATCATCGTGGCTCGTGGCCTTCAGCACGGCTACCTCGAGGCTGGAGGAGTCCTTGCTCGAGACCTTGGCGAGGCTGATGCTTGTTTGGTCTTTCACGGCAGCAATGGCCTTCTTGAGCTTGCTTGGCATTGTGGATTCGAGAGAGAGAGAGAAAAGAGAGAAGATCGTTGTTTTTGTGAATATGAGAAGACAGAATATGCGAAGACGAAGCCCGGAAAAAAGGACCTTGATTCTTACAGCATTAAGGGCACCAACAAAATCGTCAGACGTATTGCTTTTTCATTCTTGTTGCTACTTTTTTTTGCCGTTCTTTGTTTTATTTTCCTGTTTTGGGGGATTTAGGGGCTCAATGCTTACTTCCCAGTTCGTTTTATGCTGCTATTGATCATAAAAAATTGATCTTGGGTTCTGATTCTTCCTTGGTTTGGGTTAATTTGGTGCTCCAGCTTGGTTTTTTTTGAGAATGTGAATGTTGTAACTGGATGTTGGAGTTGGTTGACAGTTGATTTTTGTTTGAATTATGGAGTTTTGGAATGCCCGGTTTTCTGCATTTGTGCCCATTGTTTATATATGTTGCACTCATATGTCTTGCAAAAAAAAGTAGTCTTTTTGCAAATGTGACTTGGGATTATCTTGATGTGTGTATTGGTAGTGATCTCTAATTCTATAAGTTTAATGGTTTATATATGCAAACACTTGCACATTGTATCTTGTATCGGTTGGGATAAAGTTTTGAACTTTGTTGGACTAAAGAATGTGGGTGTTTTTGTAGCGGGAGATTGTGTGTTAATGAGACCATCCGACTCAGACAAGGTCCCGTATGTGGCCAAAGTGGAGAATATCGAAGCTGACCATAGGAACAATGTGAAAGTGCGTGTGAGGTGGTACTACCGCCCTGAGGAATCCATCGGGGGCCTCTGGCAGTTCCATGGCGTGAAGGAGCTCTTCTTGTCCGACCACTTCGACGTGCAGAGTGCTCAGACTATCGAAGGCAAATGCATTGTGCATAACTTCAAGAATTACACCAAGCTTGAGAATGTCGGCACAGAGGATTACTTTTGTAGGTTTGAGTACAAGGCTGCGACTGGAGGGTTTACTCCTGACCGTGTGGCTGTGTGAGTATTAAAATTTGAATATTCAGTGAATGAATAATGAAAATTGAAAATAAGCAAATAAAAATTTGTTTATCTAATGTTCTATCAACTTACCGTCTGTGTTATTTTGATAGGTATTGCAAATGCGAGATGCCTTATAATCCTGACAATCTCATGGTTCAATGTGAGGGGTGCAAGGACTGGTATGGCTCCTGATTTAACTGTTTCACTTGATTTTTCAGCATTCTTAGAGCTCGAATGACGTGAATTACGAATTTTGGGTTTTTCTAGTACACTGTGATTCATGAGTTGTAGTATTGCATTTATTTAATCATTTGTTGACGCTTTCTTCAAAACAAGATTATTTGTGAAGATTTCTAGAGGTGTCTGGTAGAAGAGCTGGATGACTTTTTTTGGCAGCTATCGAAATTTGAAGTTTGATTAACTCATTGCACTGAAATGTGGAGATGATAGATGTATAATAGTTTTGTTTAGCTTCAAACACTTCATATGTCGAGAACTTGAGCTTTAAACTGTTACTGCGCGTTGGGTGAAGTATGTGTTTGAAGTATGTGTTTGCTTTTGTAAAATTGTTGACTGAATACAATTTCGAGTCTTGTAACAAATCTTCTTTTGAAGGTTTCATCCTTCGTGTATGGGAATGGCCATTGAAGAAGCGAAGAAATTGGACCATTTCTTATGCTCTGATTGTTCATCCGATGATGATGCCAAAAGGTCATTGAACTCTTTTCCAGTCTCACCTGCTGATGAGGGAAAGGTAAGAGATTCTTCTCTATTTTGAACTGGAGTGAATACGATATTATGTATTGTGGCTTTCGAATATGTTTATAATACGACAACGGTCAGAAGATAACCTGGATTTATTCTCGATTCAATTTAGATGTAGACAATGATAGCTAGATAAGGTCATTGTGCTATTTGTCGTCAACGACCAAAACATCCTGTTTGCAATTTGTGCACATTACAAAATTAGCCTTTCCACTGATGAAATTCATGTTCTGAAGTTAACTTGGCGAGACTGCATTTCGATTTTCATTACTAGGTGGAGCCGAAGCGCAGAAAGAGGTGACACGTTGGTCCGGAGGCATCAACGAGGCTGTGCCCATTTCTTGCATAGCAGCACATAGTAGCTCTAGTATAGTTGTTGTATCAAGGAATTGTACAGTGCCCATTTTTTAGATGGCTTTTTACACAATAAGAAATTAATCTTTTTCCACTTATCTTTTTTGAACACACGCACAATCATGGTTTATATGTTCATTTTCCACAATAACTTTAGATAAATAAATAAATAAAATAATAAATTAGATTTCATATTTATGTAATTTGTAAAATAACTAATATTAACAATAATTTTATGGTATTTGAATAATACAAAACATATAATGTTAATGTGAACCAAATAAAAATAGTGTGCACATAAGGTATATAATACATAGATACAATCTGGACATTTTCACATATGAAACAGCTTATACTAATAAACTTGATCCATCATGTAGAGCGAAAATATGATCATTCAAAATCTGAGAAGTGAACTTGTTTGTATTACTATATCCATAACTTATCACTAAACGAGACAATGCTAAGAAGTCAGGTTTGAGGTTTGAGGTGAACAGTGAGGTCGTCCATGGTGGGGCACCCGAGGATCCGCAGCTCATGCTCGTTCGCTAGATGTAATAGGCAAATGAAGCACAAATGAGTCGAGATGTCATTAATCGATGGTGCTGCTCTGCAGCTATCTGGGAAATTAGCCAATACTTGCTTGAAGGAGACAGACTCTTCCTGAAATAGTTATTCAAGTTTGTGTTACTACAAATGTGATGGAAATAACGAGTCTCTAAAATAGTGTAAAATCTAAACTAGTTTACCTCAACTGGGCTTTGATCCAGGTGTTGTATATGGCTCCATAGTGTTTCCTTTAGCGCGTGAACATCAACTTGTTTCGATGTTTTATCATACTGAACCTCAATCTTGCTCACCTGAGTACGAATCCAGCCGTATTTGAGAGAGAGAGATGATGCATTGGTTACTACTACTACTACTACTACTAGTAGCTAATACAGTCTGATTAAGAGATGGTGATAGACAAAAAAAACCTGTCGAGGTTGAGAAACAAGGGTGCTTGTCTCTTCAACATCGCAATGAGCATGTCCATCATCTAAGCCACCACCAAAATCATCTCCATCATCCCAAGATGCAGTTGCTTCAAACCCATCTCTTTGTTGATTTTCAATATCTAACCACAATAATTAGTGTCTCACGCATGTGATGAAAGAGATGAACAAGCAGAGATGTTTTCTTATGGTTGGCTAGGGTACAAAGCATAATAGTAAAACTTACCATGTTTCTTCGTTCTAGTCCTTCCGAGGCACTGCAGCAAAAAATACAACAAAATGGTTATTATTGTATTGTCCTGCGATAATGGAAAAGGTTAGTAAGCTACATGAGTCGTTGTAAGTGTACCAAAACATGAGGTAGCAAGAAAAGCTTCACAAGATCCTCTGGTTGGTAGTGACAATCTTCGGGAAGTCTGGTGTTGCAAGGTGCTCTATTTGCTGGAAGTAATAAGGACTTCGGATTCTTTGGAGGATCAAAGATTTGCGAAATGTCAGTATCAATAGTGTTTGAAAAATCAATATCCAAATCTGCTTTCTTGTTTTTTGCTTTCTTCAACTTTGGTGATCCTCTTTCCTCAGCTGGAGCCTCAGGTTCTGCAGAAGAAGTCAGCTTTTAATTTCAAAGCAAGAGAGAAACCGAAAAAGAAAACCAGCTCGGGTGCATGGTGAAGCCTAGACCTTTTGTTTTCCGGAATTTCCAGTGATTGGGACCTGCCCAAGAATTTTGCTTGGTTGAAAATCCCAAACTTACAAACAAATAGCTATCAACCTCCTCGGATCTGTCATCCTCATCGGGGTCATACACATATGACTGTTCGTCACCCTGCAAAGTGATGCATGCAGTCACATATTTTTCGTTCTGATAACTTGAAATATGCAAAAGAAGGTCAGGAGGTTGAAGCAACAATATATCTACCACATAGGGAGCTTCATTCTGGCTAGGGAACGTTGTGTCCTGATTATCAGTAGCCTGGTCTATCACATTTGCTTCGTCATCATGATCATCGTCCCAAGCTCCGTAGCCCCCAAACGTCTCAGCAGATACACCATCATCATCATCCCTGTCGAGAGGTTCATTAACTTGCCCAAATGAAACTGACTCAGATTGTCTTCGGTTATCTGTGTCCAATTGATTAACTATAGCCATAAGGCTAGGAGATATTTCAGAGCTGCTAAGCATATCCGACACCATCCGCTCAATGCATTCTGAACAAAATTAAACATCAAAATCAACAGGCATCAAGTCCAAACCAAACATTTTTATTAAAAGAAACAGAAAAGGTAAAATCCTTGCAGTAAAATCCAGCCTCCAGAATTACCTACCACTAGCAAATGACAGATCAATAACTTGAGCACCCTCATCTCGAGCCACGGGAGATGAACACTTCCCAGGTACTTCCAATGAATCAAAAAGGACCTTGCAGTTACCATAAACTCTAAGATTGTTCAGCAACAGACCCTTTGCTCCACCTTCATCGAATTGTGCTGATGTCTGATGGTAGAGAGGATCCACCGCAAATGCAACTAAAACAAGAAAATGAAAGTCATGAGCACATGTAGACTAACACACACACCAAATGCCATTCAGAAGAGAGACAATAATAACACCAGATATTATGACTACTGATTGATAAAGTAATTTATTAGAAACCACTAGATGCAAGTCATGCAACTCACCATCAAATTTCTTTACATTTATGGCGGCAAAAGATGACTCCAGCGTTGATAAAGGTGACAACTGCATTGATAAATGCCAAATGTACAGGTTACTCAGATAACGATGTACTTGATCAACTGCTTAATACTTCATATTCCTTTTTCATCTCTCCCAAAATTAAAGTCCATTTCTAGTCAATGGTACAAAAGTTTTTTGACACTTAAGCCATTTAAAAATACTTTAGAAACATATCTACATAGGTGTCAAAAGGAAAAGTGAACTATCTTTGCAGGAGTACAGAATACAAGACAGACAATTAACCTTTCTCCCTTGCTCTTTCTTCTCATCATTTTCCGCTTGTCCAGCAGTGACATTGCCATCCTCGACAGCATCTGTATGAATAAAGTGTTAGGATTTAGGAAGCATAACAAAACCAGATGATACAAAATGATGTGAATTCGGTATCAAATGTTCTTTTCTACTACATTTGATCCACATACCGACAGTCAAACTGGAGTAGAAAAACCTGAAAAGAGGAGGAAAACTCATAGACAATTAACAAAGGAACCATGAAGGTATGTGAAAGCTCACCTTTTTCATCTGCATGCCCAACCCGATTAATTCCTCCAAGAACTTTATATGCCTCAGAATGCACAGAATCCACTCTCATTGAATAAATCCTAACCCCAGCTTCAAGTGTACAACTAGCCTACAGTAGGTTATACAGTTTAGGATACAGATACTAGTGACTCCAAATAACATTAAGAAGGAAAATCCAAAGACAAAGCATTCACACATTCAAGAAAATTAAGTGGTTTTTGCATCCTAAATTGTATGGATGAAGAACATTCAACAGCAACCAAGAATCATATTTTTCCTCAAAGGCGATGATAAATAAATTGCACAGCTTTCTCCCCACATTCATGATCGTCGTCAAGTTACAGAAACTAGTTACGATCATTGCACAAATTCCACTTGACCTTTTGACCTGTTCAACTTAATAATCATAATCATGTTACAATCCTCTTAACCTATGTGATGGACTGGTTTTTCTTACTTATGCTTCTCTTATTCTTATTTTCAACGTTAATTAACTGATGTTTTAATCCAGAACACTTGATTAAACAAAACTTCAAGTCTTCAACTCTCAAAATGTTTTAAAAAGTGATGCTCAACTTCTCCCAATCACTGAATGCTTGTGCAATGAATTGCCCAAAATCCAATGCACTATCAAAGCATATCTCCAAAAATATGCAGCTAATAAAGTCATTGCAATTGAAATATAAGATCAAATACAAACTAGGGATTTAAAACAAAATACCTTTTGGAAATTGGTTTCAGTGTCATCTTCTTCTTCGACCTTAACAATCTCGCAGAGATGATCAATCAAATTCAGCTCCCACGTATTTTTCTGATTAATTTTCTGCACGCCAGAGATAAATACAAACGACAATTACAAATTAATTTGAAAGATTTTAAAAAATCATAATTCAAAATAGAAAAGAGCGGACATTTTCGCTGGCTAGTTTGATGCAGTTGTGGAATAAATCGAGGATCTGTTCTTTCCCAAGGCACGAATCGGCCTCAGGCGAAACGGAGGTGGAAACGACGGTGGGCTTGCGGCGGATGGCGGCGGCACGTGCCGCACGTGCCTGAGCCCTTTCGAGCTTGTCGTCGTTGGAGCCAATTGCAAACTGCGGGCTCTTAATTGGGGAAAATGCAGCTCTTTGCTTCGAAATTGGGCTTAAGGCTTCCCCCATTTCCGGTTGCAGACGGCGGCCGGAATTCGTAGAGAGAGAGGTTAACGAAATTCTGTTTTTTCCCTCCTTTTCCAAAGGCATATAAATAATTACACATTAATTAATTGTGAATAATTAGTTGTAGTAACAATTCAAAAAAAATTACAGTACTTTCTTCCAATTCAAAATTCCAAAAGAAAAAAAGAACTTAATTAATTGCTCCAAATAGCGTTGCTATTCCACGTTAAATTTTAAAAATAGAACAATGTTTAATATTTTCATTTTAATTAATTGGTCCAAATAACGTTGCTAAATTCGACGTTATTTTTTAAAAATAGAATAAAAATTAATATTTTCATTTTTTACCTTATTAGGAATAAATCCAAAATCATTCTCAATCTTGCTTTATTTTATTTTAGTAGGTTATAGTTCATATATCAATAATATATGAACTACAAGAATGAATATACACATTACAAAATCAAATATTTATACAAGACACAGACACATATACCAAAAAACAACACTTGAATGAATATACACATTACAAAATCAAATATTTATACAATGACAATCCAAATACAGACACATCTTCCCTACAAGAAACAGACACATCTTCCCTAAATCAAAATAATTTTACACAATAAAAAAAATACTTTTTTTTGTACTCCCAATATTTATTTACCAACTTATGCTTCAAAAACAATAATAACAAAAAAAAATTAAATAATAGGAGCAGTATAAACAAAGATCAAAACTAGTCCAATTTAAGGCACTTCTGTTGCAACCTCAGCAGCAATCTTGCCTGAACTAATGCTTGTACTTTCCTTGAGATCTTCTTCCCCATCAAGCTGAGGTGCAACATAGTTCTGCACCTTGTACCTATGCCTCATTGCAAACAAAAGAAACACCAAAAAATTCAATATCCCCAAAAGTGCAAGCATCCAATAGAAGTTATCCAACTTCCCTCTATTGAGGTCACTCATTAGCCACTTCTTGTTCGTCATGCTGTCGACCAGCGTGACGAGCAGGCTACTGACGAAGAAGCCCATGGACAGGGTGCTGAGGAACAGCCCCGTGCTCATGGACTTCATCCTCTCTGGGGCCTCTCGAATAAAGAATTCGAGCTGGCCCACGTAGGCGAAGGCCTCCCCGGCCCCCACTAGGAAGAACTGGGGCACGAGCCAGAAGGCGCGGATTCTGAGGCTGTCTTTGACGAAGGCGTCCCTCCTCTTCATCTCCACGAGGGCCGAGGCAGCCATGCCGAATACGGAGAAAACAAGGCCTATCCCGACCCTCTGGAGGGAAGACAGGCCTTGTTTCGTGTGGGTGACGCGACGGGCTAGGGGGACGAAGAGCCTCTCGTTGAGGGACGTGAAGAGGAGGATCGAGATGAAGAGGAAGAAGGAGAAGCTGCCGGCCGGGATCTCGAAAGTGCCGATGTTCCGGTTCATGAAGGTGGCTTGCTCAATGGTGAATGTGTTCATTTGGGAGTAGACTGTCCAGAAAAGTATGCAAGTGGACCAAATTGGTAGGAGCATTACAACCATCTTCACTTCCTCAACTTGAGTAACGGTTGCGACTTTCCCTGTCGTCGCGCCTTTGGCTCCCCCGGCCCCTGTGTCGGCCTCGGTCACCGACGCCTTGTCCAAACACCTAATATTGCGACAATTTCAAGAAAAAATCATACTTTTTCATAATTGATATTCTAATAACTCCCATGTTTTACTAAGAAGTGACATGACTGTACTGACATGCAGCAGACTACTTGCTGCCCGCTTTCAGTTCAGTCATGTCTAGGATTAGTAAAACAGGGGAAATTAAACAAAAATAGAAAACTCTTTACCTAAGTTTATTCGAATGAGGAACTGTGGCACAGAAGTACTCATTCAACATGTCAGGTTGAGGAGGATACGGGAGTCGCCTCCTCCTCCACGCAGAGGAGACGACGCGCCATATCACGGTCAACGGGCTCCCCTGGGGCTGTTTGTAGCGGTACAAAGCGGTTCCCGCTAACAACACCCCAACCGCGATGATCATAGTCCCGGCCGAGATCCCATACCCCCACCCTCTCCCCACATTGTCTTGAATGTAGACCAAAACCGTGACGGCGAACAGGGACCCGAGGCTAATGCAGAAATAGAATCTGTTGAAAAAGTATATCATCGCCTTCTCCTCCTTCGGATCAGACGAGTCGAACTGGTCTGATCCGAAGCCGGAGACGTTAGACTTGATGCCTCCTCCCCCCAACGCGATCGTGTAGAGGGCCGTGTAGAGCATGGCCAGCTGGCGCCCGTTGGCCTCCACGCACGGCTGCCTCCGCGGATCCGTGCAGGAAGGAGGCCTCATGCTGGGGATGGTGGTGGCCAATGTCAACAATGTCACACCCTTCAATAATCACATAATCCAAATGAAATAATACAATGTTAGATTTATAAAATTACATAGAAAAAAAGTAGTAGCAAATTAGGACATGACTACTTTGATTCTTTTCTTACCAAAGCTGTGACGGATGCTGCGATCGCAACCGTCGTGTAACGGCCGAGTTTGGCGTCCGCGACGAAGCCTCCGAGGAGGCCGAGTAAATTGAGAGTTCCCATGAAATTCGTCACGATGTTCGCCGATTTTGCCGACGAAAGATGCAATTCTCCGACGAGGTAGGTCACGAGATTCATCGATATCCCCATCACGCAGACCCTCTCGGAGAGTTCCGTTCCTGAACTCAGAAACACGGGACGAGACTCATAAGTCAAGACTATTTAATGTAAAAGGTCAATCCTTTATGATTATGGCTAGATTCTATAGGGGTAGTTAGTCTTTATAGTCTCATATTGTTAAATAGGAATTTTATCAAAATTTCTGACTTCGCCACTGCTTAACTATAACTGCATGATATATGGATTACCTAAAATGAGCCCCGCTGCCAGCCAACCACCCGTTTTCGATTTGTCCACCGGTTTTCCTCGAAAATCCACCATAGCTCCTTCATCTTTGCTGCCATGATTATCAACCAAAACCTGCGTATTTCCAAACATCAGTTTCACCATTTTTGCACAAAGCATATATACATATATATGCGTAGTGTTACTTACCATTGCAAAGAAGGAGATGAGAGAGTGGAAAGGGAGGAGAGAGAGAGAGAGTTGGTATTGCTGAGCACAAAAGGAATACAATAAAGTTGGATTGGAATTGAATGATTGGGAAAAATACTAAGTAGCAAATGTGAAGAGCAAATAAATGAAACTAGTACATTTGGATTTTGGAGCTATTCTTTTGTGGTTGAAATCCTACACAACTAATCAAGACATTTTAATAGATACAATGTATTTATCTCTATATCGATTCCACTTTTTTTTATTTAATTATTTTTCTTTGATTGCCAAAGACAATTCTCTAGCCATGGTATAAGCAAAAATCACTTTGTATACCATCAGTGACGGAGTCAGGATTTTTTTATTTAAATGTGAACAATAATTACATGATCGATCGTAAACATAAAAGAACTCGGGGCCGAGAACGTGGGAAGATTGGAGAGACTGGCGAGTAGTGACAAAGAGAAGATTTATTTTAATTTTTTGACAATCAGAGTTTCTCTGTTTCTGTCCCTTAAGATATTTTTATTGAGGAATTAAGGGATTAAAAATTGAGTAAGTCTTAAATATTTTATAATATTACTATTTTGAGAATACAGTCTGGATCCGGCGTTGTATGCAATAACATGTGAGTGATGTAATTACGACAAATATTGGCTATATAAATTATGGCTGGAATGGGGATTTTAATTTAGAAAATATTGGGACTAGAAATTATCTAAAAAGTATTCGATAAAATCTAAATTTACTCAACCATAATTGTTACGAGCATAAAGATTTTTTAGGGAACTATTCTTTGGTCACATTTTACTCATTTTTCACACATACAACGCAGGCTTCTTAATTTGTCCCTTTTCAAGAGATGATATTGACAACTCTACCAAATACTATTGCAATAGTATTTTACATTGTGTTTGGTTTAATAGATTTAAAAGATTAATTAAGGCTTATGAATATTGTTTTTTATTAAATATTGATATTAATCGTAGAACAATATCACATTGTAAAGAGTTATTCAATTCTCACTATTAATTACTCATAATTAGATGACATAGACTTTCTAATTATCTCTTGTTCGACTGCATATTACCTTAAAGACTTGGCTCGTGATAGTGTATCTCAACATCTTCATAGTACTGAGGTGATGTTCGGTTCATTATAATTACACTATGGCTTCTGATTATACATCTCATCATCATCCATATGACTAATCTAATCCTAGACGAAAACTATTGGGGCTTATCGCATACTGTATCTCAATATTATCTTGTCTAACGTACTGAACGCCACCTAACTATGATTGATTAGTTAGCCACCTAACTAGTATCGCTCACGTGACTAATTACTAATCTAAGAACCAATTCAATAACAATTTTGATCAACGAAATTAAGGGGCTAAATTTGACGATTCAAATGATTAGATACGTGATCAATTAAACCATGAGGTGCCAACAAGATGTAGTGTGTATTGTCTAATCCCAATTATGGAAATTAACATTGATTGTATTATACTCTTCAACTACCAATTGTAACCATATATATCATAACTATCTACTCAAGAAAAAGAGGAAGGAGTTTGAAGGTAGAATACAAATATAGAAGTTCTATTATTTTGGGGTACGAATATAGGATTCGATATTCACATTTTCACCATGTTCTTGCCTTGAATAATAGAAGAAAAAACGTGTTTTTGGAATGCGATTGATACTTAACCTTGCATCGTAACATGCGCATGTTTCCCAACGTGATTTTTACTTCATGAATTATTGTTTGGTTTTATTTTAGCCGATTTGGATCTTTTTTCATTTATAATGAAAAATCTTGAAGGCACGTAGTTGTATCTCTATTTACTTACATTTTCAAAGTGTTTACTTATTCATCGATGCTTCTTGGAGATTGCTTATAATTTACTAAAACACTTTTACTATGAGAATGTAAGAACGTAATTGTAATTGCTTATAATCGCATCTAGGATTTAAATTCTGGTTCTCATCCATCACCGATATTCATAACCTAAAGACAGAAATTTTTCACTATTAAAATTATTCACATTTGAATCTCTTCCCTCTTCCATCCATCTTAACTTGGTATATATAGCATCTATGCACTTTAATACAATCCAATATATGCTCTTATAATAAAGTAAATAAATGCAAATGATATCTCGTGTTGGTTTATGATTTTATTTCAAAATTGTCTATTACTCCTATTATACATTTGACAATTTATCATTGGAGGCCCATATTGGGCTTAACCAACAACTAATGGGCTTTTAGTTAGAATAAAACGGGCCCATTTAGCCCATTGCTATTACAACGATCATACCCAAGTCCTCTTTTAAATGGTACTTCCATCATAATTATCAGTTACTACTATTTTACACCCCCATATAAAGTTGAAATTTTAATAGTTAGTTAATTATATCTCAATAATATTATTAGGTTTAAAAATTCTTGATAGACATGAACACAATTTAATAGCAGTAATTTTTATTTTTTACTATGTATTAACTTTATTAAAGTATTAATTATGTTTATATTTTCTTGCATTTGATATGAAGTCTCCATTTCTTGTCTTTGATGTTACAACCACTGTCACGCCCGCATTTTCTAAGGATAGAAAACACGGTTGATCGCGACTAGGGGAGGATTAAAGAAGCGGGGAAGAAAGGGGTAAACAACACAACTCAACCATAGCCCGAAACAAATGGGAATAGCTCGAATAAAATCAGAGTATCTCAACAATCAACAACTCAAAATGAATACTATCTCAACGATACAGGAACTCAAAAGAAGAACAACTACTTAGCGGAAGCATTTCGAGAGAAGGAATATGCCATGTGTGAAGACATGACACATTCTACACACTTAAATTTCTTCAACGGTCTTGCTCAACACCCACCGCACCCGTCACGCTCAACCTGCAACTTTTTAAAAAGAAATGCAGGGCTGAGTACTTGATGCACTCAGTTGACTCATGCCGAAAATATTTTATAAAAAGTATTTATCATGCCACCATTGAGTGACCTTGGGGTTTTAACTTTAGAAATCGCCCAAGACACTAAAATCATTTCCATCGTAAAACTCGTGACAGCAGTCATTTTCCTATAGATGTCTACCATATCTGATCCATTGATGACAAGGAATGTGGCCACATTCCAAGTCACTAGACTGGCCGACCCAAAAGACGGCTCACGATCTCCATAGGTGTACACTAGCCTGAATAGGGACTCACTCCCTAGACAGACCCGAATTCGATTATCCATTGATGGCAAAAGCCACATCAGATAGGTTCCATAGAATAAAACAAAACACGGCATGACAAATATTCATATCATTTTCACATAAAAATATACTTAGGGCATAGCCCTTATTTAAAAAGAAAGCCCACCTCGCTTGCTCATACCACACAATCACGACTTTACGCAACCTTTTACTCTTGGTACCCTCGTACGTGCAACAACCCTTGTCAATATCACCACACAATCAGGTTTTCCATTATTACAATTATCATGCATGTCCTATCGTTCCTTTCATCGTTTTCTTAGATTGCCCATTCCCGAACGTTCATCAACATAAGGAAAAACATGCCATAATACTTCTCAACGTGTTACACATAATCATGCCATAGGATACCTTCTTAAATCATACATGCATCATATAATTCATTAAAACTTAGCAACAAGTGATATTTTCACCTAACAACAAAACTGGCAGAATTGCGCGGTTGGTTTGTAAAAATCATTTAAAATTCATCCGGTCTCCGTTGGGGCTGAAACTTTTCCACAATACAGTAGACACATAAAATATCATTCAATTAAAATTCCACATCAAAATAATCTTTTTAGGTCGGTCAAATCGAAAACGTAACTCCCTGGTCGAGAAAAACAATTTCTGGCAGAACTGCGCAGTCAACTTCAAAAATTCACCAAAAATACATCTTTTGTCCAAATAGGTTGAAATTCACACACCACACAGAAGACACCTTAAGGTTTACTAGAAAAAAGAATCGTATAAAAAGGAGTTCGTTTGGTCAGTCAAACATGTGTCGGAACCTACTGTCCGAATACTACAGATTTCATGCTCCAAAATTCGAGTTATCCTAAATGAATGCAAGGAAATCAAGGCTGGGAATTGATCGGTGATTACCTTCTTAGGCGGCAGAAAACTCTCTTCTCCAACTCGGTTCTTTCTCTAAATTTTAGTTCCTGGTTTTCTTGGTATTGAATTTATGTATAGAAAGATCGTGGGATTGATTGGATATATATAGGCAAAACTGATAGATATTGATGGATTTGGTGGTTGGAGAGATTTTAGGGAGTATAGATATGGGGAAATCGTTTGGTGATATGGTTTAGAGAAATATATTTGACCAAGTCAACTAGGAAAAAATTTAATTAGATTTATTTGATTTTTTTTTTCTTTTTTTTACGGGTGTTACAACCACCATGAGTCCATGATCATGCCGTCAGATACCATATCTTCACCGCAATATGTCAGAAACCAGAATCGTTTCATGTCATTATCGTGTGTTTTGAATTGTCATTGTCATGTTGTTATGGTGTCTCAACTGATTCGTGTATGTGTGGATAATGTTTGGATTTAAATTAATATAGTAGGCCAACGTTGTGCTAGGATAAGAAATTTCCTTAACAAATCGTGTTCGGGTTTAACCTTAAAGGACTGAGTTGTTATTGGGTCAACCGGATAATAACCCCGCATAATTCGTCTCAATATGTGTGAAATTACCATTGGCATTGTTGATAATTTGCCATATCGCTAAGTTATTTTGTTGTATTGAACTTTGATTTGACACATTAGAAATGTGAATATTTCATAAAAAAAAATGAAATCATAATGGAAAATTTAAAACTTTAGCTTCATATGGCTCCACCTGGATGATGAATGACTGATGGTGATAATTTGATGATATGAAATACGTGACACAAATACTGATTTCCAAACGGCCGAACCCCAAATATAAAAAGAGATGAGATCTGAATTATTATATGAAAAATCTCATGAAGTGATAACACACTGACCATCAAAAGTGTAACTACTACTATTAATTTGAAAAATACTTCAAATTTAAAAATTGAACACCAGAAAAATCACCTAAAATCTAACTTGTTTACTTAATTTATATAATGGGTTGAGATAAATAAATTTATTTCATGAAATTGAAAATATAGAAAATGATATATGATATTATTTTCGATTTATATATTTTGAATTTAATGCATACGAAACGATTTAACTACTTGTCATATATATTCATCTAAGTACAACAATAATTGCAAATAAGTATATAACAAAAAAAAAATATTTTACGTGAAACAAATGTATGGCCGAAAAGTGTGAGCCTACGTGATTTTGTTTTTTCCACATTAGAATCCAAAAGCCAAGCTATATTTTGATTTTCAATCCTCTTGTGCAAGATATTTATTAATTATATTATTATTTATCTAAATAAAAAATATATACTACTATTTTATTTCCTCAACATATATTACGCCTTATCAAAATTCTGTGTCGTCAGCAACTTAAAAAAGGATGGAAAAAAGCTAGCCATCTATGTGCAAAATATTATTCAACAAACGACGTTGTTTTCTTTATGAATAGACGATGTCTTTTAACTCATGAGTGATGACATTAACATGATTTTACGGCTAACATATCAAAAAAGTTTACTGATAAATGCAAACAAATCAAAATTTCATATTTTTCCTACTGATATTTTAAATTGTGGCATGAACAGAATTTGACCAAATTACATGTTTTGTCATCCAACCTCCCCCTAGTTTATTCATTGATCATTTATGCCAAATGATTCACTTAATCATTGTTAAAACAATCTTAGATCTTTCTCCACTTACAATATACTAAGTCAATTTTATTAAAACTCGTGATATTTCGAAATACAAATAACAAGAGTAATTGATTAGCTAATGATAATATGTTGTAAAAAAGGTGTAGCAACAATTGTCCAAATTAGAAAAACACGTGCACAACGTTCTCAATAATTTTGCTCAATTTTTAACTTATTCATCACAACCTTTTTTTCCTCCTACAAAAATCTCATTCATGCAAACAGAAATTTCAATCTCATTCCAAACTCACATTCCACACTCTCTTCAGCACAATAAGCTTCAAAAAACCCCTAAAATTCCCCCAAATCATGAATGCAACACTCTCAGGGGCGGCGATGTCTCCATCAGCCGCCTCTCAGCGTGCAGAGATCCCCGGCAGCTACGGCTGGCCGGTGATCGGGCCGCTGTCGGAGCGCCTGCAGTACTTCTGGCTGCAGGGGCCGCAGAAGTTCTTCGCGAATCGGATGGAGAAGTACGAGAGCACGGTTTTCCGTACAAACGTTCCTCCGACGTTTCCCGTCTTCGTCGGCGTCAACCCGAACGTGGTGGCGGTGCTCGACGTGAAGTCGTTCCGCCACCTCTTCGACACGGAGCTCGTCGACAAGACGAACATCCTTGTCGGAGATTTCATGCCTAGTGTTAAGTACACCGGAGGAATTAGGGTTTGTGCTTATCTTGATACCACAGAAGCTAAACATGGTATCTCTCTTTTACTTAAATTTAACATAATTTGTGTTAATTTTTTGGTAATTTGCAAAAAATCTTGACTGATTTGTGCATGTGAATATGCATGTGACCACACGCCTATATTTCTATTTTGTAACAAATATGATTGGAATTGTCGACCGTGGTCCATGCTAAAAAGTAAAAAATATTTATTATTATTATTACAATTATTATTATTATTATACGAATTATCTTATCTTGTTTGCTCTCGTAACCACATAATTTCTTTGGGATGGACTACTATTTCTTGTGGATTAAGAAGCATGATAGGTTGTTACGTTACACATTGAAGCTTGAATTATTGCAACAGTGTGTTGCATTACATATTATTGATTTACTTGAATTATTTCGTGAAGATATGACCAAAATACGAATTTAGTCTAAAACATTCAGTTTTTGAATAACAAATGAAAATGTCGCCGAAGTAGTCTTTTTTTTACGGTTCTATAAAAAAACTAATGGTCAACACTGGTATGACCGTTGGTTTTTTGACAGAACTGTAAAAAAGGACCACTCCGACAAGAATTTCATTTGTTATAGGTCGTTTTTAAAAAAATGAATGTTATGGACTAAATTCATATTTTTGTTATATGTTTAAGACAAAAATTGATCTTTACTCTTATTTCAATATAAAATGAAATCGCTACGTAGTTCAAGTATGAGTACAATTGATATTTTCTATTTATTCATAGTTATTTTTTTTAAATCGGGACTATTTAGTATACTACTCTTTTCGATTTCCGCCATTATTTACTTCATAAACTTTTTTATAATTAATCAATGACTAAATAAAATTGCAGATCAAATCCTTCGCCATAGACATCTTAAAACGGAGCTCGAGCAAATGGGTTTCGTCCATGGTCACCACCCTCGACGCCACGTGGGATTCCCTCGAGTCCCAGCTCACCGCCGCTGGAGACGGTGGCTCAGCCAGCTACATCCTCCCTCTCCAAGAATTCCTCTTCGCATTCCTCAGCCTCACCCTCCTCGGGGCCGACGCCTCTGCCTTCCCGGAGATCAAGAAATGGGGCCACATATATCTCGACCTCTGGCTCGGCGTGCAGCTCGTCCCAACGATAAGCATCAACGTTGCGCAGCCCCTTGAGGAGATCTTCCTCCACTCCTTCTCCTACCCCTTCTGGCTCGTCAAATCCAGTTACGAGAAGCTCACGAGGTTCGTTGAGAACGGAGCCGCGGAGACCGTCGCCCGAGCGCAGACCGAGTTCAACCTCACAAAGGAGGAAGCCATCCACAACCTCCTCTTCACGCTCGGGTTCAATGCGTTCGGAGGGTTCACCCTCTTCTTCCTCTCGCTCCTCGGCAGGCTAAGCGAGAGTGCGAACGTGCACAAGGAGCTGAGGAGGGAGGTGCGAGAGAAGCTCTCGAACAATGTCCTTAGCTTCGAGACGGTGAAGGAGATGGACCTGGTGAATTCGTTCGTGTACGAGACACTAAGATTGGACCCGCCGGTTCCACAGCAGTTCGGCCGAGCCCGAAAGGACTTCAACCTCACCTCACACAACGCGGTGTACGAGATCAAGAAAGGAGAGCTGCTGTGTGGCTTCCAGCCACTAGTGATGAGGGATCCTAAGATATTCGAGAATCCAGAGGACTTTGTGTACAACAGATTCTCGAAGGAAAACGGTGGTAATAAGTTGCTGGAATACCTGTTCTGGTCGAACGGGCCGCAGACGGGGACTCCTGGCCCGTCGGCCTCCAACAAGCAGTGTGCAGCCAAGGACGCCGTGCCTCAAACTGCTGCTGTGTTTCTGGCTTACCTGTTTCAGAGATATGATGAGATCTCCATTTCTTCTGGTTCCATCACTGCTCTCAAAAGGGTAAAGTGACGGCTGTAAACGATGCTGTATCATAGTACAGTACAACGTCTGTATACATCGACGTTTGTCAATGTGTAAAATAAACATGGAAGAACAATATGTTTACCTGTTCAAGTCATAACCATCAAACAAAATTGAACTTATAAACCTTAAAATAGCACAATGATGATTCTTTCCTACACAATAACTAAGCTCTATAACATTACTTCGATTCCTAAGATCGATCGATAAACATTATAAGCACCATATCTGCTACAATCTAAAGTTCGAAGTTGACACAACTCTGTATGTATTCTTCCAAATGGTAAATAATAGTAGTAACAATAATAGTGACAATGATACCTCTACATGAAGATCCGATAACATTCATCGGTCTTGAATCATACTCGTGAAGCTGATGCTCGCTTACAGCAAAAACACCTGGTATTTGGAGCTTGTGATGCCCTTCAACCAGAGCACCATTCCCCGTTAACCGATTGCAAGAAACTATATATGACATTTTTTGGTATTTCTAATAGACTACGTGTGATGATTCAGCTAGGATTGAGCCCTGCCGTTTCCTTCCTTCCAGCCTTTTTGGCGCGCCCTTCGCTCCCACATTGCCGTCACCTGTTTCTGCGCTAATAAAGCCGCTTCAAACTTTTCCCTTGCCTCCTCGCACGTCTCCATTCCAGAATTGCACTTGTCGGCCTCTTTCTGGTACTGGGATGTCATCTTCTTCGCCTCAAGCAGTGCCATGTCAGCACGCTGCTGATTCTCCAACGCTTCGGCTTCCCGCAGCTTTAACTCTTCCGATAGTAGCTCTGCGAAGTTCTTCTGCGTGTCCTCACTCACATCTGGATCGTGCTTCGCGCAGTCTGTGGGACATGGAGAGAAAACAGAAGAAAGCAGATAGGTTGAGATATGCAGAAGTTTCAATAAATGCTGGACAATAAATGCTGAACACTTGAGATATGCAGAAGTTTCAAATCCAAATTAGATTGCTATAAAGTGGGACAATGAATGTAAAGAGGACTTATAGACATACTCCCATAAAGACGGTAAAAACAAGTGGGCAGCCGCTGAAAATACGTGTGTTTTAATTAATGTGTTTTCACACAAAAATTAAGGTTTAAGCTAGCACTACGTGAATACACTAGCTGAGGATAAAAGGTTGAGGAAATTAGTGACGTATTCTAGCAAGAGAAAGTCCCATGAGAACAGATGGAGAAAAACGAAGATATTCACGTTCATAGCTCGTTTGTTTGCTTAATAATGTCCCTTGATGCAAGCAACCATTGGAAAATTTTATTGTAAGGCAATTAAAACAAAGAATATAGTGGTTACCTGTGAAGGAAGCATTATGAAGACCTGCAAGAAGCAAACAAGTAATCAGAATATACGTTATTTTCGAGCAGAAGACTAAATAAAATCCAAACATGCATCGTATAACAAGATAGTCAAGAAAGTGACACTTAGAAAAATCTCTACCATGCACAAATACATGAGCATTGCAATATAAAATATAAGTATCAGTGACTATCATCTTACTGAGAGCTTCATTGCTCTAACATCAAAATTTCTGACACCTATCGTATATTTCAGTCTGTTGGTGTGTCGACCAACTGCACACAACGAGATAGTACACTAATGTTCAGTTAAGATTCAGAGAGTGCATGACTCAGTCATCTCCTACTGCTAGAATCCACCCAGACTGCACTACCTGTTATGAATCAGGTCGACTGCATCTAAACGATAAAGCCACTAAACGGTGGTCTATCAGCCCGACGATAGCCCTAGATTTACAGTACATCTTATCAATTACAGATTCGGGTGACAGAAGCCGATTAAGCCACTAAATGGTCTTTCAAGTTTTCAATCTTCCAACTCTGGTATTGTAGCAAACAGAAGCCGACTCCACACACACTACCATCAATCACAACAATTTAAATTACAATTCCCAAAAAATGGCTCAATTACAAATCACACACTCCAGTCGAAAACGAAAACACTGTCTCACCAAGATTTAAACAACAAAAGGCAAAATCGATCACTCCATTGCTAAAACAAGCTATCTAGCAGAGCCAAGTCCACATCTTTATCAAACTCACACCAACACACAATCATCTAAACCTTAAATCCGACTAATTACAAAAAACCTAAAAAAAGTAGCACGCGCAGCAATCAATCAATCACACATAAATTCATCCAAATTTCGAGCTTTAATGCTAAAAGTCAAACCCTGGATGGTCATAATTTCACAAATTAACACTTTAAACACAAAAATCGTGATAGATCTAGCACACGCACCTTTAGGAATTGAGAGAAGGGGCAAAGCATCACAATCACAGTTACAAGAAGGGCAAGTAGCTGAAGCAGAGGCCAATCCCTCCTTCAAGTGCCAATACAGTGGCGGCCCCACTATATATGCAGCCAAGCAAATCGCCATTAAACCAAGAACTGCCTTCAAAACCCCAGTCCTCACCGCCATTTTCGCCCCTTTTCTTCCTCTCTCTCTATATGTATCTATCAATCTCACTAGATGTAAATCAGCTGAACTACATGGACGTCGAAATCAATTCACTCCACTGCTTGATCAGATCCCAATAGAATCTAGAATGCGAATCTGATTCAGAGTGTTCAATTTCATCATAAATCGAATCCAACTCTGTAAATTACAATTCAGTCTCTAAAAATTCCTTCATTTTGTAATTTTAGCCAACAACTTTACAAAACTGTAAATTGACCCACAATGGGTTTTTTCTTCTTTAGTTCTAGAGTACATTAATCATTCCTCGTTTGTACTGCGTTTTTTTTTTGTTCCGGATTTGGGAGAGACGCATGACCCTCATGCGTCTCTTTTTAATGAGACGCATGACTGTCATGCGTCTTTTATAGAGACGCATGAGGGTCATGCGTCTCTCATTTTTTTCCGTTTTATTTTGACGACGCATGAGAGTCATGCGTCTTAAAGACAGACGCATGACGCTCATGCGTCTTTTATTTTTTTAAAATTTGACTGAAGACGCATGATGCTCATGCGTCTTAGATAGAGACGCATGAGCGTCATGCGTCTCTACTTCGAATTAAACCAGCGGCGAAGGCAATAGCTCCTCATTCACGCACGCAGACAGCAAAGGTTGCGATTTCCTTGGCGATTTCTTGGCGATTCCCGTCATATTTCGGTAAGTTTCCTTCAATCTTTCAACACTGCTCCCTTATTTGTTGTTTATTTGCATATTAGTAGGGTTTTTGAAAAATTTATGTAAACTTACTATTTTAGGGTTTATTGAAAAAATTTATCTTTAATTGTTGTTGGTTTGTATATTTATTTTTGCAGAAATCATGCAAGTATTCGTGAGTTTATATTGGGGTGGTAGAATATATCAACTTCCTCATGTGGGCATTTGTTATGATCCTCCTCGTGCGAGAGCTTCCATCGTATTGGATTCATGTGTTTCATTATCTGAATTAGTAGGAATGATATGTGCTAAGATAAGAATAGATTCCAACCAACACTTCATCGAAATATCTTGGAGGCATTGTTTCTTGGGTACCGGTACGAGTTATGTATGTACTGCGGTTGACAGTGATCAAAGTGTGTTTTATATGTTCAATGCGGCTCTAAATTCTACTCGGCATATTGAATTATTTGTTGAGTATTCGTCTGTTGGAAATGCCTTAATCCCACCAATTGTTGATCATGGTGTTGGTTCATCTACGAGGTTTGAACCTATGAGCATCGACTGCGGTATGAATGAGCAAACAGACGTTGCAGATGTTGGATTGAATACTCAAGAGAATGTACAAGAACATGCTGATGTTGATGTTGTACGAGGAGACCTTGCAGATCCAGAATTGTCGTCATCATCGTCTGATGATATTTTAAGTGATGATTCTGGTGCTGACTCTAGTGATGAGGAGGTAGTGTATAAACCCGTCGTACAAGGTGAACAACCACTTCCAGAATATGTTCACACTGGGTTGAAATATTTTCGCAAACTGCCAAGTGGTCGTACTGAGGTACCTGAAGTTGGTAATGAACGCAGTACCATGTACTGGGATGAAGAACACCCATATCGGATTAATGGTGGAACAAAATTTGATAGCAAGCTGCATGTGAAGACTGCTATTACTATGTGGAGTCTGAGGCAACACCGGCAATTTAGGGTGGTTGAGAGTAAATTAAGAAGGTGGCATGCCGTGTGCAAATATCCAAATGGGAGGACAGAAGATGGGACAGCTATTATCAGCGAGACCGACACTGACAAAGCGAATGAATGTCGGTGGGAAGTGTCTGTTACACACATGGCCCATGATGATATGTGGGAGATTAGGAAGTGGCGGGGACGCCATAGTTGTGAAGGTCATCGTAATGATAGAGGACATGCTAACTTTTCATCACCAATGATTGCTTTGTGTATTCGCCATCAGTTGCTAAAAAATGCCGAGTTTAGTGCCGCCGCAGTAAGAAATTTTGTTCATGACAAATTTCATGTGGTAGTCAGTTATAAGAAGGCATGGTATGCACGGAGGAGGGCTTTAGAGATTGTATTTGGTGGATGGGAGGAGTCATTTAGGGATTTGCCAAGCTACATGCTTGAACTGCAGTATAGGAATCCAGGCACCATTGTTGAGTGGAGGCATAACGAGTTGTTGAGCCAGGGCCGTACTAAAGTCTTCTATTACGTGTTCTGGGCACTTGGGCCTGCTATACATGCTTTCCAGGAGTGCCAACCAGTTTTGACAATAGACGGAACTCACCTCCGAGGAAGATTTAAAGGTAAGCTGCTTGTTGCTTGTGGTGTTGATGCAAACAAGAAATGTCTGCCTATTGCATATGCTATTGTTGATGAAGAAACTGGCGACAGCTGGGAGTGGTTTTTGGATCATGTCAGAATTCATGTGGTGAAGTACGAAAGGGAGGTATGCATCATTTCGGATAGGCACAAAGGAATCCTCAAGGCTATGCGTTCAGATGAATGGAAAAAGCCGCCGATATGTCACCACAAATTTTGTTTGATCCATGTGAGGAAAAATATCTTGACAAAACTAAAGGGTAAGGGAGGAAAAGCAAAAGGCATGATATGGGCATTGGGTGTCACAACTCAAGTACGCAAGTACGTGAGAAGGCGACGTGCACTACGGGAGGAAAGTCTTATTGCGATACACGAGCTCAACAAAGCCAAAAAAGAGAACTGGTCTCTTTGCTACGATGATGAACTGAGATGGGGGGTGCCCTCGACAAACATGTCAGAGAGCTACAACAACGTACTGAGAGGTGTAAGAGAGTTGCCAATAAGAGCTTTGGTTGATCTGACATTTTGGCGAACAGTTGAATGGTGGGCAGATAGAAAGACAGAAATACAACAAACCGAAGGTCGGTTGACCCCCTGGGCGAGGGACAAACTTGTTGCGAATGATGCGAAGGGGCAAATGCATTACTGTTCAGTAGTCGCCCGAGAATTAGGTCATTACCAAATTCGAAGTCGTCCACGTGTTGAAAATGGAAAGGCAAAGGGCGATAACAGACAAGATGTCGAGTTTATGGATTCAAAGTGCAGTTGTGGGAAGTGGCAGATGTGGAGAGTCCCTTGTTCACATGCGTGCACCGTTGCCAGAGATCGAGGTAACTCTATTTTTGAACTCATTGATAAACACAACCACAAAGCTACATGGGAAGCACAGTACTATGGTGTCTCATTTCAAGCACCAAGACACCAAGACTACATAATCGGGCACCGGCTGGGACATCCTGAACTGCTTTGTGTAGCCGTGTCCCCCAGTCCGAACACCAGGCACTCCACGACGCCGTGGAACTACTTCTGGTTCATAAGGCATGACCACATCCTGATGTTGAGAAGCGGGGTACTCCATGACATCCGTGTTGTTCGTAGATTCGAGGACATTCTTAACAATTTCTCGAATCTGGCGCACTCGTGGGTCCATTTCGTCTTCCGTAGTTAAATGGAAAACCTGCTGAAACCCCTCAGCCTAGACACAAAATGATACACTTATCAGTACTAAACAATCTATATCACATGAAAGCATATATTTTAATATAACAAACTTACAAATAGTCTCATCGAAGCAGCCGACTCGTTCATCCCAGTAGTGGCCCGTGTCCCCGGCTGAGTCATGTACGTCACGGTAATCCTGTTATACCACGCCATATACCCCGGGTTCATGGGGATATCCATGGACATCGATGCGGCATACTGGGCAGCTTGGAACCTTTCGAACCTCATGTCCCACTCCCCAATGTAGAACTGATGCGTGTTTGCCCAGTTGTTGCCTTTCTTGCCACGCCGATCAGTTTTGCCCAAATGATCGGCGTTCCTTAGCATCCTGTCTACGGACTGCGGTATATCCTGGTACCGATTGAACTGTCGGCGTACTCTTCCAGGCTCATGGGCCTCGACATAGGCCCAACATACCAAGTAGGTTTCGCACAAAGAGCATCCATTCACATCATTGCAGTAGTCAGGCAGTGTGAAAGGTGCGTACGGCGTCCAGATAACTACAAAACAACATTGCAAATGCCAAATTAATTTCATAATAAGTTCATAAACGAAGTCTAAACCGAAAGAATATTCACCTGGCCAGGTCTAATCAGAGATAATTGGTCACGGTAATGCTCAACCGAGTGTCTTGGAGCATTTCCTATCTGCGTTGTTCCTCTCCACCTATACATAAAATTGATGTAAGAAAAAAATTCACCCAATATGCATTAATAAATAAAAATTTCGATATATACCTGGCGCCACATGGTGTATATGGCTCGTGCACCTTTGGTCCTATGAACGCAGGCCTCAATGTGGGCATTCTTTCCCACGCCCATAGCTGCAGGAGGATCATAGGGCCGCCCAACTCTTTTCTCTTATCCATGGAAGCCTCGCATAGATAATGATAAAGGTAGGCCAATGCCGCGCTTCCCCAACTTATATTCTTCACCTCTTCCGGATCCCCAAGCCCATTCAACCACATAAATGGCACCTTACACCCCGTGGTATCCGGTAGAATGAGACCTCCTAATAAAATTAGGGCATGGATACGTGCTCTTTGGATGTATACGTAAGTAGGCAGGTCATCACCCAGAGGCATCCTTGTCTGGTTGATCAGCGCGGTCATCAGCAAACCGCCTTGCTTTGTCTCTGTGGAAGAATCTGGTATCCATCCCAACAGATCGCGGCACTTACTGGTCCAATCTGGAAAGTTGTCATGATAGTCACGACCCGTGAAAACGACGCCATCCGCCCTCAAGCCCCAGATGGCTTGCACATCTTCCAAGGTGATCGTCGTCTCACCAATCGGTAGATGGAATGTGTGTGTCTCCGGCCTCCAACGCTCAATCAACGCCGTGATCAGCTCATTGTCGACCTTCATTGGCTTCCCACAATCGATCACGCCTTTGAAACCAAAGACGTCAAGCCAATATCTTACATTCTCGTGAATCACGGCGTCCCAAGTCTTACTTTCAGTCCTTCGGACTTTAAATACTTGGGTTGTTCCCCCTTTCATCAGTTTATTTGAAATGTGATTTTTTTGCATATTTAACACGGACGGGTCTTCGGGTCCATACAATAAATGTCCAGTAGAACTTGAAGTCGCCATCTAATCTAAGTACATATTCACAAAACAACAATTACAAACTCAACCCTGACATGTGTTAGCTTATTTGTTATAAACCCTAATTTACAACCAAAATCACAACACCAATCATCAAACATTAGGGGAAATCTAAATAATCTATGCAACACCAATCATCAAAAAACATACCAATATTATACAATATTATACAACCAAAATCACAACCAAAAAACATACAAAATCACAACACCAATCATAAAAAACATACCAATATTATACAATAGAATGAATTTAGCCACTAAAATCGTAGACATTTAACTAAACAACAAAAAAATCAACCAAATTGGAGCTATTCGTTTTTAACCCTAATTTACAAACATTAGGGGAAATCTAAATAATCTATGCAAATTAACAACAAATAAGGAAGGCAAGTAGAATGATTGAACGAAACTTACCGGAAAACAAGTCGAAATCGTCTTCTTTCGCCGAATCTAGGAAGAAATCGCCGCCTCCGTGAGTGTTTGCTGTCTGCGTTCGTAAGTGAGGAGCTACTGCCTTCGCCGCTGGTTTAATTCGAAGTAGAGACGCATGAGCGTCATGCGTCTCTTCCTAAGACGCATAAGTATCATGCGTCTCCAGTCAACTTTTAAAAAAATAAAAGACGCATGAGCGTCATGCGTCTGTCTTTAAGACGCATGACTCTCATGCGTCGTCAAAATAAAACGAAAAAAATGAGAGACGCATGACCCTCATGCGTCTCTATAAAAGACGCATGACAGTCATGCGTCTCATTAAAAAGAGACGCATGAGGGTCATGCGTCTCTCCCAAATCCGGAAAAAAAAAAACGCAGTACAAACGAGGAATGATTAATGTACTCTAGAACTAAAGAAGAAAAAACCCACCCACAATAGACTAATTGAGACTTTCTCTCTCTCACTCTCTTTTGAAAAACCTCAGCTAAATTCTCTCTGCGTATCAACCAAGCTAAATCATCAATGGCGGAACCCAAAACCAAATACGATCGTCAGCTCAGGTACTGCATTTTCCTCTCTTCAATTCCCAATATTTTCCCACTGCACGAATTCGGTCTGTGTAACTCGATTTTTTTAATTCCCTTTTTTGTTTAAAGAATTTGGGGCGAGCAAGGGCAAGAAGCCCTCGAGAAATCAAGCATATGTTTGTTGAACTGTGGGCCCACCGGCTCAGAGACCTTGAAAAATCTAGTTCTTGGTGGAGTCGGAAGCATTACTGTTGTTGATGGCTCGAAAGTGGAGCTCGGGGACCTCGGAAATAACTATATGGGTATGAAAAGTTTGATCTTTTTTTCTTTATTAGCCCTATTTTATTGGTTTTATGTGATTTTTTTCTTCTTAGTGTTAATTCTGTAGTGGGATTGTGTTTTATGTGTTGTTTTGGTTGATGACTATCTAGTGGACGAGTCGAGCGTTGGGCAATCGAAGGCGAAAACGGTTTGTGCCTTTCTGCAGGAGCTGAATGATGCAGTGAAGGCTAAGTTTATTGAAGAGTATCCCGAGAAGTTGATCGAATCCAATCCATCCTTCTTTTCGCAATTTACGTTGGTTGTTGCCACGCAGGTGTGGAATATGTGCATTCTTTGTGTGTCGATGAGCTAAATTTACATACATTGTTCGTTTGTTTCCATTATTGGTTATAAATTGGTTGCTCATCTTGCCCTATGGTTCTTGTGGTTTTAGAATAATATAGGAGTATTTGTTTTAACAGGATGTGTGGACCGTAGAGATGTGTTTGTTTCATGTTTCAGTAGCGAACTTTCAATGCCCCTTGTGGTTGTGTAGATTGAAGTTAGCATGGGATTCACAGTTCATATTCAGGAGTTTAATTGTGTCAAATATTGTTCACCTTCTTGTTGTGGTCTTTAATGTGTTGGTTTTTGAGTTTAGTTTATCAGGATTAGAATTATACGGTTTATGATTGGATAGACGAAGCTGCATGTTGTTTAGTATAAGTGCTCTTGGATCAGTGTGATTGATCGATCCTCTTTAAGATTGAAAATTGAAATTGTTTGATGTCATATATATGAAGATCGTCGATCATTTTTATTTGGTGCTATACTGTTCTGTTCTGGATTTCACATCGTCTGAAAAGAGATTTTTCATAGAAAAGAAAGCTAAATCAACTTACATCTGGTGTGAACACACAAGATTACTTCCATTTAACATGTAGCTTATTTTGTCTCTTTCTATATAATGTCTCGTTTTTGGTTGTCCCATTTGTCACTGTTCTAGTTCATTCTATTGTTTGGGAAAATTGTATCTCGAATTCTACTGGAATGATTTTCATTTGTTGAGAACTCTCATACTCATACGTTATAACTTGTGTCTTGAATTTTTCTTTCAGCTCGTTGAATCTTCAATGGTAAAATTGGATAGAATCTGCCGTGAAGCCAATGTCTTGTTGATATTTGCACGCTCTTATGGCCTTACTGGTTTTGTTCGAATCAGTGTTAAGGTACTTTGGCTGCATCTTAGATATAGCATATAATTTTTATGACATGGATAGTAAGTCTTGCTTCTTTTCAGGAACATGCAGTGATTGAATCAAAGCCCGATCATTTTCTGGACGACCTCAGGCTAAATAATCCATGGCCAGAGCTTTGGAGGTGTGATCTTCTCCATATTATCTATTTTCGTTATGTATGACTATAACTCACATTTACGTACTTTAAAAAAAACCGCAGATATGCAGAATCAATTGATTTGGATACAGCCGATCCTATTGCTCACAAGCACATTCCATATGTTATTATTCTCATTAAGATGACAGAGGAATGGGCAAAAACTCACAATGGAAAACTTCCGTCTACAAGAGATGAGAAAAGAGTATTTAAGGTGCATTATAAGTTTTTCTGTCTTGGTGATTTGCTCGTTGTCGTGTCTGTCTTTTGAGGTATTCTGGTTGGTGTCTCGATGGATGCTATAGGATTTAATCAAGGCCAAGAAGACTGCACCTGATGAAGACAATTACAAAGAAGCAATGGAAGCTTCATTCAAAGTCTTCACTCCTCAAGGAATCAGTAAGTTAATTTCCCGCTAGTTGTAGAAAAACATTTCTACGATATTTGTTCTTTGGTGTTCAACTTATGAGCTAGACTTCCAACGTGGAAATGGTAGATTGTTTGATTTGTGGTAGATCAATAATACTTGCAGCATCCTCTAGTAAATCTATGTTGAACCGACCGGGCATGGCATATTTTCTAATAATAAACCTGCTCTAGCTGCAGTGAACGACAAATTTAGAAGGATCATAATCCAACTATAGATTCCTTTTTGCGAATGGTGATATTTAGTCACAAAAAATTGTTGCTGATTAGTGCAGAAGGTGCTCTTTAATCACTTTCCTGACAGCTTGATGTTTTTGGCATCACAGGTCCAAGCCTACAGCAAATAATTAATGATACATGTGCTGAAGTTAATTCCAACTCTTTAGATTTTTGGGTTATGGTGGCAGCTCTAAAGGTAACTCGTAGCACCTTTATCCATTTAGGCGTAAAATCTCTTTACTTTTACTTTTTCGTACATACTCCATTGTCCAATTTTTGACTGATATATAAGCGAAACAAATATAGTCTTGAAACTGAATGGTTGTCCAGAGATATAGTTATATTTTTACTCCCTTTTGCTTCACAATTTAGGAATTCATAGCTAACGAAGGAGGCGGAGAGGCACCTCTGGAGGGATCTATCCCAGATATGACATCTTCAACTGAGTTAGTGACTACTGCTTTGTCGAGCCTAACAGTACACACGACTCGAGAAGTCTTTATACTGACATCTCGGTTGTTACCTGCGTCTGTTGTAGATTGTATGTCTCCCTACAGAAGATCTATCAGGCTAAGGCTGAGGCCGATTTTCTTGTCATGGAGAAGCTCGTCAAGAAAATACTAAAGAAGCTAGGTAGAGATCCAGAAAGCATCTCGAAAGCAACCATAAAAAGCTTCTGCAAAAACGCTAGGAAACTTAAGGTTTGTGCTTGAAACTTCATTGCTACTTCTAATCCTTTAATAAATGTACCTCCATGCCCGTGCATTTGTGACATTTCGTATTCAAACTCCCCTTCGGCATACTTGACGCCTTTCAAAAATGGATATTCTAAATGGCATGCTTTGAAAAGTCTCATTAACATGGTGTTCCCAGTAACTGAATTTCCTTCCGTTTGTCCGTGTTGTTTAGGTATGCAGATATCGCATGATTGAGGAGGAGTTCAGTTCGCCGGTTCAATTGGAGCTACAGAAGTATCTTACAGACGAAGACTACTGGTACTCCTATATATGATGCGTTGTTTCCTTTTCTTTAAATTTTGTATCTTTGTACAATCTGTGGATTCGTTTCGTACATTCCACTAACTCTTGCCAGCACTCCAAACTCACGGTGCAGTGTTGCTTTTGGTTTCTACATTCTTCTACGAGCTGTAGATCGTTTTGCTGCAAACTATAATAGCTTTCCGGGGCAGTTTGATGGGTAAAACCTTCTCCATGTCTTTTCAACCCGAAATATCATTACCTTGTGGCAGCCTGAATCTGATTCATGTCCTGCAGTGAGATGGACGAAGAGATTTCCAGATTGAAAACAACAGCTGTTTCCCTACTCAACGACCTGGGCTGCAACGGATCATCCTTGACTGAAGACCTCATCAATGAAATGTGTCGTTACGGGGCTGCAGAGCTTCACTCAGTGGCTGCATTCGTTGGAGGAATCGCCTCACAGGAGGTGATTAAGGTTCGTTATTTTTATATTTTTGTCGTCTCATCTTAGTTTTACGAAGGTCTCAGCATTGTCTATTTGTTCAAAACTGCAACTGAGGCCCATGCTCTCTCTCGTCTGCAGCTCATCACCAGACAATTCGTTCCAATGAGTGGGACTTTCATCTTCAACGGCGTGGATCACAAATCACAGCTGCTGTTACTTTGAGCTCGAAAAAGCATACGTATGTGCCAACCTCAACAACAAAAAGTTTTCCAACGATGCAACGACCTTCTCTCTTCTTCTGAGGCTCGACTTTTATGTAGATGGCTCAGCGCCTACGTTGGCCACGATTTCTTGAATCAATATAAACTTTGCTGATTGTCATCTCCTACACTCTTGTCGTTGTGCTGTTTATACAGGTTGAAAATTAGATTTTGGAGCTAGAATTTTCTGAGCTATAATCTTACCTTTATTTTTGGTTTCATTTCATATCAGAGAATATAATTACTTCCAACCTAATTGTTAATCATTTTAAATAGAGAAAAAAACTCGAGAAGCAAATAGTAAAAATACTAACTGCAACACACTCAAAATTAAATTTTCATTAATTTTGCCATTCTTGAAAATTACACCTGTTGAAACTATTCTGCTTACAACAACGAAATTGAAACCAAAATTCCAACATTGTATAGTCTCTACATCAACAAAAAGATGAGAGAGAGAACTAGCAAATGTATGAACTATTCCAATTACAACAACAAAATTTGGAGGAAAAAAATAAACCATCATCAAAATTCCAGTATGCAGAGTAGACTAGAGAGAGAAATTTATCCAGCAATAGCAGCGGCAGAAGCATTGGTGGTGGGCTTGTAGACACTGAACTCACCGAAATCTCTTTTACCACTGGCAAAAAAAATGTCCAACATCAAATCCTTTGGACATACCAAAAAATATCAGGTTTTTTTCACATTAAATCCAAATTTCTGAGTTTTAAGATTTTATGTATGCTCATCTTCTAAAAGAACCAAGAAGAAAAAGTACTGAAGATTTCCAACATTTTACTAAATGAAACAGAGCAATTTGTAGGCATCAACTTATGTCAAACTAGAGTGTACCTGTGCTTAACATCCCATCCACCTGGCAAGAAACGTGGATGAAGAGCTTGTACGAAAACATGTCTCCATCTCTGACAAAACTCGCGAACCCCATCTTCGCCATGCTCCTTAAGCAGATATTCGACTACTTGCATTCCGTGAGGTCCGTGTCCTAATAATGACATTTTGGAATCATTCTTTAGCAATGTTTCATTTTCCTCCGATGGATGAGTCGTCCCATTTGATAGGTTTACGCCCCCAGAAGTATCATCATTGCTGGAGATAGAAATGCTTCCGATTCCTGAAACTATCTTTGTATCTGATAAAGAATCATCAGCGTCATCGCTGCATGGAGCAGTTATTTTTGCATCATCTAAAATGTTGCCATCATCTTGTGGATAAGCATCTGTTGTATTGGTGTGCAACAAATCCTCATCTTCATTGTGCGATGCATTCTTGATGGTGACTGGTGGCCTGCCACCAATATCCTCTTCAGCATCAATTGGATTGCTACTTTTTCTGAGGTGTTTGAATGTGTAACCTCTCTTTTTCTCGAATCTTCTTCTCTCGTGAGGACTCATTCCGACTAACAAAGCCTTCTCAAGATCTTCGTCTGTTATTTCTCTACCTCCATAGTAAGCCATGACAGTCTGCTCAAAGTAAAGACTTGTAAGCATATTACGGAGAAAAGGGACTCTGACAGAGTTAAAGTACAATACAATATTCAGTGCCAAACTCGATATAATTTGGAATGAAGAAACGGGTCCCCATTCCATATTACTTTATCGAAGCTGTATTATTAGCTTCTTACCTGCATTAATTCTTCACGGCGCTGAGATGGCATTTGTGGTCCGTGGCGCAGCAGAGCCATAGCAGCAATTCGTAACTGTAAAGGAGACACGCCAATCTCCTCACACGATGCAGGCAAAGATGTAGGTGAATTTTGTGTCGTATCTAAGTCAGCAACTCTACGGATAAATAATGGTATTCCAAATTCAGCAGCTACTTGCTTTTTGTACTTTTCAGCAGCAGTATGAGCAATTTCATGACAATCCACACACAGGAGGACAATATCATGCGAGCGATGACTTTTCAAATGCTCCGGAAAATGTATTCTGTAGCAAGAAGGTATAATTCTATATCGTAGGTAGTGGTTTCCTTCGCCACAGCCAACACATATATTTTTCTTCTTCTGGATATAAAAGTCGTTGTCCTCATCTTCTGGGCGTCCTTTGGGCTCAAAGAGAAGCATGATGGACAGAGGATCTTCTTCTACGAGTTTTGCCAGATCCCGGTTCAGATACCTGAACAAAATGTTACTATTTAGCTTGCACAAAATAGGGAAGTAAGCATTGAGGATACAGCGCACGGTCATCTAACCATTGAAGCTTTCTCTGATCACAGTAACATAATAATCGTCCATCACTGGCATAGATCTTGCAGTTGTGATAAACAGGGGACTTGCATGAAAACTTCTGAACAAAAAGCTGTCGAGAAGCCATCTTTGCAACCTGTTTTGAAGCTCTGAACCCGTTGTGATTAGGGATAATTCTATTGCCTGTTCCCAGAGTAGTTTTGGACAGAAGGGCATAGTTATATGCAGAAAGAGGACAGCTACCGCCTTGACCGAGGTGTTCCCGGATGCACATTTGAAGTATATCATCAAGCTTGGTAATCTTTCCTCGAAGCAGGCAGAACAGGTCGTCCAAATGAGAACAAACTACAGGAGATGGAGTTTGGAGAGGAACCATTGTCACAGATTCAACATCTGAATCAGCTTCTAGCATACTGCTGTAAATATCAGCTTCGGTTGTCGGGATTTTAGCTGCTAGTGCAATGATCGCGTTATCTGATAAAACAAATCTCAGGCTCTCATCATGGAGGCGAGCCTGAAAGAATTTGAAATATATTCAAGTCAGCTGTTTCATTATTCAAGATATCAGTAGTTACACTAAGAAGATTTTAATTTAAGAATATAAAGCAATTGATAGAACTAACCATTAAATCCCTCCATACACACAGTCGTCTCACAAGTTCCTGAAACTGAAAGGAATATTCTTCATCAGTATTATCCATCCTAGCTCTACCAATAACAATAAAAAAAATATTACAGCCAACAAAATACCTTCTCATCACAAACACTTGGTGAAATATTTCCGGGATCATTTAAACACCGAGAAACGATTGATGATGCAGCCAATTCTCCAGTACAAGATTCGATATCTTTTGCAAAAAGCTGCAAACAAGTTGCATTTGACCGTCGACTAGCCTCGAGAATAAAATGGAACTTGTCACCAGGAGATGAATTTTCTGAAGCACTTATTTTCTTTAGAATGTGAGTTTGGCAAACTGATAAAAATTGAAAATTGGAGTTCGATGGCTTTTGTGTTTCTGGTGAAACCAGTGTAAATGAAAAGGAGAGATTCTTTATACTCATCTATTAAATACAGAACATCTTCTCCAAAAAATCTTTCTTTTATTATCTTTTGCAAAGAAGGATCGCTAATGGAATACACTAACATAAACAATTAGAAAACGTACCATTTTCCAGTTGTTTAAGCTCCAAGCACAGACAATATGCTATGTACAGCAGATAGTGTGCATCCACTCGAGCATACTGGATCATTTCTTCTGACAAAGGACGCTGTCTCCAGTCCTCTCTCTACAAGTCAGATAGCTACGAAGTCAGTGCATGATCATTAAAACAACTTAACTGGTGTTTCCTGCTAACTGAGATGATTGTAAAGAAGAATGTGAATTTATTCCGCTTTCCAAAGAGCTTGCCAATTCAGGACATATGAAGATACATTTGATTACAGTTAGTAGTGGAAACCTGCAACAGCTTGTTTGTGGCAACACCACAATATGTTTCAAGCAAATACGCCAACGATTTGTGAGGCTTTGATAAGATATCACATGCCTGCAATACATGAGTAAAACAGCACTCATTAATTTGATAGGAAGCTGCTGTATAATGAGCATACAATCTGGCCGACAAGTATGTAATAAGAATAGTCTTTAAGATGCTCTAACTTCTCAATGGTTTAGAAATCACCAAAAGTCAGATAACCTCCTTAATGACTCATATCAGATGAGATAAAAAACAAATTACGTCTTGTAAATAACCTTGGCCGTGTCAAATAAATTGACAACATAGATGTGGAAATCTCTTTGAAGCCAGAGTACATCATTATGGGCACCATGAAACACCTGTTTCATAAAAAGAACATCTTTACAAAAGAACAAAAATATAAGTATTAATAAAACTTTAAAGCATGAAAAGTAATAATATCACCTTGCATATTGCAGGATTGGCAAATACAGATCTAAGAAGACCCATCATATCATGTAGGGCAATTGTGTCTATCAAATAATCCTTGCTCATAGTGGATATCTGCATTAACGTATATGCATATCATGGTCAATTACAAACGCACATTAATGAAAACAGATCGAATTAGAATAATGTTTAAGTATCTTTTTGTTTCTTCCTATGGCTGTACATTATTTGGGAATAAGGTTGGCTAAAATGTGCTCTTTGAAGTTCCAATTCAGAAAATAACTCAAATTAGCATTTTTCATGCAATTAAGAAATGTAAACAGAACACGAGAAGAAAAAGCTCATACATATCTAACACACACACAAAAACTTAAAAAATCTGGAAGAAATAATGACTAAACATTCAATAATCATCCCTATGGAGACAATTACAGTTCCAACAACTAATTCATCAACAACCTGAAGTATATAAAGTTATTAACTTCAGTTATCTTAATCACAAGCACCATGAAGTTATTAACATTGATCATACGAAACACACAATTACAAGTCGAACATTTAGAATGGAAACACCATATGCATATTGCAAACAACATATTCTTGCAAATTTAAGCCCACCGCACACATATAACCAAACAATGACCTGAACAAACTGAGACAAGCAGACAGAGAGAAGGCAACTTCGATTCTAGAAATGCAAAATATGAACCTGAATTAGAGCTGTGAAGCCTAAAAAAGATCTCAAACCATGCTGCTCAGTATCCACCGCAAACACCTCCTCGTTGCTCAAATCCGCCACAAGCTCTCGCAGCTGCTCCTCCGCCTCAACCCACACATACTCACCTCCCATTTCCATACTCCACTTCTCACACCCATCAAATAACTCCAAAATCCCCACATTTGGATTTTTCATTAGCCTCGAAATTTCCCCTTTGTATGGATGCAAATTCAATTCCTCCTCTATCCACAGCAGTAGTCAAATAACTCAACATAATTAACCAACAATTTTCTATAACAAAACAAAAACTTAATCAGCCAACAAGAGAGTGAGTGAGTGAGATTATACCTTCGGCGACAGAATCAGCTGCGTGGAGCTTAAGGTGTTTGAATTGAGAGTACGAATTATCCGCCAATACTCGCTTGAATTTGTATTGGGGTTTAAATTCCGCAATCAAATAACAAGGTTTACTGCGTTTTGACTTCGAGAAGAATTGCTTTATGAGATAAACAGAGATTGCAATTGCGAAGAAACAGGTAGCGGCGATAGAGAGGGGCGTTGCTCTGAGCTTATCATTTTCCGCCGCCATTGCCGCAGCTCCAAATGTTAAACACATCAGTAATCGAACGGTGCCAATGCAATTCTTCTCCGACACCAAATATCAATAATTGTATCGAATTAGCCTATGAATTGGTGGTCAAGCGCGAAGAATTTGCTAGCTGAAGCAAGCTTCCTCGTTGAAGACACAGAGCCGCCATTGATGCAGTTGAAATTTTCTTCTTTTTTTTATTTCTGGGCCGAGGAAATTACCTCGTCATATTGGGTTCGGCCCAATAACTATGGATCAAATATGATGTGTTCAGCCAATTTTTGAGTGTGTATTTGAGTGTTAAAACGTTAATCAGCCCATATTTTGAGTGTGTATTTGAGTGTTAAAACGTTTCAACGTTTTATTGATTTTAGAAAAATAGATGCACTTTTTATTTTTTCGTGATGGATAAATATCACAAAATCATAATGAATGTGAATATATAATTTTTTTTATTTCTCTTAATCTAATGAAAATTTTCACTTTATCAATAACGATTTTCTCACTAGTTTGTGGATGTGGTAACGATCTTCGACCACTTAATTGATTGAAGGATCTCGTCTTACTAATTAGAGGATCCACGTTGGGGCGGAGGATAGTCCGTCCGATGCAACCTCCGCCCTATCGTCCTTTACTGTAGGTGGGCGGACGATGCGCCCTCCTTCCTCCGCGCCCTATGCATCGTCCGCAGACGATCATGCAATTTTTGCATCCTCCGGACTATCCTCCGCCCCATTGCGAGGGTCCGGACGATGCAGCACAATTTTTTTATATATTTTCTTTTATATATCACCAATTCTTTTACTTCATTTCACATCTTTCACTCCACTCTCTTCCCCATCTCAATTTCTCTCTAAATTCAATAATGAATCCGCCAATTTTCCATATTTGCAAACATAAAATATAAAAAACAAATTCTGACAATAGGATTTGGTTTTAATTTGTGGTGTTTTTATATTTATTTTTGCTAATTGATATATTTGTAAACATAAAAAATAAAAAACAAATACTACAAAATAGGAGTTAAAACTATAGGGCGGACTATAGGGCGTCTCACTGCAGGTGGATGGAGTGGAGGATAAAATGCTGATGTGGCGGAGGATAGGGCGGACTATAGGGATGAAGTGGAGGATAAAATGCTGATGTGGCAGAGGATAGGGCGGACTATAGGGCGTCTCATTGTGGATGCTCTAGTTGCCATTTAACACACACTCACATTTGTATATTCGATTATATCTTTTTATCTAGTATATATACCTCACAAGATTTGCCATTAATCAAAATTGATTTTATTGATCCCAAAATATAGTCCTCTTTGGTTTGTAGTCCCACCGTACATTATTTATTAATTAGTTATTCATTTTAATAAATCGATTTCTTTATGTAATCTTTAGTTTTCTTGATGGGTTTTTAAGTTATCTTTCCTTGGGGAAGCAACCGAATAAATATTGTGATTTGAGTGTTTTTATTTGAAGTTAAGAACTATGTGTGTGTGTGTGAAAATAAGATGTTAAAATTGCAAAAAGAAAATCACAAGAATACTTTTGATTTCACCACTAGTATTAATTTATATTAGAAACAATTACATAATTGGATTTGGCTATCTAAAGAGTAATACATTTGTTTTTAAATAAGTTTCCTATTAAGTTTTTTTTTTACATTCCTGAATAGGTATCCTATTTTTAGAAAAATGAGATATTCATGATGTTTTTCTATTTTATTCTTATTCAATGTTTTCTTAATTTGGTACTTAGTTGTATATATAATTTTTAAAGCTACAAATTAAAATTTTCTATTTTCTTAATTTGCATAATTTGATGGCTGGGGACATTTATTTTAAATCAATTGGTTTACTTGTATATTTCACCATCATTGTTGCTGCATCACATGATTCTTGGGTCAATGGTCCACAAAAATTGGTGATCTCATACACCACACTTTAATCACATTATTCTTGATGATTTGATCCATATAATTTCTGCAATAACTATATAAATTAATGGTATAAATCTAAGATTTTGTGATCCATTATATTAGAAGTAAAGGACCCCATCTGCCCAATTCTTGGGGGGGACTCAATCATTTTGATTGTGTCTATAGTAGATATTAACAACATTTTTTAAAAAGGCTATAGAATTCATCAATGATCCTAATGGCTATTTGTTTTTTGTTTTTTTGCTAATTGTACATATTCGGAGGATTCGACGGTTGGCCCAATAATTTAAAGTTTATTTTATATCTAAAGCTAATGATTAATACTTTGACATGTGGTTCTATGCAACATACCACTTACACTCTTGAATTGTTAGTATCATTTTTTTATAAATTCACATATGGTTTCACCAATGTATTCATTCTTCCACCGAAATTCATTTCAAAATGCGATGATATTTTCATGTTTTTGAATGACTTATTTCTTCTTTCTAAGTGTATGTTCTACTCCGAAGATACTATAGTTTTTTTATGTATTTTATGTTTGATATAAAAAATAAATATTGCTTGCTAGAACCTTTGTCTTTAGAAGATCTCTTTGTTGCACCTATTATGGGAGAAATATCTTTTATCAATTATTTTCTCTTTATGCAAACACTAAAATTGAAGGTTGGCTAAAGCAAGAAAGAATCATGTGAAATTCTGGCTCAATAAAGTGAGAGCACTTGTTCAATTCCCTTTTTCTTTTCATCCTTTTTTTTATCAAGCACCTAAGTTGAAAGAGAAAAGAAAGGTTCAATTCCCTTAATACAATTTATTAGGGATATAATGTAGTTATATTTTTCACGAAAAAATAGTAACAATTCATTTTTCTTATACTGGTACATAAAGCTCTTTATTATCTAAATTTTTATCGTATATAAGTCTCTATCATAACAAGTTCATCTTCATTAAATTCCCAAATTTAATGATTTGGTTAAGACTACATTACCACAATCTTTTTCAATTAAATCATTAAAACGAAATTGGTAGTTCGAGTAGAATTTCAAATTAATTACAATTATGTTAATTGATTAGCAGTCTAATTACTGATAGGATTGTGGGACAATTGATGTGAAATTATCCACCTATAATTTTTGACTTTTATGAAAGTTTAATTAGGTTTGTAGAAGTTATATAGAGAAATTCATTGGATTCGAAAGTCTTGCCCCATTAAAAATTACACAATTATTGGAGGATTTTTATTCGTCAATTCTTTGACTTCCAAACATAGCATATTCAATTTTTAATCCTACATAATAATTATGTAGTTTAATTACAATATTACATTCAAAGCTTAAATTTAGTCAACGTCCAACTTTATTTTAAAACAATACTATAAATAATGGTTCATTATTTATTTCGTGATTATGATAATTTGAACCTTAGATCCATTTAAAGAGGACAAAGTTATATCTAGATGGGGTTTGGCAGGTGATCGATTCCACCGTTGGTCTATGAATATTGTCGGGAAACTTTATTAATCAATATTTGACTGCACTCCCTATCTATATGTCCGCTATCGATAGAGGACATATATCATCAAAACTTTAATGATTCAGATAGTTATTAAACCATTATCTACGAGAGTCACATAGCTTTTGTAGTCACCTTATTTTCGTTCTCTTTATCCATTTTAAGTAAAATCTTTTGTACGAGATATTGACAACAACGAAAATGGAGAAAAAAAAAACGCTTCCTTGACTCAAACAGTATCAGACGACATTGACAAATCTACGATGACCCTTTCCAGCTAGAAAATTTCAATGTCACAAATTCTGTGCCCTAATCTTTACTAATAAGAGAGACATCGTCTTACCAATAAAACTACAACCCATGTAACTTGCTTATAGATATATGCATATATCACATGAATGCTTCTCTAACAAATTAGGAAGAGAATCAAATGACAAAATTAGCCCTAGAAAGAACTACGACACGTGTCAGGAGGCTGGTGTGAGAAGTGGACCTAGATACAGACAACTGCAGTTTCCCACGTGCTGGGGAATGGAACCTGTTTTTTAATCATTAAACATTACAAAATTTAATGAAAATAATAAAAAACTATATACTATAAAAAACTTCTTCTCCAAATTTAAACCAAGCCATATTGCCATTAGATTCTGGCACGTGCCACCACCCAACCTTGGGGCCCACTTTCGTGTGGCAGTCACGAGCCAATATCAGAATTCAGAACACTAGATCCCATTTTGCCTTTTTTCCAAGAAAAATATTTAAAAAATATATTACTAGTAGTATATACTTTCGAAAATAATTTGTTTTATACTACTATGTCATACTACTTATGTGTAAAAAATGAATTTTTGTGAGTTCTTATTTCAGCTTAAAGTGAAAATACTGTTATGTCGTTGGAAGTACTACTATTTCACTTAGTTTTTAAAATTCTTTTAGTTATTTGCATTAATTTGTTATTCATGTCACTTAGCACCCTTTCAAAAAATTACCACCATTATGCTCACCTTTACACTAGTCTAAAATAAAAAAGGCTCTAGTGAAATTCACATCTACCTAAGTAGGAGTAGTAGTAATTTCATTACCAATAACAAAAAAATAAAATAAAAATCATCATAGTATTTATTTCAAACCGTAATAAACTGCCCACCGCGGTGGCATTGGTTCTGACAAGGACAGTTAGTCAGTCTTCCCTCACTTGTATTTCAAGTCCCTTCCCTGCAAAGTGTGCTCATCTCTCTCTCTCTCTCTCTCTCTCTCTCACACACACAGGTGTAGAGAGAGAGGCAAAGAATAAAGTGAAAAGAACCAAAGAAGCTTGAGACAATGCCACCCTTTCTTGATCTTCACCTCTTGCGCTCTGATCTTTCCTTCTCTTGATACAAAAAATTCTGAGAATTTGGGATCAATAAAAATTTCATCTTTTTTCATGGGCTTTTCTTGAAAAAGATTGGAAGAAAAAACAATGAAGAACAAAGGAGGAGGAGAGCAGTTTTCAAGAAGTGTTGTATCTCAAAAATGGGCTCTTTTTCTCTGCCTTGGTAGCTTCTGTTCTGGGCTGCTCTTCACCAACAGGTATAATCATCCATGCATATATTTTCTCATTTAATTTCTTGATTTTTTAAAATTGTTCATTTGATTGTGTTTTTTTTAATGAATGTCATTTTTAAGATCCCAATTCTTGAGTAGAGTACTTTTCATGGATGTATATATGCTTGTTCTTGATTCTTCTTTCTATCTTCATCTACTTTTGTGATGCCATTTTTGGCTAATTTATGGTGAGGGGACCTCTTGATCACAAAAATTTTGATAGCATCTAATTTTAGAATATGTTACATTGCTTGGAAGCTCATAGATAGGGGCATATGTTTAATTAGTTTCTTCTCAATAATTCTACTTTAGTTTGATTTCTTAATCACTATATGCCTCCTTTACTGCAAAGTTCTTAAATCATGAAGTAGTAGATTGCATATTTAATGCTAGATTGGTCCCATCAATAATTGTGGAAGTTGCATTTGTAGCTTCTAAAATTCAAGCTTTTCTCCTCATTTACCTTTTTTAGTTGGATCATTACTTTTTATGGACATTAGTATCATCTCTAATGATCAGTATTGTTTGAAGATATCTGTCTATTTTGAGATATTGAGTCGAATGATATGTTACTGATGAATGGATGCATTTCGACAGAATATGGATCGTGCCAGAAGCGAAAGGCGTGGCAAGAACGACAGCATTTGAAGCCGAGAGGCTAAAGCTCGTTGCAGAAGGCTGTGATCCAACATTTGTGAGTATCATCATCTCCTCCTTTCCCTTGTGTAGAGCTATCAGCAAGTTCTTAAAGACGAATCTCACTTTTTACGCGTTTTCATCCATGAACAGAACAGTGTGAAAAGGGTGCCAAAGGAGATCTTCAAGGAAGTTTCCAACACTCAACACGCTATAAAGTGAGTAGTTTTCTTGATTTTTCCCCCAAATTTTGGTTTTAGGCCTTTTTTTGTTGAGTTTGTGATGATTTCTCGTTGTTTATGTGTTGATAGGACGCTGGACAAGACCATTTCCTCGTTGGAGATGGAGCTAGCTGCGGCCAAAGCAGCGCAGGAGTCCATCCTGAGTGGCGCTCCCTCGTCTGAAAATGACAAGGGTTCGACTAAAAGAAGGAAGTATTTCATGGTTGTCGGAGTTAACACTGCTTTCAGCAGCAGGAAAAGGAGAGATTCAGTTCGTGCAACGTGGATGCCACAAGGTCCGTTCTTGAATCCTCGCCTGTGTCCAGATGTTTCCTTTATGATTGCATCTAACTTGAATTGAAAAATAGGAGAGAAACGACGAGCTTTGGAGGCAGAGAAAGGGATAGTAGTCCGGTTTGTCATCGGTCACAGGTAATAAAATCTCATATCTATTAGCTTAACTGTCAAAACATTAGTCACATTGTACTAAAAATAAGTGTATGTCTCCACATTCCATTTGCAGTGCTACTTTAGGAGGAATACTAGACAGAGCCGTTGAGGCCGAAGACCAGAAGCACGGGGACATCATGAGACTGGTGAGCTCGACTCGAACACTTCTCCTTCTCCACATCCATTTTAGGCCTTACTATACTATATTATTGAGACATGGTGTGTTTGCGTGTTTTAGAATCACGTTGAAGGCTATCTCGAGCTGTCTGCGAAGACTAAGGCCTACTTTGCCTCTGCTGTCGCGTTGTGGGACGCAGAGTACTACGTGAAAGTCGATGATGATGTACATGTCAACATAGGTTCAACACAACACCATCTGTCTCAAATATTTTTCCGTCAAGTTTTTGATTGATTTTCATTAGTCATATATTCGAATTCTTGCAGCAACGCTAGCTGAAACGCTAGCTAGGCATCGGAGGAAGCCTAGGGTTTACATCGGATGCATGAAATCCGGCCCCGTCCTCTCTCAGAGGTACATCAATGTTGCAACCTTTCTCTATGAGGAAATGAGTTTCTAAGATTGTTTTTGGTGCAGGGGAGTGAGGTACCACGAGCCCGAGTTTTGGAAGTTTGGAGACAACGGGAACAAGTACTTTCGCCACGCGACCGGGCAGTTATACGCCATATCAAAAGATCTCGCCACTTACATCTCAGTAAACAAGTAAGATCAAGTTATCAAACACATTTTTTCATTAAAATGGACTAATGGTCATTTTTTGCTAGGAATGTTCTGCACAAGTTTGCAAACGAGGACGTCTCTCTCGGATCTTGGTTCATAGGGCTAGACGTGCAGCACATAGACGACCTGAGATTGTGCTGTGGCACGCCTCCAGGTGAGTAGATGGGAAATCATCTATATGTGTGTGTGGAGTGTGATGTTGGTTTAATTTGGTGATGCATTCGAATTGCAGATTGCGAATGGAAGGCGCAGGCCGGGAACATTTGTGTTGCTTCGTTCGATTGGAGCTGCAGCGGGATATGCAGATCAGTGGATAGGATAAAGGAGGTTCATAGAAGATGTGGTGAAAGTGAAGATGCAGTGTGGAAGGCTAAGATCTGAGTGTTAGTATAAGGAAAATTGCAAGATCTGTGTGGAAGGCTAAGATCTGAGAGAGGCCTTGCAAGAACTTCTCCATTTTAGAAGAGAAGTATGCAGCTAAGGAAACAAAGCAGCACTCCTCTTGTCCTTGTTGAGATCATAGTATTAATTTCCTTGTGATTTGCTTTTTTCCTTTATCCACTTTTGTATACTTATGATATAGCAATCTAGAAATCATATATGAAGGTCATCATAAGTATAAAAAAACACCATCAATATGTTATAGGTAGGCAATGCTGTTAGATTATTGAGATCAAATTGAGTTAAGAATTTGATTGATTTTTTAACTGATACGAGCAACAATTTAATCTCTATTTTTGGACCTAAGGTTAACACTTAACATGGCTCATATTCATTTATTCGAATCAATCAATCAACCACTACACTTCATTTTCAGGTCAAGTTTTCAACAGCGTATTTAATATGGCTCATTTCAAAATTTATATGAACATATGATATAGTACTAAATTTTATCAAGTCAACTAGGAGTCAACCAATTTATTAGTGCCCTACATGGACAAATATCAATGACAAAATATGCAATTGTACCATAAATTTGGTCCCATATAATAACAAATCCATTGACTCCAAGTCTCCTATTCTTGGCTTTAACACACAATTGAGAAGGCCTGCACTATTATTTTTTATTCTTACAAATTTACTATTTTAATTATTTTAGTTCAAAAGGTTGATATTCTTATTCATATCATCCTCAAAATGAACATTCGTATGAGAAAATATATAGTATATCAAATTTTAGGTGACAGAACTTATCAAAAAGTCTTAAATTCATGAATTTCCATTCAATTATTTACCTATTATGTGCGTCTGGTTTAAAGAGATGGATGGTCTTGCCGTCTTGCTATTCAAATTAACTCGTCAATTATTCTTGGAATGTGTAGAATAATTCAAAGAACATTCCATACACTATTATTTAAATTAAAAAAAAACTTGGCATTATTCCACCTAGCTAATAATTTAAAATTTTATTTTGTTTTATTAATGAGCATGTAGATCAAGTCTGGTTGAATGTTTATTTCAAATTCTATTGACCTCCAAAATAAATTAAAGTAATTAGATTTTTCTTCAATTTATAGAATTTAAACTGATTCATTTCCAGCGTTGGATAAAATTTAGAAAAGGAAACTAACTTTAGAAACTATATTATACAAAAAGAAAATATTCTATAGTGGTATTATTGAATAATAGTAGCTTATAAAAAAACTATTCAATTAAATAATATTTTAATAAATGATCTCCGTGCTAATCGGGGAGGTATTTTTGGAACATGTCACAAGAGGCACAAAAATGCATGAATGCATCAAATTGCAACTTGACCCTAAAATTTCTATCCATTTTCAGTGTGGGACCATATCCTATCAATTTTAATATCCCACAACTTTTGACCATTTTATTTTCACTATCTTATGTCATTTATTATTTCTTTTGTTATTGTTATTTTTTCTATTAGATGTTAGCATTTATTTTTATTTTGAAAACTTTTAGGAGATAAATTTTTAAATAGTATTTACTTTTATGGTATAAAATTTGTTGGTTTCTGGGATTACAAAGATAACTACCGGGCGTAATACAACCCAAAAGAAAGGAAAGGAAGAACTGAACTTAAAAATACAACGTATAATCGAAACTACTAAACCAGTGTGATTAGCCGAGTCGAGGAGGCCTCTTCCCGCAAGACGAGATACGCCCCGGTAGTGCTCTTCGGTTTGGCGTGTCGTCCCCAAAGGTAAAACGGCTACGTCTCTATTGATGCAGCACCGCAATCAACAGAGCTCCGGCGAACTGGATGGAGGAGAGGGCAGAGCTTCGACAGAAAAAACTATGCAGGGAGAGGGAGAGAGCTTATGATGCAGAATGCTTTTTGAATTGTGTAGTGATGCATGGAATGGCTGGCCTATTTATAGGCTCAGTCCACTGCAGGGGGTCAACAGCCATGATGGCTGTCATCATGGCAATTCGTAACCGACGTCGGTTACAGACGTGTGGCAGGAGTGTGCCATCCGTGTGTGGAGCGTGTGGATTTCTCACGTGGCAACCGTGACTGTGCCTCGCTTGACGACGTGTCAAGCCACTTGGATTGCTGACTCGGCGGTGGTCCAAAAAGAATAGTTTGGGCCAAGCACCAAGCCCAAAGACCACCCAAAGACCAATTGCCAAGATCCAAGTCCAAGTCCAAGTCCAAGATCAAGATCGAGATCGAGATCGGGATCGAGATCGGGATCGGGATCGGGCTCGGGATCGGGCTCGGGCCCGGGCCCGAGGCCCGAGGCCCGAGGCCCGAGGCCCGAGGCCCGCGACCACGAGCACGGGCACGGGCACGGGCACGGGCTCGGGCTCGGGCGGGCGGGCGGCGGCGGCGCGCGCGTGTGCGCGCGTGTGGGCTCTTTCACCCATCTTGGTCCACTATAATTATTAAGTAACATAAAGTCACTTAATTTATACACATTAAAGATGTGTTAATCCTCCAATGTGGGATAATTAACACTAGTTAATTATTCCCTAAGCTCCATCTCCAAGCTTTAATTAAAAGCTAATTATGCCCAACTTTAATCCACTATTTCTCACTCACCGGAAATCGGATTTGAGAAAGTGAATATACTACATTTACCTACGTAAAATGTAGATCGACGCTATGTCATTTAATTTCACAAAATTAAATGTCTCGTCACATTTATTATTTGGTCAAAATCCATTGACCGGGCATATTTAATCCATGATTTTTTACAATCCCCCACATGAGTGGAAATAGCCGAATGCATATGCATGCAGACACAAGCTCAACCCTCGCGAGGTATATAAGCATAAGGATAGGTAGTTGTTGACTTTGAACCCTCCATAGTCGACACCATCGGATACACAGGCGGCTTAGTAGCGCGATGCTTTGAACTAATCCCCCACGGCGTGCACCGAGACAATGGTGTTAACACTTAAACACCTCAACCTCATCCGTTCTCACGTTTTGTGTCCATTGCGGTCTTGGACACCACTTTGGATTCATAAGTGCGTTTTTTATGAAGCGACCACACTTCGCACTTACGTAGGTGATTCTTAGTCAAGTACCTTGCCATACTTGGTCTCTTTGAGAATTCCATCTCTTTGAGATCCTTAAGAACCATTAAAAGTCATAGACTTAGCCTTTACCACGAGGCAAGTTCTCCAACACTCTATTGCTCTCTAGGGAATAGATATAGTTTGAGTGTTTTTCCATGAACTCTCATAGCTTAGTTGTCCCTTTGAACCAAGTTCTTGGGATCTCCAGTCATCATGGTTGGGTTACCACTATGACAATTCTTTAGTTTGTGGATTTCAAACCCATTCCCTCTAGCAACTTATTCATTTGATCACGGTTTAACCCTTTGGTTAGCGGATCCGCTAGATTATCTATTGACTTCACATAGTCAATTGTAATCACCCCTGTTGTGATCAAATGTCTCACGGTGTTATGTCGTCGACGTATATGTCGAGACTTACCGTTATAGAAACCATTGTTTGCCCTTCCAATAGCCGCTTGGCTATCGCAGTGAATCAGCACTGGTGGCACTGGCTTAGACCAACATGGAATGTCTTCAAGGAAGTTCTTAAGCCACTCGGCTTCCTCACCAGCCTTATCCAAGGCAATGAACTCCGATTCCATTGTTGATCGGGCTATACAGGTCTGTTTTGTGGATTTCCACGATACAGCACCACCCCCAATAGTAAAGACATATCCACTTGTTGAAAGTGAGTCTCTATTATCGGATATCCAATTGGCATCACAGTACCCTTCAAGCACCGGGGGGTATCTCGAGAAGTGTAGCCCAAGATTTTGAGTGTGTTTTAAATATCTCAAACCCTCACAAGAGCTCTCCAATGCTCTTTGCTTGGATTGCTCGTGTAACGACTTAACTTGTTCACGGCACAAGCAATGTCAGGTCGAGTGCAATTAGTCAAGTACATAATGCACCCGATGACCCGTGCATACTCTTCTTGTGCAACGGGCTCGCCTTTGTTTTTGCTCAAGTGAACGTCGAGTTCAATTGGAGTCTTAACCGGCGCGCCATCATAGGCTTTGAATTTATTCAATATCTTCTCAACATAATGTGATTGTGTTAAGATGATTCCATCATTCGTTCTTAAAATCTTCATTCCAAGAATTACATCGGCTAGACCCATGTCTTTCATGTCAAAGTTTCTCTTTAACATGGCCTTTGTATCGTTAATTACTTGAGTGTTGCTACCCAAGATTAACATATCATCAACGTAGAGACACACTATAACATGACCGTTATTAGTGCTCTTGATGTAGACACATTTGTCGCACTCGTTGATTTTAAACCCATTTGATAACATCACATTATCAAACTTCAAGTGCCATTGCAATGGCGCTTGTTTCAATCCATATAGGGATTTCACGAGCTTGCATACCTTTTTCTCTTGTCCAGGTACTACAAACCCTTCGGGTTGTTCCATGTAGATTTCGTCTTCTAGTTCACCATTCAGAAACGCGGTCTTTACATCCATTTGATGAATCTCGAGATTGTGCAATGCAGCAATAGCGAGAAGCACCCGGATAGATGTAATCCTTGTTACAGGTGAATAGGTATCGAAGAAGTCATGTCCTTCTTTTTGTTTAAAACCCTTTACTACTAATCGGGCTTTATACTTATCAACTGTTCCATCGGCCTTAAACTTTCTTTTAAGAACCCATTTGCATCCTAAAGGTTTAGCACCTTCGGGCAAATCAACCAACACCCATGTGTGGTTTAGCAAAATTGAATCAATTTCGCTTTGAACAGCTTCTCTCCAATGCAGCCCGTCTGGGCCAGCAAAGGCTACTTTTATCGATGTTGGTTCTTCATCCAACATGAAAGCAATGTAGTCAGGACCAAAAGTTTTTGGTGTTCTGACTCTATTACCACGTCTTAGTACTGTATCTTTTGGATCGGGCCTTGCACGCTTGCGCGATTCAGGTTCCGCATCTGTTGATTTAGAACTAGTGGCTTCTTCTTCCACTTGTTTAGAACTAGTGGCTTCTTCAATTCTTGTCTCAGAATTGGTTGATACTTTTTCCTTATCTTTGCAAGGAAAGGTATTTTCGAGAAATACAGCATTCCTCGACTCAATTGTTGTTCCTACTGTGATAGTCGATATTTCAGACTTGTGAACAACAAATCGATATGCACTACTGTTAAGTGCATATCCAATGAAGATGCAATCAACCGTCTTAGGTCCGATTGTAACTTCTTTGGGCGGAGGAACCATCACCTTTGCCAAACACCCCCACACTTTGAGGTATTTGTAGGATGGCTTCCTTCCCTTCCACAACTCATGAGTAACATCTTTTCCTTTGAGAGGGATTTTATTCAAGATATAGTTTGCTGTCAAAACAGCTTCCCCCCACATGTTATGTGGTAATCCTGAACTGAGTAGCAGTGCATTCATCATCTCTTTTAGAGTTCGATTCTTGCGTTCTGCAACACCATTGGATTGTGGTGAATATGGAGCAGTTGTTTGATGAATTATACCACTTGCGTTGCATAACTCCTCAAACGGGGCTACATATTCGCCTCCTCTATCGCTTCGAATCATTTTGATTTTACAACCAAGTTGATTCTCAACTTCGTTCTTATAATTTTTGAACGCCTCTATTGCTTCATCTTTGCTTCTTAAAAGATAAATGTAGCAATATCTTGTGCAATCATCTATGAAAGTGATAAAGTACTTTTTACCACCTCTAGTTTGCAACATCTTTAAATCACATACATCCGTGTGAATTAATTCAAGGGGTTTTGTGCTTCGTTCAACCGAGTGAAACGGCAACTTAGTCATTTTTGCTTCAAGACAAATTTCACATTTATCTTGGATATCCAATTCATTAGCCTTTAGTAAATCTAAATTTACTAATCTTTTAATGGCTTTTGAATTTACATGTCCCAATCTACAATGCCACAAATTTGAAGACTCAATCAAATAAGAGGAAGTAGATGCTTTATTCTTATTGGCCAATGGCTTCGCAACACTTCGAGTTGCTACACTAAGCTTGAAAAGCCCATCGGTTACATAACCTTTTCCGATGGATTTTCCAAACTTATACAAGACAAACCTATCGGACTCAAATACAAGTTTAAACCCTTTATTAACTAGTATTGATCCTGACACTAGGTTCTTGCGGATGTCCGGGACATGCAGCACATCCTTCAAAGTGATAGTTAGGCCAGACGTCATCATGAGAATCACGTTGCCAACGCCGAGGACTTCTGACGATGCTTGATTCCCCATGTTGATCTTCCTCCCTTCAACAGCAGTGTAGGAGGCAAACTTGCTCCTGTCGGAGCAAACATGAGCAGTAGCGCCGGTGTCGATGTACCAGCCTCCCTTGTTATCAACAAGGTTAACCTCTTCAGTGACCACTGCAATGAGGTCGTTCTCATCCCAGTCCTTGAACTCCTTCTCAACGACGTGGGCTGCCGGCTTCTTCTTCTTGCTGCGGCAGTCTTTGGCAAAGTGGCCCGGTTTGCCACATTTGTAGCAGTCGCCTTCAAACTTCTTTGAAGGCTGCTTTCCCTTCCCTTTGTCGTTTGGACGGTTTGGGCGAGGGCGTTTGTTGGAGGGACCGCCCCGCTCCAACAGGTTGGCTTTGGCTTCATTTGGGGTGAAGCCCTTAGCCTTTTGATCACTTTTGCGCACGTCGGACTCAATGCGCAACTTCACGATCAAGTCTTCAAGGGTCATCTGCTTTCGCTTGTGCTTGAGATAACTCTTGAAGTCCTTCCAACTTGGAGGGAGCTTGTCAATGATCGTGCACCTTAGGAACTTATCGGGCAAGGTCATCCCTTCAGCCACTAAGGAGTGGATGATCATTTGGAGCTCTTGGACTTGCTCCATGATGGGTCGAGAGTCGACCATCTTGTAGTCCATAAACTTGGATGCTACAACCTGTTCAGTCCCTGCAGCATTGTCTATGCTATATTTCTTCTCTAGGCTTTCCCACATTTGTTTAGATGTGGTTACATTGGAGTATACATTATAGAGGCTATCATCTAATGCACTTAAAATAAAGTTTTTACATAGATAATCCCCTTTTCTCCAAGCTTCATAGTCCGCCATGACTTCGAGCCTAGTCTCTTGGTCGCTTGGCGCGGGCGGCTCGTTCTCCGTGAGGAAGTTGGCGACGCCCAATGTTGTCAAGTAGAACAACATCTTCTGGTACCACCGCTTGAAGTCAGATCCTCCAAACTTTGGTGGCTTCTCGGCAGGTGGCATCATTCTTGGTGCCAAAGGTGCCGCAGTTGGTCCTTGGAAGGAACCAATTCCGTTGCCCCCGAAGGAGCCAACAACTTGGTTGGGCATAGAGCCCCCACCATTCATGTTGGGCATAGAGCCCGCCATGGTCGTACCAGCCCCGAAGGGACTAGCACCCGCATGAGACCCGAAGGCCCCAGCATTCGTGTTGATCCCGAAAGATCCAACACTAGTATTGAGCCCGAAGGCACCAACACTCGATCCATTAAAGGATCCGAAGGAACCACTAAAAGTGGAACCAACCGAACCACCAAAGGTGGAACCAGTGGACGCCCCGAAGGGGTTGTCCCAAACCCAAGGAACGGTGGATGAAGCGGCTGGGAAGCCAGAAGTTGGCATCATCGAGAGAATCGATGAAGTGTTGACCGGTCCAGTGGTCGCCATGGTGGAGGGAATGGCGGCGGTGGCGTTGGCAGCAGCAGTGTTGGATTCCGTCGACATCTCCAGCAAAAGGTGTTAATGTTTCGGAAGTTTTAGTTCAGTTTAGAAGTTCAAATTCCTTCAAAGGCAAGCTATCTCGTCTTGCGATTGTTGGTTTCTGGGATTACAAAGATAACTACCGGGCGTAATACAACCCAAAAGAAAGGAAAGGAAGAACTGAACTTAAAAATACAACGTATAATCGAAACTACTAAACCAGTGTGATTAGCCGAGTCGAGGAGGCCTCTTCCCGCAAGACGAGATACGCCCCGGTAGTGCTCTTCGGTTTGGCGTGTCGTCCCCAAAGGTAAAACGGCTACGTCTCTATTGATGCAGCACCGCAATCAACAGAGCTCCGGCGAACTGGATGGAGGAGAGGGCAGAGCTTCGACAGAAAAAACTATGCAGGGAGAGGGAGAGAGCTTATGATGCAGAATGCTTTTTGAATTGTGTAGTGATGCATGGAATGGCTGGCCTATTTATAGGCTCAGTCCACTGCAGGGGGTCAACAGCCATGATGGCTGTCATCATGGCAATTCGTAACCGACGTCGGTTACAGACGTGTGGCAGGAGTGTGCCATCCGTGTGTGGAGCGTGTGGATTTCTCACGTGGCAACCGTGACTGTGCCTCGCTTGACGACGTGTCAAGCCACTTGGATTGCTGACTCGGCGGTGGTCCAAAAAGAATAGTTTGGGAGGCCCGAGGCCCGCGGCCCGCGCCCGCGACCACGAGCACGGGCACGGGCACGGGCACGGGCTCGGGCTCGGGCGGGCGGGCGGCGGCGGCGCGCGCGTGTGCGCGCGTGTGGGCTCTTTCACCCATCTTGGTCCACTATAATTATTAAGTAACATAAAGTCACTTAATTTATACACATTAAAGATGTGTTAATCCTCCAATGTGGGATAATTAACACTAGTTAATTATTCCCTAAGCTCCATCTCCAAGCTTTAATTAAAAGCTAATTATGCCCAACTTTAATCCACTATTTCTCACTCACCGGAAATCGGATTTGAGAAAGTGAATATACTACATTTACCTACGTAAAATGTAGATCGACGCTATGTCATTTAATTTCACAAAATTAAATGTCTCGTCACATTTATTATTTGGTCAAAATCCATTGACCGGGCATATTTAATCCATGATTTTTTACAAAATTCAAACTATTAAATTATTGAATTGAGAAAGTATGAAAATGAAATCTAACTCACATATTTTTATAATACCTAACTACATATTTGGAAAAAAAAAAGGAGTATTAATATAAGTAAAAAAATTCTAGGATCATTTTGTAAAAAATTCTACGATCATTTAGGATCAAACTATTATTAGTCAATAAGGTTGAGAGACTTGAGATCTCATATGAGAAAAATTCTAGGAGCTAATAATTAAAAGTAGATACATTGATTAAATATAGTGATTAGTTTAAGATCTAGTTACACCCGAAGGAGTTTATATTAGTTTAGTGATCGTTAAGATGAAAACTCAGCTATTAATTAAAATTGTTATGAGCTAAATTTTTAGCCTAAATTCTTTTGCTCATACATGAGTTTAATATTGCAGTAATTAAAATTAAATAATTAGTCTTATAGTATGATTCCGTTGCTTATCAATCTACACTTACGTCAATATTGTAAATTAATAAAAAGTGCATCACTTTAAGGTGGAACTCTTAAATCGAGGTGTCAGAGATATTTTAAAAAATCAAATTTAATGGAGTTTTCCAACGTGAACCAATGATGAAGTTGTTCTAATTCCAACCCTATATGAATCCGCCATGAACATATACACATGAAATGTACAATTATCGAAGCACAATTTTCTTTTAGTAAAAAAAAGTAGTATTAATAGTATTCTATACTACATAAATCAGACTAATACATTAGATTTCTTTTGTCGTGAGAAATAACAAGAAAGAAAAAACTAAAACATGACTATTGCTTAACTAGACAAGTGTAAACAGATTCACCACAAGTTTGTTAAACCTTTGACCAAAGTCCCCAGATCTAAATTAACTTCCACTTCATTTACAACAATAAACACAAATTTAGCATTCTAAGGCAATGACTTTAGAATTTAGACGAATTTAGACCTAATCCCCCAATAATCAATCCTCTCTCCCCAACAAATCTAGAACCCTATTCCAATTAATCTCCAAGAAATCCTCTAATTCCAAACAAATATTTCCATCCACACAAAATCAACACCAACACACGTATCACTACATGCGCAAATGTCGATTTTTTTAAAAAAATAATACATCAAAAATATACACCTACCCCCAATTCCACGCACACGTACTGATACGTGATACGTGGACTACGTGGCCCGGTGCTGATGTTGGAATAAAATAAGAAATATCAAGAAATATACCCTTATAATATTTGGTCTTCATTCACTAGTCTCAACCTTCCAAATTTGTAGCCGAGTCTTTGGCTATCTCTAAAGACGTTGCCCATATATTTTTCTCTATTTGCCATCAAGAATAAAATGGCCACACAAGGTGGACTCTCCTTTGATCCAGATCACAGTATCATCAGACTATTTCATCAGAGAAAAACCCTCTTCCACTCTCATCAGCTCAAAATCCACCACATTTCGCCGCAAATGGAGGCTCCCAACGCCACCATTGAGTTTCCTGTCTGCTCCTCTGACGATCGCGGGAAGAGGAAGGTTCTCGACGTGATGGAATTGTTCCCCGAGAAGAGAGAGGGCTGCGGCCGCGAAGACGACGATGAGGACGAGGAGAAAGGGATAGACAACTTAAGAGGAGGAGTTAATGTATGTTTCTTTTTTTTTGTTGATTTTTGAGTTTTTTATATATATATTTTTTTATTTTTTTGTGATTTTGAATTTTTTTTCCGGAAGACCGGTTTGCATCTTACGACGGGGAGTGATGAGTCGGGAGTCGAGGACGGGGCTCTCTCGATTCCGGAGAGCAAAAGAGCGAAAATCGAGGTGATTCGACGCTCCTTCTAGACTGAAGAAGTTGTTAGCCGATGAAATCTTAATTTTATGTTAATACTATAAAAAAAAAGAAGTTGTAATTTTTTATGGTGAAATGTTAAATGAATTTAATTTGTGTTGGTACAAGGTGGCGTTTCTTCAAGCGGAAATGGAGAGGTTGAATTCGGAGAACGATTGTTTGAAGTCGGAGAATGCTCGTTTGAAGGAATATATGTTGCATCAAATGGCGTCTGGGGGTAACGAGGAGGGTTCGTTGTCCCCGCCCGAAGGGCAAACTAGTCGGGATGTCCACGACAAAGATGTCGTGGATGATCATGAACGGTGTTTAGAGAGCAAGGCTCAGAAGCTCGCACACTCTCCGAGAAGCGTCGATCAGGCCGCTGAGGCTACTATGAGGAAGGCCCGTGTCTCGGTTCGTGCTAGGTCTGAGGCCACTATGGTATGTATATTTTGCTTACTCAATACGAACCCCAATAAATATCTCATTTTACCTCTACTATTTTTTATAAGTAGACCCCACATTCCACTAATTCATTTTACTTGCCATTACTATTAAATTAACACTCCATTTGTTTCTTAAAAATGAAATTTTTTTCTTTTTTTGCCTATTTCTTAAATATAGAAACTTTCCATTTTAGGAAAGTTCTTTCTCTATAATGAGGTGATACTCATTTTCCACTAACACACATTTTCTTTCTATCTCTCTTACTTTATCAATTTTGCATTAAAATCCATGTTATTTCAAAGTTTCCTATTTTAGAGAAATGGAGTGAGTATATAGTTCATACACATTTAAATTATTCCACCCACTTTTATTCAAAGAATCAAACAATTTTTTAAATCTCGCACCAGTAGTCAAATATGAGACTTCTCTCACCAGAGGGAACACTAGTCAAGATGAAATATTCTTAGTAAATCTTTGTGTTTGTTAAAATGGATTTGGAATTAGGTGTGGTAAAATTAATTAATTGATATAAATTTTTAATTCTAAATTATTTGATAAAAGTAACTAAATTTGACATTGACTTTTAATTAAATATTTTGTATATGCCTAATATAGCTCTTTATGTTTTTAGTTATAATAATAATGATATCAAAAAGTAGTTAATTTTTATTTTAGCCAGTACACCAAAATTAGTCTATTTTTTAAGTATTATTTTATTTTTTTCACAACTTTTTTCTCACCCACTCCTATTTTATCCATTTTTTTTCTTTGTCTTTCATATTTTACTGATTACGCATTAAAAAACTTGTGCCGTTAAAAAATGGACTATTTTTGCGAACAGATGAAGCATTATGTTTCCATAAGTACTATTCTTTATATTACAAACTTTAGCCGAAATTTGATATTTTCCACGAACCTAAACTTGGTCGCTAATATCATGAAGTTACGCTTTGTAGAAAATTTCTTACGAGTCTAACTTTTCTCTAAATAGAATTCAACGTGACATGTCGGATTATGAAGGTGGCAAACCAGACAATATAAGATTCGGCGTCACCTTTAATTTGCGTAAACCACGATTTTGTGTGTGTTACTTGAGTTTATATTCTTCTCTCAAATTCCTTCGGAATTTCCAAATGGTGAGGGTTTATGGTTTAGGACCAAAACGTTTTTTTGGCAAATGTACAAGATCAATTATGGACTTTAATTTCTAATATGAAAATATCTTAAATGTGAAAAAGTTTAGATGATGAATTTCCAAATCTAACCCTCCAATTTCCACACACATAATTAATTTTTTCTATCTTTCAATTACTAAATGGTTACATTAATTTTTGCCCTTGTATTCATTATTTGGGTTTTGTTAATGATATCTTAAAGATAACGGATGGATGCCAATGGCGCAAGTACGGGCAAAAGTTGGCTAAGGGCAACCCTTGCCCTCGTGCATACTATCGTTGCACGATGGGCGTGGGTTGCCCTGTCCGAAAACAGGTATGTCCTAAAATCGTATTTATCATCTATTTCAATATTATCACTGATATCATCAAATAGTAACCTAAAACTATGATTACACATCTCTTAGGTCCAACGATGCGCAGACGACACGACCATCCTCATAACGACCTACGAGGGAAATCACAACCACCCATTGCCCCCGACCGCTATGGCCATGGCATCAACCACGTCCTCAGCCGCGAGAATGCTCCTCTCCGGCTCGATGCCGAGCGCCGACGGCATAATGAACTCGAATTTCCTTGCTAGAACCCTCCTCCCGTGCTCCTCGAGCATGGCCGGGCCAATCTCGGCCCCCGCCACGATCTCCGCCTCGGCCCCATTCCCAACCATCACATTAGACCTAACACAATCACCCAACCCTCTCCAATTCACCAAACCCTCCAACCAATTCCCCCTCTCCTTCCTCAATCCGTCCACGGCCGCCGGATCATCCGCGGCCGCGGCCGCCCTTCTCCCGCAGATCTTCGGCCAAGCACTGTACAACCAGTCCAAATTCTCCGGCCTACAAATGTCCTCGCCGGAGCTCAATCAAGGGCCCCACGATCATCTATCGCCGTTGAATCAGCAGAATCATTTGAGTGAAGCCGTGAATGCTCTAGCAACGGACCCAAATTTCGCGGCCGCTCTAGCGGCCGCGATCTCCTCGCTTATAGGTGGCGGCCCGAGCCCCAATAACGGCAACGATAGCAGCAGCAACAACAACAACAACGAGCAATAACAACAATGGCCAAAGTAAACCCCCCATTTAATTCATTTCTATTAATTATGTTTGCTTGCTTACAATAGGTCCAAAACTCAAACATTAAATTGCGCTCTTCATTTTATTTTATTTTCTTTAAATTTTGAATAATGTATGTACATATTGTTAGATGTAAAATAGCAATAAAATAATAGAGGAAAGATGTTATCATTTTTGTACATATTGAGAAATTTGAGGATAATGTGTGTTAGTATTTTCAATTCTTGGAGATTATTGTCAATGCTGTTTGTATTATTCTCATGTGGAGACAAATGAGTTTGAAGAAAATTTAAATGAAACAAATCAAATATTCAATCATATTCTCTCACTTTGGCATGTTTCGTGTAGTTCGTAAATTTTTGTTTTTTCTTCTTATACTTTTGTTATCTTTCAAGTCGTGTCCATAAATTGAAGTCAAGTATTGGAGTCAATTAAAATGTCTGGATTTTCTAGAATCTTTGGTGAAAGCATTTACGCGGTTTATACAACTTGATCATTGTCTTATGTATTTTTCATATGACTTGTTATAACATTTCATATGACTTGTTATAACAACTTGATAATTGTCCAAACTCAATTATGACTTGTTAAATTTTCTTCGTACTTATCATGTACACATTTGTATTTATATTAGATGATTCGAAGTCCTGACTTAATGGACATACTGAAAATATATTATCTGTTGCTGCAGTCCCTACCTAGTTTTTGAGAAGAAATTATCTTTGTCTCATAATTTGTTTATTTGATTATTGTTGATTAAATTCATAAAAATAAAAATTAATTGAATAAAAAAGTCTCTCTTCTACATTTTGGATAGACCAGTTAACTCATGATTACAAAAGATATTTCATTTCCTTGTAAAAGTAAAAATAGTCACAATATAAATAGATAGAACAATATATAAGGCTTGATTGTCATATCGATTCCAAAGTCAATTCTTATCTTGGACGATATTATTGACATTGAGTACACTATATTGAATTCCCAAAAAGATAGATACTTATGTTGTTAAACCAAATGTTAAGTTTTCGATTAATGTTTATTTCAAATAACATTTAAATTGTACTCCCTCTGTCCCATTAAGTATGCAACATTTGCTTTTTGGCATAAGATTTTATGTAGTGTTGCTTTGTGAGTTAATGAAGATAGAGTAAAGTAAGAGAGAAGAAAAAATAGCGAGAGTATTGTTTTCATTTTTAGAAACGTTTCATTTTTAATGAGACATACCAAAAAGGAAAACGTTTCATTTCTAATGGGACAAATAAAGTATATTATTTATACATTATTTTGACTTAATATAAGGGGTGAGTTTTTTGTAATCCTATACTTCTAATATCTTGGATAATGATAATCTATACTAGAAGAATTAGCATTGTTACTTATATAATTGTGTCTCAGTAGAGTAGAGGTGATACTATCCCCAAAAGATGTTATGAACAAGACTTCATTACACATAAATCTAGTTTGTTGAAATTTATAACAATACTATAAAATTTAAATAAAGGCTTAAGAGGCCTAAAAGTATAGAAGAAGAAAATAATTGAACTGAATAAGAGCAAGCTTTGATTAATTAATATTTTAAATACAATAAAATATTTGAATTATCAAAACACTTTTGATGTATCTGAGTTATCAAACAACATTATCCCACTAATGGTAATTTTTAACGAATTAGTATGTCACTTTATCCCATTGTTCCGCTTTAGAACTCCCAACTGCTGACTTTTCAGCTCACAGTACTTTCTTGATTCGATCATTTCTCCGGTGTCTTCTTCTCCTTCAGGTGATTCTTTCAAACTTCAGATCTTTCTCTGCAAGGTTCAATCTTTTTATGGATAATCCTATTTCTATTGAATTCATCTTCCCTGGCATCAATTTGGACCAAAAAAACTGTCTTTCGATTAATCCCATAATTCGAATTTCACTATCACAAAACCTAATTGAAGAGGGACCCTTTAAATTTTAACTGTAAAGATTCAATCTTTGTATGACCCCTCTCAATTTCTATATTAATTTGATCACTTAGGTTTTCACTGTTTTCACTGTCAACTCATAGGGGTTGAAGCTAATTTTAACTGATCTTGTTGCAGTTTTTGGGATGGGTAAAAGTCACAGCTTTGCCACAGTCTTTCTCTTATTTGTGCTGTTTAGTTCAGCTTTTGCTGCTCGTGATGATGGGTTGCTGAGAATTGGGTTAAAAAAGAGGAAATTGAATCCGATTGATCGGGTTTCGGATGGGCTTGAGTCGAAGCAGGGGGGTTTAGTGAAGGATCGTTACAAAATCCGTGGCGTTAGGGGAGATTCGGGCGCGGATATCATTGGTTTGAAGAACTATTTGGATGCTCAGTATTTTGGTGAGATTGGCATTGGGACCCCTTCACAAAAGTTCACTGTGATTTTCGACACTGGGAGTTCTAATCTTTGGGTGCCATCGTCAAAATGCTACTTTTCTGTGAGTTTTTTTGGTGTAATTTAGTTGTATTCAACCTTGTTTGTGCGTTCTTTAAGTATTTTGTGCGTGTAATCTATCCAGGTTGCTTGCCTTTTCCACTCGAAATACAAGTCGAGCCATTCAAGCACCTACAAGAAGAATGGTATGCATAATGATTTTTCGCATGATGATCCGTGTTTAACTATATATGATGTCTATGATGATTGTTTTGGATAATTTCGTTTCAGTGTGGTTGTTATGATCTTTGGTGTGAAGTTAAAGGAAGTTAGACGTCTCAATAGAAGTGGTTAGATGAGAGGAATAAATAAAAGTAGATAGCTCGTGTATTCTTTCAATCAATTTTGATGTGAGAATTGTGTGACCTCTAAGCATCCCAGGGGATCTTGAGGAGAGTGTTATCGAGAGTTCTTGTTATCAATATGGAATCATTCTTTCCTATATTCATACATCTTCATATAATATGTATCATTGTGATTGTTTGAGATTGAGAATGAAAAAATTATGTTGATTTTAGTTTGTAGTTGTACCACATGAATAAGACAAGATCACCCCATTTACTATTAAAAATGTGAATTCATAATAAGCTTATGGTGGCTCTTTCCTTGACTAAGGCTGTGTAGTTCTCGTCTCATTTAATGGATCTCTGAAGTGATTTCCCGCTGCAGTATGTTTAAGTAGTTTGAGATTTCATACGTGACCGTTGTTTGGTGAAGGTAAATCTGCTGCGATTCAATATGGAACTGGATCTATCTCCGGGTTTTTCAGTGAAGATCATGTTCAGATTGGTGACCTTACTGTAAAAGATCAGGTATTTCTAGGAAACAACGAAAGAAGTAGGGGTTATTTTCGAGTTTTTCCTGATTTAACATATTAAATCTTTGTCTTGTTAGGAATTTATTGAAGCTACCAAAGAACCTGGCATCACATTCTTGGCTGCTAAGTTTGATGGCATTCTCGGACTTGGATTCCAGGAAATTTCTGTCGGCAATGCTGTTCCTGTCTGGTATGCACAAACACAAGCATACACACTCAAAGCTGTTTCTTAATTCACTATAAGTCTTTAATACTCGAGAAGTAGGGTATGTATGTATAAATGTATTTTCTGTAAGTAGTGGGAATTGAGAACGACGTTTCAGCAGAAGCTATAATGCTGAACTCTTTAGAGTCTTAATTTATCTGCGATGGGATAAGATAGAAAGCTTAAATTTGGATACTCTTTATCGTGTTTTCTGGTTGATGTGAACACTATATCACTGTGAACTCATTTAGTAATGTCGAAGAACAATGTAGCTGATTCCCATAAAGTCATTTGCCAACCATTTTAAAGTTCTCTGTCAATATTCGTGCAATATCAGGTACAACATGGTGAATCAAGGTCTCGTGAAGGACCCGGTTTTCTCATTTTGGTTTAATCGTGGTGGTAACGAAGAAGATGGTGGTGAGCTCGTTTTTGGTGGCGTCAATCCAAACCATTTCAAGGGCGAGCACACCTATGTTCCCGTCACTCAGAAGGGTTATTGGCAGGTGTCATTCTAAACCTCTTCGCATACTTGCAATCGTGTCCCCACTTCAAGCTAAATTCTCTCTGTTTATTTCAGTTCGACATGGGTGACGTTCTCATTGGTGGGGAATCAACAGGTGGCTTATGAAATCATTATATGACTTTCTGATTCTGTATTCGATTTTTCAATGGTCTATGAGCTAATCTTTAAAGTCTTGTAGGATTTTGCGCTGGCGGATGCTCGGCCATCGCAGATTCTGGAACTTCATTGCTGACTGGACCGACTGTACGTACTTCTAGTTACTTAGTAGACCTAAAATATGTATTTCACTCGAGATTGAATTGGCCGATGATACTGTCCTCCAAGAAACGTCTTAGGCTAGACATTTGGGAATCAGAATTTTGTTGCATATTTTCGATCCTCAAATTTGGCTAACTTAAAATTCTATGTTCAGACTGTGATCACTCTCATTAATCATGAAATCGGAGCTGCTGGGGTTGTAAGCCAGGAATGCAAGTCTGTCGTTTCTGTTTATGGACAAACCATATTGGAAATGTTGTTGTCTGAGGTGAGTGAGGCACTGATTCCCCTTACAAACTCACAATTCTAAATCCAGTTGATAAATTTGCAGAATATTGTATTTCTATAACTATAGCTCACGAGATATGTTTCTTCGTGTTGCTATTTACAGGATGAACCTAAGAAGATCTGCTCCCAGGTTGGTCTGTGCTCCTTCGATGGCACTCGAGATGTTAGGTCAGTACCTTTCACGCTCGACTTATGACGGGATGATTGCCATTTAATCACAAATTTGCGTTGACTTCCGCTCAATCCCATACTTTTGAAACTCGAATATAAAATCACAACTTTTCAATTTTTCACAATTTGTCCAATGATGGTCAAAATCAAAACTAGTACTAGGCAAAATCAAATATGATGCGATGACAATACAACGTTGTTTTAAACACAACGCCATCATTATATTTTGGGTGTTGGTTAAAATGATAATGTTTGGTCCAAAATAACGTGGTTTTGTTGCCCCATCATATTTGATTTTGCTACATAATTTTTTATTTTGATCATTGTCGGACAATTGACAAAAATGGAAAAGTTACAATGTTATATTCCAGTTTCAAAAGTTAAGAGATGAGATGATTTAAATGGCAATAATCCCAATTATTATATTGATAAAAAAGACCAAGTAACACTCGCACCATATAAAACACTTACCGTTTCTTGTATTCAGAGTTGATGCTTTGATATAAGGTAATCTTGCATTATAGATACGAGTATTATATTTGTTCAAATTTTTGTTGGTTGACACGAGTTATTTGCAAAACTACGTTCAGTATGCTTATCGAGAGTGTGGTGGACAAGGAAAGTGACAGCAAGTCACAAGGCCTCAGTGACGAAATGTGCTCGGTTTGCGAAATGGCAGTTGTGTGGATGCAAAACCAACTCAAACGGAACCAAACACAAGAAATGATTCTTGACTATATTAATCAGGTAGAATCAAAATTCATTCTTTTCTGGAAATGTTTTCCTCCTCACTTTCTCCTTTTATGCCCTGATCGTTGCTTTTAAAAACTATAGCTCTGTGATCGGCTTCCCAGCCCGATGGGTGAATCATCTGTCGACTGCAATACTCTTTCTTCGATGCCCAATGTTTCCTTTACCATTGGTGGCAAAAAATTTGCTCTCACCCCCGAACAGGTTCGATACATTAGGCCCTTTTTTCATTTTTTCGCTATTTTTCCCGTCTTTTAAACTTCATAAATGCCCTGGTCCGTTTTCTTGCGTCGCATAATCTTATTTGTCCCTTCTCTTCAAGTATCGCTGCACGACTAGCCTCATAGTACCATACGCTAGTTAGTGTTAGGCTAAATACTCGAAGAGGTGGACTCCCGATAGGTTGATTTTCTCTCGATTTCTTAATTAAACTGTCCAAACCTATCGTTATCGTGCTTGTATTCTTGCTCGTCAGTACATCCTGAAAGTCGGTGAGGGCGACGTAGCTCAGTGCATCAGTGGATTCACAGCCTTAGACGTGGCCCCACCCCGCGGCCCTCTGTGGTACGTAAATCTTCCATTGATGCAATCTATGACTGCGCTCGTTTCTCGAATCTCGACTTATATTGGTGCTGTGGTTGATGCAGGATTCTGGGAGATGTTTTCATGGCGCAGTATCACACCGTTTTCGACTATGGGAATATGAAGGTTGGTTTCGCTGAAGCTGCTTAAAATGCATTCCTGTTTCTGAAATCTAATTTAAACTTTCATGAATATTTGAAGTGACAAATATATGTATACTTGCTCGAGTTTATTCAGCTCATGTAATTCTGTAAATCGAATAATTTAAACTGTGTGTAAGGATATAGTACTACATAAAATATACAGTTCCTGCCAAGAATTATTCCTTTTCTTCCTAAATTATTGAAGGAATACTGTCTGTCAGAATCTGTAGTTCACATACTCATATGTGTCATCAAGAATCGAAGCCATACAAAGGGCTTTCAGTAATATTCTTCTTGCTTTAGCATAGCTTGGCTCAAAGAAGACTCCTACCATCCACACGTACAATTCTGTAACCCTATCTCTTGCATAAGGCATTTTATTTTTCACGTCCAATTTCTTCCACCACCTATTTATATCAAATTCCAACTCATAAGTACATTATCGAAATAGAACTAAATGGAATCACACTAAATAGAACCTTGTAGCATCACTAAGCTCTCTCTGGTGCATCTTCCGCACTATGCACATAGTGATCTCTGGGGGCCTACTCAAGAGAGATCTATTGGTGGTGGCAGATACTATATGAGTATCATTGATGATTATTCTAGAAAGCTTTGGTTGTCTATATTGAAAGAGAAATCTGAAGCTTTCAAGAAGTTTAAGGATTGGTGTGCAGAAGTGGAGGCTGAGAAGGGGGTTTGTTTGAAGTGCTTTAGGACTGATAATGGTCTTGAGTACATGTCCAAGGAGTTTGATGAATTTTGCAAATCCAAGGACATCAAAAGGCATCGGACTGTGCCTATGAACCCTCAACAAAATGGAGTTGCGGAGAGAGCAAATCGAACCATTTTGGAAAGAGCAGCTAGAATGGAGAAGAAATTCTGGGCAGAAGCAGCCTCCACCACAGCAAAACTGATGAATAAATGGCCATCTTCCAGTATCAATGGAGACACTCCAGATTTCAGATGGTATGGGAGTTATGGTGGATATTCTGAGCTCAGGACTTTTGGCTACAAAGCCTTTGCTCATGTGAAGCAGGGAAAATTGGAGGCTCGTGCATTAATTTAAATACTCCTAATAATTCTTTGGTATACTACAAAGCCTTTCCTTTTTAATTTGTCTATTAGAAAATACCAAAGAATATACAACAATTAACTAATTTTCACTTAAAAATAAAGTGATTATAGTATTCCCTCCATCCCAAAAAAGTTGAGTCGTATTCCTTTTTAGTCCGCCCCAACAAAGTTGAGTCATTTCCTTTTTTTTTGCAAAAGGCAAAAGACAAAACATCTAATCACTGTTAATTTATTTCATCATTTACTTTACTCTCTCTTATCTTTCCTAATTTTTTCATCTCTCCTATTTATTTAATACAAATTCTTAATCTCTGTGCCCAAAAGTTTTGTCTCAACTTTTTTGAGACGGAGGGAGATAATTATTTTGAGATGCATTGCAATTTGTTGACAACATAAAATTCCAATATGATAACGCCCCAATTCGAATAGGGCTGACTTGATTTCAGATGTGGCGACCCAATTTGACATATCTAATTATTACACCATTGCAATCTACTCATACTAGGTTGGGCCTAAATCAAGGCCCAAGCCCAACTAGCCTCTGATTTATCGTCTGATTTAATATTTCCATGCTATTGAAGTAGGTGATATTGGCTGCATCAAGCTGCAGTCTTCACTTTAAACATTACTCCTTCTATCCCGGCTAAGATGACGCGTTACTTATTCGGCATGGAATTTTAGGAGTTGTTAGTTAATGAGTTTAGTTGTAGAGATAAAAGGTGAGTGGAAGTATTAAATGTAGAGAAAGAAGTTGAATATTTTAATAGCAGTGAGAAAAAAGTGGTTGGATGTATTAATTGGAGAGAGCAGATTAACAAAAATAGAAACGTGTCTTCTTATTTGAGACAAACTAAAAATGAACGTGTGTCATCTTAGCTCGGACGGAGGGAGTAATAAACTAACTAGAATTCAATCAGAAATAAATAAGATGAGTACACTATCATTCACATTACAACAAATGAAAACTGTATCAACTAGTATAAATTATGGACTGATATCCACTTCCACTATTTTGGACATTAAGCCCGAATTCCTGATCTTTGTTGCTATGCGTTTGGTTGTTACCATTTTAAATTTCCGTAGACGCTTCATCGACCCAATCTCTTGCGGGAGGGTGTCTAGACGTGGACAATTCTTGATTTCTAGTTGCTCAAGCATAGCCTTTGCACCTTCTTCTACTTGTACATTTCTCAGGTTCCACAGCTCATTGATGTGTAGGACCAGGAGGTCGGCAAACCCATTGAACTGTACAGACATTATTCGACCAGTGTATGCATTCCTCAGTTTGAGGCACTCTAGCCACGGAAGATTCTTTAGTAATGGCATGGGATCTTCGTCAAGACAAGTATTTACCAAAGCCAGATATTTAATCCCTTGAGGGAAATTATTGGCACTTGGTAGCCTAGACAGAAGCCCATCCAGTTTGAGTGTCCAGAGTCTATCTACCATACCGATATTGTCCAAGCACGGTATGCTTCTGAAACGAAACCCTCTCAAGGTAAGGTGACGAAGGTGCTCCAATTCAGCTAGTGATGCAAAGAGCTTGCCTGCATCTGAGTTTTCATCAACTTCTTCAACACCTAATTGTTGGAGACAAATCATCTTTTCCAAGCTCGTCACCTCATACATCCAATCATAAATCGAGATGTAGGTTAGGGTCTCGAGATTCTCTAACGCATCTACTTTCAGAGGTTCCTGGTAAATCACATTAGACATGTAGATATGATGAAGGCTACCGATTTCCAATATATTACCTGGCATCTCCACCATAAAGTTTAGAGCTACATCGAGAACCTCGAGCTTTTTCAAGTCCCCAAATGAGTGTGGGATTTCTTGAATATAATTGTTTCTCAATCCCAAATACCTTAACTCAATCAATGTGCCCATAGTTTCTGATAAAGTCTTCACCCCAAAATCTTCCATGTCGAGCATCTTGAGGAGTTCAAAATTATTCCAATAAGACTGGCCAGCGTCGTCCAAGTAGCGACCACCTCCATGGAAGATGAGAGAAACAAGATTTTTTTCTTGATTGGTGGTCTGAATAAACATCTCTCTGCCACAATGGATAACACGATGACTAGGATTTTGAGCGGATTTATTATTTCCATTGCTGCTTAAGACCTCAAAGCCTATTTCCTCCTCTGCTTTTTTGACGGATAACTTGTGCAGTAGAGGATTCATGCGACACCTTTTCACTTCTTCTTTGGTTATTTGGTACGGGTCCAGGACTTCAATGATGGATTGACTAGATAAATCGTATGTACATTTACTTTTTACTCTTGTAGCCCAAGCAAACCTTCGTGTTTTTAATCCACTTACAGCCCAAATTTGTTCCAACTTTTCATTCCTCATTATTGCATTTTCCTTAAAAAAGGACATATGCAAGAAACATGCCTTGAGTTCACCATCCAATTCATGATACATCGGTTCCAATTTCTTTAACGATTCACTCAAATCAATTGAATCAAAAACCTCTTCCCATGCAATGCCTGAAAGTCTTTCTTTTGCTTTTTGTCTTCCAACATCTATTATAGCTATCGGCAAACCCCCACAATTTTTCAACATCTCCTTCCCCCTACTCTCTAACTCCTTTGAGAGTTTGTTCTCATGACCCGTAAATTTATCAACTATTTTCATAAACAATTTCCAACTCTGATCAGAATCCAAGGATTTCATCTCATGAGTATAATACACTTCTAGTGTTGTAACCTCACGGCGACTCGTTATCAGCAACCTACTTCCATTGCCTGGTTGTAAACATGTTAACAAAAATTAATGGCAAAGGAGACTCAAATGCCACTACTCCCTCCGTTCCGTAGTAGTGGAGGCATTTCTTTTCGGCACCCGATTTAACAATTTTGCATTTTCTAAAGAATATAACTTTCTCAATTTAAATTATTTTTTCACATGCCATATATATATCAAATAAAATGAAAGGTAATTTTACAAGGATTCTAACAAAATCTCAATAGCATACGTTCGGACGAAGAAATTTGCATGAAAAATGTTATTTTAATATATATATATATATATATATATATATATATCTATAATGACATGCAGTAATTGTATTGCTGTGATGCCCAAATTCAATGTACATAATGCAGAGAAAAAAATGTAGTAATGTTTTAAGTTTATTTTCGAATTTGCAAGTAGTTGCAGTTTAATAAAGTATATGCATTTTAATTTGTATGTGTATTTGTATTTGTATTTAAGTTTAAGCATGCAGAAATAATTTTGACGTAAGAAATAAAGACGAACATACATACCTACTCGTCGCAGACGTAGAAAGAAGTATGTGAAATTGATATTTGGCGGCGGGTTTTCGAGAACTATGAAACATGGAATTCGTCGCAAGTGATCGCAAATCATATCCATAAGACTCCATTTTCCCATTTCCTCCACCAACAAGGAATCTCCATCCTGTTCCATCAACTGTTGTATCAGGTTCACAAGCATTTCGTGTGTATCTGTGTCACTAGAAAGGGCGATCCATGCACGATGGTGCTTGAATCTTTCAACGATGGCCGCATTGTTGTATACTTGTGTGGCGAGAGTTGTCTTTCCCACACCTACCATTCCTTTGACACACATTGTCACGAGGCCTGGTTCCTCGTTAAGAATCACTTTACAAAGCTGTTTCACGTCTTTTTCCAAGCCAACCACGCCTACACTTTGTGGTCTGATCTCCTTCTCACCAGCTCCGGCCTCCATCACGAGCATCCTAGACTTCATCACCCAACCTAGCGCATTATCCAGTTCGGTAAATTTTCTTTCCATCACGAGTTCAGCTGAATGTCGAGCTGCATCGGCAAACTCAGCTACCAAATGCTGTAGCAGGCTCCTCTCTCCCGAGCTCTTGTCTCTCAAGAAATCCACCACCATTCTCAGCTCATTTATTACCTCTTCCAAGATTCGATAGTCAGTTTCATCGATATACCTATCCCACCCATTATCAACATTAAAATCCAGAACACGCTCCATTTTTTGTATCGCCACCAAGATTATGGACTCTGACGTGTTTCCGGACAAACTGTATGTATTAAAATTGTAAGAATTTACGTAGAAATGAATTAAGAATTAGCATATGTAGACAAATGGATTCATCTAATCTATTAATTAATCCACTAGTTTACTTTGATAGAATTAACCAATTTTATCAATCTATCATATCATTCTTACATATATGCAATAAATCCAATCTAGTATTTTTGTAGTGGTGTCAACGTCAAATTTCCGCATGATCAAATTTAACATTGCACGAGAATTTTGGCAATGTTATTTTGTCAGTTAAATAAAAAGAGAATAAAGTAGGTAAATACTGATTGTAATATACCGTACTTGATATTCATCGCGCCACAATCTTCTTTGACAGTGCTCCTAGGTCTGAGCTGACGTCGATAGACATCTGCAGCGATGCAGATGCCTATCACCACCCATAGAAGCATAAATCTAAGTACATAGTATGTGGCTATTAATACTCCCGCAACGCCAACACCAACGCCGATCACAACCCATCGACTTGAGTTCTCCGCGTTATGATGCACTGATTTCGGCATTCGAGTTTGGAAAACTACGCCGCAGGAGCGAGGATACGGTTTTTTGACTCTGTGCAGAGGATTGTTGAATAAGGAGTTAGAACCTTTTGAGAAAAGCTAAAAAATATGGGAATAAAATATTTGAAGTACCTTAATGATCAACACTTCCATAAAATTCAATTACACAAACTGTGGTAAATGATAACCGTTATTTCACCACACCAAATCATAGAACCATAAATCATTATTACCATGTATGTACCGATCATCAATGTGTGAACTGAAACATAGAACAATTCGAAATAGCACTGAAACATGTATTTGTTTGGCCTTAAGAAACAACCCATAAATCCAATCTTCAGACAATCTTTTAACAATAGAATCCTTAAATGGCAACATTACAATAATCCATATTCAAAATATGTCATAAGATAAAAGTAAAGGTCAATTTTTGGTCATAAACATATAACCAAAATATTAATTTAGCCAAAATTATCCACTTTTTAAAAAACGAGTCCATAACATATGAAATGTCTTCAAAGTAGTCTTTTTTCTACGGTTCCGCCAAAAAACTAACACAGTGGCATGACCGTTAGTTTTTTGACGGAATAGTCAAAAAGGGACCACACAGACAAGGATTTCGTTTTTTATATATGTACATGTTTTTCAAAAAGTGAATATTTTGGACAAAATTTGTATTTTGTTCATATATTTAGGACCACCAAAATTGACTCTAACAATGAATCGGATCCCGATTTCGATCCAGATTCCGATCCAAACCTGAATTTGGACCTAAATATTTATACTGATTCCGATCCTGATGCAGATCAAATCTAATTTGGCTCTAATAATGAATCTGGATCCACATATTTGTACTAGATCCAAGATCCATTAATACTCAAAATCTAAAATTTAAGGAGAGTGCTTAGATCTGATCATAGTCCAAATTTTTGAAGAATCAAATTCTATACAATTAATGAAACTGGATCAAATTCTAAAAAAAATAATGGGGAAAAAAAGGAAAGAAGAAAAAGTTCCCAAATCTAAAAAGCTTTACCTTCTTTTGTCTATTGTAGTTAAGATTTCTATGTTCATTTCACCCAAGCTTTTTGTACAGGCTTTAATTTGAAAGCTCAATTTTTTGAAGCAAATGAATTCAAATAAAACACACAAATATGAAATTATTCAGAGAAAAGAAAACACCTTTAGTAATTATTCTTCTTATCTTTGCCGATCTGGATTCAGTTTTCCGATTAAATTCTTTTCCTTATGTTCGCCTCTGAGTGTGATTATAACGATATGAAGGGATTTTGAACAACTAATTCATAGACTTAATATGGTCAACCCAATGAGGATTACATGGAGAAATAATTTTAAATAGTGCAGCTGGCTGTCTTAGAAAATAATGATAATATAATTAAATCATCGTTTCCAACAAGCGATTAATTAGTGTCCACATTAATAAATATTTTTATGAATTTCAACGGTGCAATTTCATCAAAGTCAAATTTATGGTCGTAAAATAAATTGATTGTCACACCTAATCCAGCATAATTATATTTAGAGGAGAGTTTTGAAATGCTCTCGAAAAGCTTAAATTATTTTGTTGATGTGAAACAATGAATGAATCAATTCACATTATGCTTCTCATAAGGGTATATCAATGCCCGACTAAAGCACTGTTAAGAGCCTCCTGCTCCTAACGGTGAATTCCGTCCGAATTCACAACTATAACACCACAATTTCGGCGCCCTCGTTTAGGGGTCGGCAGACAAACGATAGGGTTGGAGCGGAGGAGTCTCCGTCGGCAGCGTTGAGAGTTTAAATCCGTTGATTAATCCGGCGCCCAAGTCTTGGGTCGGCGGTGATCTCCGGCGATAGAGCTGGGCGCAAGAATGAATCTTGTCGGCAGCGATAGATAATTTTGGATGCTTGATACTCCACAAGTGGGCAAACGATAATGATTTTATTAATTGATTGAATGAATAAAAAAATAACAGTCTATCCTATTTATAATGCTACTGACTTAATGAACAAGAAAACAAAGATATAGAAAAAGATAAGCTAAATCCCTATAATATCTAAACTAAATAATAATAATAGAGGTTCGTATCAACTCCCCCACGGTTATAATCCACCTTGTCCTCAAGGTGGGAACCACAAAGCAAAAATGAGAGTTGAAAGCAGAAGCTTCGGCGAGGCAACTCCTCCTGGATCAAACACACACCGAACAGATGAACGCCTCCCTTCTTCACTTTCATAAAAAATCAACAAAGGAGACCCAACTTTGTCGGAAAAATTCCTTGCCAAATCGAAAAGCTTGTCCACGCCTCCCAGAATGCCCAAGTATGGCATGTCATTTCTCGGAGGGATCAGCCTTGCATCTTTGTCGAGCGATGTTGATCGATGATTCATACTTGGAACATCACCGACATTCAAATCCACATAGACACAAGCAATTACGGGCAAATCGGTGTAAGCACCATCTCCTTTCTTGCCCCAACAATTTCCAACAACATTTTTGGATGACACTTGAACAACACTGAGTGAGGCGATTATCTTCTCCACTTCACCAATAGAATCATCCTCCTCTTTATCTTCTAGCAATGTCTCCTCATTTTCACCAATCTTCTCATCATATACCCCAACGAGCACTTGCGGTGGCTCACTGTCGTTCTTGACAATCCCTTTGTTCTTGAGGAACTCTCCAGGGGACTCGTTGTTTTGAACATCAAGAGGAGCGCCATCATTGTGAATATCGGTAATGTCATGGGGAACATCATCACCGAATACTATCGTGGGAGTATTATCAGTTTTCTCTTCGGCTAAATTCTCATCTTGAATGTTCTCCTCAAACTCCTCTCCATCATCCGCATAACAGAGAATGCGTTGTTTACACACATGTCCCATGTTAAGACCTTACTCCCTCTCGAACTCCGATCTCTCTCTCTCGGCGGTAATCTGTCGTTCCGGCGCCCTGTTTCAGGGTCGGCGGCGGCTTCGAACAGATTGTGTGCGGGAAGCTTCCCCGTCAGGCAATCGAGTTCGGAGGCAAATTCACAAGATAACAACGAGGTGTTGGGCGATCAATAATTTTCATTCATAATCTGTTGTGAACACTATAGCCCTATTTATATTCTATGGACCCTAGGTTTGGTTCGACCTAATCCTACATCGGGAAAGAACCAACAAGAAAACCCGACGGAGCTTATAATTGCGCTCGAATTAATTACAAAATAAATAATAACAAGACTCCAAAATAAAAGGCTAATGTTCTACTAATACCAAAAATAAAGACTAACTAATTATGGAAAGAATTACTTGGCGACGAAGTCGCCGAACCTATTCGGAGGCTTTGCGTTCCTCGTCGGTTTTGTCTTCGCGATGGACGCTTCCTCTCGGACTCCCTTTGCACGCCTCTTCTCCCGCCTATCCCCGTCACTCTGCTGGCTCTGTTCCGCCACTGGCTCCTGCCGAGCATGCGGTTCCATTGGGCCTGTATCGTCGAGGCCTATACCCTCTGTCCCACGCTCTCTTTCCACGAACATAAATGTCATCAAACTCCTCCCAATCGTCCAATCGCGATGGCGGTTCCGACTCGCGTGACAAATCGAGGCTCGCAAACCTCCGATCCGTCTCGTCCTTCCACGCATCCAATTTATCCAAGCGATCCAAAACACGATCTAGTTTAGTATTAACGGGGTCCCCGTGTTGCCCTTCGTCCCCCGGACCAGTTTCCATCTCCAATTCCTCAAACGGAGGGTGATTAACTCCCCCAAAATCGCGGCGATTCGACGGCTGACCGCGCCGCGACGGACCCCAGCCCATTCTGCCGTAGGTATTGTAGCGTCTCATGGGTTCAAACTGAAAGCCCCAGATGTTAAGACCTTACTCCCTCTCGAACTCCGATCTCTCTCTCTCGGCGGTAATCTGTCGTTCCGGCGCCCTGTTTCAGGGTCGGCGGCGGCTTCGAACGGATTGTGTGCGGGAAGCTTCCCCGTCAGGCAATCGAGTTCGGAGGCAAATTCACAAGATAACAACGAGGTGTTGGGCGATCAATAATTTTCATTCATAATCTGTTGTGAACACTATAGCCCTATTTATATTCTATGGACCCTAGGTTTGGTTCGACCTAATCCTACATCGGAAAGAACCAACTAGAAAACCCGACGGAGCTTATAATTGCGCTCGAATTAATTACAAAAATAAATAATAACAAGACTCCAAAATAAAAGGCTAATGTTCGACTAATACCAAAAATAAAGACTAACTAATTATGGAAAGAATTACTTGGCGATGAAGTCGCCGAACCTATTCGGAGGCTTTGCATTCCTCGTCGGTTTTGTCTTCGCGATGGACGCTTCCTCTCGGACTCCCTTTGCACGCCTCTGCTCCTATTAGTTACCACCTGAAACTTCTTCAGACACTTCATTGACCTAATTTCTTCCGGTAGGGTATCGAGACGAGGACAATTCTTGATTTCTAGTTCCTTGAGAACCTGCATTCCCCCTTTTCCAACTTGTAGTTTTCTAAGATTCCACAACTCGTTGATGCGAAGGAGTTGGAGTTTGCGAAACCCATCACAGACCACCATTTCACGACCTATGTATGCAATTCGCAGTTTGAGGAGCTCTAGAGCTGCAAACTTCTCTAGTACTGGCATGGGGTCTTCGCCAAGACACGTATTTACCAAAGCCAACGAAGAAAGAGCACTGCTGATATTATCTTATCCAGTTTGAGTGTACGTGGTGATTGGCCCATGCTGCTAATCTTATCCAAACACGGCATGCTTCTGAAACGGAACCCTTTCAAGATAAAGTGATCGAGGCACCGCAACATAGCTAGTGATGAAAAAAGCTTGCCTACCTCCGTGTTTTCATCAACTTCTTCAATGCCCAATTTTTCAAGATTAACCATCATCGCCGAGCCCAAGACCTCATACGTCCAGTCATAAATCGAGATGTAGGTTAGGATCTTAAGATTCTGTAGCTTGTGAATTGTTAAAGGCTTCCTACAAATCACATTACACATGTGCAGATCAAAAAGGCTTTCCATTTCGCATATAATGTCCGGTACCTCAACCATAAAGTTTTGATCTATATCCAAAGCCTCAAGTTATTTCAAGCCACCCAATGAGTGTGGGATTTCTCGTATGTAATTGTTTCTCAATCCCAAGTATCTTAACTCAGTCAGAATGCCGATAGATTCTGATAAAGTCTTAACCCGAAATCTTTCATGTCGAGTATCTTGAGGAGTTCAAAACTTTTCTTCTCTCATTATTGCATTTTCCTTAAAAAGCGACATATGCAAGAAACATGCCTTGAGATTTTCATCCAATTGATCATACATCGGTTCTAATTTCTTTAATGATTCATCCAAATCAATTGAATCAAAGAGTACTTCCCATTCAATCCCTCAAAGTCTTTGTTTAGCTTTCTGTCTCCAAACATCTATTATTGCCATTGGCAAACCCCAACATTTTTTCAACATCTCTTTGCCCTTCCTCTCCAAATCCTTTGAGAACTTGTTCTCTTCACTTGTAAATTTATCAATTGTTTTCAAAAACAATTTTCAGCTCTTATCAGAATCCAAAGGTTTCATCTCATGAATATAACTGACGCTTGAATCTATATTGTAATTATAGCTGAGGATTGAATACATTCTTCCATAGAGACTCGTGCACAAAATTCTACGTCCATAGACTGCATATGATAAGAAAAATTGATACAAATAAGAGATTTTGGATTATGATTTTGTTATTACGACATATGAAGTTGTTGAGAGGGAATATAGAAATTATGTGATGACTCCTAAAGAAGAATGGTGGCGTTGTGGAAAATTCTTATATGTGGATAAGATGAAATGTCACTTGAGATCTTGTAAATGGCCGAATGCTGAGGTTCATAGAAAAAATGTCAGTGGTCGCAAGGAAGTGGAAAATGACAAGTCAATTGATTACTTAAGCATGTTGTTGGAAGTGATTTATTAATTCATCAACATAATTTTGTGAACCAGCGGTGTGACTCGGTTTGTATAAGAGAAACATTTAGCATATCTACCTGCTAATTTTGTAAAACAAGGGCTCAAACTAATCACATCCAATTAATAACAATGAATTGTTGACTCAGGTATTTCTTCTAACTGTCTTTGTATGCTTCTGCTATTTGTATTTCTCAGGACTTTGCTTATTTCATCAAAAGTGTTCCATTATTACCTCCTTTTGGACTAACTAATTTTTGTGCCACAGGCTCATTGTATCAAAGCAAGATATGGTATTACGAAAAGAGCTGTCCTTGCTCTAAAATTTAGATATAAATGGGCATTAAGTGGTACTCCCCTTCAGAATCATGTGGATGAGCTCTACTACATTGTAAGTTATGGTTGTTGAAGAGTGGTACCTTCAAACTTACTGCACAATACTAACAGGTTTAAAATTCCTTTCAGATTCGCTTTCTCCAGATAGTTCCTTTCTCGTATTATTGCGATTGCAATTGCAATATGCTTGATCGCAGGTATAGCTTGAGGATTTTGGTAATGCCTTTGAGTTTAAGGCATATCTCTTTGTCAACTACTTTTCTTTTTCTGTCTTCTCTTCCTCACTGGTCTGGGGTGAGAGAGAAAGTACAAGAGACCCAAACTAACAAACATGGGATTGGAATATTTGTTTAGTGTCGTGATTGCAATTTGACCATATTTTTTATTTATATCCTTAGAATTCTCTTTATGTTCTTTGCATTTCTTTGTATTTCATAGTTTTCTTTACATATCTGAAACTTTTATGTGTTACAGTTGTGCAGAATGCCTTGGATGTGGGCATAAAAATGCTCGGCACTTCTGCTGGTGGAGGAGAGTGAGCATAGATAAATATCTTTTTCCTAACACTTGTGTATTTAGACATATCATATTGACCAGCAATGTTTTCATATTTTAGTATGTTTCTAAGCCGATACTAAATCGTCGTGGTGATCCGGTGGCCAATAGTGGTGCTATGATTTTGTTAAAGCACAAAATCTTGAAAAGCATAATGTTAAGGCGCACAAAAGAGGGCAGGGCAGCTGATCGTGTACTACCTTCTAGAATTGTATGTTTTTTAAGTTAAACAATCTGAGTTTATTGTTGAATTTTTCAGCATTGGCATATATTGTAAGTCTGCTTTGATTCAGGTTACCTTGAAAAAATATTCACTCGATGCTGATGAAAAAGACTATTATACAGCAGTCTACAATGAAACTCAAGAACAATTTAATAAGTATGCCATCTGAGTTCACCATCTATCATTTGGAGTTATCTGTTAATTGTAAAAAGTGTAACCCCTCCAAGAACGTAAATGAAGGCACTTTACTCATACCATATTCGTCGTGTCTGTTGGGTTACAAACCTATCCCACATCGGATGAGTGAGGGAAGTTGGAAGGTGTATATAATTCCTGTCCAACCCCAATTAGTTTGAGGCCTTTTGGGAGTGACCCCAAAACAAATCCGTGCAGGCTTGACCCAAAGCGGACAATATCAAACTAATGTTGCAGTCGACGATCCTAACAGTGCCTTATTGGCAGATACGTCCATGCAGGAACATTGATGTTGATGAATAACTATATCCACATAATGACTCTACTGACACGCCTACGTCAGGTTATTGTTGGATCAGGCTTATGCTAAGATTTTGGTTCACTTAATGTTCAACATATCCATATAATGTTTATTGTTCAAGGCTTCAGAAACAATACAAGCAGGTTTGGACATCTAACTTTAGCATGTCATGGATTTCTATTATTAAATGTTTGTAATAAGATTATTAGAATTAGTATAGTGAAGTATTTTGTCATTTATAAATAAGTTCCGAGGCAACAAATAATTATAAAAACTCCAAATTTAGAGAAGACCTGTCGAAAACAACTAATAACGAAAAATGGTATACTGTCAAACTGATGCAATATAACATGCTTGGTTTTCTAGCTTCATAAAATTTTTTGTGATTTTTACGTATAATAACGTACTCCAACTCCATTCATACCTCACATTGCTGATCTTTAACTTCAACTGATCCTACTAAGATGCAGGCAAAGGGATGGTGGAATTTGAATCCTAAACCTCTCTATTACAGACATTGTAAAAAATCATGGATTAAATATGCCCGGTCAATGGATTTTGACCAAATAATAAATGTGACGAGACATTTAATTTTGTGAAATTAAATGACATAGCGTCGATCTACATTTTACGTAGGTAAATGTAGTATATTCACTTTCTCAAATCCGATTTCCGGTGAGTGAGAAATAGTGGATTAAAGTTGGGCATAATTAGCTTTTAATTAAAGCTTGGAGATGGAGCTTAGGGAATAATTAACTAGTGTTAATTATCCCACATTGGAGGATTAACACATCTTTAATGTGTATAAATTAAGTGACTTTATGTTACTTAATAATTATAGTGGACCAAGATGGGTGAAAGAGCCCACACGCGCGCACACGCGCGCGCCGCCGCCGCCCGCCCGCCCGAGCCCGTGCCCGTGCTCGTGGTCGCGGGCGCGGGCCGCGGGCCTCGGGCCCGGGCCCGAGCCCGATCCCGATCCCGATCCCGATCCCGATCCCGATCCCGATCCCGATCCCGATCTCGATCTCGATCTTGGACTTGGATCTTGGCAATTGGTCTTTGGGTGGTCTTTGGGCTTGGTGCTTGGCCCAAACTATTCTTTTTGGACCACCGCCGAGTCAGCAATCCAAGTGGCTTGACACGTCGTCAAGCGAGGCACAGTCACGGTTGCCACGTGAGAAATCCACACGCTCCACACACGGATGGCACAATCCTGCCACACGTCTGTAACCGACGTCGGTTACGAATTGCCATGATGACAGCCATCATGGCTGTTGACCCCCTGCAGTGGACTGAGCCTATAAATAGGCCAGCCATTCCATGCATCACTACACAATTCAAAAAGCATTCTGCATCATAAGCTCTCTCCCTCTCCCTGCATAGTTTTTTCTGTCGAAGCTCTGCCCTCTCCTCCATCCAGTTCGCCGGAGCTCTGTTGATTGCGGTGCTGCATCAATAGAGACGTAGCCGTTTTACCTTTGGGGACGACACGCCAAACCGAAGAGCACTACCGGGGCGTATCTCGTCTTGCGGGAAGAGGCCTCCTCGACTCGGCTAATCACACTGGTTTAGTAGTTTCGATTATACGTTGTATTTTTAAGTTCAGTTCTTCCTTTCCTTTCTTTTGGGTTGTATTACGCCCGGTAGTTATCTTTGTAATCCGAGAAACCAACAATCGCAAGACGAGATAACTTGCCTTTGAAGGAATTTGGACTTCTAAACTGAACTAAAACTTTCGAAATATTAAAACACCTTTGCTGGAGATGTCTACCGACTCCAACACCGCCGCTGCCACCACCGCCGCCGCCATTCCCTCCACCATGGCGACCACTGGACCGGTCAACACTTCATCGATTCCCTCGATGATGCCAACTTCTGGCTTCCCAGCCGCTTCATCCACCGTCCCTTGGGTTTGGGACAACCCCTTCGGGGCGTCCACTGGTTCCACCTTTGGTGGTTCGGTTGGTTCCACTTTTAGTGGTTCCTTCGGATCCTTTAATGGATCGAGTGTTGGTGCCTTCGGGCTCAATACTAGTGTTGGATCTTTCGGGATCAACACGAATGCTGGGGCCTTCGGGTCTCATGCGGGTGCTAGTCCCTTCGGGGCTGGTACGACCATGGCGGGCTCTATGCCCAACATGAATGGTGGGGGCTCTATGCCCAACCAAGTTGTTGGCTCCTTCGGGGGCAACGGAATTGGTTCCTTCCAAGGACCAACTGCGGCACCTTTGGCACCAAGAATGATGCCACCTGCCGAGAAGCCACCAAAGTTTGGAGGATCTGACTTCAAGCGGTGGTACCAGAAGATGTTGTTCTACTTGACAACATTGGGCGTCGCCAACTTCCTCACGGAGAACGAGCCGCCCGCGCCAAGCGACCAAGAGACTAGGCTCGAAGTCATGGCGGACTATGAAGCTTGGAGAAAAGGGGATTATCTATGTAAAAACTTTATTTTAAGTGCATTAGATGATAGCCTCTATAATGTATACTCCAATGTAACCACATCTAAACAAATGTGGGAAAGCCTAGAGAAGAAATATAGCATAGACAATGCTGCAGGGACTGAACAGGTTGTAGCATCCAAGTTTATGGACTACAAGATGGTCGACTCTCGACCCATCATGGAGCAAGTCCAAGAGCTCCAAATGATCATCCACTCCTTAGTGGCTGAAGGGATGACCTTGCCCGATAAGTTCCTAAGGTGCACGATCATTGACAAGCTCCCTCCAAGTTGGAAGGACTTCAAGAGTTATCTCAAGCACAAGCGAAAGCAGATGACCCTTGAAGACTTGATCGTGAAGTTGCGCATTGAGGCCGACGTGCGCAAAAGTGATCAAAAGGCTAAGGGCTTCACCCCAAATGAAGCCAAAGCCAACCTGTTGGAGCGGGGCGGTCCCTCCAACAAACGCCCTCGCCCAAACCGTCCAAACGACAAAGGGAAGGGAAAGCAGCCTTCAAAGAAGTTTGAAGGCGACTGCTACAAATGTGGCAAACCGGGCCACTTTGCCAAAGACTGCCGCAGCAAGAAGAAGAAGCCGGCAGCCCACGTCGTTGAGAAGGAGTTCAAGGACTGGGATGAGAACGACCTCATTGCAGTGGTCACTGAAGAGGTTAACCTTATTGATAACAAGGGAGGCTGGTACATCGACACCGGCGCTACTGCTCATGTTTGCTCCGACAGGAGCAAGTTTGCCTCCTACACTGCTGTTGAAGGGAGGAAGATCAACATGGGGAATCAAGCATCGTCAGAAGTCCTCGGCGTTGGCAACGTGATTCTCATGATGACGTCTGGCCTAACTATCACTTTGAAGGATGTGCTGCATGTCCCGGACATCCGCAAGAACCTAGTGTCAGGATCAATACTAGTTAATAAAGGGTTTAAACTTGTATTTGAGTCCGATAGGTTTGTCTTGTATAAGTTTGGAAAATCCATCGGAAAAGGTTATGTAACCGATGGGCTTTTCAAGCTTAGTGTAGCAACTCGAAGTGTTGCGAAGCCATTGGCCAATAAGAATAAAGCATCTACTTCCTCTTATTTGATTGAGTCTTCAAATTTGTGGCATTGTAGATTGGGACATGTAAATTCAAAAGCCATTAAAAGATTAGTAAATTTAGATTTACTAAAGGCTAATGAATTGGATATCCAAGATAAATGTGAAATTTGTCTTGAAGCAAAAATGACTAAGTTGCCGTTTCACTCGGTTGAACGAAGCACAAAACCCCTTGAATTAATTCACACGGATGTATGTGATTTAAAGATGTTGCAAACTAGAGGTGGTAAAAAGTACTTTATCACTTTCATAGATGATTGCACAAGATATTGCTACATTTATCTTTTAAGAAGCAAAGATGAAGCAATAGAGGCGTTCAAAAATTATAAGAACGAAGTTGAGAATCAACTTGGTTGTAAAATCAAAATGATTCGAAGCGATAGAGGAGGCGAATATGTAGCCCCGTTTGAGGAGTTATGCAACGCAAGTGGTATAATTCATCAAACAACTGCTCCATATTCACCACAATCCAATGGTGTTGCAGAACGCAAGAATCGAACTCTAAAAGAGATGATGAATGCACTGCTACTCAGTTCAGGATTACCACATAACATGTGGGGGGAAGCTGTTTTGACAGCAAACTATATCTTGAATAAAATCCCTCTCAAAGGAAAAGATGTTACTCCTTATGAGTTGTGGAAGGGAAGGAAGCCATCCTACAAATACCTCAAAGTGTGGGGGTGTTTGGCAAAGGTGATGGTTCCTCCGCCCAAAGAAGTTACAATCGGACCTAAGACGGTTGATTGCATCTTCATTGGATATGCACTTAACAGTAGTGCATATCGATTTGTTGTTCACAAGTCTGAAATATCGACTATCACAGTAGGAACAACAATTGAGTCGAGGAATGCTGTATTTCTCGAAAATACCTTTCCTTGCAAAGATAAGGAAAAAGTATCAACCAATTCTGAGACAAGAATTGAAGAAGCCACTAGTTCTAAACAAGTGGAAGAAGAAGCCACTAGTTCTAAATCAACAGATGCGGAACCTGAATCGCGCAAGCGTGCAAGGCCCGATCCAAAAGATACAGTACTAAGACGTGGTAATAGAGTCAGAACACCAAAAACTTTTGGTCCTGACTACATTGCTTTCATGTTGGATGAAGAACCAACATCGATAAAAGTAGCCTTTGCTGGCCCAGACGGGCTGCATTGGAGAGAAGCTGTTCAAAGCGAAATTGATTCAATTTTGCTAAACCACACATGGGTGTTGGTTGATTTGCCCGAAGGTGCTAAACCTTTAGGATGCAAATGGGTTCTTAAAAGAAAGTTTAAGGCCGATGGAACAGTTGATAAGTATAAAGCCCGATTAGTAGTAAAGGGTTTTAAACAAAAAGAAGGACATGACTTCTTCGATACCTATTCACCTGTAACAAGGATTACATCTATCCGGGTGCTTCTCGCTATTGCTGCATTGCACAATCTCGAGATTCATCAAATGGATGTAAAGACCGCGTTTCTGAATGGTGAACTAGAAGACGAAATCTACATGGAACAACCCGAAGGGTTTGTAGTACCTGGACAAGAGAAAAAGGTATGCAAGCTCGTGAAATCCCTATATGGATTGAAACAAGCGCCATTGCAATGGCACTTGAAGTTTGATAATGTGATGTTATCAAATGGGTTTAAAATCAACGAGTGCGACAAATGTGTCTACATCAAGAGCACTAATAACGGTCATGTTATAGTGTGTCTCTACGTTGATGATATGTTAATCTTGGGTAGCAACACTCAAGTAATTAACGATACAAAGGCCATGTTAAAGAGAAACTTTGACATGAAAGACATGGGTCTAGCCGATGTAATTCTTGGAATGAAGATTTTAAGAACGAATGATGGAATCATCTTAACACAATCACATTATGTTGAGAAGATATTGAATAAATTCAAAGCCTATGATGGCGCGCCGGTTAAGACTCCAATTGAACTCGACGTTCACTTGAGCAAAAACAAAGGCGAGCCCGTTGCACAAGAAGAGTATGCACGGGTCATCGGGTGCATTATGTACTTGACTAATTGCACTCGACCTGACATTGCTTGTGCCGTGAACAAGTTAAGTCGTTACACGAGCAATCCAAGCAAAGAGCATTGGAGAGCTCTTGTGAGGGTTTTGAGATATTTAAAACACACTCAAAATCTTGGGCTACACTTCTCGAGATACCCCCCGGTGCTTGAAGGGTACTGTGATGCCAATTGGATATCCGATAATAGAGACTCACTTTCAACAAGTGGATATGTCTTTACTATTGGGGGTGGTGCTGTATCGTGGAAATCCACAAAACAGACCTGTATAGCCCGATCAACAATGGAATCGGAGTTCATTGCCTTGGATAAGGCTGGTGAGGAAGCCGAGTGGCTTAAGAACTTCCTTGAAGACATTCCATGTTGGTCTAAGCCAGTGCCACCAGTGCTGATTCACTGCGATAGCCAAGCGGCTATTGGAAGGGCAAACAATGGTTTCTATAACGGTAAGTCTCGACATATACGTCGACGACATAACACCGTGAGACATTTGATCACAACAGGGGTGATTACAATTGACTATGTGAAGTCAATAGATAATCTAGCGGATCCGCTAACCAAAGGGTTAAACCGTGATCAAATGAATAAGTTGCTAGAGGGAATGGGTTTGAAATCCACAAACTAAAGAATTGTCATAGTGGTAACCCAACCATGATGACTGGAGATCCCAAGAACTTGGTTCAAAGGGACAACTAAGCTATGAGAGTTCATGGAAAAACACTCAAACTATATCTATTCCCTAGAGAGCAATAGAGTGTTGGAGAACTTGCCTCGTGGTAAAGGCTAAGTCTATGACTTTTAATGGTTCTTAAGGATCTCAAAGAGATGGAATTCTCAAAGAGACCAAGTATGGCAAGGTACTTGACTAAGAATCACCTACGTAAGTGCGAAGTGTGGTCGCTTCATAAAAAAACGCACTTATGAATCCAAAGTGGTGTCCAAGACCGCAATGGACACAAAACGTGAGAACGGATGAGGTTGAGGTGTTTAAGTGTTAACACCATTGTCTCGGTGCACGCCGTGGGGGATTAGTTCAAAGCATCGCGCTACTAAGCCGCCTGTGTATCCGATGGTGTCGACTATGGAGGGTTCAAAGTCAACAACTACCTATCCTTATGCTTATATACCTCGCGAGGGTTGAGCTTGTGTCTGCATGCATATGCATTCGGCTATTTCCACTCATGTGGGGGATTGTAAAAAATCATGGATTAAATATGCCCGGTCAATGGATTTTGACCAAATAATAAATGTGACGAGACATTTAATTTTGTGAAATTAAATGACATAGCGTCGATCTACATTTTACGTAGGTAAATGTAGTATATTCACTTTCTCAAATCCGATTTCCGGTGAGTGAGAAATAGTGGATTAAAGTTGGGCATAATTAGCTTTTAATTAAAGCTTGGAGATGGAGCTTAGGGAATAATTAACTAGTGTTAATTATCCCACATTGGAGGATTAACACATCTTTAATGTGTATAAATTAAGTGACTTTATGTTACTTAATAATTATAGTGGACCAAGATGGGTGAAAGAGCCCACACGCGCGCACACGCGCGCGCCGCCGCCGCCCGCCCGCCCGAGCCCGAGCCCGTGCCCGTGCCCGTGCACGTGCTCGTGCTCGTGCTCGTGCTCGTGGTCGCGGGCGCGGGCCGCGGGCCTCGGGCCTCGGGCCCGGGCCCGAGCCCGATCCCGAGCCCGATCCCGAGCCCGATCCCGATCCCGATCTCGATCTTGATCTTGGACTTGGACTTGGACTTGGACTTGGACTTGGACTTGGACTTGGACTTGGACTTGGACTTGGATCTTGGCAATTGGTCTTTGGGTGGTCTTTGGGCTTGGTGCTTGGCCCAAACTATTCTTTTTGGACCACCGCCGAGTCAGCAATCCAAGTGGCTTGACACGTCGTCAAGCGAGGCACAGTCACGGTTGCCACGTGAGAAATCCACACGCTCCACACACGGATGGCACAATCCTGCCACACGTCTGTAACCGACGTCGGTTACGAATTGCCATGATGACAGCCATCATGGCTGTTGACCCCCTGCAGTGGACTGAGCCTATAAATAGGCCAGCCATTCCATGCATCACTACACAATTCAAAAAGCATTCTGCATCATAAGCTCTCTCCCTCTCCCTGCATAGTTTTTTCTGTCGAAGCTCTGCCCTCTCCTCCATCCAGTTCGCCGGAGCTCTGTTGATTGCGGTGCTGCATCAATAGAGACGTAGCCGTTTTACCTTTGGGGACGACACGCCAAACCGAAGAGCACTACCGGGGCGTATCTCGTCTTGCGGGAAGAGGCCTCCTCGACTCGGCTAATCACACTGGTTTAGTAGTTTCGATTATACGTTGTATTTTTAAGTTCAGTTCTTCCTTTCCTTTCTTTTGGGTTGTATTACGCCCGGTAGTTATCTTTGTAATCCGAGAAACCAACAGACATGTGATCACACCGTTTGCTTTACTTGATTTGGTTTTACTGTTTTTGCAATCTAACTGAATAAACTAGATTTCAAATTCTGTAACTGAATCAGTATAATGCAATTTATTTTGTATGCTGTTATGAAAATAAAACCTAAATACTGAAACAGTTTAAATTAGTGGTTTAGACTAGTTTTTTTTTTCCCACTTTTTTGCTTCCTTTTTTTCCATTTCTACTTTGTATGTCTGAGGGCATCCACAATGCAACAATCACCTTTTGAGACTGCGATGGAGTGTTGGGGCCCGAATGCAGTGCGCGTTTCACCCTATCGGGTAGCGAGTGTGGCCGGTGGCGGAGATGGAAGAGGGAGAGTGATGAGAGATGAGAGATGGAGGGCTGTTTTCGTTTATTTTTCTAGTAATTTTTAACTAACAAATATAAATGTCTATATTATTTAATGAATTTCTGTGTAAATGTGATTATCATAAAATTCATAGCATTGATTTGGTTGTTGCAATATGTAAATTAGAGATTATTATGTAATTTAAATTTATTTCAATTGTGTAATATTTAATTTTTAATTTTTTTAAATTTTTTTTGAAATATCACAGTTAATTTAAATAAATATATGAAATTGGAGATTAAAAAAATTATAAATTGAAAACTAAATGTGTGGATGCCATAATGCTGATTTTGCTAAGGCAATTCTCTGGAGACTAGCCTCACCGTGTGGCCATCTATATTTGATTGAATATTTCATTACGAATTATTATATTTTAATTTAAAATTAACAGGTTACAGGTTTACTAAGAGTAGTAGTAATTGATAACTAAAACATGGATTACGGTAAGTGTTGGTAAAAAGATTGCGTTTGTAAAAAATAATGTGAGGAACATCGGGTCCTAAATTTAGTGAAAATGCTAATCGTGTGAGTAGTTTCACTAATATATCGCATCAAGAATTTAATATTGTGGAAATTCGAAATTAAATTAAGATATAAAATTACTAATATGTTTGTGATTCATGCAAATTCGGTGAGTGCACGATCATAGGCTTGAATTATGGTGACTTAATTATTTTAAAATAGTTATAATTAGGCATCGTAAAATATATATATTTGAGAAAGATAAATATAATATAGAGAAAAATACACTATTATAAGTTTATATCAAAATTTGATATAGAAATAGCTTCCAATGGTATTGTTGTGATATTCAATCAATTTTTGGATATGAAAGATATGTGGAGAAGGCTCAAATTATAATTTTATAATTATACATCAATCTTTTCCCCAACTTGCATCTCTTCTATTCCTTTTGTTCAAGTTATGCATATTTTTGTTGTTTTCCTTTTTTATTTTTTTAAAGTAAGGTTGTGCAAAATATTCAATAACTTGCTAAATTTGGTGTGTGTATTGAAAGACCATAGTTTATAAAATTGGGTGTGTGTTTTAGTGTTATATTCCTAATATGCATTCAATTGAAGAATGATCTTTATAATATGATATATTTTCAATTATAGTAGTAATTTATATCATTAGTTTTATATTATTATATGGTAACTATTGAATTTCTATCTATTTTTGTCGTGTTTGCAAAGTAAATATATTTTCTGAGCTCGGATAATTGAGTGTGTATGATACATGATGAATGTAATTGGTGTAATCATTGGATTTCCATCTATTTTAGGATGTTTTCAAGCACAAATATGGGCTTGTAAACTTTGAATGAGAGAATATATGACACATGATGAATGTGAATATTTTCTTGTCCCATCTTATGCTTTGGATGCATATGATCATAATGTAAATTATACTGGTGTTTTTTGCGTGTTATGTTATTATTTGTTGTAAAAGTTTAACCCTCAGATTTTAAAATTTGAATTCATCGGTAACTAAGAGTAATTTTGTATTTAATTGAAAATTGATCATACTCCTTGCTATAAATTGTTATTGGGTTATGTGAAGCCTCCCAAAATTGGATATTTAATTATTTATCGTACCACTAGACATTAAATAGAATAGTACTATTTCGGATTAAATTCCACAATGTCGTCATAATATGTAGAAAACCTCAATTTCGAAATTGGATAAACCCTAAATTTTGTGTGGCCGACTATAAAATTATGGACATGACGTGGTGTGGATGAGGCTTTTTTCTCAAAGTTCTCAAATTAAAGTACTAAGATACAATGTATAGAACGTGAAGCCTCATCTTTTCTTTAATTCTTTTTCATTCTAATAATAATTGAGAGATAGATGAGAGAGAAATTAGAGATGGTATGGTCTGCGTGAAGTCTCACAATCAGGAAAGACTATTGAACATTTCAAATTCGTAATTTGCTTTGGCCACTTGTAAATTATTACACTCCTTATGTAAACAAAATCTATGTAATTAGCTCTTGTTTACTTTATGTTAGTATAGTTTATTTTGTTTTGATCTTGGTACCCCAAAAATTATTATTCAGGTCATTATTTTAACAAATTACTTAAAAATCAAAACCTGGCCGGTTAGTTCATTTTCTAAACAAATTTAAATAAATGAATAAAATAATAAATTGGACTTTGATTTTTATGTAATTCATAAAATAATAATATCAATAACAATTTTTAATATATATAATTGAATAAAATAATAAAATAATAAAAGAAGAGTCATGCTCACAAACGATGCTCATAAATAATTGTAGTATAACTTTCTCTTAGTGTTACATATTTTATATGAGAATCAAATTTGTTCTTTTATTTGTTTTTTTGCGATAAGTTAATATTATATGAATGAAAAAGTCCACAAAAAATGTGAATAATTTGGAATAGACATACTAAATATAGCTAACACAAGATGCTGTGTTTTTGCGAGCTTGCGGATAAAAGTAGACTATTCCTATTGATTTAATTAGTGTATCCAACTGCATTGTATACACTTTTCTCATTTTCATATTTTGTTGTCTTTCCTTGAATTTGAGGATTCTTATGTATTTGGACCAATAATAAATGGCAACCATATTTATTTATTTTTTTTGATAAAATATGTTTAGTACTAGGTAAATAAATAATCCAGAATAGTGTTTTTAATGTTATTCTATTATATGAGATAATTTTCATGGATGAAATTATAGTACACAAACTAAAAATGACATTTCTTCTGAAACACACTTAATATTATCTAACCTAATGAGATAATTTTCATGGATGAAATTATAGTACACAAACTAAAAATGACATTTCTTCTGAAACACACTTAATATTATCTAACCTAATACACGCCTTATGTCTACATTGATACATCAATATTATATTCGGTTTGTACGATCAATATATTTAGTACTCCCTCTGTCCCAATGGCGAACGGAATTCAAAAAAGGGGACGGTGGTACCCCAAATTTTAATTTTTTAAATACTATTATTATATATATGATTTTATTAGTAATGTATTTTACAAAAATTTCCAAAAGATAGCTATGAATATTGAAGGAAGATTTATCTAAGGAAATAAATCAGAATATAAGCTTTGAGATAAAATTAAATTGAAAAAATTAAACCTAATTAAAATCTATAAAAAACTTTCATTCGTCAATTGTCAATTGTCAGACCAAGCCTATAGTCAACAAGTTGATTTTGATTCTTGCGGTTGCTACCGCAAGTGTAGAGAGAGTATTTTCTGGAATGACGTTTGTGAAGAATAAGTTGCGAAATAAAATTGGTGATCAACCTTTGAATGATTGTTTGATGACTTTCATTGAGAAAGAAATGTTTCTACAAGTCTCTGATGATTATATAGCCCATCCCTTTGAGGAAATGGAGACTCGTAGAAAAATAAATTAGATGTTATGTATAATTTTTGTTTTATTTTATTTTAAAATACACGAGTTCAAAATTGAATAATATTTTAAATATTATTTTATCTCTATTTTCTATTTTTTTAGTGTTATGTAATTATTTATCATACGACTCGTAAATGACAAATCCTGGATTCCACAGCTCCGTCCCTGAAATTTTATCACATTTTACCATTTACGTCCGTCCCACAAAATTTGTCACATTTCACTTTTTACCGTTTTTTGTAGTGGACCCCACATTCCACTAACTTATTCTCATTCACATTTTATTATAAAACTAATTCTTTAAAAGTAGGACCCACAACCTACCAACTTTTTCAACCCACTTTCCACTACATTTCTTAAAATCTGTGCTCGGTCAAACTGTGACAAAATTTGAGGGACGAGGGAATATGTCATTTCTTATGAGACACATTTTTATATTTGATATATATCTAATTTACATCAATTGAATATTATATTGGGTTTGTACAAGTACCAAAAAATTTAGGATTAATGATCGAACCCATCTGAACTTTATAGTTTATCAATTTTATCATGGATCTCGAAATTTATAAAATTTATCTCTACTTTTTAATAATTGTATTAATTATTTATATCCTAGTATTTTTTTTGAACCTGTGTCAATTTCGATTTCAGAATTTTACTCCTATATATAGTGAAATCGTGACATGACGTGTCGGAAGATGACCTATATTATTTTTCACCCAAAAATAAGTTATATAGACGAATATAAATATTTTATTCTACTTTTAGAATTAATTATTTGGAAACAGTTAATTGTCAAAATTGGTACCAGTTCAAAAGAATAGGATAGAACTGTGTAAGTATAAAAGCTGTGATTTAATTGACATAATTACTAAAAAAATTAAGGTTAAAAATGATAAAATTACTAAAAGTTGAAATTGATTCGATCATGAACTCAAAATTTGATCCAAATAACGTTTCCAAGGAATACACCCATAGAAGTAATATTCAAATCCATATATATAACACTTCATGTACCATCACACAACAATATTTGAAACTAGACCCTATTCAAATCTATATATATAACACATATTCATAAGATAATCGTTCAATCTGTTACCTTTCCAAATATATATACTCTCAAATCTTCAAGATTGATGCATTGGTAGGGTTCTTGATTAATCATATTAGTAAATGCTTGGCATATTATTCCAAAGGCAAGATCCTGCAACCGGGTTGTACTCTGAGTTGATGGGTTGACTATGCATCCTGTTGCTTGTACCATTGGTCAAAATTGGTGATTCGCTTTCATCTTCTTCATTCCAATCAGGGATTGGAGCGGAGAGCGGGAAGTTATCTAGAAGGCTCATTAGTTCGTCGTCCATCGGAGTGATGCCCATTCCGGGAGCCTTCGTATCGACACCTATGCCAAACCATAAGTTGTGAGCATGATCAGTAGCAATGTATCAACAAATAAGATAGCTTAACCTAATAAATATTAGGTTAATCTAGCTACATTTGCTAGAAAAAGGTAAATTGAATGGAAGAATGAGGTTAATTCAGATTTCATTATAGAGGATAAGAAACAATGTGTAACACATACAATGATGTCAGATCAAGTTACAAATTCTTGATACTCAATAGGTTTAGGGCAATCACCATTGTCAATAAAATAATTTGATTTCATAATATATTTGAAGTCTATCAATAAAATAATACTATCTTCGAATACGTTTAACTTTTCAATTAAATGTAAGATTATCTGTGGTATATTGGAATGGGCCCGACCTTGTCAGAAAGGAGAAGGTCACAACTATTACCGCAACATCATTAATTAATGTTAATAATTGACAATTTATGGATACGAACAATGACTTTGCCGATACTATAATCAGCAAAATGCATTTAAATACCTTGGCAATAGTATCCACATGAGTAATGATGCTATGTAACCATATTATGCTATAAAACTATTCTACCTTTTACGTAAATGTAAATTGAATCAGTGCACTCTTAAATTACGACGATGCCCCGCCGGAATATATTTTCCGGCCTCAGACCGGTAAATTTCTCCACTCTAATCAAATAACTTATTCCATTTCTAGTATCTCACTCACCTTCCACCATAAAATTCACTTTAGTAACAACTAAATGAAGAACCAAATTACTAATAAATCAAGCCTAATCCACATATATCAACAAAACATAGAACTATATAAATCATTATTTTCGATATAAATCATCAACTTAAAATTCTAAACCAAAAATTGATTAAAAATTCTTATTAGGGTTTATATAACACAAACACCAACCAATAATCATCAAATCAATCCAAAATCCGTACTCCACTAAACTAAAACTAAACAAAAAAAAATCTCATATATGCTACATTGTAAACTTATTTGCTTACATATTTTATTTTTATTCTTTTTAATGATAAATTAAACTATTTTGAATCAAATAAGTTTTTTTTTTAATTTTAAAAAAAGGATCAATAATAGTTCCTCAAGTATCATAAATCAAATAAGTTTCGATTATAAGAATTAATCATACCTCCATTGCTATCATTCGAGCTCGAACCACCACGGCTGAAATCGAAATCCGTTTCCTCTTCGCGCAAATTCCCGACCAACAAATCCTCCAACAGCCCGCTTCTACTCCTCCCCGCCGCCTCAAACTCGCCCGCTCCGTCGCTCGACGAAGCTGACGGAGTCACCGCCGCCGATTGGATCGAAGGAAGCCCCATCGCCTCCAATCCGTATCCGACCGAATCGACAGAGCTGTAGCCCATCATCGGCAGCTGATTCAACAGCCCTTGATTGATGAAAGTAGACGAAGCCATCGTCGGATTCGAGGCGTCCAGCGACATCGTGAGGCCGCCGCCGTTGCTGTCGTGGTAGAGCTTCAGCTGGCGGTGATGATTATTCGAATTCGGTGTGGAATTGATCATCAGCGGCGGCGGAGGAGGAGCGAAGGCGAGGAGCGGAGACGGGTTGTGGCGGTGGGATACGGCGAGGAGAGAGGAGAGGGACGGTATGGTTGTTTGTGGCGGCGGATTGTGGCGCTGCTCCTCCTCGAATTGTTGTTGTTGTTGTTGTCGTTGCCTGTGGTCGAAGGGGTAGATTGGTAATCCGGCTTTCAGGCGCCGCTTCAGGCGAGTGTTCCAGTAGTTTTTGATCTCGTTGTCTGTTCTTCCCGGAATCTATCAAATCAAATTAAAAAAAAAACATACAAGCCAAATTTAATACTCCATTTCAGTTACCAAAAAAACTTGAGAACGAATTGGCCTTCTAAACACACACTAAAAAAACACATACTTGTAGAGAAGCCATACAAGACAAAATTTAAAGGTTTAATTACAAAAAATAAATTTGTGAAAGAATTGGCTTTCACTTAATAATACACATACATAAAGAGCCATAGAGAGACACGAGAAGCTTCAAAAACCAAATTTAATGTTTCAATTACAAAATAAAATGGAAAACTTGAGAAAGAATTGGCTTTTACTTACTCATACAACTTGATGAGCCATACATTGAGAGACATGAGAATCCATTACAAGCCAAATTTAATGTTTCAAAAACAAAAAAAAAAAAGAAACTTGAGAAAGTAATGGTGAGAAAGAATTAGCCTTCACCCAAACACACACACACACATATATATGTATGTATACATAGAGACTTGAGAAGCCATAGGAGCCAAATTTAATATTTCAATTACAAAAAAAAAGTTGAGAAAGAATTGCCCTTCTCCCTAACACAACACAACACAACACACATAGAGAGAGACTTGATAAACCATACAAGGCAATTTTAATGTTTCAATTACCAAACAAAGAAACTTGAGAATGAAATGGTAAGAAAGAATTGACTCTCTCCCCAAAACACACACACATATATAGATATGTTTCAATCACAAAAAAAAAAAAAAACTTAAGAGAAAGAGAGGAGAGAGAGGGACCTGAGAAGCCATGCGAGCCCATTTGTTACCCATTTGGGAATGAAGCTCAACAATCAGGCCTTCTTCCTCCAGAGAGAAAGCTCCCTTCTTAAGATTGGGCCTCAAATGGTTAGCCCATCTCAGCCTACAGCTCTTCCCGCACCTCAAAAGCCCCGAGTTCCTCTGCACCGCGTTCCAGTTCCCCTCCCCGTGCTTCTTCACGTATTCGATCAACACCAAGTCCTCAGCCGCCGTCCAAGGCCCCTTCTTCAACGTCGAATTACAACTCCTTAAACCCTTACCAACCTCCGGCTCCATCAACCCTTTTCTTCGAATTGATGAGAGACTTACACAAAGAAAGAAAAAAAGAAAGAAAGAGAGGTGTTGAGTAAAGGAAAGAATGGAGACTGTGTGAGAGTGTGAGAGGTGATGGTAATTTATAGGTGAAGCCTTATACTTCGGCCCCTTGTTGAATGCTCCTCCTCCATTTTACAATTTGCTTGTGAAATTACTAAATTGCCTCTTCCTTTCTAATTGAGGGTAATCGGTGATAAAGCTAATTTGCCTGTAAATACACGAGCTATAATTGCGTTTTGGTTTTTTGTCAAAAATTAGATGTATGGACTTCTGGCTTTTCGAGTTTGGAATTTTGCTAATTACTTGATTTTTCGGAGCTTGACACGAGATTCGCAAGGTGTATTAATTTTGATAGAAATCTATGGGTTTCATCCTAAAACTAATTGGTGATAGGAGGAGGGGCCTATGAGACTTATATACTAGTTTTAGTTTTCTCTTGACACCGATGTGAGACAGTTATATGTTATATTTTTAGTTTCAATTGCCAACAAATTTCTTATACCGCATGGTGTATGAATACAAATTCCGGTAGAATAAAAGAGGAAAAGATAGAGTTTTGTGACTATAGATTTTGAGCCATTCCGTGACTACTTTCGGTGAGTATCTTTGGATTTTAAATCAGTCTGAGTTGTTCGCCTGCGAAATTTACACTCATGGGAATCCCAAAACTTAAATGTTCATGTATTTTTTTTAAAAAATAGTGCTAGTTAAAAAAATACATTTATTAATTATTAAAAAAATAATAACAATAAATCAAAAAAAGAAATACTCCTTTCGTCGCACAATATGAGTCATATTTGGTTTGGACACAAGTTTTAAAAAATGTAAAGAAAAGTGAGTTGAATAAGCTAGTGGAATGTAGGTCTCACTTATATATATATTAGGTTTATACTAGTAATAAAATGTGAGTGGAATAAGTTAATGGAATGTGAGCCAATACTTACCATTTATAGTAAAAGTGAAATATGACATTTACTGTGCGACTGCATGGAAATGACACAATAGAATTCTTATTATGGGATGCAGGGTGTAAAAAGAAAGTATGGGTTTTGGTTTATGCAATGACCTTGGTCCAAATTCATATATCATTTCTGTACTTTTGCATGTTTTTCATGAACCATGGTTTCGTCACGGTATTCAATATCTATATTTTAGTATGAGATCATAGTAATCTTTTATAATTCACATGTATTGCACTTGATTTTAAGTTACTTACCTTATTTCATAAATTGTCGATATTCAATTTAATGTTATATGCCTTTGTTTCTAAATGTGTAATAGTGGAACACCTATAAATTTGAGTTTGATGGACAACCTTGATAAAAAAAAATATATGTTATAACTTTAATTAATCTATCTTGATCCATTAAATAAAGAAAAAGCTAAGATACTTTCCTATCGTACTGAGTAATCCACAAGCAAGCATTCCACTTCATAATATTCTAAATTTGTAAAATTGAAAAATAAAATAATCTCTTCGTTTCAAGATAGATGTAATTATGTAACACTTAGGCGATGACATGTGATTTTAAAATATTTTGTTTAGTGTGTTAAATAGAGAAAGAAAAAGTAGTTAAAAATATTTTCTCTGTCTTCTTGATTCTTAGTTCGTATGAAATATGTAATAATTGTAAATATTATAATCTTGAAAAATAAGTTCGAATTTACTCTCTGTAAGAATTAAAAAGTGTTTGGAACAAGTTTAAAGTGGGCTTAGATAGTTCCGGTCTTGGGCCTCCAGCGAGAATGCGTTTCAGTTAGGCTTTTGTAAAAGCCCAATAGAATTCCATGTAACCAGTATTCATAATGGGCCTGACTGGTTTAGCCCGAATCAGTTCAATTACTAGATTTAGGCGTTAGAAGATCTTCTCAGTCAAATTCGCGCAAGGAATCCACCAATGGATTTGACTCCTCTCCACGGATTGATTCGAATAAAGTTTTATATTACGTCTGTCCAGGAAATTGTTTAACTACTAAAAAAAATGGATAGAAAAAATTAGTTAAATATGAATTCAATTTTCTTATAATAGCTTTATAATAAAATATGAGTGAAATGAGTTAATGAAATGTAAGGTAATATAAGATATTTAATGGCAGAAGGAGATAGTACATGATTAACACTACATAGCAGAAAACAAAATTTAAAAAAACATGGCATGATTTTGAAATATATTGATTGAATATTTCAAAATTATGATTTAGTAGTACTCCCTCCGTTCCATAATAGTGGTGTCATTTTGTTATTTTAGTACGTTCCATAGTAGTGGAGTTATTTTCCTTTTCAGTAAAAGTCAATATATTTCTTCACACTTACTTTACTCTTTCTTACTTTATTATCCTTTTTCATCTATCTACATTTTTCATTTCCTTTACTTAACTCACTTAACAAATTTTTCTTAATTGCGTGCCGAAAAGAAACGACTCCACTGCCGCGGAGCGGAGGGAGGGAGTGTGTCACAATCACAGCGTTCTTTGATTTTTATGGGATTAGGTGGATATTTATAGTTTAATATGTGAAAGTTGTGACATAAACAAGTTAAAAAGTATTTTTATATTCAATATATAAATGCCTTTGGCCGGCGTAACATACATTTGATTTGGGAATCAAGTAGATAGGTACGTCTAGGGATCAGACTAAGATCGAATTCACTAATTACCAAGACCTCTTTGTTCTTCATTAGAGAACTCAGTCAAACTCTAACCATGTGACTGATTTTACAATTCAAGGTTACAAACACTTGAATACAAAGTAACAATCTAGCTATTACACAAGATTAAGATCCTCTTCAAAACTCTAGTTTCTCTACCTGCACACTTAACAAACGCGTCAGTAACACAAGGAATAGATCCTCACGGATCTGAAACTGTTACACAAGTAAACACAAATTATGCAGTAAACACAGAAGAAATCAATGCTTCGGCTCAGACACCCACCGATAGCACAAGCCTATTCTCAAGAACTCAGATCCACGGGAGCACAACTGAATCTACCAGTGATTGACCTCACACTCCAGATTCCAGCACCATCAGACTCCTCAACACTAGATCTAACACCTCCGAGAACAAATTCACACAGAAACACTCACACAAAACCCTAGTTTTCACCAACACATCAGCAACCGAAGTGGTTGCCTTCTCTGGCACTGTAGCAAGACCTACTACACTTTCAACAGTGAGAGATCACAGAGAAACCGCCGGAGAACCGTCGGATAAGAAAGCAAAGAGAGAGAGAGAGCTTCTGAGAGTTTCGAGAGAGTGAGTGAGAATGAGTGAATAATGAAAAGGAAAGGACTCACCTCTCACATAACAAGCACACACCACAATCCAACGGCTGAGAGCCTGGATCCGGGTGGGAGTACATGTGGCTGCATCTGGAGTGTTAGGATTTAGTTTTGGGCCAAGCCCAAATCAACATCACACGGGCCAAAGGAAAAAACCAGCCCAAATGAAAGTCCATCACCAAAATATTCAACATACTCCACCTTGGACTTCATTCTGAGAAACCAACCTGTACTATAAGCTAAGGTGTAAAACTCATCACAACCTACAAGGTAGCCCCCCTAGCCTCAAAGAACAAAAGTTCACTGGCATTTAGGGAACCACCAAGTTGCCTCCAGACACCAGAGGGTTAAACCCATTAGCCTAGGAGGGCTTTCTGCCTCAAGTCACCTACCAGCTTTACCAATGCAGGTAAGATGACTGAGGACTTTATCCCCGGGACATGCACCTATCCTAAGTCAAAGTGCAAAAACTTAATGCAGAAAATAAGTTTTTTAACAGGCAAAGTTTTTGTACCCATATCAGCAGGGTTTTTATCTATATGCACCTTTTGAAGAAACACTTCACCTTTTTCTACTATGTCCCTAATGTAATGGAACCTTACATCAATGTGTTTAGTTCTATCATGAAAACAGGGTTTTTACACAACTGAATAACAGACCGAGAATCAGAAAACACAGTGGGAGATAACTTCAGAAATTTAAGTTCAAAGAGAACTCCCTTTAGCCAGACTGCTTCTTTCATTGCTTCTATGATAGCAATGTATTCTGACTCAGTAGTAGACAAGGCCACTATGTGCTGCAGTTGAGACTTCCAACTAATACAAGACCTGCAAACAGTAAACACATAGGAGGTAGTTGACTTCCTCTTATCCATGTCATTTGCATAGTTAGAATCCACAAAAACAGTTAGAATAACACCTTCATCACACTTAGAATAACACATGCCATACTTAGAAGTATGTTCAGATATCTGAGAAGCCATTTCAAAGCCTCTCAATGCACAGGTCCAGGATTAGATATATATCTACTAAGGCATGAAACTGCAGGCAATATCAGGCCTAGTACTCACCATCAAATACATCACAGAACCAATTGCATTTGCATAAGGGACTTTCTTCATAGCATCAATATCAGATTTAGTTGAGGACACTGATATTTATTCAACACAAAATGGGCAGCCAAAGGCACTGAAGCATATTTTGCATCAGACATGTTAAATTTCTTAAGAATTTTATACACATAGGGTTCTTTATGCAGCACAAGGGTGGAATATTTCCTATCTCTGAAAATATTTATCCCTAAGATCTTATGGGCATCACCTAAGTCTTTCATATCAAAATTTTCACTTAATGCAGACTGCACAGGTTTTATGGTTTTCAAACATGGTCCCATTATAAGTATGTCATCAACATACAACAACAAAAACACAGGCACAGGAGAATCAAGGTTCTTAACATACAAGCATGCATCAAAAGTGCTTCTTACAAAACCCAACTTATGCATACAACTGTTGAACTTGATATTCCATTGCCTAGGAGACTGTTTCAAACTATATAGAGCCTTTTTCAGTAAACAGACATGATTGGGAAACTTGGGGTCAACAAAGCCTTCAGGCTGTTTCATATAGATAGGTTTATCTAAATCACCATGCAAGAAAACAGTTTTAACATCCATCTGTTTTAATTCCCAATTAAAATGAGCAACAAGGCAAACATCAATCTGACAGTAGTGAATTTAACAACATGAGCAAATATTTCAGTGTAATCTACCCCCTCCTGTTGAGTAAAGCCTTTTGCAACTAATCTGGCCTTGTACCTATTGCCCCCCACCTCATTTTTCAGTTTGTATAACCACCTGCAGTCAACCACAGATGCACCAGGAGGCAAAGGCACAAGTATCCAGGTAAGATTTATTTCAAGGGAATGCATCTCATCCAACATGGCTTTATGCCACTGATTTCAGACTCATACACATTAAAAGCCAAATTAATAAGAGCAATCAAGCCAACAAATCTAGTAGGTTTTTGCACATTCTGTCTTCTAGTTCTATCCCTAGATAGCACATAGTCACTCAAATCAGTATTAACAATATCATTTTTCACACCAGAGGGGCTATGTATAATGTTCTGAACAGGAGAGTTATTTCTCAAAGGATGTGCATTGTTATCCATATTATTATCCACATTTTGAGGCACATTATCATTCAGATTTCCCTCATTGGGTGTCTCATCAGGTGTAAAGGCTGGATAAGTATTCCAGAAAGGCAGCTCCATCTCACTTGGAGTATCATTCTGATTCTCCACTTCAGTGAGTGGTACTGTGGACTCCACATCCATAAGAGGTTCATTGTCCGCAGATTGTGGAGTTGGGTCAGTTGTCAACCTTAAGCAGTGGAATTCAGATTCATTGAAGACCACATCCCTGCTAATTATGACCTTGAACCCAGGTTCATCCCTTAGCCAGACTCTATAACCCTTAACACCCTCAGGATATCTAAGGAAAACACCTTTCCTAGACCTAGGCTCAAGTTTGTCAGTCTTGTTATGCACAAAAGCAGTACAGCCAAACACCCTTAGGTGAGAAAGAGATATAGATTTTCCAGTAAACACACACTCAGGACATTGTCCTTTTAGAGGCACAGAAGGAGATCTATTAATCAGATAAGCAGTAGTCAACAAGGCTTCACCCCAAAATTTATTGGATAAACCAGATTTACTAAGCATGCATCTCACTTTTTCAAGCAAAGTCCTGTTAATCCTTTCTGCCACCCCATTTTGTTAGGGTGTGTAAGGAACAGTTCTATGTCTTTTGATACCATATGCAACACACAATTCATCAATCTGTTTATTACAGAATTCAAGGCCATTATCAGTTCTGATAGCTTTAATCTTTTCACAAGTCTGAGTTTCTATCAAAATCTTCCAGTTTTTCAGTTTCTCAAAGACATCATACTTATGCTTCATGAGAAAACACCAAACTTTCCTAGAGAAATCATCAATGATAGACAGGAAGTACACAGACCAGAGTGAAAAGACACTGAGGCAGGGCCCCAAACATCCATGTGCAAATACTCAAGAACACACTTGCTCACATTAACTGGCACATGAGAAGGAAAAGAAACCGTGTGCTGTTTACCCAGCACACAGGTATCACAGAAGGGTAAGCTACCTTGCACATCAGAATCAGATAGAATAGCATGCTTTTTCAGAATATTCATGCCTTTTTCACTCATGTGTCCTAGCCTATCATGCCACAACATAGTTTTATCACTTTTAACCACATTAGCATATGCACTTGCACATGAAAGAGGCTCTGCAGTACAGACATATAAGCCACATTTCCTTTTGGCCTTAAATAGACACATAGATCCTCTACAAGTTTTCATGCATCCCTCCTCCCATTTTCCCCCCATTCCACAAGCTTCCAAAGCAGTGCAAGACATCAAATTGTAGCATAGATCAGGAACATATCTCACATTTTTCAAGCTGAGCACAAAACCATTATCTAACTTAAAACACAGTGCCAATTCCATGGATTTCACATTTTTTATCATCAGCCATTGACACATAAGTATTAGTTATAGGTTTTAACTCAGAAAACACCTCCTTAAAAGGACTAACATGATATGTACATCCTGAATCACAAAGCCAATCATTTAAAGTGAAGGGACACACAGGAGAAACATTAATATACATCAGATCATGCACCATGAAAACACATTCATTATCAGCATCATATTTGGCCACATTGACAAGATTCTCAAGCTGTGTGTCATTATTTGGGGTTTTCATCTTTTTAGGCTTAGTGCACTCCTTTTTATAGTGCCCTACTTCCCCACAATTAAAACACTTTCTGAAAGATTTAGGATCCCTGCTATTGGACCTAGATCTGTGTTTTTTCTTAAATTTTGAGTTGGTACCTGATCCATTATTAGAGTCTTTACCCCCTCTCATTTGAGATCTACCTCTGGCATTCAGAGCCTTATTAAAAGCACTCTTATCAGCAGCCATTTCCCTTAATTCCAATTCTTTAGATTTTAAGGAGCTTACAATTAAATCCAGAGGGACAACATCCCTGCCATACTTAATGGAAGCTTTAACATCACTATAGGAATCAGGTATGACATTCATTAGAACTATGCTTGTGTATTCATCTATGGTTTTATCACCAGATCTTTTAATGTCTTGCACAAGCTTCTGAAATCTATCAATGTTATCATCTATGTCCTTAGTTAAATCAAGCTTAAATTTTAAAAATGTCTCAAGCAGGTACATTTAGAAGACATAGAGGTTTCTGTAAATAGAGAATCAAGATTTTTTCACATTTCAGAAGCAGATTCAATATGATCAACTTTCCTAATCACAGAATCAGACAGATTTAACACAATAGTGGCTCTAGCCAACTCATTCATCTCATCAATTTTATCTTGAGCAGTATCTTCAGGTAAGGAGCCATCCACAACTTTAAACACTTTTTGTTGAATCAAAACACATTTCATTTTCTGTTTCCAGATCACAAAATCATTTTTTCCATTAAAAGGGATCAAACCCACAGGCTGGGCCATTTTTGAAAATTTTTACAAGAACACAGGTAGCAAGACAGAAACACAAAGCCTTACACACCTTAAAACAGATAGACATAGGCAAAAGACACCAAGAACACTACAAGAAGCCAACACACAGGAGTTCAGACCCCAAATCCTTGACTGTCACGAGCAATACTTTCCAAGGCTATCCCAGCTCGCAATCACTCACTACTGGAGGGTGTAGGGGGTCACTTGGCAGTATATAATGCTTGGTGGCCAAGTAATGAGAGATCAAGAAACAACATAGAGAAAACAAGATCCAGTGAAAGCAAGTTCACAGAGAAAACACAGAAGAATCCTAAGCCTTTGCCAAGGGCTATCTACCAGCAACAAAATATCCCAAGCCTATGATGGCACTACGACAGAAAAGAAATACCAGAGGGATTCAGCCAATTTACCAGAGTGAATCCCCTCTCGAAGGAGGATTCCACTTGCCCACCTCCTTAAGCGACTTGGCGTGCCGATCTAGTCCCCCCGTGGCTCTGATACCACTGTAGGGATCAGACTAAGATCGGATTCACTAATTACCAAGACATCTTTGTTCTTCATTAGAGAGCTCAGTCAAACTCTAACCATGCGACTGATTTTACAATTCAAGGTTACAAACACTTGAATACAAAGTAACAATCTAGCTATTACACAAGATTAAGATCCTCTTCAAAACTCTAGTTTATCTACCCGCACACTTAACTAACGCGTCAGTAACACAAGGAATAGATCCTCACGGATCTGAAACAGTTACACAAGTAAACTCAAATTATGCAGTAAACACAGAAGAAATCAATGCTTCGGCTCAGACACCGGCCGATAGCACAAGCCTATTCTCAAAAACTCAGATCCAAGGGAGCACAACTGAATCTGCCAGGGATTGACCTCACACTCCAGATTCCTGCACCAACAGACTCCTCAACACCAGATCTAACACCTCCTAGAACAAACTCACACAGAAACACTCACACAAAACCCTAGTTTTCACCAACACATCAGCAACCGAAGTGGTTGCCTTCTCTGGCACTGTAGCAAGACCTACTACACTTTCAACCGTGAGAGATCACAGAGAAACCGCCAGAGAACCGTCGGAGAAGAAAGCAAAGAGAGAGAGAGAGAGCTTTTGAGAGTTTCGAGAGAGAGAGTGAGAATGAGTGAATAATGAAAAGGAACGGACTCACATCTCACATAACAAGCACACACCACAATCCAACGGCTGAGAGCCTGGATCCGGGTGGGAGTACACGTGGTTGCATCTGGAGTGTTAGGATTTAGTTTTGGGCCAAGCCCAAATCAGCATCACACGGGCCAAAGGAAAAAACTAGCCCAAATGAAAGTCCATCACCAAAATATTCAACAGTACGTTTATTAACTTTTTAACTATTGACAAAAGAGGTGGAGAGATGTGATTTTGCCAAATAATCTCTTCCACAAAATTTGTAATTAAAAGCTAATTCTTATTTGGTCAAGTAAAAGCATAAGGGAAAACAACCGAAAAAGAAAAACCCTTGAAGGAGTCTACGACTCAATTGTAGGCGAATATGGAATGGCGACAACAAATAAATTTTGTTGTCTTGAAGCTGTATTTCCAACATTTTCAGTCATGTCCAATATAAATATTATATTTATATTGATGTGAGAGAGAGTTTTTTCAAAAAAAAGAAAATGTGATATTTTTTATAGGACAAACTAAAAAGGAAAATGTGACATCTATTATGAGACGAAGGGAATACCATCTTAATTTTTTTTTTCTCAAAATTATGTATTTCCTTCGTTTCATCGAAGATGATACACTTTCCTTTTTTTTTATCACATCCAAGATGATCCATTACTAATAATAAAAAACTCTTTATTTCTACTTTATTATCTCATCCTGTCCCACAAAATAAAATTGCATAAAATCTCATCATGTTCAAGTAAGGGGTCATCTTCCTTGGTTAGAAAATAGAGCAAGATGGAAATATGTCCATCACTCGTTACCGTTAAGAACGGCGAGTGCTAGGATTCCAAATAAAATTAATCAACATTTAGATTTTAGAATGTAGAAATTAAGCATATGCATGCGTTTAGACTTTAGAATCTTAAAGTTAGGCACAAGCATGCATTTAGAATTTAGAATATTCAACTTATTGTGTAGAGTTTGGATTGGTCGTGGTGGCGGAGCCAGAAAGTCAATGCAGGGCCCAAGCGGCTGTTAACACGGTTGTGGAGTCGTTCACAAGAATTGGCGGTTGGGGGTTGCGAGCGACATGGGAAATGATAGAGAGAATTAAAGGATGGGTGATAGAAACTAGAGATATATGTGGTGACTATTGGTAGAAGGGTGATAGAAACTAGAGATATATGTGGTGACTAGACGTCCCCAAACCGAACCGAACTTGCCGAACCGGCCCGGAACCGTCACCGGCAGTTTCGAACCGGAACCGTCTGCGACGGTTCGAACCGTGACCGGAACCGGGCCGGTTCAGGTTCCAATTGTGCGCAAACCGTAACCGGCGATTTCGTCGGAACCGGCGGTTCGGCGGTTCCTGTAGCTTTTCAGGCCTATCTCCGACCTACACGCTAGGCTTTTTAGAAACCGTCAGCGGAACCGCCGGTTTTCGTCAGAAATCGTTTACGAAACCGGACGGTTCCGTCCAAAAAACCGCCGGTTCCGCCGGTTTTTTGAAAATTTGAATTTTTGAATTTTTTTATATTTAATTTAATCACATTTTCCCCCTATAAATACCCCATTCCTCTTCATTTCTACTTACCTCATTCTTGTGTTAACAAGTCTTTCTCTTCTCAATCTCAATTTCTCTATTCTCTATCTCCATTTCTCTCTAATTGCTCAAGTTGTTTACGTTATTTGCGCTCATAATTTACTCATGTTGTTTACGTTATCATATTCATACAATCACACTACTCTCTATTCTCCACTTTCAATTTCCATAAATATCATGTCTTCATCTATTCGTGGTGGTGATCGGGGCAAGGGAATTGCCCAAGATCAAAGTGATACTCGTCGTCGACGTGCCCCTACTAGAGCACAAGTTACGGAGGAGGTGGGAAGGCGAGCCGCTCTTCGAGCGCAAGTAAGTTCTAATATGTTTATTTTTTTAAATTCATTTTTATTAAATTCATAATTTCATTTTTTAACATCTATGTGTCAATGTATTTTATTTTTGTTAGTATTTTTACTTAATTGTATAATTTTTGTAGGAGGAAGAAGATCGAAATGCGGCCTTGTTACTTGCCCTCGCCGATGCCGACCAAGAAGGGGGGCATTCACATTCGGCTTCGCATTTCGAATACGATGTGAATCTATCATCGGATGAAGGCGATGATGGATCGCATCAATTCCCCCCTTCTAGCGCCGGCCAAGTTGGCGAAAATGATGAGGAGGCCGATGCTCCTCCTTATTCAGGACGACAAAAGAAGAAGATGCCTCCAAAGCTTAAATCCGATATTTTCACCAAACATTACAAGAAGGCCCCGGTGGTAATTTCAAATCCTAATGATCCGACCACTACCATAGAGACAAATGAGTTCAAAGCATATTGTAACTATTGCGAGAAAGTCTATCCATTTGGAACCAGTGGGGGATATGGTACTCTCCATCGCCATTTGAAGGTAAAACATCTCGTGGAATATGGGCATACTAAGTCCCAAAGCCAAATAAACTTCCCTGTCGGCTCATCGCCTCAAACATGTACGCCTCTATTTAAATATGCTCCCAAAAATATTATCGATGCTACGGTAAGATGGGCGGCAATGAAGCATTTGCCGTTTAATTTTTTTAATGACAAAAAATATGAAGTTACTATGCAAACCGCATTTAATGTTGCTACAAAAAGAATTCCCCCATCAACTGCTCAAAGATCTAACAACCGGCAGTTTTTTGATAAAAAAGAGAAGTAGGAAAATTTTTATCTACCTTGGGAAACAAAGTTAATATTGGCTCTGATGTGTGGACTGATTCCTTCCATAGAAATTCTTACATGGGAATTTCATGTCATTTTATAGATAATAGTTGGACTTTAAATAAACGTTTAATTGGTTATAGGCAATTTCCTTCACTACACACCGCACAAGCAATTGCATCTTTAGAGCATCCACAACCGTGCTCTTGCCAACAAGAACGGTTGTGGGCCCGACCACACTTTTTCTGCCTGCTCTTAGGCAAGAGCACAGCACCCACAACCATGTTCTTCCGCAAGGACGAGCACAAGGGTCCCACCATTCCATTATTCAATTTAAATAAAAAAATTTCCACAAAATTAAAATACATTAAACATACCCGCAATAATATTACAAAATATATTAAAAATTAAAAATTACATAATTAAAATCCTAAAAAATAAAAATTACATAATTAAAATCCTAAAAATTAAAAATTACATAATTAAAATTTTCATAATTAAACTCCTAAAAATTAAAAATTGCATAATTAAATTTGTAAAATTAAAAAAACCCACTACTCGTTGCCGAATTTCGCCCACATGTGTTTGATTAGGTCTTCTTGTAGCTCAACGTGGGTTCGGGTATCGCGCATTGTGTGCCTTGTTTCGATCCTCTTACCCACCGTCGTATGCACACCTCGACGTTGTGGAGACCTCGCGGTTGAGCTTCCGGCTTCATCCTCGTCGTAGAAGCTAGCCGCCCTCGGTCAATGCTGCCAAGCATTCCGGGAAAGCCATGGACTGATTCGTGAAGACGAAGCAACCGTTGGCAATCACCGGTGGTGGGTGCCCGAAGGAATTCATCACCGAAAGCTGTACGAACGCCCTCGCAAAAATTTTTAAGACAAAGGATTCCAGTGGACTCACCGACATGCAAATACTCGTCGAAGAGGTCGGCCGTTTTCCCAATAGCGAGTTGTCGGATGGCACACGTACACTTCTGCAACGCCGAGATACTTTGCCGACCGGCTGCATCTGGACCTGTTTGGAAGAATTCAACACGGGCGGACAATGTGTTGACAATACGCATAAACAAGCGCTTTGACATGCGAAAACGGCGCCTGAAGTAATCTTTCGGAAACCGCGGCGGGTCGGCAAAATAGTCGGCAACGAGCCTTTCGTGGGCTCCCTCCCGGTCACGATGGATGTAGCGGCGAGTTGATCTAGTTGGTTGAGGAGGAGGGGCGGGGGTATTCGCTGCGACATATGCTTCATAAGCGGCACGATGTTGTTCGTAGTATTCTTGTTCTTCACGCTCCGCTTCCGCAATAAGATGGGTGAAATCCATTTGAAGTTTTGAGTGAGAGATGAAGGTGTAGATAAGTTGTATGAAAAATATGAATGAGAGATGAATGAGAGATGATTTGATGTGAAAAATGGATGATGAATGTGTGTATTTATAGATGATTTTGGGAAAAAATACAGAAAAATGTGAAAAAATGGCCATTTTTTTGGGATTGGGAAAATATATATATTTTTTTTATTTTTAGGTATTATTTTCATTTTTAAAAAAAAATGATTTTCCAACGGATAAGCCGTTGGCCAATCAGACGCTGCCACGTCGCCTGCTCGCTGGCACGGACATGCTCGACGCATCGGGCAGCCCGTGCCAGCGGCGCGAGCGCAGCGGCGGACAGCGTCTCCGTCCCGCTGGCACGGACGGACGGACGCGATGGTGCTCACCGTTGCAGATGCTCTTAATTATTCAAGATTTGAATGATTATGATTTATGCAATAAAATATTTTCGGTTGGTTTTGATAACGCAACCGCTAACACTGCAAGTATACCCGAATTAATTGCGGCTTGCTCCCCGGTGATAAGTGATAAGTATTTTCACCAAAGATGTATATGTCATTGACAAACACAGATTTTGCATGTTTTTAAGGACTAGATTTGACTTGTTTTAAATGTCAATCATGCAAATTATGTTCTTAAATTGCATATGTTACACATTTGGTATTTTTGACGTGTTTGTTGATAAATGATAGAAAAAGATAGAAAAAGGTGAAAAAAAGCCAAAGTGCAGCAGCCTCTGTTCGAGCCCATTATGGAAGCGATTTTGAAGTCCAATCAGTGCTTACTATATGCCATTCTCTTCGTCTTCGAAAGAGCTTCGCGTGGATATCTTGCATGTCTCAATCGGAGTTCCTTGTAGAAAATTATGACAATTCTACGAACATTGCGCAGTGCAGTCAAAGCTGATGGGAATTTACGCGGAAATTCACGGAAGAAAAGAAATTATTATATTGTGAAGCCAAATCTCTCCTATTTCTTGTAGGGCATGAAATTTATCAAAAACAAACCTTTTTCCAGCCTATAAATACCTCAGAACCTAATTCATAATCTTTATCTCAGAGCCTCCAATCCTTCTTCTTCTCTACACTTCTTCCATTCCATATTCCACCCTTAAATTCATCCATCTTCCATTGGAGCGGAGTTCTGCAGATCCAGGCAAGAGAAGACAGAAGATTGAAGATTCAACCTTGGGTTTTATCAATTTCTTTCATGTCTCGTACTTTATTTGTAGTTTTTACTTGTCTATGAGTTAAACATCAATTGTGGAATTTTTGGTGAAGATATTCGATTGATTTTCCTTGTTAGCTCTTGTAGTTATTTGATTTATCCTTGCGCTTTCTATATTCAATTGATTAGCTACCTCTTGAATACATGTTAGAGTTGATTAGAGTACTAGGGAAACGAAGTAGTTGACTTGGAAAATGGATAATTCACACTTTAATTCAATAGAACTCGGGAGAGTTGAGGTTTCACGTGAGGTCATTGGTCTTAACGATCTTTTAGGAGTTAGATGTTAGACATTTAAAGGGGACTTTGATTTCAACACCTAATCTATGGATTTCTCACATCGGGAGAGGGTTTAATCCAGTTAAGTGACCGACTTAATAACTCTAGAGTCCGTAATTCAAGAAAGTCGATTGTGTTTTGGATCCTATTATTCTACATTCCTATGCCTGCTTTGTATCATTGTTTATATGCTTTCTTTTTATTTGTTTATTTATTTTTCAGTCTAGTTTAATAAAATCAAACAAAAAAAACATCAGTGTCTTTAAATAGTATATGACGCTTAGTATATGATAGCCAGTTGCAATCTCATTCCCTGTGTTCGATATCCCGGTACTGGCCTTTAGCTATACTAGATCTACCATGTAAACTTGCATGTATTTTTAGTGCTAATAAATAGTGCATGAGTCATATTTTATGTGTACAAGATGCTTTGTCTTTATGGCAAAGACATATTCAACCTATTACAACAGCTGTATCCTTGATCCACTGGAAGCCTCATATTGGCAAGGCGTGGAAGAAGTATTGTCATTCGAAGAAAATAAGGTACACAACTTTTAATTTAGATGTGTCAACTAGATGGAACTCTACATATGATATGTTGCATTCTACATTAGATCATATAGAATATTTGGATGATTTTTATAGAACTTTCCCTGGGATCAAAGCATGAGTTTATTTAAATTATTCAAAGGTTTTAGAAATGCCACCGTTGAGTTATCAGGTGTGTATTATTGCACATCCGTTCGTGTTTTAGAACATTGCATGTATATATCATTTGGTTTTAAAACTGCAATGAAAAATTCTGTAAATATTCATGAATTAATGTGTGTTTTATATTATATGGTTGAAAAATGACTTAAGTATTTCAATGAGATCCCAACGGTTTTTTTGCTTGCAAAAGTTTTGGATCCAAAATGGAGACTAGTTGGTACTTTAAAAATTTTAGAATTTTATTACAACAATTTGGCTTCTATTGATCTTGAACCACTCCGAGCTTTGCAATCGAATGACGAGGACGACGACAACAACATAAACCTAGCCCAAACATTCCAAATAAACCTCCCCCACCTCTCAACCCTGCAAAGAAGTCTTGAGTTCGACTTGCGGGCTCTCTTTCACGATTACGAAGCCAAGTACAACACTACCCACCAAGTGAGACCTAGACCCCCCCCGTCAAACACATAACTTTGGCGTCTTCCAAGTTGATGACCCCGACGCCCAATCCCAATTGACGGACCTATACGGCTACAGCAGCGGTGGAAGGACGACAAATTCGGCAAGTGAGTTAGATTTATATTTTGACTCACACTTTTCTTTCAATGATGAAGAAGGAGGTCCCGTTCCCCAACAAATCGACGTCCTAGATTGGTGGGGATCACACGAGAAAGATTTTCCCATCCTTGCATCAATGGCCAAGGAGATCTTTTCGGTTCCGGCTTCCACGGTCGCCGTCGAGTCCGCCTTTAGTGTTGGAGGCAACGTCTTGAACGACAGAAGAAGTAGACTCACCGGGCAAAACATGGAATCCACCATGTTACTTGATGATTGGTGCTCCGCCGAAATTAGAGACCAAGAACCGGATTGGGAACAACCCGACCAAGACTACTTCCTCGACGAAGAGTAGGCCAATTCCTCCGATCAAGGCAAATAGGTAAGCAAGGTAAGAGAACTACGTGAACTTTGATTCCAAAATGCAATTGAGCATTGAGGATACGTAGGCATCTCAACTTAGATTTTAAATTTAAGTTGAGCTCAAGTCCTTTTCCTTTATTTCTTTTTTCTCCCATTTGTTTCGAATATGTAATTTGTAAATTGTAATCAAGACTTTAAGTCTTTTGTAATTTATAATTTTTAAGTTGTAATTTGTAAATTTTAAGTTATAATTTGTAATTTTAAAGTTGTAATTTGTAATATAGTTGTAATTTGTATCAATAAAATTGCATTTGTACATCGCATTATTCTAATTTTATTTATGCAAGTATATTTATATTTTTTACTTGAATTACAATTTTAACAAAAAAATAAAAATAAAAAATAAACATGAACCGCCGAACCGGCCCGGAACCGGACAGGAACTGGCGGTTCCGGACCTTGACGTGAACCGCTGGTTCACGGTTCAGGAACTGGAACTGTCCAAGCTAGGACGGGCCGATTCAGGTTCAAGAAAATCTTGAACCGGAACCGGCGGTTCCGAACCGTGAACCGCCGGTTCCCGAACCGTGATGACGTCTAGTGGTGACAATTGGTAGAAGTAGGGCCGATATCCAAAGAACCACTTGTGTAAAAAACAAGTTGCCAAATAAACCCTATAATACTCCCTCTATCCCAAGGTAGACGTTACACTTTTTTTTTAGTTTTTCTCACAAAAAATGTCACGTTTCCTTTTTTAGAAAAGATTCTCTCAAACATTAATATATAATTTATTTTCTCTATCCACTTAACACACAAAACTAAATCTCTTAAATTCTTGTTTCGTCAAATAAGTGTGACATCTACCTTGGAATAGAGAGAGTATATTTTTCCCAAAAGAAATGCATTAACTTGGTTGGGCGGAGAAAGTCCATCTTAAATTATTTGTCTCATACTCCCTCCGTCCCCCAATTTGAGTCACTCTTTTCCATTTTGGGCCGTCCCCCAATAAGAGTCACTCTTCCCACTTACCATTTTTGGACATCAAAATTACTCTTCATTACACCAAAAGTCAAAGGGGCCCCACATTTCACTACCTAACTCCATTTATTACACTACACATTCAAACTTTTCCTTAAAACTCGTGCCGAGTCAAAGAGTGACTCAAATTGGGGGACGGAGGGAGTAGTATATAATAACGTACACTTTTTCTCCCTCACACACATGCATTTGATTAGAAAATAGAGTTAGATGGAAATTTGTCCACCACTCGTTACAGTCAAGAACGGCGAGTGCTAGGATTCCAAAATAAATTAAGCACATGGATTCAGATTTTAGAATGTTGAAATTAAGAATACGCATGCGTTTAGACCGTAGAATGTTGAAGATAAGCACATGCATGCGTTTTGACTGTAGAATGTTCAATTTATTGCGTAGAGTGCAGCAAGGATTTTAATGCGGGCCCAACCGACTACTAACATAGTTGTAGAGTCATCGGAAGCAGTTGCAGCATTGGCGGTTGCGAGCGAGATGGGAAGTGATAGAGAGAACAAAAGGATGGGTGATAAAAACTAGGGAAATATACAGTGACTATCAGTAGAAGTCAGTGGCGGATCTAGGGGGGGCAGGAGGGGGCGGTCGCCCCCTCCGTGCGACCATTTTTCCCTTATCGGGATGTAAATTTACCATGTCCGCCCCCTCCGTTTGCCTCCGGCGTCGCCCTGAACAATAAAAAAAATAGCCATGTCCGCACTAAACGAAGCTAATACTATATATTCCGCCCCCTCCATTTCCGGATCCTGGATCCGCCACTGGTAGAAGTAGCATCAACGCCAAATAACCATTTGTCTAGGAAAACACCGCGCCAAATAAACTCTACTCCTGATTTTGGCAAATTTCTCTCTTATGAGGTGAGCCTAATTCTCTACTAATATTACTCCAATTACTTTTTCTTTCTATTTCTTTTATACTTTACCAATTTCACATTAATACTCGTGTCGTGTGACAAACACAGATTTTGCATGTTTTTAAGGACTAGATTTGACTTGTTTTAAATGTCAATCATGCAAATTATGTTCTTAAATTGCATATGTTACACATTTGGTATTTTTGACGTGTTTGTTGATAAATGATAGAAAAAGATAGAAAAAGGTGAAAAAAAGCCAAAGTGCAGCAGCCTCTGTTCGAGCCCATTCTGGAAGCGATTTTGAAGTCCAATCAGTGCTTACTACATGCCATTCTCTTCCTCTTCGAAAGAGCTTCGCGTGGATATCTTGAATGTCTCAATCGGAGTTCTGTGGAGAAAGTTATGACAATTCTACGAACGTTGCGCAGTGCAGTCAAAGCTTACGCAAATTTGGGCGGAAATTCACGGAAGAAAAGAAATTATTATATTGTGAAACCAAATCTCTCCTATATCTTGTAGGGCACGAAATTTAGCAAAAATAAACCTTTTTCCAGCCTATAAATACCTCTGAACCTAATTCATAATCTTTATCTCAGAGCCTCCAATCCTCCCCCTCTACACATTCTTCCATTCCATCTTCCACACATAATTCATCCATCTTCCATTGGAGCGGAGCTCTGCAGATCCAGGCAAGAAAAGACTGAAGATTGAAGATTCAACCTTGGGTTTTATCAATTTCTTTCATGTCTAATACTTTTATTTTTGTTTTTACTACTTGTCTATGAGTAGTTAAATATCATTTGTAGATTTTTTGGTGAAAACTATTATGAATATGTTTTGATTTATTGAATTGAACCCTTTTCTAGCTCTTGTGATTGTTTTGCTTGTTCTTGTGCTTTTATTGTTCTTTTGTCTGGCCAACTTTAGAACTATGTCCGTTTAACTAGATTAATCGAGAGATAGCTAGTTTTACGTGGTAAAAGGAACGAGTACAACACATAGGTTTATCTGCACTCGAGAGAGGGGACCCTTTGTGAGGGCTTGAGTCTTAGGAACGTAAGGAGTTAGAATCTAATCTATTGGAAGGAGACTTTGATAGTTAGACTCTAATCTACTGGATAAGTGCACTCGAGAGAGGGCTTATCTGAAAATCGCGACTTTCCTAATAATCCTGGAGACACATAAAGGTAAGGGTTCTGTGAGATTAATCATCACTAGGTCGTAGTAGTTGGATCCTAAAACTCTACTTTCTTTAGCCTGTTTTGTATTATTTTGTTTTTATATTTGTTTATATTTTTGTCTAGTTTATAAAACCAAAACCCAAAACTCCGTGTCTCTAGATAGTATATGACGCTTAGTATATGATAGCCAGTTGCAATCTTATTCCCTGTGTTCGATATCCCGGTACTGACCTTTAGCTATACTAGTTCTACCCTGTAAACTTGCAGGTATTTTTAGTGCTAATAAATAGTGCATCAAGTTTTTGGCGCTGTTGCCGGAGAATATTATTGCTTTAAGCTGATATTGTAGAACGGTTTATAATACTAATTTGGAGTGTAATATTTTGTATAGTTTTATTTTAATTTTTTTTTGTTTTATTTGTTATGCAAGGAGCACGAAGCACAACAATGGATTACTCTGCGCTCCTATGGAAGATGCAATTATCTTCTACAACATTTGATATACTCCGTAGAGCATGGGTGAAATATAAAATATGCTTGCTCTCTTGCTTTTATTATTTTTTACCATTAGTTTTCTCCTCCGTAGAGCTGAAGTTTTTCTCCGTAGAGCTAGTTAAATAAAATAAAAATAAAAAAATTCTTTTCTTTTTTTTTCCTTTTCCGTTTGAATTTTTCCTTTTCTTTTTTTTCCTTCTCCTTTTTTTAACCTTCTTATTCTTCCTTTCTTTTAAAGAAAATCTTAAAAAAAAACTAGAACCTCTTTCCCTCTATTTTTATTTTATTTTTTTTTCTCCACATAAATCACCCACTCGCACTTCACGTTCACATCACTTAATCAAATTCTTTGGATGCTACCAATTTTCTTTTGCTCAATCGTTAACCAATACAAGGTACGTTCTCTTTTAATTTCTGAGCTTTGAACTTGAATTCTTTCAAGAATGACTTTGTTATTGATATGTATTGATAGTTTGGATTGGAGTTTGATGGGGAATGATGAAAATTTTTTGCAATTAATTGGGGGATGGAGAATATTACAGGGGATGAAAAATGATCACGTTAAGGTACAAAAGGCATCCCACAGGAAGTCCCGAGAATGGGGGATAATTTATGAGCTTCAAAGAACGTCAAGCTAAAGACGTTAACCAATCGCTTATTGGGAGGCAACCCAACATCGGTATCTTTTTTTTCATATTTATTTTGTTTTCTTAGTTTACTTACGTCCCTACCGACTTTTCAAATTTATTCTTAACGTAGTTTTGAATAAGTTTGGGGGGATGAAGTGGTAGACCGTGAGTTTAGTTGTTTTTGCTTATTTTTGTTAGTTTTTTTAAATAATCTCGAGGTGAATCTTGTCACGAGCATAACATAGAAAATTTAGAAATACTTATGTTTAGGAACATCAGACCGAGTTGCCTATGATAAAAATTTCGTTTATGTGTTGGTTGAGTTGACTTGATGCATTGGTTTGAAGGTTTAGTGAAAATGTGCATAAATAATGAATTGCTTGTTTGCCTTGAATCATGCTTATACCTTGTGAGACTTGAGCCATAAATTTCTTTCTTGTGTGATTTATCTGTATTCATGTATTTGTTTCTAGAACTTGCTCCTAGTCTGCCTAAGTCTATATAGTGTTTAAATGATAAAAGAGGACGTTAGACCATCCTTCTTAGCTACTTTATATATCCAAATTATTGACCTTACTCAAAATATTTTTCCCTAGCTAGCCATTTTGAGCCTTTAAAGCCTTTTTCTTTGGAAGCTAAATAAAGGGGGAATATTCATATACTCTTGGAGAAAGTTAGTTTATATCTTATGAAAAGAGTTGGAGAGATAAGGTAGAAAGAAAAGTAGTGTGCTTACTTGTGAAAAGTGCATAGACATTTGTGGTTTGAATGAGATAATTGGTTGTGCATAGAAAGAAAAAAAATGTACAAAAGAAAAAAATGAAAAGAAAAAAAATCAAAGAAATTTGGGAAGTGAGAAGAAATTTAGACAAAGTCTAGAATTTACTGAGATTCGAATTGTTGGTGCAGTGCTATGTTTGATGTAGTAGAAATTGATCACTTTTGCTATGTTTGGGATTAGTCACTTTTTAGCCATATTTCATCACCTTACCAAAGAGCCTACATTATAACCGAAAATAAAGATCTTTCGGATTTTTGATTTTAATCACATAAAGTAGAGGAGGGATTAGACAACGAGCAAGCCTATGGTAAACTTTGCATGTTGCATAATCTGAGAGCATATATTTTTTACCTTATACACTTTGAGAGTGAGTGATAAACACACTTCTAAACACTTGTGAGCGCATGTACTTCAAGGTGATAAACGAGCTAGTAATGAAAATGCACTAATAAGCTTTGCTTGAGTTGATTTGTATTCTTGTCAAACTCTTTATTTCTTGTTACAATTTTTGAGGCAACTATGAAGTCTAGTTCTTAGCATCCGTGTTTCTTTATTAGTTTTTCTTTTGTTTTGTTTGAGGACAAACAAATAATTAAGTTTTGGGGAGTTGACAAACACAGATTTTGCTTGTTTTTAAGGACTAGATTTGACTTGTTTTAAATGTCAATCATGCAAATTATGTTCTTAAATTGCATATGTTATACATTTGGTATTTTTGACGTGTTTGTTGATAAATGATAGAAAAAGATAGAAAAAGGTGAAAAAAAGCCAAAGTGCAGCAGCCTCTGTTCGAGCCCATTCTGGAAGCGATTTTGAAGTCCAATCAGTGCTTACTACATGCCATTCTCTTCCTCTTCGAAAGAGCTTCGCGTGGATATCTTGCATGTCTCAATCGGAGTTCTGTGGAGAAAGTTATGACAATTCTACGAACGTTGCGCAGTGTAGTCAAAGCTTACGCAAATTTGGGCGGAAATTCACGGAAGAAAAGAAATTATTATATTGTGAAACCAAATCTCTCCTATATCTTGTAGGGCACGAAATTTAGCAAAAATAAACCTTTTTCCAGCCTATAAATACCTCTGAACCTAATTCATAATCTTTATCTCAGAGCCTCCAATCCTCCCCCTCTACACATTCTTCCATTCCATCTTCCACACATAATTCATCCATCTTCCATTGGAGCGGAGCTCTGCAGATCCAGACAAGAAAAGACTGAAGATTGAAGATTCAACCTTGGGTTTTATCAATTTCTTTCATGTCTAATACTTTTATTTTTGTTTTTACTACTTGTCTATGAGTAGTTAAACATCATTTGTAGATTTTTTGGTGAAAACTATTATGAATATGTTTTGATTTATTGAATTGAACCATTTTCTAGCTCTTGTGATTGTTTTGCTTGTTCTTGTGCTTTTATTGTTCTTTTGTCTGGCCAACTTTAGAACTATGTCCGTTTAACTAGATTAATCGAGAGATAGCTAGTTTTACGTGGTAAAAGGAACGAGTACAACACATAGGTTTATCTGCACTCGAGAGAGGGGACCCTTTGTGAGGGCTTGAGTCTTAGGAACTTAAGGAGTTAGAATCTAATCTATTGGAAGGAGACTTTGATAGTTAGACTCTAATCTACTGGATAAGTGCACTCGAGAGAGGGCTTATCTGAAAATCGCGACTTTCCTAATAATCCTGGAGACACATAAAGGTAAGGGTTCTGTGAGATTAATCATCACTAGGTCGTAGTAGTTGGATCCTAAAACTCTACTTTCTTTAGCCTGTTTTGTATTATTTTGTTTTTATATTTGTTTATATTTTTGTCTAGTTTATAAAACCAAAACCCAAAACTCCGTGTCTCTAGATAGTATATGACGCTTAGTATATGATAGCCAGTTGCAATCTTATTCCATGTGTTCGATATCCCGGTACTGACCTTTAGCTATACTAGTTCAACCCTGTAAACTTGCAGGTATTTTTAGTGCTAATAAATAGTGCCCAATGTCCCTATGTTTATGGGATGGAGGGAGTATACTTTTTAAAAGTAAATAGTTGAGTTTTAGGTTAACTTTTCTTATGAGTATATGATATATTTATACATATAAGTGCTAAGGGAGATGATTAAAGTATAACTAATTTTAAATGCATAACTAGAGAACACAAATTTAATTCACGATAGGAACTATTTTAATTCACTGTAAGAGCGATTTAGTTCACTATAAGTTATAGTAAAGGATTTAATTCACTATAATGACGTTTTGCTTCACTCCGTGTTTTTTAATTCGTGTTGTGAACTAAAACGTCTTTATAGTAAACTAAATCGCTCTTATAGTGGTAAATTTGTGTTATCTCTAGTTTTGAATTTAAGTACTGGTTGCCTTATATCATTACTCTAAGTGCTAATATATATCATTATTTTAAAACTTGCTAGTTATTGAAAATAATTTAGATTTGACATGAGTTTTAATATTGTTAGATTGTGTGTCTTGTCAGTAAAAAACTCACATCCGTTTCTTAAAAATAGAAACTCTTTCTATTTTGGTCTATTTCATGAAAATAAAAACATTCCAATTTAGAAAATTCTTTCTCTCTATGAGATATTATTCATTTTCCACTACACACTTTTACTTTTTATCTTTCTCTTATTTACCAATTTTTATCTAGAATTTTTTGTCCGTTCCTAGAAAATAAAAAAATTCTATTTAAGGAAATTTCTTTCTATCTCATTAATGAGATTGAGATCTATTTTCCATTATTTAGAGGAGTAACATTCAATGTTAAACTTTTCAATTAATACAATAATCAATTATCATAATGCATTGATTCTTTCAAGTTATAGTAAGACATTTCATCTTTTGGTAATAATTAACTCACTTATCTCTCCTAATTTATCTTCTTATCTCTCTTACTTATCATCTATCATACTTTATTTTTTCATTATATTTCTTAATTTATTCTCACTTTTACTTTATTCGCTCTTCTATTTCGTATTGTATTCTCTATCTTACTTTAGTATTAATAATTTAATTAACTGAACACCATTGCATTTCTGGTGCCAAAATAGAAACGTCTCAATTAGATCATGATAGAAGGAGTATTATTAAATTTCTTGTTCAAGAGAAAATATAATAGACCTACTGATACTTATGTTATAGGTTTGACTATCTTTGACTCCCTCCGTCAGTTATTAAATATTTTATTTTATTTTTCTTTTTTGTCTATTCGGCACTAAATGTTTTATTCACAGTTTTGGCAAATGGACCAACATTCTATTACTTACTACATTCACATTTTATTTTATAAAGTCAAGATAAAAAAAATACTCGTAGAACTCACTCCAATAACTTTCTATTCCACTTTATATATAAAGAAACAATTTCTTAAAATAATTTATTAAAATAATGGTACTTTATATCATGGATCATCTATTGCATACATTTATTGAAACAATTATTAAATATATGTTTACAAAAACAAATTGATTAATTAGTTTGATAGGTCGAAAGGCTCCGCAATCATCCCGCCATCCACAGCCAAATCAACTCCGGTGACAAACACCGCCTCATTCGAAGCCAGAAACGCCACATTCTGCGTCGTGAGCGTCGCCCCTTTCAAGCTCGTGTAGGGCCCGATATACTGTTGGAATCATTGCGGTCAAAGGACTTTGACCAAGAATACTTCCAATGAGACATTTAATTTTGTGAAATTAAATAATATAGCGTCGATCTACGTTCGGAGTAGATGACCGTAGTATATTCATTTTCTTAAATTCGATTCCCGGTGAGAGAGAAATAATGGATTAAAGTTGCGAAATAATTAATAGTTAATTAAATGAGCTATGAGAGAAGCTATGAGATTAATTAAGTATCCCACATTGAAAGTTAGAAGCTTATTAAACAAGTATTTAATAAATGGGATTATTACATGTAATACTTCTAGTGGACTAAGATGGGCTGAAGAGCCCACACGCGCACACACGCGCGTCGCCGCCGCCGCCCGCCCCGCCACGAGCCCGTGCCCGTGCCCGTGCCCGTGCCCTTGTATCTTGGCAATTGGTCTTTGGACTGTTCTTTGGGCCTGGTCGTGGGGCTAGGTGCTTGGGCTCGACCCCAAGGCTGGTTGGTGTAGTTCTTTTTCTTTTTTGACCACCAACGTTTCCACGCCAGCAAGCCAACTGGGATGACACAGTAAGAGCCTACGTGGCTGACACGTGATGAAGTCCACGTCATTACGAACCTAGACGCGCGCGTGTCCCGATGCGTCAAGGAGCAGCTCTCGTAACGGTTTGTAACGCCCGTAACGTTCGGCAGTTACAATCTCACAATGATGACAGCCATCATGGCTGTTGACCTCAGCAGTGGACTGAGCCTATAAATAGGCTAGCCATTCCATGCATCTCAACACAACATTCACAAAGCATATAGCATCATAAGCTCTCTCCCACTCCTGCATTGTTTTTTCTGTCGAACGCTCTGCCCTCTCCTCCATCCAGTTCGCCGGAGCTCTGTTGATTGCGGTGCTGCTTCACAAGAGACGTAGCCGTTTTATCTTTGGGGACGACACGCCAAACCGAGAGCACTACCGGGGCGTATCTCGTCTTGCAGAAAGAGGCCTCCTCGACTCGGCTAAACACTTTTACGGTCTTACTGTTTCGATTGTTTTTTCCATTGTAATTTCGGTTCAGTTCGTTCTTTTGTATTCCTTCTTTGGGTTGTATTATGCCCGGCTTTTATCTCTTGTAAGAAGAAGAATCCCAACAATCGCAAGACGAGATAAGACTTGCCTTTGAAGGAATTTGGATCTCTAAAATGAACTTAATCACTTCCGAAACTTTATACCTTTGCTGGAGATGTCGACTGAATCAAACACCGTCGCTGCCACCACCGCCGCCGCATCTCCATCCACCTTGTCGACCACTGCACCGGTCAACACATAGTCGATTCCGACGATGATGCCCACTCCCGGGCACTATCCATCTTCATCAACAACGCCTTGGGAGTTTGTTAACCCGCTTGGGCCCACTGGTGGATCCACCTCGAGTGGATCGGTTGGTTCCACTTTTAGTGGTTCCTTCGGATCCTTTAATGGATCGAGTGCTGGGGCCTTCGGGTCTCACGTGGGTGCTAGTTCCTTCGGGGCTGGTATGACCATGGCGGGCTCTATGCCCAACATGAATGGTGGGGGCTCTATGCCTAACCACGTTGTTGGCTCCTTCTGGGGCAACGGAATTGGTTCCTTCCATGGACCAAGTACGACACCTTTGGCACCAAGAATGATGCCACCTGCCGAGAAGCCACCAAAGTTTGGAGGATCTGATTTCAAAAGGTGGTACCAAAGATGTTGTTCTACTTGACAACATTGGGCGTCGCCAACTTCCTCACTGAAAACGAGCCGCCCACGCCAACCGATCAAGAGACCAGGCTCGAAGTCATGGCGGACTATGAAGCTTGGAGAAAAGGAGATTATCTTTGTAAATATTTCATTCTAAGTGTCTTAGATGATAGTTTGTACAATGTATACTCTGTTGTAACCACATTAAAAGAGATGTGGGAAAGCCTAGAAAGGAAGTATAGCATAGATAATGCTGCAGGTACTGAACAAGTTGTAGCATCCAAATTTATGGACTACAAGATGATCGACTCTCGACCCATCATGGAGCAAGTTCAAGAGCTCCAAACACACCAGTGCCTGAAGGGATGACCTTGCCCGACAAATCTTAAGGTGCACGATCATTGACAAGCTTACTCCCAGTTGGAAGGACTTCAAGAGCTATCTTAAACACAAGCGAAAGCAGATGACCCTTGAAGACTTGATCGTGAAATTGCGCATTGAGGCTGATGTGCGCAAAAGCGACCAAAAGGCTAAGGGTTTTAGCCCACTTGAAGCCAAAACCAATCTGTTGGAGCGGGGCGGTCCCTCCAACAAACGCCCTCGCCCAGGTCAAAAGGATAAAGGGAAAAGAAAGCAGCCTGCAAAGAAATTTGAAGGCGAATGCTTCAAGTGTAGCAAAACTGGCCACTTTGCCAAGGACTGACGCAGCAAGAAGAAGAACCCGGCAGCCCACATCGTTGAGAAGGAGTTCAAAGATTGGGATGAAAACGACCTCATTGCTGTGGTCACTGAAGAAGTTAACCTTGTTGATAACAAGGGTGGCTGGTACATCGACACCGGCGCCACTGCTCATGTCTGCTCAGATAGGAGCAAGTTTACCTCCTACACTGCTGTTGAAGGGAGGAAGATCAACATGGGGAATCAAGCATCGTCCAAAATCCTCGGCATTGGCAACGTGATTCTCATGATGACGTCTGGCGTCACTATCACTTTGAAGGATGTGCTGCATGTCTCGGACATCCACAAGAACATAGTGTTAGGATCAATACTAGTTAATATGGGGTTTAAACTTGTATTTGAGTCTGATAGGTTTGCATTGTACAAGTTTGGAAAGTCACTCGGAAAAGGTTATGTAACCGATGGACTTTTCGAGCTCAGTGTGGCAACTCGCAGTGTTGCAAAGCCATTGGCTAATAATAATAAAGCATATACTTCCTCTTACTTGACTGAGTGTTCAAATTTGTGGCATTGTAGATTGAGACATGTAAATTCAAAAGCCATTAAAAGATTATTGAATTTAGATTTACTAAAGGCTAATGAAGTGGATACCTAAGATAAATGTGAAATTTGTCTTGAAGCAAAAATGACTAAGTTGTCGTTTCACTCGGTTGGACGAAGCACAAAACCCCTTGAATTAATTCACACGGACGTATGTGATTTAAAGATGGTGCAAACTAGAGGTGGTAAAAAGTACTTTATCACTTTCATAGATGATTGCACAAGGTATTGCTATATTTATCTTTAAAGAAGTAAAGATTCAGTAATAGAATCGTACAAAATTTATAAGAACGAAGGTGAGAATCAACTTGGTTGTAAAATCAAAACGATTCGAAGCGATAGAGGAGGCGAATATGTAGCCCTGTTTGAGGAGTTATGCAACGCAAGTGGTATAATTCGTCAAACAACTGCTCCATATTCACCACAATCTAATGGTGTTGCAGAACGCAAAAATGGAACTCTAAAGGAAATGATGAATGCACTGCTACTTAGTTTTGGATTGTCCCAGGACATGTGGGGGGAGACTATCTTGACAGCCAACTCTATCCTAAACAAAATCTCACGCAAAGGAAAAGACGCCACTCCTTATGAGTCGTGGAAAGGAAGGAAACCATCTTACAAATGCCTCAAAGTGTGGAGGTGTTTGGCAAAAGTAATGGTTCCCCCGCCCAAAGAAGTTACAATTGGACCGAAAACAGTTGATTGTATCTTCATTGGATATGCACTTAACAGTAGTGCATATCGATTTGTTGTTCACAAGTCTGAAATATCGACTATTATAGTAGGAACAACAATTGAGTCAAAGAATGCTGTATTTCTCGAAAATACATTTCCTTGCAAAGACAAGGAAAAAGTCTCAACCAATTCTGAGACAAGAATTGAAGAAGAAGCCACTAGTTCTAAGCCAGTGGAAGAAGAAGCCACTAGTTCTAAATCAGCGGATGAGGAACCTGAATCGCGCAAGCGTGCAAGGCCCGATCCAAAGGATACAGTACTAAGACGTGGTAGTAGGGTCAGAACACCAAAAATATTTGGTCCTGAAAACATTGCTTTTATATTAGATGAAGAACCGACATCTATAAAAGTAGCCTTCGATGGCTCAGACGGGCTACATTGGAGAGAAGCTGTTCAAAGCGAAATTGATTCAATTTTGCTAAATTACACTTGGGTGTTGGTAGATCTACCTGAAGGTGCGAAACCTCTAGGTTGCAAATGAGTACTTAAAAGGAAATTTAAGGCCGATAGAACAGTGGAGAAGTATAAAGCCCGACTAGTAGTAAAGGGTTTTAAACAAAAGGAAGGACATGACTTCTTCGATACCTATTCACCTGTAACAAGGATTACATCTATCCGAGTGCTTCTCGCCATTGCTGCATTGCACAATCTTGAGATTCATCAAATGGATGTAAAGTCTGTGTTTCTAAATGGTGAACTAGAAGATGAAATTTATATGGAACAACCCGAAGGGTTTGTAGTACCTGGACAAGAGAAAAAGGTATGTAGGCTCGTAAAGTCTCTATATGGATTGAAACAAGCGTCATTGCAATGGCACTTGAAGTTTGATAATGTGATGTTATCAAATGAGTTTAAAATCAACGAGTGCGACAAATGTGTCTACATCAAGAGCACTAATAACGGTCATGTTATAGTGTGTCTATACGTTGATGATATGTTAATCTTGGGTAGCAAAACTCAAGTAATTAATGATACAAAGACCATGTTAAAGAGAAACTTTGACATGAAAGACATGGGTCTAGCCGATGTAATTCTTGGAATGAAGATTCTAAGAACGTCTGATGGAATCATCTTCACACAATCACAATATGTTGAGAAGATATTGAATAAATTCAAAGCCTATGATGGCGCTCCGGTTAAGACTCCAATTGAACTCGACGTTCACTTGAGCAAGAAAAAAAGCGAGCCCGTTGCACAAGAAGAGTATGCACGGGTCATCGGATGCATTATGTACTTGACTAATTGCACTCGACCTAACATTGCTTGTGCCGTGAACAGGTTGAGTCGTTACACGAGCAATCCAAGCAAAGAGCATTGGAGAGCTCTTGTGAGGGTTTTGAGTTATTTAAAACATACTCAAAATCATGGGCTACACTTCTCGAGATACCTCCGGTACTTGAAGGGTACTGTGATGCAAATTTGATATCCGACATTAGAGACTCACATTAAACAAGTGGATACGTCTTTACTATTGGGGGTGGTGCTTTATCGTGGAAATCCACAAAATAGACATGTATAGCCCGATCAACAATGGAATCGGAGTTCATTGCCTTAGATAAGGCTGGTGAGGAAGCCGAGTGGCTTAAGAACTTCCTTGAAGATATTCCATGTTGGTCTAAGACAGTGCCACCAGTGCTGATCCACTGCGATAGCCAATCGGCTATTGGAAGGGCAAACAATGGCTTCTATAACGGTAAGTCTCGACATATATGTCGACGACATAACACCGTGAGACATTTGATCACAACATGGGTGATTACAATTGAATATGTGAAGTCAAAAGATAATCTAGCGGATCCGCTAACCAAAGGGTTAAACTGTGATCAAATGAATAAGTTGCTAGAGGGAATGAGTTTGAAATCCACAAACTAAAGAATTGTCATAGTGGTAACCCAACCATGATGACTGGAGATCCCAAGAACTTGGTTCAAAGGGACAACTAAGCTATGAGAGTTCATGAGAAACACTCAACTATATCTATTCCCTTGAGAACAATAGAGTGTTGGAAAACTTGCCTAATGGTGATGCTAAGTCTATGACTTTTAATGACTCCTAAGGATCTCGAGGAGATTGAGTTCTCAAGGAGACCGAGTAGGGCAAGATACTCGATTAGGAATCACCTATATAAGTGTGAAGTGAGGTCGCTTCAAATAACACACTTATGAATCCAAAGTGGTGTCCAAGGCCGCAAAGGACACAAAACGTGAGAACAGGTGAGGTTGAGGTGTTTAAGCGTTAACACCATTATCTCGGTGCACGCCGTGGGAGATTAGTTCAAAGCATCGCACTACTAAGCCACATGTATATCCGATGGTGTCGATAATGGAGGGTTCAAAGCCAACAACTACCTATCCTTATGCTTATATACCTATCAAGGGTTAAGTTTGTGTCTGCATGCATATGCATTTGGCTATTTCCACTCATGTGGGGGATTGTTGGAATCGTTGCGGTCAAAGGACTTTGACAAAAAATACTTCCAACGATACATTTAATTTTGTGAAATTAAATAATATAGTGTTGATCTACGTTCGGAGTAGGTGACCATGGTATATTCATTTTCTCAAATCTGATTCCCGGTGAGTGAGAAATAATGGATTAAAGTTGCGGAATAATTACTAGTTAATTAAATGAGTGTATCCCACATTGAAAGTTAGAAGCTTATTAAACAAGTATTTAATAAGTGGGATTATTACATGTAATACTTCTAGTGGACTAAGATGGGCTGTAGAGCCCACACGCGCGCCCCGCCGCGTGCCTCGAGCCCGTGCCCGTGTCCTTGGACTTGGATCTTGACAATTGGTCTTTGGGTGGTCTTTGGACTGCTCTTTGGGCATGGTCGTGGGGCTAAGTGCTTGGGCTCGACCCCAAGGCTGGTTGGTGTAGTTCTTTTTTCTTTTTTGACCACCAACGTTTCCACGCCAGCAAGCCAAGTGGGATGACACATTGTCAGTATGACGCAGTAAGAGCCTACGTGGCTGACACGTGATGAAGTCCACGTCATTACAAACCTAGACGTGCGTGTGTCCCGATGCGTCAAGGAGCAGCTCTCGTAACGGTTTGTAACGCCCGTAACGTTCGGCAGTTACAATCTCGCAATGATGACAGCCAACATGGTTGTTGACCCCCAGCAGTGGACTGAGCCTATAAATAGGCTAGCCATTCCATGAATCTTAACACAACATTCACAAAGCATATAGCATCATAAGCTCTCTCCCTCTCCTGCATTATTTTTTCTGTCGAAAGCTCTGTCCTCTCCTCTATCCAGTTCGCCGGAGCTCTGTTGATTGCGGTGCTTCTTCACAAGAGACCTAGCCGTTTTTTCTTTGGGGACGACACGCCAAACCGAGAGCACTACCAGGGCGAATCTCGTCTTGCGGAAAGATGCCTCCTCGACTCGGCTAAACACTTTTACGATCTTACTGTTTCAATTTTTTTCCATTATAATTTCGGTTCAGTTCGTTCATTTGTATTCCTTCTTTGGGTTATATTACGCCCGGATTTTATCTCTTGTAAGTAGAAGAATCCCAACATATACTTGTCCACATCCGCCGGCGTCACGATCCCGTATTTCACAAGAAACGACGTGAGCACCACCGCCGGCGACACGCTGTTCACCCTTATCCCGTGCTTGCCAAGCTGCAAACTTGCCGCCCGCATCAGCCCCAGCACCGCCCACTTCGACATCCCGTAGTCCGTCCAGTTCTGCGACGCCTTCCCCGCCGACTTCCCCATCTCCACCATCTTACGCGTGCCTGCTTCACACATACCGCCACGCCACGCGCGTTCACGCGCCTCACACGCTCGTACACCGAAAACTCCAGCTCCAGGACTGTCTGTTGCTAGTCGCTGACGATGCCGACATTGCTGAACATTATGTCCAGCCCGCCATATGTCGTCGCCGTCCATTCTATCATGACCGCAACCTGTTCCTCGTCCGCCACGTCGCACTGGACGTAGTTGCACCGCTCCAGGCCGATGGATTCCGCCACGACCCGGCCCTTTTCGGGTTGGATATCGGCAATCACCACCGCTCGTGCCCCGTGATCGGCCAGGACAAGGGCGGTGGCCTCGCCGATGCCTCTGGCACCGCCGGTTACAATTGCTACTTTGCCTTGAAGCTTTTTATTGATAAATTTTTTTGTCATATTTAGGAGTTGGAATTTAGGGTTTGATGATGTGAAAGATGCCTATTTATAGATGGAATAAAAGATGTCTTAGTGTGGAAAAACTTCTCCATATGCTTTGAATTTTTGGACAAGAGCATCTCCAACAATTTATATTAAACTCAAATCCATTTTAGTGTAAATGTCACATCAAGTATGATTTTACACCAATCCTTTATACTAAACTCAAACTTAAAAAAATATTCTATATATTATGTCTTTTTTACTCACAAAATTTTTTAAAATTTTGAATTTCAGTTTAGTGTAAACCTAAAGATAGATTTATTTTTCTTTCCAAAAACCAAAAATGAAATTGATTTTAGAGTATTATTGGAACTAATTACCTATTCTATTTTAAGTTTTAGTGTACCCTTGGATATCATCTAAGTCTTTTTTATCAAGTTGCTTTCCATATATAGGACTTGAATTCAAGGTTGTCGTAATTTAGGTGTCTATTGTGGAAAAACTACTCCAATTGTTTTAGAATTAATTTTTTATCAAGTGTAAAAGTTGATTCCATTACGTTTCTTGAAATTTACTAATACCAACCCATAAATACCTTCCACACCAACCATCTTCAGACACATACTTGATTAGAAACATAAATACGGTGGAAATATGTGCAAAATGAAATTGGTGGAAATATGTGCAAAACAAAAATTGGTGGAAATCTTTGTATTTAAGATTGTGGAAACTAAGCACATCCATGGATTTAGATTTAAGCTTGTTGAAATTAAGCACTGCATGCATTTGGAATTTAGAATATTCAACTTTTTTAGTAGGGTTTGTAACTATAAATATGTGAACATAAACCATAAAAACCTACCAACATTAAACTCTCTCTTATACACATACACTTGCTTCCAAGCATACTGTAAGATGGAAAAATGTTCGCTGCTCGTTCCTGCAATCACGAATGGCAAGAGCTTAGACGAAATTCGTAAATCCGCGAAATTTCATCCTTCCATTTGGGGAGACTTCTTTCTCAAATATAATGCAGATAACACGGTTGGTAAACATATTCTTAACAAAAAAATTCATTTGTTATATTCTTAATTCTCATGTTTTTTGCGTTACAATGTATAGAAAATTAGTGATGTTGAACAAGAGGAACTCGCAAAGCAGAAAGAAATGGTCAGAAAAATGCTCTCTCAAACACCGGACGATTCAACGTATAAATTGGAACTAATCGATGCGATCCAGCGCCTCGGAGTGGAATATCATTTCGACAAAGAAATCGGGGAATCCTTGCAACATATTTATCTCAACCACAAGGGGCAAAATAACAAAGACAATAATGATCTCGTCGTTGTGGCTCTTCGTTTCCGTTTGCTTAGGCAACAAGGCTACAATGTCCCATGTGGTAAGATTCCTAAATTTGTAGAGTAGGGAGGCCACTCTAATTTCGAATTCATTTTTTGAGTTTTAAACTGAATATTTAGCGAAATTATACTCCCTCCGGTCCCCTAGTTAGTCCGTCTCATAAAAATATAAACTTTCTACTTAAGGAAATTTCTTTCTCCCTAATGAAGTGGACCCATAATCCATAAACACTCTTTTCTTTCTGTCTTTCTTACTTTTTCAATTTTGCATTAAAACCCGTGTCATTTCAGTATGGAGTTCCTATTTTCATGGGACGGAAGCAGTATGTAGTTCTTATGCAAAAGTCCTATGGTGATTTGCATCACCTATAAAGTATCTATCACCTAAGAGTAGGATGTTTGGAATGACACGAGTATTAATATGAAATTGATAAAGTAGGAAAGCAAAAGAGAAAAAGTAGTTGAGGTAGTATTACACAATATACTGATTAGTAGCTATCATTTCTTACTCTTACAGGTGTGTTCCAAAAATTTACTGACAATGAAGGAAATTTCATTGCGTCGCTGGGAGGAAATGTGGAAGGTCTGTTGAACTTGTACGAGGCGGCACATCTTCTGAAACACGACGATGTGATTTTGGAGAAAGCGATAGAGTTTTGTTCATCTCATCTTCGTGCATCACTCCACAAAATAACTAATGTTTCCCTTTCTAAGCGTGTTAACGAAGCTCTGATTTTGAATATGCCAATCCGCAAGACTCTCCCGAGATTGGGGGCCAGAAAGTTCATTTCTCTATACGAGGAAGACGAGTCGCATGATGAAATACTACTCAAGTTTGCGAAATTGGATTTCAATCTAGTGCAGAAGATGCACCAGATGGAGCTGAGTGACCTTACAAGGTTATACATTATGCCTTTCAAATCTTTTCAATTCTACAATTTAAATTTTATAAACAAAGTAAGTCTTTAGAATTCGAAATAGCTGTAAAATTTGACACATCTCACACCCATACATTGAAAAATCATGTAGAGATACACTATATAAAAAATTATATAGTACCACCTCCATCATTGAAAAATAGCAACTATTTCTATTTTGGCATATACCTTAAACTTATGCACTTTCTATTTTAAGAAAATTTTCTATCTTCAATCAATTTTTTTTTTCACGTCTCCCTAATTTTATCAATTTTGCATTAAAATTTGTGTTGTTTCAATGAAATTAGGATGGTGATAGTATGTATTCTAATTATGAGTTGGAATTCTAATTTCAGGTGGTGGAAGAAGTTTGACGTGGCAAATGAAATGCCTTATGCAAGAGACAGAATTGTGGAATTGTTCATGTGGAAGATGGGAATCTTCTTTGAGCCACGCTATGCTAAAGCAAGAAGCATTGTAATTAGACACACAAGTATAGTTTCTATTATGGATGATACGTACGAATATGCAACGCTGGATGAGCTTCAAATCTTGACCGACGCTATCCAACGGTTGATTTTTAATTTCAGTTTGCATGTTTTTAATTCCTAATTTCCTACTTAACAATATTGATCTAACATAGCTGTTGTTGAGATATTCACATCTGAGCTCTCCCAAATTGAAAATATGAAACCCCTAGGATTTGGTTGGTCTTGTCTCCACATTAGGTTAATTCATCTTCCACTTGGATTGTTTCAGTTGGCCGGATGTTATCGCGACTTTAGAGGATTCGTCACCATACATCCAAATGTGCTACAAATGTCTTGTTGAAACTTACAACGAAATAGAAGACGAAATGGAGGAAACGGGAGAATCTTACCGCGTCCAATATGCAATACAAGAGGTATTCAATCTATCTATAAATAGTACTATGATGTTTGTTAATGGAGTTATTTTATTGAGCACTTAATATGCAGATGAAAAAGTTGGTGTTGGTATATTTTGAAGAGACAAAATGGTTGTTTAATAATTATGTTCCCACGATGGAAGAGTATATGAAGGTGTCCATCCCATCTTGTGCTTACATGTCAATATCAACTGCTTCTCTTGTGGGTATGGGGGATCAAGTTAGCAAAGAAGATTTCGATTGGATCACAAATGAACCTCTCATACTCGTTGCATCCTCAACAATTTGTCGACTAATGGATGACTTAGTCGGAGAAGAGGTGCGTATTAAATTTTGTTGCAAAGTACTGAAAAACTATGATGTTTGGTCAAATTCTTGTGTGTCCTGCAAATTAAAAATTGGCATGAAGTTTAAAATTGTTCACAGTTGCCCCACGTGCTTTGATTTGTGTGAAATCATGTCTGATGTGACAACCAAAATTTGGTTTATATATCCATCAAGTCGACAACACACTTATTAATACACGCACAGTCACCGTGAGATAATTGCGAACAATGTTAAAGCTAATTCATGGTTTTTTGTTATCATACGATATTTGTGACGTGGCTCCATTTCCTACGTTGCACAGTTTGAGCAGAAAACCTCGGCGATTGAATGTTACATGAAACAATATGGTGTGTCAAAGGAAGAAGCTTGTGGTGAGCTCCAGAGGCAAGTGGAGAATGCATGGAAGGATATGAATGGAGAGTGCATTGAGCCAAAACTGGCCTCTATGAAAATCCTTATGGGAATTTTCAATCTTGGTCGCGTCATGCACCTTCTCTATGCAAATGGCGATGGCTATAGTGATCCCACCAGATCCAAGGAATTGGTAAAGATGCTGCTTGTTGAGCCTGTGAAAATTTGAAGACATGCATGAATCTTAGATGAATTTGTGTTGTGTAATACTCCTGTCTTTGTTAAGTTGCCTAGAATTATGTCAGTTTGTTGCCTGTTTTGAATAATGTTTTGAGTGTTATAAACACTGTGTGACGCCCCGCCTTTTTCTACCCTTTTTTTATTTTTATGTTGTTTGCGTAAGAACGTCGAATGTTTGGTTGAATGTTGCCTTTGCTTAATGGAATAGCTTTTATCCAAGAACGCAAGTTCTTTTCAGGTTTACTTGATCTAAAACAAGAGGAATCGAAATGGCAATAGGTTTAAGTTATTGAATGATCCTAAGAGGGACAAATGTTATCGACTCACGTGTCATATTGGAAGCAAAGAATGTTATATAAATTTAGCTAATTTCTTCCTTTCTTTCTCTTTCTCTTTGGTTTAAAACCCCAACCCTCCGACAATGAGCACGCATTCGCGTTCATCCTCCCCTTTCAACGGTGACCATCCATCAGAGTTGATTATTTATAAACTCGTATTTCTATTAGTTTGATTGGCTAGGTGACAAACTCGTATTTCCTCGTCTCAAATTTTATCTTACCAGCGAATGAGTTGATGTATATTTAATTTATTTTTCAATTCTAAATAAATTCACGTCGACTTTTAATGTCTAAGTATATTATTTGGTAGCTTGTGTGAATGAAAACTTGGATGTTCGAATTTTGTGGTATGATAAAATCTAAGTTTTTCAATATAAGTTCTATAAAATGGCATGACTTGTTATAAAACAAGCTTGGAGCGGGCATAGATAGAGTGCTGGGCTTAGGCCTTAGTCTAGACTGGGCTCAGTAAGGCTTTCGTAAAAGCCCAATAGGATTTCAAGTAGCCCGTATTCATAATGGGCCAGACTTAACAAGTTAAATTAAAATCTCTAGTTCAGTTACTAGATTTAAGTGGTAGCAAATTGAGTTAGCTAAAAAAGACAAACCGAAATGTAGGACCGTAATATATGAAAAGATACTATGAATCAAAAGATAACTAAATAGAAGATATGGAATATATGGGAAGATATGGGAAGATATCGTATCAACTCCCCCACGGTTGAAATCCGCCTTGTCCTCAAGGTGAAAATTACGAAGCAACGACGATAGTTGGAAGCAAAAGCTTTGGTGAGGTGTCTCCTCCTGGATCGAACACACGCCAAATAGGCAAACGTCTCCTGACATAGTAATCCCCATCAAATTCCTGAACATTCGTGAAGACAACAGGTTTTGCCGGCATGTTTAGCCCGATGTTAAATGTCTTTGTGGCTAGCAAGCCCTTCATCCATCCTCCATGTGGCAGCTCCTTATCATCATCCGATTTCCCCTCCACCAGAGATTTCACAATCGGCTTCCTCAGCTCCTCCTGCTCTTGCGAATAACTCTTCAACTTATTATTCTCTCCATCATTCCCACTTCCATCCTCTCCATCACTTAGCTCTGGACCCGCCTCAATCAATTGCTTCGAAACGACGTCTTTCAAATACATTGGCTTCCCCTTCTTCATACTTGCAGTATCCTCCTCTTCATCACTATCCTCGTCATCGGATTCGAACAATTTCGCATCTCGCTCCCTCAAAATCGGGTCTTGATTTTTCACCTTAATCAACGCCTCAAAAAAATTGGCGTCAGTCTTCTTACTCGGTTTCGTCAACTCCTCCTCCCTAGACGACGATTCCTCTGAATCCGAGTCTGACGAGTCGACTTTGCCCTGCTTCTTGAGCGCTTCGTACCTATGCAATTCCACTCTCTTCTTGTTGTGCTCGTAGCGTTTGGCAAATTCCTGGTTGATTTCAATTTTGGACAGGTCTTCGTCTGAAGAAACGCCGTCGCTGTCGAAAAGCTTCAAACGATCTATTTTTGGGGGATTTCGTGGTGGTACGTCTGACGAATAGGTGGGTTGCCTAATAGTCGAGGTCCTGTATTGCCTCGGCGGTACATATGAGGAATCCCTGTTGGTGAAGCGCGGCTGCCACGACGGTACATATGAGGAGTCCGAATATTCTCGCGATGCACGGCAAGGCGGTGGTTCCCAACAAGGGGGCCTCCGTGACTGTGGTGGGTCGTACAACTGGTAAATCGGCAGTGGTCGATCACCGGGAGGATACCAACAGGTGGGGCGATGGGTTTGGACCGATCCCATGTGGTGATTACTATTCCAATTACGTTTACGACGATAATCCTCATACTCCCATTCATCGTTGTCATCGTAGTCAAGCGAATGACTGAACACGCGCGGGATTGCAAGTTCCAAATCCTCAAACCGCCGGTCCGTTTCCTTTCTCCAAGCATCTAGTTTATCGATCCTATCCATCAAGCGATCCAATTTGTTGCCAATTGAGTCGGCATTGCGTCCCTCGTCGGAAGGGCGGCCAATCGGGTCCTCCTCCATGGGAGGGCGCTGAAAGTCTGACCTGTAGCGACGGCCTCCCACGTGAGTGCAGCGGGAAGCACCCTCTGGAAAAGTGTCGGGGCAGTGACCCCCCCACAATGATTTCCCGTTGCTATGGAAGCGGGACATGAGTAAACCGATGAAAGCACCAGTTGATACAACCCTTTGTCGTGTCCCTTTCTCCGGCGTCCTAGCGTAGGATCGGCGGCGGCGAAGATCTGGCTGTGCGCGGAAGTCCTCTCCGTCGGGCAGCGCAGAATCTAAGTTACAGATAATTCTCCGGCGTCCTGCGACAGGATCGGCGGAAGTTCTAGTTCTAGCTGTGCGCGGAACTCCTCCGTCGGGCAGCGATGGAACTAGGGTTTGATTAATTCACGTTGGGTGTGGGCAAATAATATTGTATTTCATTCATGATCCTTCAAATGATTACATTCTGCCCTATTTATAATACTAAGTCCTAACTTACCGAACAAGAGAATAATATATGAAAAGATACTATGAATCAAAAGATAACTAAATAGAAGATATGGAATATATGGGAAGATATCGTATCAGAAAACGTCCTGCATTTTTATAAAAAAATTTGATTTTGTAATTTCTCTAGTAGAGACTAAAATGATAATCCCTCGGTCCGTAATTAAATGTCCCATTTTCCTCTTTTCATCCGTCCGCCAATTAATGTCGTATTTCACTTTAATTATAATTGATAGGTGGACCCCTCATTCCACTAACTCATTCTACTCACATTTTATTTTAAAATTACTCTCTCCGTCTCGTTTAAGATGACACATTTTTCTTTTTAGTCTGTGACACATTTCGTTTTTTGGAACCTTTCTCTCTCCAATTAATACACCCAGCCACTTTTTTCTCACTTTTATTAAAATATTATCTTTCTTCCTCTCTATATTAATACTTACACCCACCTTTTTCTCTCACCAATTAAACACTTTAACCAATCACTCCTATAGTTTTAGCCCAACTCAGCGAAAATAAATTAATGTCTCAAGAAACAAAAACATAACTTAATTAAAGAATGCAAGATAAAATTATCGTCGTGCTCTGCTGTGAACTTCACGCCTTCTTAGTGCTTTCATTCGGTTCTCATCCTCTGAATTACCTCCATCATGTCATCCACCTATGCTGCCTATTACCATCACCAATTCGACTACCGTCAGCCGCAATTCGCCCACCACCCATCGCAGCCCATATATCAGCCACCACACCATCCGATTGGATCATTAGATCTGCAACAATCCTATCCACAGGATAGGCACTTCCACCCACAATATCATCCTTACCAGGCCCGACAGCCCACTTGTTGGGACCCGCCATGGGTGCGCACGCAGCAGAGTTCTTCGACCTATGATCAGTCGCCGCCTCACGGCCCGTACCTCGCCTATGGTGAAGCGACATACCAGGGTTCTGACCCCAATAATCCTGACCTTATGGCTCGATCGTTCTCCCATGCCCAACTAGCCGCCGTAAACGATTACAACGAGAAATTACGTGTGTATAAATTGGACCAAGCCGCCTTGCTCGCCCGTTTGACCGCTCGGTTTGAGGAGAACACTGATGATGAGAATATAACTGAGGAGAACATTGATAACACTTTCACAATGGTATTGAGTGTGGATGTTCCCAAAGACATTCACGATGTTCCCAACATCGTCACCGATGTTGGCATCAACACTGCTGTCGGGGTAGATGTGAGCGATGAAATTGAACAGGGTGAAGGATCTCAAGACGAGGCATGTGAGATGTCGCTCGCAGAGTCAAGGCCGTGGCCGTTGAACCCCGCTCTACTGACAGCTCCACCATTCCTCAACCAGCAGCCAAATGCTGCCTCCGACGGGCATCCACCGAGCCTCTACTCACCACCTAGCAACCCTAAATTCAGTTATGATTCCCTAGAACTAATTGCTGATGTTACTGTTGCATCAAAAAAACCTTGCCCAATAACTGCAATTGATCAACTACTTGACCGAGATCACGTTGGAGCGGAAGGGGTATTTTTAGATGATGAAGAGAAGGTTGGAATTTTGACAGTAGCGCTAGAGTGCATGCCAACTGGACCGGATTACTGGGCGACAACCTACATTTCTGATGTCAATGCACTTATGATTTATTGTCCACGACGACTGAGATGCTCAACTGATTGGTGTGCATTTGATCCAGGAGGGAATACCCCGCCAAAGTGTATGTTCGTGATGCTTTTCATTGTGTTGTGGGTCCCACCTTGAGGACAATGTGGATTTTAACCGTGGGGGAGTTGATACGAGTATATCCTCGGAAATATCTCCCATATCTTTATTATTATATTATAATATATTTTCCATATAATTGTTATCTTATTCACCAAGTTATGTTATTCATAGGAGTATTATAAATAGGACCTATTGTTATTCTCATTATTCAATCAATGAAATCATAATTATTGTCCTTTATCTTTATTTAGCTTTTCCGTTTATAATTTCCGATTGTCGACAGAGCACGGTTTCTCTGCGACTTTCTTTATCTTTTTTACTTGATAAGGGTCTTTCCCTTATCAATTGGTTCTTTCATTGAGAGCCCAAATGGCTCGGAGTGGTGGCCTGGCAAAGAACCAGCCGTGACGTGGCCGTGACCAACGAGGACGTTGGCCCTTAAAGGAGGGTCGAATGTTACAGACTCAATTCCCACATCGGTTGTGAGAACAACTGATGTGGGTATATGGACTAAATGGGCTCTCTCTCCTAACAGGCTAGTCTTTTGGGATGAGTTCTCCCGTTTGGTCTGTATCATTCTGTAACTTGGCCGGCGTCTTGAGCTTGTCTCTCCGCCTCAACTGCCTTGTTGATGGCGAGCTCTCCTTCCCCCTCACGACCAGTTGCTCCTCCGTGTCCGGCACAACCTCTTCCTCCTGCTCCTCTCGTTCGACTTTCCTACTGGGCTCTGTGTCAGATGATGTAGCCGTGGTCGTAACATAGGGTTTGTAACTATAAATATGAGGACATAAACCATAAAAAAACACCAACATCTATCACTCTCTTATACAGATACTTGCTTCCAAGCATACTGTAAGATGGAAAAATGTTCGCTGCCCGTTCCCGCAATCACGAATGGCAAGAGCTTAGATGAAATTCGTAATTCCGCGAAATTTCATATTTCCATTTGGGGAGACTTCTTTCTCAAATATAAATATATAATTCAGATAACACGGTTGGTATACATATTCTTAACAAAAAAAAAAAATTCATTTGTTAATTTCTTAATTCTCGTGTTTTTTGCGTTACAATGTATAGAAAATTAGTGATGTTGAACAAGAGGAACTCGCAAAGCAGAAAGAAATGGTCAGAAAAATGCTCTCTCAAACACCAGACGATTCAACGTATAAATTAGAACTTATCGATGCGATTCAGCGTCTGGGAGTGGAATATCACTTTGAAAAAGAAATCGGGGAATCCTTGAAATATATTCATGACAATTACAAGCAGCAAATTAGCAAAGACAATGATGATCTACGCTTTGTGGCTCTTCGCTTTCGTCTGCTTAGACGACAAGGTTACAACATCCCATGTGGTAAGATCATGTTCCACTCTTTCAACTTTATTTTGTAGCTATAAATAGAGGATTGAGATATGTACCCTCATATATAGTTCAATTTTGTTAAGATTTTGCTCCACATTAATTGTTTCATAGTTTGACCGGGGTAGATTTTAAGAAATTATTTGACTTTATTAAGAACAGTAGAATGAAAAATTATAGAAATGTGAGTTGTACTTTTACGGTAATGGAGTAATTGTGAGTAGAATGTAACAGTGGAGTATGAGGTCCAATTACCAAATAGAGTGAAATTGAAATGTAACATTTATTGGGGCCGGGCGAAATCGGAAAAATGAGACAATCAATGTGGACAGAAGGGAGTAGTTAATTGCGATAAACTAACACCTTTACTTGAAACAGACGTTCTGTAAATTCACTGGAGATAACGGAGATTACATGGTGTATTCATAATTTTTTTGGATCGTCCCAACTAAAGTGATGCATTTTCTTTTCTTTTTTTTGGCAAAAACCAAATTTTATCTCCCTTAGTACTTTTTTCTGTTTACTTTTTCCTCTCTCATAATTTATTCTCTCTTTGTTTAAGAACTAAACAACATTTCCTATAATCTCGTATCCAAAAGGGGCACCTCACCTGATGCGGGACGAAGGGAGTATCAAATAATGTGTTAAAAAATATAGGTGACCCGATTTTTTGCCATGGGATGATTTTTCGGGCTGATTATGTTGTTGATTTTTAAAGTTGCTACGCATACCAAATTTCATGGTTTTATGACTGAATTCATGGTTTTTTTTTTGCTGATTTCATCGTTTTTTTTGGCTGACCTCGAATCTCTCGGGTTCAAACTTCTCTGGATCTTTCCAATACCTCGGGTCCCTCTGCATGGCCCATATATTTACCAACACCATAGCTCCAGCGGGTATGGTGTATCCATTGATCAAATGTTCCTTGTTGCTATATCTAGGTAGCATCGGACCCGGAGGGTGCAGCCTCAAAATTTCTTTGATCACTAGTTTTAGATATTTCATACTTATAAGAGTGTCCACAATGGGGGAGCCGCGGCCCCCCATTGCAAAGGCCGAGAGCCGGGGCGGTGAGGCGAGAAGCGTGGCTGAGCCACGGCCGCGGCCTTCACGCGGCTGAGCCGTGTGAGCCGCGGCCCTCCCATTGCAAGCGGCGCGAATCGCGGCTGGGCCGCGGAAATTAGTTTTTTTTTTTTTCGAAATTTTGTTATAAATATACACTCTCACTTCCATTTTTTCACTTCATTCTACACTTCAAATCCCTTCATTTTACACTCTCAAACACTACAAAAAATGCAAGGTGGAGATGGTAATTCCCCGGGGTATGGAGACTCGGGATACGGCAACTTCCCCAATCAGACGTGGAGTCCGCACTCGCCCCAATTCCGGGTCCAGCCATCCCAGCAGAGAAACTTGGTTCGCCAACCATCGGGGTTCGGGGACTACCGACCGAATATGGACGCGATCAACAACCCATCCCAGCAATTCCAATCCTCCCAATTCCAATCCTCCCAATTCTAATACTCCCCGTCTCCTCTGTCTGAATCTGATAGATTCACATGGGAACAGTTGATGGGTACACCGGCGACCCCGACATCCGGTAGTGTGGAGATGGAGGCCCCCACCGGGGGGTCGCCGAACCGGCGGTGGTGGGGGGCGAGGTGGCGGCGGGGGAGTGGGAGGCGAGGCGGCGGCGGTGGGAGGCGAGGCGGCAGCGGCGGTGGAAGGCGAGGCGGTGGGGGGCGAGACGGCAGAGAGCATGGGCCCATCGGCCACCGGCGGTGGCCGAGGCGGTGGTGATCGGCGTGGCGAGAAGTACAACGACGACGAATCCCTCGCTGTTGCGCGGGCTTGGGAGGCGGTCACGACGAATCCGGTCATCGGCACGGATCAGACCGACATTTGCTTCTGGAGGCGCGTCCTGACGGTGTACAACGGCTTCAAACCAGAAGGCAGTGCCGGACGTGATGAAGGCCAGATCCGGAAGAAGTTCGGCCGGATCAGTAGCGCTGTGAAGAGGTTCAGGAACATTTACGAGAGACAGCTCCAGAATGCCGAATAAAAAATTATCCAAATTTAATAACATTATTAATCTACTAAAATTTAATAACATTAAATTAAATTAAAAAATAACATTAAAAAAAAGCAAAAAAAAATAACATTTTAGAGGGCCACATTTGGTGGCCCTTTGAATTTGCATTGACTTTTTTACATTTGCCATTACAAAGGCCACATGGGAGCCATAATTGGTGGCCGGGCCACAAATGGTGGCCTTTGAAGGCCACCATTGTGGACACCCTAAAAGGCGTTGTTTTGTTCAAAACTAGAGTTTTATTTCAACACTTGTGGTACTTCAGCTTGTGCTTTGGCCATCGCGCGAGGGTGCCTCAATAGTTCTACCATGGCCAAATCAACAGTTCCTGCTGAAGTATCAATTCCACCGGTAAGTAAATCCTGCACGTTGTAAAAGCCCAATTTTGTTAAAGAAGACGTCAATCAAAGCAAGAATCAACAAAATCAAAGACAAGTTATTACTCCCTCCCTTCCCACGATGAGAATCACAATTTGTCATTTCGATCAGTCCCACGGCCACAATAAAAGTCAACATTTCAATTTTATCATGAATAGTAAGTAGGTCTCACATTCCAGTAACTCACTTCACTCACATTCTATTATAAAATCTATATAGAAAAAGTGTACACCACATTCCACTAACTTTTCCTACTCACTATTTTTTTCATTTGTTAAAACTCGTACCCACACCAAATGTTACTCCTCTAGCGGGATGGAGGGAATATCATTTTCACAAAACAACAATCGAAAAGAGACACTACTTATAGTGGGACAGAGGGAGTGCAATTTAGACATGACTAATCTGGGTTTTTAAATATACCGGCCACCAGTGCTTCAAAACGCATCATAATTCTTGTTGTGCCAACTAAAGATTAGATGACACAAATAGAAACATTCTAAAAAACTAATTTTACCAATTGTGCATTAAAACTCGTGCATTTTTAAAATTTATTATTTTTAGGGCACTTTGGATCTCATACTCCACTCCTCCTACTCCATTCCTACTCCACCTACGCACAACAAAATAAAATAATATTATAATTTTAATAAGTGATGGTGGATTATTTTATTTTGATGTGAGTGTGGAGTAGGAGAAATGGAGTAGGAGATCTGCTCTGTTTTTAGGGGACACAAGGATTAGAAAATAGAGTTGTCTAAAAAGATAAGACTATATTATGTGTTTCTAAATATACCACTAGTGATTTAAAACACATCCTAATTCTTGTTGTGCCAACCAAAAATTAGATGACACAAATGGAAATATTATAAAAAACTAATTTTACCAACTGTGCATTAAAACTCGTGCACCTTCAACGATTAGAAAATAGAGATGTCTACTTACAAACAGCACAGCCTTGATGTTGTGGTTGTCAATTGGAAACTTGAGCTCCTCTTCCTCCTTAACCCTAAGAAACACATCCACCAAATCCTCACCCTCAAACTCCGAATTCCCCAATCTCCGGCCATCCCCGGGTACAATTTTCGCCCGATTTCTCCTATGCCGGTCGATGATATCATCCAAAATCACATCAAGCTTGCGCCGCATCTTCTTCATATACCGCACCTTCCCCCAGCTCAGCGCCGCCGCGATCCTCGACGACGGGAATAGATCCGTGACCTCAAATCCCGCCGCCATATGCAGCGTGTTTCAACTACTTTTCAACTACTTTATCAATTATGCATTAAAACACGTGCTCATACCATATGGCCTATTTCTATGGGTCGCATGGAGTATTATAGTTTAATGTAAAAAGTATAAAAAGATAATAATTGTCTTCCTAACATATTTTTGCTCTAACATTGGGCTGGAAGCGGAGACCCGGCGAGTAGTAGACGGCAGCGACGGTGGAAAAGGCAGTTGGCGGAACATAAGGTGGTGCAAGTTTAGGGTTTTTGACAAAATTAGGGTTTATCATAAGACTGAAGACAATATCCCTTTTTATAGATGTCTACTAAAATGCAAAGAAAAACTCGAATTAGAGCTTATAATTACGCTCACGCTCGACTTAACTACCTAAAAATTAAATACGAATTAGTAAAATACTACTCCCTCCGTTCCACAGTAGATGTCACACTTTCCTTTTTAGTTTGTTACACAAAAGAGGTCACATTTCCCCTTTTGGAAAAAATTCATTCTCACATCAATTATAAAATTATATTTTCTCTCACCACTTAACACACAAAATAGCATCTACTAAAATCTCGTGTCATCTTCCAACTGTGACATCTATTATGGGACCGGGTGATTTGCAAGTGGCAAAACACCCGACCGGGTTTTCTCTCTGGACCCGACTGCTTCTTCAAAACACCCGACCGGGTGATTTGGAAATTGGGAAACACCCAACCGGGTGAACCTACTGGACTTTTCCTCGAAATCTGTCTCGGCTCGTTCAATCTGTTTTCTTCCGTTTCAACCTGTTTTCATCATAAAACTACGACAAAACTCATTAACTCACTAATTAGTGTATGTGTGGGGAAAAACCTATAATAAACACCTTAAATCATCAAAGTCACCATCTAATTACCCACAAAACCATCTTAAACTATGAGTTTGTCAAGAGGGGATTTGCCTCCTGTAGTTACCATGTGGCTCCACCGCTGGTCAGTGGGCCAACCATCCCATTGATATCGATATCGATATCGATATCGATTTGGATTTGAATTTGAATTTGGATTGCACGTTGAGACTTTTGTTTTCGTGTTAATTCTACTCTGATTTGAGAATTTCCTCTTCTCTAATTTTATTGAATCATGGAGCGAACGAGTTTTTTTTCTTTAACGTGAAATAAATTTACATCGACTTTCTATGCCTTTTTTATATGTTAGTTTGTGTGGAAATGAAACCTTGGATGTTCGAATTAGGTATGATAAACTCGAATAAAAAAATGTTTTATTATAGCACAAGCTTAGAGTGGGCCTTGATAGTGCAGGGCTTGGGCCTATATCGTGAGTGGGTTCAGTTAGATTTTTTTAAAGCCCAATAGAATACCAAGTAACCTGTACTCATAATGGGCCAGACTGGCCAGCCCAAACTAGTTCAATTACTAGATTTAGGCGTTAGAAAATTAAGACCAAAATATTAATCAGCCAAACAATACTAAACTTGAGGGTGGAAAATTGAACTTAATTATTCCTCCATCTGGCAATAGAGTACCTTTTAACTATTTTGGACCATCCGAGTCTCATTTAATTATATTTTATTATTAAACAAATATATAAAAATGTAATGATTGATATTTTATTAATTTTTATAACTCATATTTATAAAAACATATAGCATAGAAAAAGGGTCTGTAATTGTTGACGGAATGTGTACTGATTAACTACTTTATAAAAATTAAGTGCTGATTGGACTCAATTCAATTGCACCCTTTATTAAGATTACAATATTATTTAAAAGTACAAACACTATGTAATTGACCAATTGTGGAATTGTAATGTCAATTACGTATACACACATAAAAACCAAATAAGCAGAATACGGATACAACATCTCCATCAGTTTTTTTGAGGATAGTACGGACCAGTTGGTGTGCATTATTCAGAAGATGGAAAGGTCTCTTTATTACATGAAGCTCCAAATCATGATTCATACGGAGTGGCAACCACAAATAATTTTTGTTTTCTTGCAGCTACTAGCCCAAAAATTTCAGTCATGTCCAAATCCTCAGCCCTGACACTTTCTGGAAGCTTCCAATCGAAGTTGTAGAGCAACTGGACTAGAGCCGATTCCACAATAGCCAAGCCGAATGTCATCCCGGGACACCTTCTTTTTCCAGTTCCAAATGGCAAAAACTCTAAATCACCACCTACAAAATCCACACTTTGATCCTCGAATCTCTCAGGCACAAACTTCTCCGGATCGTTCCAATACTTGGGGTCCCTCTGCATGGCCCAATTGTTTACGAACACCATCGCTCTAGCAGGTATGGTGTATCCGTTGATCATGTGTTCCTTGTTGCTAGTTCTAGGTAGCATCGGACCAGGTGGGTGCAGCCTCAGAATCTCCTTGATCACAAGTTTTAGATATTTCATATTATAAGCGACGTTGTTTTGTTCTAACCCGGGGTTTTCTTTCAAGGCTTGTCGTACTTCAGCTTGTGCCTTGGCCATCACTCGAGGGTGCCTTAGTAGTTCTACCATGGCCCAGTCAGTAGCTACCGCTGCAGCATCACTTCCAGCTGTGAACATATCCTGCATATTGTAAAAATCCAATTATGTTAAAGAAGGCATTAGGAATACAAAGGGAAATGAATGGAGTCAAAATTCGTAGAGAGAGTGATAGAGTATTATTGCGTGTAATTAGATGCCCTCTTAGGATGAAATTGTGAAATCATATAATAAAAAAAGAGATAACTAAAACTTAGAAGACAATGGATGGTCACTAATATTGAATAGTAAACAAGCATTTGTCAAGCATACTGAATTCTTGTAAAGGTGTGTTTGGTACCATGAATTTGGGGTTTGAATCCAATAAATTCAAGTCCTAAATTTTAAATTCACCCTTTGGTAGAAAAAAAATGTTTGGATTTGCCAAAGTAAAGATAATGAATCATAAATAGCTGTAAAATTGAGCACCTCCCAAGCACATACTGCACACAAAATCTCTACACTACTCTCAACATGCACACAACACACAATTTTAGAAGTCGCCTCATTTTGCCTTTTTGATATATCCACAAAAGTAGTCTCATTTTTCTGAAAAAAAAAGTTTCTCAACACACATATGCAACCCATTTAAGATTACAATATCTACTTACATATAATACAGCCTTGATGTTGTGGTTGTCAATTGGGAACTTGAGCTCCTCTTCTTCCTTAGCCCTAAGAAACACATCCACCAAATCCTCACCCCCAAACTCCGAATTCCCGCCTCGATTTCTCCTATGCCGGTCGATAATATCATCCAAGATCACATCGAGCTTGCGCCGCATCGTCCTTATGCGGCGCAGCTTCCCCCAGCTCAGCGCGGCGGCGATCCTCGACGACGGGAACATATCCACGATCTCCAACCCCGTCGCCATCTGCAGCGAGTCCGACATCATCTTCATCAGCGTTTTGTTATCTTTGCAAACGCCGCCGAAGGACGCACGGAAAGTGATAGAGCTCGACAAGGAGAAGATCTTCTCCGTCAGATTCACGGAGCTTCCAGAAGATTCGCGCAAGGAATTGACCAATTGGTTTGACTCGTCTAGCCGGATGGATTGGTACAAGCGCACCATTTTGGGGCTGAGAAGGTCGATGATGCAGAGCTTCCGCATCTGGCGCCAGTAGTCTCCGTAGGGGCAGAAGACGATGTTGCTGCTGTTGTACCACATGATCTCCGCGGCCACGTTCTGTGGCCGGCTGGCGAAGCTAGGGTCGAGATCTTTCAGCATTTGTTTCGCGATATCTGGAGACGAGACGACGATGGCGTTGCACTCGCCGAGCTTGAGGTGCATCAGGGGGCCGTGTTTGTTGGAGAGGTCTCTGAAGCAGCGGAAGGGAGGGTTGCTCATCTGGTGAAGGTTTCCGATTATAGGAAGTTTTCGGGGGCCGGGTGGAAGCCGTTTCATTAATTTGCTATTTTGGGATTTCTTCTTCCCTTCATTGAAGAGGAAGAAGAAGATTGCAGGAAGAATGAGAGCAGCAAAGGCTGTAATCAGGTGAAACATGTTTAGTTTTTGATGGAATAATTGGAGAGGATAGATTGGTGCTATTTATACACAACTTTACTATTTTAACAGTACTTCGTCCGTCCGTCCCTGAAAATTTGTCACATATTTCTTTTTTTGTCCGTCCCTAAAAATTTGTCACCTTTCACTTTTACCATTTTTAGTAGTGGATCCTACATTCCACCAACTTATTCACACTCACATTTTATGATAAAACTAATATATAAAAATAGGACTCACATGTCACCAACTTTTTCAACCACTTTCTATTACATTTCTTAAAATCCGTGTCGGGTCAAATTGTGACGAATTATTAGGGATGAAGGGAGTAGTAATTAGTAAACATATGCAGAGTACTATATATTTTGTACTATTTGACTGAATATTCCAAAAATATCGTATGCTACTCCATCCATCCTACTTCAAGTGAGACGCTCATGATTTAAGAAAATTGATGTTTAGTGGTTACGTGATTTTATAAACTCCATTCGTCCCACAGGAATATGCATTTTTCCAATTTTGTAAACTCTTTTCATTCCAATGATGCGAGACTCATTCTCCACTAATAATACACCCTCCACCCCTGAGAAGATGACCCCATCCCGGGACGGCACAAGATTTTATGCATATTTATTTTAAAGGGTTTAAGAAGAGAGAGAAAGTTGTTGGGTATTTAAAAGTATGAGATATGAATAAAGTAAGAGAGATAAAAGATTGTAAAGTGTTTAAAAATATGAGAGATACCAAAAGTAAGAGAGAGAAAAGGTTGTTGGGTGTTTAATAGTTTGAAAGATGAATAAAGTAAGAAAAAGAAAAGATAATTGAATATTTTAATTATTTCCTAAATAAGAAAGGGGTCATTTTGATTGAGACAGACAAAAAAAAAAATGGGTCGTCTTTAGTAAGATGGAGGGAGTATTTTAATTATCTTTTATCTCTACCTCTCTCTTATTTTATCAATTTTGCATTAAAATACGTACCGAATCCAAAGTGCATATTTATTGGGGATGGAGTGAGAATTGTTTTTTGGCAAAAAAAAAAAACTCACTGGCAGTAGAACAACACAAAAGAAAATAAGAATTGGACAGAGGAAGTACGAGGTAAGCACATGCAAAGTTCTTTCAAGCTTCTGGATGAATTTGAATATGGAGTATACTTTATTGTAAAGTCTATTTTAAGAAAAATGGAAGTCTATTTTTATATATTAATATTATGATAATTGTGAATCAAATGACTTATTGAAATATACGATCTATTTATCAATTATAGAAATCCTTCTGTTTCTTGTTAGTTTAGATAAGACTGTTAATGAAGGTCGTATAAAAAATGACAAAATGAGACAATAATAGAGATAGGAGGGAGTAAAAGTTTATTATACATAATATATTATGATTAACAATTTTAACAACAAAAACATATACTGCTGTATAGTTTGAAGTATTTGATTGAATATTTCAAAAATATCGTGTGTTACTCTTTCCGTCTCACCTCAAATGAGACGCTCCTTTAGAACATATGATTTAAGAAAAAAAATATTTAGTAGTTACGTGGAAAGAATAAAATAAGATTGAGAATAAAGTAGAAAAAATAATAAAATATATGAGAGTAAAAGTGTTAGTTTTTGCCAAAAAAATACGAATTGGATTGAGGAAGTACAAGGTAAGCACATGCAACGTTCTTTCAAGCTTCTAGATGAATTTGAATATGGACTATTCTTTATTGTAAAGTCTATTTTAAGAAAAATGGAAGTCTATTTTTATACTAGATTAATATTATGATAATTGTGAGTCAAATGACTTATTGAAATATATGATCTATTTATCAATTATAGTAATCCTTCTGTTTCTTGTTAGTTGAAATAAGACTATTAATGAAGGTCGTATAAAAAATGACAAAATGAGACAATAATAATGATAGGAGGGAGTAAAAGTTTATTATACATAATATATCATGATTAACAATTTTAACAACAAAAACATATACTACTGTATAGTTTGAAGTATTTGATTGAATATTTCAAAAATATCGTGTGTTACTCTTTCCGTCTCACCTCAAATGAGACGCTCCTTTAGGACATATGATTTAAGAAAAAAAAAATTAGTAGTTACGTAGAAAGAATAAAATAAGATTGAGAATAAAGTAGAAAAAAGAATAAAATATTAGAGAGTAAACGTGTTAGTTTTTGCCAAAAAAATACGAATTGGATAGAGGAAGTACAAGGTAAGCACATGCAACGTTCTTTCAAGCTTCTAGATGAATTTGAATATGTACTAGTCTTTATTGTAAAGTCTATTTTAAGAAAAATGGAAGTCTATTTTTATATATTAATATTATGATAATTGTGAGTCAAATGACTTATTGAAATATAAGATCTATTCATCAATTATAGTAATCCTTCTGTTTCTTGTTAGTTTAGATAAGACTGTTAATGAAGGTCATATAAAAAATGACAAAATGAGACAATAATAGAGATAGGAGGGAGTAAAAGTTTATTATACATAATATATCATGATTAACAATTTTAACAACAAAAACATATACTGCTGTATAGTTTGAAGTATTTGATTGAATATTTCAAAAATATCGTGTGTTACTCTTTCCGTCTCACCTCAAATGAGACGCTCCTTTAGGACATATGATTTAAGAAAAAAAATATTAGTTGTTACGTGGAAAGAATAAAATAAGATTGAGAATAAAGTAGAAAAAATAATAAAATATTAGAGACTAAAAGTGTTAGTTTTTGCCAAAAAAATACGAATTGGATTGAGGAAGTACAAGGTAAGCACATGCAACGTTCTTTCAAGCTTCTAGATGAATTTGAATATGGACTATACTTTATTGTAAAGTCTATTTTAAGAAAAATGGAAGTCTATTTTTATGTATTAATATTATGATAATTGTGAGTTAAATGACTTATTGAAATATATGATTTATTTATCAATTATAGTAATCCTTCTGTTTCTTGTTAGTTGAGATAAGACTGTTAATGAAGGTCATATAAAAAATGACAAAATGAGACAATAATAGAGATAGGAGGGAGTACATGTTTCTTATACATAATATATCATGATTAACAATTTTAACAACAAAAACATATACTACTGTATAGTTTGAAGTATTTGATTGAATATTTCAAAAATATAGTGTGTTACTCTTTCCGTCTCACCTCAAATGAGACACTCCTTTAGGACATATGATTTAAGAAAAAAAAATTTAGTAGTTACGTGAAAAGAATAAAATAAGATTGAGAATAAAGTAGAAAAAATAATAAAATATTAGAGAGTAAAAGTGTTAGTTTTTGCCAAAAAAAATACGAATTGGATAGAGGAAGTACAAGGTAAGCACATGCAACGTTCTTTCAAGCTTGTGGAAGAAGTTGAATATGGAGTATAGTTTAATGTAAAGGCTGTGACTGAAACAAGTTATAATATTTTTTTTACACTCAATATTTGCTTCCAGCTTTCGTTGACGACAATTGGATTAATTTTTGTTCGTTGCTAAAGCATTTATATCTATAATAAACAATTATAAATAGATAATAATTGTGTACCTAACATATTATTCCTCATAAAATTTTGCGGTGGTAAAGGCAATTCGACTAAAATTAGGGTTTATCGTATGAATGAAGACAATATCCCTATTTATAGATGTCTAGTAATCATGTTTTGTTCGACTATCTTCTGCAATTCAGGAAATATTCCATATAATTATCATCTATTTCTCTACTACACAAAAATTCGTCAATGTGAATTGTGAAACTTGTGTTATGAAAAGATATTTTGAATCTAGTTAAATTCAAAATTGTAATCTTATAGTATAACTTTTCTTAATTTTCGGTTACTCCTAAAATGACTAACGGGATACAATTTGATTTTGACAAATTTAACTCTTTATTAATATTACATGTTGCTTCTATTATTAGCCTATTAGGTGAGATATTATCTTAACCGTTGGTTTTAAAATTTTATGAATATACCAGCTATGACAAAATAACTCAACATTTTGAATTTTCTCTTCTCCCTTATTTATTATCGGATAAAATATTCCTACACTAATTTTCTTATCCCTTTCTTAACTTTCTACTTGTAAAAATTGTAGTAGTAGTTTGTTTAGTAATGAGATTGATGTGTGGAAATTTGGACGTCAGACTTGACCACAATTACCACTTAATGATACTCCCTCCGTCCCACATAATTTGACCCAGTTTTCCATTTTGGGTCGTCCCACTTTGACTCATTTTACTTTTACCATTTTTGGTAGTGGACCCCACATTCCACTAAGACCATCAGCAGTGGGGCGCCCTAAGGCGCGCCCTATGGCGCGCCACGTCAGCATTTTTATCCTCCTCCTTCTCCACCTGCAGTGGGGCGCCCTAAGGCACGCCATATGACGCGCCACATCATCATTTTGTTGTTTTGTTTAATTAATTTAACTGTTTTCAAATAACACGTAACGAGTAAAAAAACGACTAAATAACAAGCGGTGAAGTTTTAATAATAAAAAAAATACACCATTCAACTAAAAAAAGAAAAAAACTAAGTCGGACCAATTCCCAACTTCCTACGCAACTCATCGAGTAAGGCAAGGAGATACTCGGCTTGTTCGGGGTCGGTGCACTTCTTGAGGGCCTTGTGCGTCTGCAACATCGTCCTTGCCATCGACGTTGTAGCTAACGACGCAAACGCGGTGGCATCGTCCGCGTGCCATCGTCCGCGGCCTTCACAATGGGGCGGACGATGTCGCGGACGATGGCCATCGTCCGCGACGTCCGCAATGGAGCGGACGATGGCCATCGTCCGCGACATCGTCAATGGAGCGGACGATGGCGCGGACGATGGCCATCGTCCGCGGTTTAAGTCGCGCCCGAACCATAGGCCGCGACTATCGTCCGCGGCCTATGCCACACACCCACAGTGGGGGCGGACGATGAATGGCGCGGACGATGCGTGCCATCGTCCGCCCATTGCGGATGGCCTAACTCATTTCTACTCACATTTAATTATAAAACTAATATATAAAAGTAGGACACACATTCCACTAACTTTTTCAACTTACTTTTCATTATATTTCTTAAAACCCGTGCCCGGTCAAAGTGTCCCAAATTATGTAGGACGGAGGGAGTATCTATAATTCAAGAAAGGTCAATTAATCCATTCTTTATGTCGGATTCACTGTATTAGTTTTATTAAATTACAACATACACCAACCGCTGTGCTAAAATAATGTGTGTTCAATATTCTTGTGGTAAATTAATAAAACTAATACGACCAAAAAAAAATTAATCAATTGACCATTCTTGAAGTTCCAAATTTCCACGCATCAATTCAAATTAATCAAATTTGCTAGTAGAATAATAGTCTAGTCAAATGAGTTAGTTGTCTAAACCGTTAGTAATTCTTATAAGCGGGTGAATGTCTTTATCGTGAAGGAAAAGAAAACGAGCTCAGAAATTTTAAAAGCCGGATCGGTGGACGAACCGGCATAACTACTGGTTCACGGTTCTACTGGTTTGAGCCATTCTATGCTAGAGCAAGAAAAATATTGGTTAAAGCCCTAAGCATAGCTTCCATTGTTGAGGACACATATGAATATGCAACCCTAGATGAACTACAGATCCTCACAGACACTGTTGAACGGTTCAATATCATTTTTCAATTAAATTTTCCTCGTTTAAGAAATTTTTTTTGATCTAATAATATTCTTGTTCTCTCATTTTTTTTATTTTTTATTTCGAGTTCCAGTTGGGATGTAAATGAGACTTTGAAGGATTTGCCACCATACATCCAAATGTGCTACAGAAGCCTTATTGACACATATGTTGATTTTGAAAATGAGCTTGAGAAGGATGAATCCTACCGATTTCAATATGCAATTCAAGACGTATTTAATCTTGTCCCTAGCTATATATTGCTCCCTCTGTCCCCCCTCAAGTGATTCATAATTGTTTTGGATCGTCCCAACTAAAGTGATGCATTTTCTTCTTTTTTTTTTTGGCAAAAACCAACTTTTATCTCCCTTAGTACTTTTTCTGTCTATTTTTTCATGTCTCATAATTTATTCTCTCTTTGTTTAAGAACTAAACAACATTTCCTATAATCTCGTATCCGAAAGGAGATTGGGGAATTCTGAGTTTGGGAGTGAGGATTTGGTTGATGTGTTTCTCAGGGCCAAGGAAGAAGGCCAGCTCCAGTATCCAATTGATGACAACAACATCAAGGCTGTTTTGTTTGTAAGTATATATCTATATACTCTCTATTAATGGAATTGATTTAATTTACAAAATAGTAATACTAATGTGTATTTAATAAAATACAGGATATGTTCACTGCTGGAACTGATACGTCAACATCAACTGTTGATTGGACATTGGTTGAGTTATTGAGGCACCCTCGAGTGATGGCTAAGGTACAAGCGGAAGTAAGACAAGCCATGAAAGGGAACAATGAAGAAAGCACCAATATGAAATACCTAAAACTGGTGATCGAAGAGGCTGCACCCACCGGCTCCGATGCTGCCTAGAGCTTGCATCGACGAGCACGTAATCGATGGATACACCATACCGGCTGGATCAATGGTGATGGTAAACATTTGGGCGATGCAGAGGGACCCGAGGTATTGGAAAGACCCGGAGACGTTTGAGCCCGAGAGATTCGAGAATGAAGAACTGAGTTTCCTGGGTAGTGATTTTAAGTACATGCCATTTGGAATTGGGAGAAGAATATGCCCCGGGACGACGTTCGGTTTGGCCGCCGTGGAGTCGCCGTTATCCCAATTGCTCTACCACTTCGATTGGAAACTTCCAGAAGGTGTCAAGGCTGAGGATTTTGATATGATTGAAAATATTGGAAATACAGCTTCAAGAATACAAAATTTACATGTGGTCGCCACTCCATATGAGAAGCTATAGTAAGGAATTGTAATACTTTATTTGTAGAGTCGAAGACTCTTTCAAGGGTTTTTCTTTTCGGTTCATGATTTCCCTTGATGCTTTTATTTGAACCGATAGGATTAGATGATTTCCTTTTTATAGAGAATAAAGTTACATTTGTCCAAAATTATATTTTGTTCCTACACATTAAGCTTGTTAGATTATGGTTTCAAATAGTAGCATGTTTTGGGCCATATTAATTATCCTTTATTGAAACTAAGCTACTCATCTCATCTCTCGAATGTTATAGCAAACCCAACAACAAACAAACGAGAGTGACTCAAATTAAAGAAAATAAGCACAAGGATAGTAAAAAACTTTTACAAGAGCCAAGTATAGATTATAATCGACCAAAACCAACAGATTTCTTCTTGGAGTCAAAACAGTCTTGGTATATCACTTAATTTTGAACTTTAGTCTTTTATTAGTAATCTATGATAGAGTTTTATATGCATGCAAAATTATTAAGTTACGTTGGATATGGGGCAATTACCCATGATCAAAACAAAAGAAGTAGCACAAATTGATGATGTCAATACAAAGAACAAATCCGGGCTTTATTTTTTTAGCACATTAGCTAGCCTTCATTTATTTAGGTAATCTTTTATTGAAAAAGCTTGATAATGCTGCAACATTCGTATCTTTAAATTGGCACGGCCTCGATGAGCAACATCTTCACCCATTCTTTAGCTTTGTTGGGATCGGTATAGCAATCCCCGTTGGAATAAATAAGTTAGGCGGCTCGAGCAAGATTGATAACGCGCATGAGGATTGGCATGGATGCGGGTGTCAGCTCAAGGCATTCTTGATTCATATCCTTCCATGCATTCTTCATTCGTTGTCTGATTTGAGCACGAGCATCAACCTCCGACATACCATATTGCCTCATGTAACAATGTATGATGAGGGTTTCTCCTCATACTGCACTAGAAAGAAAATAATTAAAGTAGTGTTAGTGGATAGTGGATCCATGTAACATTATATTAAAGAGGGTTTCTCCCCATATACTACACGTGAATAAACACATAAAATCTGTGAATAAAATATACTAATATGTACATATATATACACTGATACACACGACATACCTCATCTCTGACTAAGTCATCCAATAATCGAGCCAATAACGCTGATGCTCGATCTATTAGAGGTTCGTTTACGATCCAGTCGAAATCTTTTTTGGTAACTTGATCATCTCCCATACCAACCAAAGAAGTTGTGGAAAGCATCATGTAACCACCGGATACTACGGACACCTTCAAATACTCTTCTAGTGTTGGAATATAATTATATAACCATTTCACCTCCTCAAAATATGACACCAATAACGTTTTCATCTGCAAATAATTTTGAATTTTAAAAACCAAATAATTAATTATTTGTGCATAACAAACTCATTGAATAAAATGGGCGGATGAATTAATACCTCTTGTTTTGCATATTGGACGCGGTATGATTCTCCCGTTTTCGCCATTTCATCTTCGATTTCAGTGTATGTTTTGATAAGGCTTCTGTATAGCATTTGGATGTATGGTGGCGAATCCTCCAAGGTCTCATTAACATCACAACTAAAATAAATAACAAAAATTCATTTTGTTAAGTCAAATTTATTAAAAGAACTTAATAAAAATTGATATCTCACCGTTGAATAGCATCTGTTAGAATCCGTAGTTCGTCAAGGGTTGCATATTCATATGTATCATCGGCGATGGAAGCCATCGAAATGCATTTCAGTAGTATTCTTCTTGCTTTAGCATAGCATGGCTCGAAGAATACTCCTAACACCCACTAGTACAATTCAGCAATCCTGTCTCTTGCATGCGGCATTTTATTCGCTACGTCCAATTTCTTCCACCACCTATTTAAATTAAAATGTAATCAAATTAGAAATATAATTTAAATGAAATCACAAAATTTCAACATAAGTACCTTGTAGCATCACTGAGCTCTCTCTGGTGCATCTTCTGCAATAGGTTGAAATCCAATTTTGCAAAATTCAGAAGTATTTCATTATGTGACTCGTCTTCTTGGTATGCAGATATGAACTTTCTGGCACCCAATCTCGTGAGACTCCAACGGTTTGGCATCTCCAGAGCTTCATTGACACGTTTAGAGAGAGAAACATCATCCAGTTTGTGGAGTGAAGCATGAAGATGAGACGAACAAAACTCAATTGCATTGTCCAGAATCCCCTCGTCGTGTGTCAAAAGATGCGCCGCCTCATACAAGTTCAGCAATCCTTCAACATCGTTTTGCAACGACGCCTCATAATTTCCTTCACTGTCAGTGAATTTGCAAAACACATCTGTTAAAGTAAAGCTGCTAATTAGTAATCATAGTATATCTCTAAACTAAAATTTAAAGGGCTAAGCAATCTTACCACATGGGAAGTTGTAGCCTTGTTGTCTAAGCAAACGAAAGCGAAGAGCCACAATGCGTAGATCATCACTGTCTTTGCAATTTTGCTGCATGTAATTGTCATGAATATATTTCAAGGATTCCTCAATTTGTTTTGTGAAATGGTATTCCACTCCCAGGCGCTGGATCTCATCGATGAGTTCCAGTTTACGCGTTGAATCGTCTGGAGTTTGAGAGAGCATTTCTCTGACCATTTCCTTATGCTTTTCAAGTTCGTCTTGTTCATCATCAGTGATTTTCTACACAAATATAAGTACATTAGAATCATAACATAGTACTAATAAATACTCCCTCCATTTCACTATAGTTGAGTCATTTTTCCATTTCGGGAAGTTTCTTCATAGTTGAGTGATTTCATATATGGTAATTTTTTTCTCTTTCTTACTTTACTCTCTCTTACTTTATTCTCTCTACTTTATTCACTTTATACTTTATTCTCTCTACTTTTTCCTCTCTCTTACTTTTTAACTATTTATTTAACACACCCAACATCCCTTTTTTAGACTTCGTGCCCAAAAGTTCCGCCTCAACTATAGTGAAACGGAGGGAGTAACAATTAATGTTCCGTAATAAGATATATACCGTGTTATTGGAATCATATTTGAGAAAGAAGTCTCCCCAAATGGAAGGATGAAATGTCGCAGATTTACGAATTTCATCTAAGCTCTTGCCATTCTTCATTGCAGAAACATGTGGTGCACACATTTCCATCTTACCCTATTTATGTTTCTAAGAAAATGTTTGTGTGAGTGAGAAAGATAGCTTGAAAGATTGCAGATGGCTTGGTGTTTGATTTGAAGAATGTGAAGGTATTTATAGGTCTTCGTAGGTGCAAACTCTACTCAAGAATAACTTTTTCATTGCTTAGTTATATTAATTTTCCTTTTAGAAAATTAATGCTTATTTTTATCATGTTTCTTTCTTGGCTAGCGGTAGTTTTTTGGCGTTCTTTCTTATTAATTTATCAATAAATTAGGTGCATGTGTAAAGCTCTGGTTGTTTTATTTGTTTCATTGTTTGCCTGGTGCTTTTTGGCGTTCCATGCCTTAATTTTTTATATGTGTACATGTCTCTATCGGAGCATTATAGTATTATTTAATTGTCAGGTGTTTATTTGGGGTCCAGCTCCATCTTAGGCCATCCACAACGCTGTTCCTATACCGTTCCTATACCGTTCCTTAAACCACTATTTGAGGGCCCCACTGTACTTTTTTACTCCATTCCTTAACTAAGGAACGGAACCTGCAACCCTCCGTTCCTTAACCGTTCCTTAACCGTTCCTTAAATTACTATTCATTCTATTTCAATTTTTATTTTTATTTCCAACTAAATTAAATTAAATAAACACACTTTATTAAAAAACAAACATACTTTATTAAAAAACAAACATACTTCATTAAAAAACACACAATATTAAAAAAAATTACAACTTAAACGTGGGAAAATAAAAAAACTACTCCGCCGGCGAATCATCCTCCGGAGGCGGTCGAGGTTTAGGGGGAGGGGGAAGACCAAGTAGTCCTGCCATATGCACAATTCCGTTCCACCAGGCCGTGTATTGGGCGTACGAGAAGCGGGAAGTGTCCGCCATTGTGGCGGTTATGTACGCCACCATAAGTGTGTTCGAGCCTCCTTGTGAGCCCGATCCCGAGACCGACTGGCTTGATTCTCCTCGGCCCTTCCTCGCTCTAGCCGCTTTCGCCGCCTTCGTCCCTTGCGGACGACGGCGCCCACGGCTAGATCCCTCGTACTCGGCGGCCGTAACCCCAACCTCCTGCGTGCCACGATCACTGGGCGCATCGGTGTCACCAGACGAGTACTGGCCGCTCGTCGTGTGCTTCGTCCGCTTTGAGGTTGATCCCGAGCTGGAGCGGACACCACCGGCCCACCTTTCCTCGTCCTTGACGAGCTGCCAAATATCAACATATTTGAACTGTACACCGGTGTCCTGGTGGAAGGCGCGCATAGCCGCCCTCAGTATGTCGGCGCCCGAAGCTCCGCTTTGGTAGTGCGCCGCTTCGGTGGAGTAGATCCCGCAGAATTTTTTGACCTGTAAATCGACTCGGCCAAAGTGAGCACGAAGCATTGTATATTTGCGCTTCCGGGCCCCTTTCGGCTTAGTCTCGTGGTAGACATCACGGACCTTTTCCCAGAAGCACTTGGCGGCTTGTTGGTTGCCGACGATGGGATCATATGAGACGGTGAGCCAGGCGGTGTACACCGCCTTTGTTTCTTCGTTGGTGTAGGGATGCCGGCCCAGATCCTCCGGCTCCTCCTCCTCATCCTCCTCGGGTGCCTCAGACGCAGCCCTGTAGCTTCCACCGCCTCGGCCTCCTCCCTGAGTGGGTTCAACGGGGATATCCTCCCGAATCTGGGACAAACCCTGGGAAAGCCGCGAGCCGGAGCCTCGAGCGTAGGCATCCACATCGAAAGTGGGTGGTTGGTACCCACCCGGCGTCGCCGACCCCTGCGTGCCCGGCGTCGATGACCCAGAACCACCAAGTGTGTTGTACATGGTCTCCCAATCGCCGAACGCGTTGAGATCCCACCCTCCGGCGCCGCCACCACCGTAATTGCCGTCGCCGGACATTTTTTGAAGAGATAGAATATGAAAATTGGAGAGAAATTGATGTTGATGTAGGAAGAATAGATGTGTAGTTGTGTATAAAATGAATGAATTAGGTGTATTTATAGAATAAGAAAATAAAAATAAAAATTAAAAAAATTAAGAAAAAGTTAAAAAAAACGGTAATGTTACCGTTTAAAAAAAAAAAAAAATTTTAAAAATTCGATTTTTATAAAAAAAAAAATAATTATTGCGTCATTGCTGACGTGTCCCACTCGCGGGCCGGCGAGTGGGAAGCACGCACGCACGGGGATCGGCCACGTCGCCCAGGCGCGTGGCGGCTTGTTCCGTGCCGCGTTACGTGCCGTCGGCACCCGGCACGGAATGGGAACGAGACGGGAGCGGAATGCAGCGCCGCAACGCGTTCCGCGGCGAAACCGTTCCGGCGGAACGGCACGCGGAACGGTTTCGGCACGCGTTGCGGGTGCTCTTATTGACTGTGTTATTATCATCCAAATAACTAAATGTGTTTTTATTAGTTCTTGTTCGAACCAAATTTATATGTATAGCAAAGAACATATTTAACCACAAGATTTTATAATCTAATGGGCAATAAATTGTCACATTTTAGGAGAAAATTTTTGGAAAAAAAATAATAATAAAAAATAAAAATTATTATTATTATTATTAATAATAAATCGTTTAGGGTTGTATTAGACAATCAAATATTTTGTTAGTTATGATAAGTCTAATGATTATGTACATTCAATGTTGTAACGCAATGCCTGATGAAGTATCATCAATATTATATTAATCGTATCAACTTCCCCATAGTTGAAATACACATTGACGTCTTCATGGTAGAAATCAGAAACGTTGTCTTCTTTCCTATTATTTCGATCTCCATTTGCAACCAAAATTGCATAATCTGATTGAGTGAAATCAGTAAGAAGGTTTTCTTCGAAAATATTGAGATTGACCCCAAAGAATGATTAAGAGCATCTCCAATGCTGGCGGACGTCAAATAGCCGTCAAATAGCCTTCACACTGCCACATCATCAGCACTACAATTCTCCTGCCACATCAGCTTGCCACATCAACTGGACATCAAATAGCCATCAAATAGCCTTCACACTACCTATCCACATCACTAATAACAATTATATAATTTAATTTACAATTGTATCAACATACATAATTTAATTTACGAGACAAATACGGAAAATTCGAATAATAATATTAAAATTTAAAAAGTACATTACTTTTAAAAAAAAGTACAACAATTTAAAAAAATTACAAAAAGTAAAAAGTACATTAATTTAAAAAAGTAAAACAAAATCACTCATCGCCGCCGTCCTCGTCTCCGTCGTCGCCCAACGCTTCTTCACTGCCGTCGCCGCCGCCTCCGTCGCCACCTACGCCGCGGCTATTCCCGTCGGTGTCCCTCCTCATCGCCTCCAGTTCTTCACGCTGGCTCTGGAGCAATACGCGAAGAAAATCCTTCACCTCGGGGTCCACCGCCGCTTGGAAGTCGGCTAAGGTCTTCACCATTTGAGCGCGCGTTTGTTGGCGCGCGAAGAATTTGAGCTCCTCGGTAGACCTGCCGAGGGGGGATGCCGAATGGACATCCTGGGAACTCGGTGTGCCCCCCCTCGCAACCTGCTGCGCCCGCCTTTGCCCAACCGGGCGAGGTCGGCGACCGAACGACCGAGGAGTCGGGACCTCCTGGGCCGTCTCGGGGAGGTCTGACGAACCACCGCTGCTGCCGCTATAATCTCCGGTATAGTTCAGTCTCTGCCTCTTCGGCCAGCCAGCGTCGACGCCTGCCCGGAATTTCTCCGACTCGTTGAGCACAACGTAGCAGTTCCAGTAGGTGAACTCATAGTACTTCTTATCCGGATCGGGGTAGGCTCTTTCCGCAATCCTCCTGCAGTCTTCCTCTGTTTGGCCACTGGTCTGCATGCGGAGGGCGTTGGCGTACAAACCCGAAAATCGAGAGACGCCAGCCCTGATTCGGTCCCAGCACTTCCGGACCTCCTCCCCGGTGCACGGTCTCCCTTCAGGGCAAAATGCCCTGTAGGCTGCAGCTATCTTCGCCCACAAGTTGACGATCCTCTGGTTGTTTGAAACGAGAGGATCGTCGCAAACACTCACCCACGCCTTGGCAACCGCAACGTTCTCCGCGTCCGTCCACTTCCTCCGGCCCCGGATTTCGGCGCGGGGCTGCGACGACTCGCCGACCTTCTTCGCCTTGCCCTTCTTCTTACCCCGCCCTACTCCCTGGCTTTGAATGAGAGTTTCAGAAACGTCGTTAATATCAAAACCCAAGTCCGCTAAGGAGAAGGTCTCCGAATACTGTGCATCCGTTGGGGTCGATGTGTGCGAAGAACCGGTGGAAAAATCAAAAGTCGGCCGATAGGCGTTGTCCCCCCCGTGCGTCGCCTGCGACTGTGGAATCATATGTTGCGCCGGTGGCATCATCTGCTGCGCCGGTGGCTGCATGCCGGGTGCCCACCCCGGCATCATCTGCATAGGGGGCTGCATGCCGGGTGCCCACCCCGGAATCATCTGCTGCCACGGGTACACGTTGTAGTACCCGCTCATTGGAGGCCAACCACCTCCCCCAGGAGCCGGGGAAGTATGGGACCCTGCCCCGGGAGTCGGGGCCGTCTGAGACCCTACACCGGGAGGCGGGGGAGTCTGAGACCATCCCCCGGGATTAACTGGAGTACCTTCGTAGTTGTTCTCCATTGCTCGTTATTGATCTTGTACAGAAAGTAAGGTAGAGAGAGAGTACTCGTTAAAACAAGTGGTGCGAATGAAAATGAGGTTCAACGCGCGTATATATTGTGTTTTGCGAAAAAAAAAAAAAATATTTAAATCCGACGCCGGTTTGGCGCCGATCCGGGAGCCACAATGGCGCCCGTGAGGATCGGCGTGGGAACCGGCGTCAGCGCGGGAATCGGCATGGCGACGCCGATTTTGACGCCGATTTCGCCCACGCCGGTTCCAATGGTTCGGCGTCAAACCGGCGTGGGCGAAAAATCGGCGCTCCGGTGGTGACGCCGACCATTGGAGATGCTCTAAGGTGGTTCCTGCAAGGAGACATATGCAGTCACAATACTGTTCTCGGTTATTGCCTTGAAGAGCATCTACGACGAATCGTCGTCGTTCTTGATAACACCGTTGTTGGTGATGTCCAGTGTTGTTGTGTTGGATTGGCATTGGGGCAATGATGAAACAAGGAAACAACTAGCTCTTGCAGTTGAATCCACACATCTAACAACTGACGACGCATGGCCGCACTCTCACGATGCATGGGCTCAAACTTTATATATATCATATACTCCCTCCATCTTCTCAAAACCTAGACCTGACACATTTTTCCATTTCAGAATATCTGCCATTTAAAGACTCAATTACTTCTTTTTCATTTTTAGTAAGTAGTCTTCATACTCCACTGACTCATTACATTCACATTCTACTATTGAATTAGATTTTCAACAAGATGAGGGGTTTTTTTCTTAATTCTCGTATATTATAGCCAATAAATTATCGGTCACATGGAGAGGACTGCAACAGATTAAATCACCATTACCAACATATACACGAAATTAAGCTATAACCGATGATAATAGAAATGATGCTTCCCGGCGAGGTTAGGTGATAATACACAGGGAATTCTTATTATTGATGATTCCAAACTGATACAGAGGAAATGACCTAATTCTATGGGTTCAAGAAAAAGCATCGAGGGAAAAGAACCGGAAAGAAAAACCCTCGAAGGAGTCTTTGACTCTGCTAAAAATAGTAAATATCACAATTCCTTTCATTCCAAGTTACTTATCAGCTACTTGTACGGAGTGACGATGACGGACAAATTTTGTTTTCTTGTAGCTGTTATGCCCACATTTTCAGCCATGTCCAAATCCTCCGGCCTGACACTCTCTGGAAGTTTCCAGTCGAAGTTGTAGAGCAGTTGGACAAGAGCCGACTCGGCAGAAGCCAAGCCGAACGTCAGCCCAGGGCACATTCTTCTTCCGAATCCAAACGGCAAGTATTTAAAATCTCCACCAACAAAATTCAGATCTTCAGATTCGAATCTCTCGGGCTCAAACCTCTCCGGATTTTCCCAGTGCTCCGGGTCCCTCTGCATGGCCCAAATATTTACCATCACCATAGATCCGGCCGGTATGGTGTATCCTTCGATCACGTGTTCCTCGTTGCAAGCTCTAGGCAGCATGGGAGCCGGAGGGTGCAGCCTCAGAGTCTCTTTAATCACCAGTTTTAGATATTTGAGATTGTTGATTGCTTCATTGTTCTGTTCCATGGCTTGTCTTACTTCAGCTTGAACCTTGGCCATCACTCGAGGATTCCTCATCAATTCCACCATGGTCCAGTCAATAGCTGCCGCTGAAGTATCAGTTCCAGCTGTGAATACATCCTGCATCCATTTTTTGTCAATTGATTGAATTTAAGTAGAGAGGAGAGTATAGACATATAGTACTAATAGTGTCATTTCCTATTTACTTACAAATAAGACAGCCTTGATGTTGTGATTATCAATAGGAAACTTGAGCTCCTCTTCTTCCATAGCCCTGAGAAACACATCAACCAAATCCTCCCCACCAAACTCAGAATTCCCAAGTTTCCGCCCACTAGATTCGGCCCGCTTCCTTCGATGCTGATCGATAATATCATCAAGAATCCCATCAAGCTCGCTCCGCATCCTCTTCATGAGGCGCGTCTTCCTCCAGCTCAGCGCGCCGATGATTGCTGACGACGGGAACAGATCCGCCATCTCAAAGCCTCCGACCATCTTCATCGAGTCCACCATCATCTTAATCAGCGTCTCACTATCGTTGCAGGCTCCGCCAAAGGCAGCGCGGCAAGTGATGGAGCTCGAATAGGAAAACAACTTCTCTGAGAAATTCACGGAGCTTCCAGAAGATTCGCGCAACGAGTTGACCAAGCGAGAGGACTCGTCTTCTCGGATGGATTGGAACAAGCGCACCATTTTGGGGCTGAGAAGGTCGTTGATGCAGAGCTTCCTCATCTGGCGCCAGTAGTCTCCGTATGGGCTGAAGGCAATGTCGCTGCCGTCGTACCACATGATTCTGCTGGCCACGTTCTGCACCCGTCCGGCGAAGCTTGGGTCGAGATCTTTAAGCACTTTTCTCGCCATCTCTGGGGACGAGACGACGATTGCGTTGCACTCACCGAGCTTGAGGTGTATCAAGGGGCCGTGCTCGTTCGATAAATCTCTGAAGCAGCGGAAGGGAGGGTTTCTCATCTGGTGAAGGTTTCCAATTATAGGAAGTTTTTTGGGGCCAGGTGGCAGCTGTTTCGTCGATTTTCCATTTTTGGGTTTTTTCCATTTATTGAATAAGAAGAAGATTATAAGAGGAAGAATGAGAGTAGCAACGGTTGTAATTAGGCTAAGCATGTTTTTTTGCTTTAGATGGAATACTTGATATTTAGAGAGAATCGATGGTTTGGTGTTTGATTTTAAGAATGTGAAGGTATATATAGGTCTTTGTCAATAAAAAAATTTCATTGCTTATTTTTATCATGTTTCTTCTTTTTTGGTTAGCCGTTGTTTTTTGGCGTTCTATCTCAGTATTAATTTATAAATAAATTGAGTGCATGTGTAAAGCTTTAATTTAATTGCCAGGTGATTTTTGGCGCTATATCCATTAAATAAATTAGATGGCTTGTCTTTGTCTGAGCATTATTGTTAAGCTCCATCTTGTTGACTACTGTGTTATTGCAATCTATAAATAAATAAATGTTTTTTATTCAAATATCCTTTTTGGCGTTCTTGTCTTAGGTTGTCTGTTTTTACTGTTAAATGGAGTACTAAGAATGAATACATGTAAAATGGGACGCCAAAAATCACCTGCTAATTAAATTAAACAACTCAGAGCTTTACACATGCACTCAATTTATTGAAAAATGAATAAGAAAGAACGCCAAAGAACTACCGCTATCCAAGAAAGACACATGATAAAAATAAGCATCTATGTAAATGAAAAAGTAGCATATTAAGTAATGAAAATTTTGATTGTAAGTAGAGTTTGAACCAAGAAAGACCTATAAATACCTTCACATTCTTCAAATCAAACACCAAACATCTGCAATCTATTTATCTTTCAAGCTATCTCTCTCACTCACACAAACGTTTTCTTAGAAACATAAATAGGGTAAGATGGAAATGTGTGCACCACATGTTTCTGCAATGAAGAATGGCAAGAGCTTAGATGAAATTCGTAAATCTGCGACATTTCATCCTTCCATTTGGGGAGACTTCTTTCTCAAATATGATTCTAATAACACGGTATGTATGTTTTTACGAAACATAAATTGTTATTTATTACTGTAATATATGATTCACTAATGTAGTTATTTATATTTGTGTAGAAAATCACTGATGCTGAACAAGAAGAACTAGCAAAGCATAAAGAAATGGTTAGAAAAATGCTCTCTCAAACTCCAAACGATTCAACGTGCAAACTGGAACTCATCGATGAGATCCAGCGCCTGGGAGTGGAATACCATTTCGAAAAAGAAATCGAGGAATCCTTGAAACATATTCATGACAGTTACATGCAGCGAAATTGCAAAGACAATGATGATCTACACATTGTGGCCCTTCGTTTTCGTTTGCTTAGACAACAAGGTTACAATGTCCCATGTGGTAAGCCTAGCCCAACCTAGTCTTTTTAATTTTAATTTTAGTTGAGATAAATATATGATTACTAATTAGCTGCTTTAATTACTTCAACAGGCGTGTTCTGCAAATTCACTGACAGTGAAGGCAATTATGAAGCGTCGTTGCAAAATGACGTTGAAGGATTGCTGAACTTGTACGAGGCTGCACATCTTTTGACACACGACGAGGGGATTCTGGAGAATGCAATAGAGTTCTGTTCGTCTCATCTTCATGCTTCACTCCACAAGTTGGATGATGTTTCGCTCTCTAAACGTGTCGGAGAAGCTCTGGAGATGCCAAACCGTTGGAGTCTCGCAAGATTGGGTGCCAGAAAGTTCATTTCTGCGTACCAAGAAGACGAGGCACATAATGAAATACTTCTGAATTTTGCAAAATTGGATTTCAACCTATTGCAGAAGATGCACCAGAGAGAGCTCAGTGATGCTACAAGGTACTACTTATATTGAAATTTTGTGATTTCATTTAAATTATATTTCTAATTTGATTACATTTGATTAAATTTATATTCCATTTTAATTTAAATAGGTGGTGGAAGAAATTGGACGTAGCAAATAAAATTCCGCATGCAAGAGATAGGATTGCTGAATTGTACTTGTGGGTGTTGGGAGTCTTCTTTGAGCCATGCTATGCTAAAGCAAGAAGAATATTATTGAAATGCATTTCGATGGCTTCAATCGCCGACGATACATATGAATATGCCACACTAGAAGAACTACGGATTCTAACAGACGCTATTGAACGGTTAGTTATCAAATTTCAATCAGTTCTTTTTATAAATTTGACTCATAAATATGTAATATTACTTATCTTTTTCAGTTGGGATGTTAATGAGACCTTGGAGGATTCGCCACCATACATCCAAATGCTATACAGAAGCCTTATCAAAACATACACTGAAATCGAAGATGAAATGGCGAAAACGGGAGAATCATACCGCGTCCAATATGCAAAACAAGAGGTATTAATTCATCCGTCCATTTTATTCAATGAGTTGTTTACGAAACGAATTATTATTTAATTTTTTTAAAATAAAACAAATATTTGCAGATGAAAAAGCTATTGGTGTCATATTTTGACGAGGTGAAATGGTTATATAATGATAATTATATTCCAACGCCAGGAGAGTATTTGAAGGTGTCTGTAGTATCCGGTGGTTACATGATGTTGTCCACAACTTCTTTGGTTGGTATGGGAGATGATCAAGTTACCAAAAATGATTTCGATTGGATTGTAAACGAACCTCTAATAGATCGAGCATCGGCATTATTAGCTCGATTGTTGGATGACTTAGTTGGAGATGAGGTATGTCGTATATATATGTATAATGTATCTTTACACTCCCTTCATCACCAAAAAATAGTCATCTTTGTCATTTCGGTATGTCCACCAAAACTAGTCCACTCTTATTTTTAGAAACTTTTTCACAATCCACTAATACTACTTCAACTATTTTTACTCGTGCAGTATGAGGAGAAGCCTTCATCAATACATTGTTACATGAGACAATATGGGATGTCGGAGGATGATGCTCGTGCTAAAATTAAACAACAAATGAAGAATGCATGGAAAGATATGAATCAAGAATGCCTTGAGCCAACACCGGCATCCATGCCAATCCTCATGCGCATTATCAATCTGGCTCGAGCCGCCCAACTTATCTATTCCAACGGGGATTGCTATACCGATCCCAACAAAGCCAAAGAATGGGTGAAGATGTTACTTATCGAGGCCGTTCCAATTTGAAGATATGGATCTTGGAGTGTTATCAAGCTTTTTTAATAATAAATTTCATAAATAAATGGTGGTCAAAGTGATAGGTTAACAAAGCCTGGATTGTTCTGTGTACTAGTTCTTAACGATGGTAATCGAGAGACTTGAAAAGGCGATGCATATCAGAAGCTTTTGGGAGAAGAATTGTGTTTCTTTTTTTGATGTATGTATGTCTCGGTTCTACCTCCTTATGTAGGAGTGAATTACAATGTATTTTAGGTAAGAGATCAACATATTCTAGGACAATGTAATACACATTAATTCTATATCAATTACATATCTTTCTCCTCTAATTGTGTCCTTCAATTTTGGTATGTTTGACACTCCCCCTCAAGTTGAGCAATGGTATCTCCAATGCTTAACTTGGCCAACGTTTCCTTGAAAACTTTTGGCAGAACTGCTTTGGTGAGTATGTCCGCGAGTTGTTCTTCAGAACAGACAAACGGAAACTCGATAACACCGCCATCTAGTTTTTCTTTGATGAAGTGCCGATCCACTTCCACGTGCTTTGTTCTATCGCGTTGCACTGGGTTTTCTAAGATGCTTATGGCGGCCTTGTTGTCACAAAACAACTGACTCTTTCGAGTAGGTGGGAACCCAATTTCTATGAGCAACCTCCTTAGCCAGAGGATTTCCATGAGTCCACTCTTCATTCCACGGAACTCAGCTTCAACACTAGACAGCGCTACAACCTTTTGTTTCTTACTTCTCCATGTCACCAAGTTCCCCCCTATGAAAGTAAAGTAGCCTCTCGGAGATTTTCTATCCACCGGGTTGCTTGCCCAGTCGGCATCGGTGTATCCATCAATCTCCAAGTCTTCTCTCTTTGCTAGGAAAACCCCATATCCTATAGTTCATTTTAAATAACGCACGATCCTCAATGCAGCTTCCATGTGATTAGCTTGAGGTAGGTGCATGAACTGACTTACAATACCCACGGCGTATGCAATGTCGGGTCTGGTGTGTGAGAGATAGATGAGTTTTCCGACAAGCCGTTGGTACCTTTCTCTGTCTGCGAGCTCTGCCCCATCCTCTATCTTCAAACCATGGTTAGGAACCATTGGAGTGTGTGCGGGCTTACATTCAAGGAGACCTGTTTCAGCCAATAGATCTAGAACATACTTTTTCTGCCTTAGGAATATTCCGTGTTTGGATCGCAACACTTCTATCCCCAAGAAGTATTTTAGTGCTCCTAGATCTTTCATCGCGAATTCTTTGAACAGATTCTCATTCAACCTCTGGATCTCCTCTACGTCATCTCCCGTGATAATCATATCATCAACGTAGATAAAAAGGCAAGTTACCTTGTTGTCTCTTCTTTTTGTGAAGAGTGTGTGATCGGACTAGCTTTGTTGAAATCTGTGCTTGAACATAGCTTGGCAAAACCTGCCAAACCAGACCCGTGGAGACTGTTTCAAACTGTACAAGGTTTTTCGTAACCGGCAAACTTCACCTTCTCCGAATTCCCCGGAAAAACCTTGTGGGACTTCCATGTATACTTCCTTGTTCTTTTCTAGTTCTCCATGGAGGAATGCGTTAGTCACATCGAACTGGTGTAGATTCCAGTCTTTGCAAGCTGCTACAGATAATAGTGTCCGCACAGTCTCCATCTTTGCCATTGGGGAGAATGTCTCTTCATAATCCACTCCATATACTTGGGTGTATCCTTTAGCCACAAGTCTCGCCTTGTATCTCTCGATTGAACCATCTGCCCTTCTTTTTATGGTGAATATCCACCGACATCCAACTGGCTTCTTTCTTGTTGGCAATGTACATTTCTCCCATGTACCATTTTTTACTAAGGCGTCTATCTCCTTCTTCATGGCTTCCCTCCAGTGCTTATGTTTACTTGCCTCCTCAAATGTTTGCGGAATGTCTTCTTCTTCATATAGAGCAGTTTCGAAGGCTCGGGTCATTTCTGATAGGTGCATTTGCGCAATGTTGGAGACTGCGTATTTGGCCTTTCTCCCTTTCCAGTCTGGTGAGTACCTTCGAGGAGGCACTCTTCTTGTTCTTCTTGGAGGTAACTCGTATGGGTCTGTTGAATCGACATTTTGTCCACTTGTTCCACACTCCTCTCCATTGCCCCTATGAATGTTAGTGCTGTCCGAAGGTATATTATCAAAATCTGAACTGTTTACCTCAGGAATCGAAGGCGGGGTTGACGGCTGGTCAATGTCACTTTGTTCGACATTCTGTATTACCGGAGGTGACGGCCCGGCGGTGTTGCTAACTTCCTCAGGTGGACCAACGTCTGTGACAGGACTTGGCTGTGACTCTTCCCTTGTTTGTAGTTCCCCTAGTGGCTCTCCCCCTATTTGTAATTCCTCTGGTGGCACTTCCCCTAATTGGTTGTTTAGAGTATCTGGTAGCCAATCTAGGAGGTCATTATTCGGGCTATTGGCTGAAGTTTGTGTCTCCCCCTGACTACTAGATTGGGCATAGAAGTATTCTCCTTCCACAAAATCACAATTCATTGTGGTGTGTATCCTATGAGTCTTAGGGTCATAGCATCTGTAACCTTTTTGATTTTTTCCATAGCCTAGGAAAACACATTTGAGAGCGCAGGGATCAAATTTGGACCGCTCGTGTTTAGGAATGTGGACAAAGACCGAGCATCCGAACACTTTAGGTTCTAGGGATAGGGATGATGGGATGTCGAAGTGTTGGGAAAACATATCTAAGGGAGTTTGAAGTTGAGAATGCCAGTAGGTAGACGATTTAGGAGGTATACAGCGGTTGCTACAGCTTCTGGCCAAAAAGACTTCGGTACTTTAGATTCAATTAAGAGAGCTCGGGTAATTTCGAGTATGTACCTGTTTTTCCTTTCGGCTACCCCGTTTTGTTCTGGATTGTACGCACACGAGGTTTGATGGACTAATCCCTTATTCCTAAAAAAACTCTTGCATTTTATTGTTGACAAATTCTTCCCCATTGTCTGATCTAAGGATCTGGATGGTGTGTTGAAACTGAGTTTGAATAAGATTATAGAAATCTACGAACCTATCAAACACGTCATGTTTATTTTTCAAGAAATAGATCCAAGTCATGTGGGAGTAGTCATCAATAAAAAGCACAAAATAACGAAAACCTTGTCCCCCCGGGATAGGAGCGGGACCCCAAACATCCGAATGTACTAAAGCAAACGGGGATTTTACTCTAGTGTTGTTCAATTTGAAGGAATGTCTATGGTTCTTAGCCAACACACAAGTATCACAATGAAAGGAGTTCAAGGATCTAGCTAATTTAGGAAAAAGAAGACGAAAGTACCCCAAAGATGGGTGCCCTAACCGACGATGCCAAAGCCAAGCTTGTCTGTCTGTCGGTCCGGGAGTCAGCATCATTGCAGCACTCTGTTGGGCTATCTCGTCCACATAGTACAGTCCGTCTCGCTCCGTGCCATGCCCAACTATCGTCCCCGTCTTGATATCCTATAACATGCAGAAGCGAGGTTGCATCAGTAATTTGCAATTCAGTTCTCTAGTCACGTGACTTATTGATAACAGTTTATGTGATAAAGACGGAACACAAAGACAATTCGAGAGGCATAGAGTCGGCGAGATATTGATTGTGCCTGCCCCCATAACTTGTGCTAGATCCCCACTGGCAGTTTGGACATAGGATTTTTTTGATTTGGCTATGAAAACAAAATCTGAGGCTTCAAACGATATCGTGTCTGTTGCCCCACAGTCAAAAATCCATTGAGAGTCTTTTAGGCCCGAAACAGATGTAGAGGAACATGCTAAGGCATCAAAGGAGTTCCGGCAGGATATGGTTGGCCCGAAAAAACATTGAGGGGATGGTGCAATTTGCAAAGTTTTTGCAAGTGGGGGGTCAGTTTGGATTTTTTCGGAAGTTTGGGGGTGTTTTTTGCGTTTTTCTTTCGGTGGGGTGAAACTGGGATTTTCGTGAATTTAGGAGATGGCTTTGGGATTTTTGGGAATTTTGGGGTGTAATTGGATAGATAACTCCCGGGCGGGGGTTAATTTGGAGTATTTGGGATTTTTGGGGTATATTCTGAATGGCTTTTTTGGCTGGGGTCGGTTATTGCATTTAGGATTTGTGGGAGGTAGTTTTGGAACTTTGAAGAGTTGGGCATATGTATGCTTGCGATTTGGTACTCTGGCCGCCTCCCGTAATTCCGCCGTGGGAACCCTAGCTTCACCCCCTTCGCCGCCGCCACTGCTGCCGCCCGCCGGAGGATCGGTGTTGGTGGCGTGGTCATGCGCAGCGGCCACTGGAACCCTAGCTTCACCGGGTAACCCTTCGTCGCCGCTATCGGGGATGCCGCCGCCACTGCTGCTGCCCGCCGGAGGATCGGTGTTGGTGGCGTGGTCATGTGCGGCGGCCGCTGCGGCTCTCTCGCCTCCTCGGCCTCTGTCGTTTCGGCCCTCTTCTCCGATAGCGTGCTCCATCCGATTTGCCCAGAAGGAGCAATTGTCTCCATTTATCCTGGATTGTAGGTGAACTTCCCCAAACAACTCTGGTTTAGGGGAAATTTGGCTTGGTTGGTGTTGGTTTGATGGCTTTGATTGTTGGTTGTTTTGCCATTTCACAAATTCAGCAAATTGTGCAGTAAGCTCTGTAATTGAAGTCACAAATTCTGCAAATTGTGCAGTAAGTTTTGTGATTGATTTCACATTGGATAGTTGGAAGTTTTCTGTGGGTTCGGCTTTGATTGTGTCAAATTCTGACATCTTGGTGGGTTTTGCAGGGGTTCTAGGAAAGGTCGGGAAAGGTATGCCCGGGACGGTGATGAATCTGTTCTGAGCCCCGAACCTGCTCTGATACCATCTTAACGATGGTAATCGAGAGACTTGAAAAGGCGATGCATATCAGAAGCTTTTGGGAAATAAGAATTGTATTTCTTTTTTTGATGTATGTATGTCTCGGTTCTACCTCCTTATGTAGGAGTGAATTACAATGTATTTTAGGTAAGAGATCAACCTATTCTAGGACAATGTAATACACATTAATTCTATATCAATTACATATCTTTCTCCTCTAATTATGTCCTTCAATTTTGGTATGTTTGACACTAGTACTATAAATTTTCAACAAGATCTTCAGTTTGTACAACATATTATTTGAATCGTCTAAACATAGAGATGGATATGTTTATTTTGTTAGTGTATTGTTTATTGATAGCACATCAGCAACCCTAATTAGCTTTATTGAAAAGAAAACAATTACAAATGTTGGAAATCGAGATCGGAGCAAAATCGAAACGGAAATAAGAACACGAGAGATTTAACGTGGTTCGGCGTAAGCCTACATCCACGGGAGAGTAACGGATCGATTTACTTCAATCACGATCAAGAACTACAATCATACAACAAGATCACACACTCAAGAACAAGCTACTCTCTCTTCGCATATGAATTCACATCAAACCGAAGACTATACAAGCTAGTTCCTCACAAAGATAGTGTGTATCTCTCTCTCTAGCTATTGATTGTTGTTATGATCTCTCAGCTGATTTCTCTCTCTCGTTTCTTCTCTCAAATGATCTCTGTGGCTTGCAGCATACTTATAGGAATCGCATCACCTCATGCAGTTGCAACTGCCGCTGTAGCCGTTGCACAACTGAATCTTGAACTCTTTCTTCTTGATCATGTGTTGCACACTCCACGCTCGGTTCCGATGCACCATCACTAGTTGTTATCATCACAAAATTCCTAACAATCCTCCACCTTTTGAGATGATACAACACATCTTTCGATCATTTTGTTCTTTGTTGATCTCATGTCCGAGTAGCGCCAATCTTGACTATTGTTGTCAGCATCCTGACTCCGAGAATCATACCCAGATCCTCCTTTATCACTTCCTTGATCAGCCACAACGCCCCCACCGGACGATCGCCTCCACCTAATCTGAATCTTCCCCGATTCAGAATTGGAGTTGCTGATCCCTAGAGATATCACACATCTCTCATAAGTGATAACCAAATTTCTGTCAAGATTATGCCACCTTCACCGCTTAGGATGACACGGCTGTTGCACCTCTCTCACGGACAATTCAACAAACAAAGCTTCACAGCCTCCTCCAAATTGCATTCCCGCGAGCATCCATTGATCGGCGTGTTGTACGTGATGATGTCTGGCCTTATCCCCAATCTCCTCATTTCACCAAGAAGCTCAACCTCGGAGACTCAACAACTGAATACAGCTCCCTGACTAAAAACTTCTCTCAGACATTTCGTCGAACACGCTCTGCTCGAATTGCCGAGCTTGGTGCCGAACTGCCGAACTGCCGAGCTTAGTACCGAACTGCCGAGCTTAGTACCGAACTGCCGGGCTTGGTGCCGAACTGCCGGACCTGGTACCGAACTGCCGAGCTTGGTACCGAACTGTCGGACTTGGTGCCGAACTGCCGGACTTGGTGTCAGCCACTAAATCCAACGCCCTTCTCGGCATCCAAGCAATCAGTGTTCCAGCATACCTTTTCTCTCACAGGCATTCTATCGAACACCTTCTTTGCACCATCCAAGATATCTCACCATCGTCGTCTGCCTCTGAAGCATCATCTCATCAAGGCTCTCATGGCCTTCAATATCCATCAACATCATCATAGGCTTCGGAAATGAGTTGCATATCGCCATACTCGATCCCATTATGGATCATCAGTATGAGCAACGATCATTGAGCGAGCTACACCAACGATCACCAAGAACTTCCCTCTTTCTTGATCGATGAACCTTCGAGCTCTCTCCACAATGAATCGCCAATGCAGAAAACTTCTCAACAATATCGCCCAAAGCTGCACGAACCAAAACTGGCCACACCGTCGTCCCTTCAACTGACGTGATCAAGAACTTAATCTCCTTCTCCAAGACCGCTGCATATCCCTTCACCAAGACCGCTGCGCATCCCTTTTCGAACTGATCCTCCGACTTCTTCCAACGATTCTCCTCCTTCCCACAGACGGCGCCACTTGTTGGAAATCGAGATCGGAGCAAAATCGAAACGGAACACGAACGAGGAAATAAAGCACGCAAACGATATAACGTGGTTCGGTGATAATCCACCTACGTCCACGGAGAAGATGACCGGAATCTTATTGATGGAACTCTCAATACAAGAACTTCACACTCACAATCTATCACTCTAAGCAAACGCTAGCTAGTGCAAGAATTCTCTTCTTATTGTGTGTGTAATCTGTGTTCTGCGTCTCTCACTACTGAGCTCTATCGAGCTATTTATACAAGATGCAATCAAGAAATAAAATCCAACTAACTCTATTTCCCAAAGTTAGTTATAACCGCTGCTCGGCTAAAACCGAACTGCCATTCTTGGTTAGCAACCGAACTGCATTTCTCGGCTATCAACCGAACTGCCTTTCTCGGTTATCAACCGAACTGCCTTTCTCGGCTAGCTCAAAGCCGAGCTTTATTTCTTGATCTCTTCTCGGAGCTGCCGAGGCTCCACCACTCGATCACAACCGGACTCAAAGCCGAGCTTCATTTCCGAGCTCAGAAGCCGAGCTCCAGTAGTTTGCATGGACACACTTTCACAAATCTCCACCTTGTCCTTGCAAAACTCCATCAATATCTGGATTCCCTTCTCAATCCTTGTTACAAGCTTCAACACTCCACAATCTCAACCAACTTCAAACAATGTTTGAATTTCGAAGTTGGCAGAGATTTTGTCAACATGTCTGATGCATTTTCTTCGGTAGGAACTTTCACCACATTGATCTTTCCACTTTGAATCTCATCTCTGATGAAGTGTCTCCTCACATCTATATGCTTCGACCTCTCATGGAACATTTGATGTTTTGCTAAACATATAGCCGAGTTGCTGTCACAGTTAATCTTCACTGCTCCCAGCTTCATTCCTAAATCTTCCAAGATTCCTTGCAACCATTTTCCTTCCTTTTCATCAGCATCAGGTTTGCCTTCTTTAGCGTCACCTTCATTCTTCAAGATATCCCATAGGCCTTGCTGCATCAAGATGGCCTTCATCTTCAGCCTCCACAGCCCAAAATCGTTTCTCCCGGTGAACTTTTCCACCTCGAACTTGGCTGTAGACATTTCTCAAAACGAGCGGTGGGCAATCGCCAAGATCAGCTTATACAACGGAACCTCTAGACACGAACTCACCCAGAAACCAATCAATCGGCAAATCGTGGAAGTCTTCCCACAGACGGCGCCACTTGTTGGGTCGTGATACCGCCGATCTCACACACGCACGAACGAGGAAATAAAGCACGCAAACGATATAACGTGGTTCGGTGATAATCCACCTACGTCCACGGAGAAGATGACCGGAATCTTATTGATGGAACTCTCAATACAAGAACTTCACACTCACAATCTATCACTCTAAGCAAACGCTAGCTAGTGCAAGAATTCTCTTCTTATTGTGTGTGTAATCTGTGTTCTGCGTCTCTCACTACTGAGCTCTATCGAGCTATTTATACAAGATGCAATCAAGAAATAAAATCCAACTAACTCTATTTCCCAAAGTTAGTTATAACCGCTGCTCGGCTAAAACCGAACTGCCATTCTTGGTTAGCAACCGAACTGCATTTCTCGGCTATCAACCGAACTGCCTTTCTCGGTTATCAACCGAACTGCCTTTCTCGGCTAGCTCAAAGCCGAGCTTTATTTCTTGATCTCTTCTCGGAGCTGCCGAGGCTCCACCACTCGATCACAACCGGACTCAAAGCCGAGCTTCATTTCCGAGCTCAGAAGCCGAGCTCCAGTAGTTTGCATGGACACACTTTCACAAATCTCCACCTTGTCCTTGCAAAACTCCATCAATATCTGGATTCCCTTCTCAATCCTTGTTACAAGCTTCAACACTCCACAATCTCAACCAACTTCAAACAATGTTTGAATTTCGAAGTTGGCAGAGATTTTGTCAACATGTCTGATGCATTTTCTTCGGTAGGAACTTTCACCACATTGATCTTTCCACGTTAAATCTCTCGTGTTCTTATTTCCGTTTCGATTTTGCTCCGATCTCGATTTCCAACAACAAACGTGGCTGCGTTGGTGTTCTTAACAGATCCAAATTTAGCCCAATAATTGATGAGAACTGTAGTGTAGTCAAATGATTTAATTGCTCATTAAGGACTAGTTGAATTAGTGAAATTTCAGTAGAGTTGGCTAAAATGTATAGAAAACAATTAATTGGACAGGACCAACAATGCTAGAAGTAGATGAATTCGGTCAATTCATGCTAACAATTCTTCCATTTAACAAATCTCATTTTTTTCACTTATTTTTACAACTTCACCACACATAACATATCCTTACTCTTCTCATACCATTTTTAACAAACAAAAAATAGGTCTCTTTCTCTACTCACAAGACACATTATCCCAACCCTTTTTCCATTTTAGGTAAAATCTAGTCACGCAACACCTACATGTCTAGATATAGATAAATTTGGACTGTTTAAGCTTCGGATGAGGCGGCGCTTGTCACCGGAGTTGATTTGGCGGTGGATGGCGGGATGATTGCCATGCCATTCCTTGAATCAAACTAATTAATCAATGTTTTGTTAGCACAAGAAAAAATTAAATTTAGTATTCCCTGTGTCCATATATATTGAAAAAGTTAGTGGAATAATGAATCTCATTTTAATATATTAGTTTTATAATAATAAAATGTAAGTGGAATGAGTTAGTGAAATGTAGGGCCTACTTACTCTCTCCGTCCCATAAAGATTGTCTCAGTTTGACCGGGTGCAGATTTTAAGAAATGTAATGAAAAGTGAGTTGAAAAAGTTAGTGGAATGTGGGTCCTACTTTTATATACTTCCTCCGTTCCACAAGTATATGCATTTTTTTCCTTTTTAGCTCGTCCCACAAGAATATGTACTTTCCAATTTTGGAAACTCTTTTCACTCTAATGAGGTGAGACTCATTCTCCACTAACAATACTTTAATTACTTTTTCTCTCTACTGTTCTCTTACTTTCTCAAATTTAGGATGGAGAGAGTATTAATTAGTTTTATAATAAAATGTGACTAGGAATGAGTTAGTGGAATATGTAGTTCACTACTAAAAAATGGTAAAAGTGAAATGGGACAAATTTTGTGGGACGGACGGAAATGGAAAAATGGAACAATCTTTATGGAACGAAGGGAGTACAATCTTTATGGTTCATTTTATTTCTTTTTGAGTTTTGAAGTCACTTTGGTTTAAATATCATTACCTCAATCCCATGTCCACAATCTTGAGTGGCATGGAGTTTTAGGAAAATTATTTAGTGTAATAAAGTAGACAGAGGAAAGGTAGTTGGGTGTTTTAGTGAGGAGCGATGAAAGGTGAATTTATTTCAAATATGGAAAGTGGACATCCTAAGTACAACAAAAGGAAAAGGTGGACATCTTGAGTGACACAAATGGAGTATAAATTAATAAGGAATTCAAGAAATTAGGGATTATGTGTTTTCTCCGTTAATTTCGTTCATTGTTATGAATTCAAGATATATGTATTAATGTATATATGATTGTATTAAAATGACAATCATATTTAAAATGACTTCATACCACCAATGAGAACCCTTAGATTTATGAGCAGATTCAATTTTAGCCTGCCATGCGACAGACTTGCTTGCTTATGTATCGCAGATTGCTTGTTTATCTCTAATTTCGTATCGCAGATTGCTTGGAACCATATGCCGAGTCGTTTGCCTATGTATCACAGATTGTTTGCCTATGTTTAGTAGATTGCTTGCCTAAATTATCATTTTAATTATGGTGTCACTATAGTGCTCTGATTTCGTATCGGAGATTACTTGAAACCATATGTCAATTTACTTTTCTGTCTATCACTGATTAAATGCTATGTTGTTGTCAAGTTGCTTCAAGACTCGTTGACGCACCCCTATATATATATATATATATATATATATATATATATAGGGTAGTGATCAATGTATAACTAATCTTAAGTGTATAACTAGAGAACAAATCTCAGCCACACATCTTAATGAAACAAATATTATTTATTTTAATAATAGAAAATATGTTGAGGGTATTTTTGGAAATTACATTATGAAATTCATTAGCTCATACGTGATTCATTTTCTTCCAGATTGAGATTGTCGATGTTCTGCTCCAGAACAGAAAAAACAAGATGCTGAGATCGTTCTTCTTCATCTTCTCCGCGGCACCGAAGTGGAGGCGTTTCACGGCGGTGATCACGCTCTGGAGAGCCAAGAGAGCTGGATTCGTCGGCGGTTTGAAGAAGTCGGTGCGAGCTTTCTGGCGGCGGCGGAATCTGAGGGCCGAAAAAGGTTAATGAAATGGTACCATCCGAGTTGGGATCTAACAGAGAGTCCTTCGACTTTGGACTCTCCAACCGGGAGGATCGGGTGCTTGATCGGAGATGGATTGAATTTTGTTTTCTCGGCGGCCGCGAGGGAGGAGGGTTGGAAAATGGTGAGGGACAATGGAATGGGAATTGAAGGAGTTGTTGAGTTGAATTATGAATTGATTAATGGAGGTTTAATTAAAGTTGAGGAATCATTGTTTCATTCAAATTGGGATGAAATTAGTCGTAGCAATATTGATGTTAGTAGTTTAGAATATATTTTTTTTCCCTATAAATCTCTTGGTTAGATTCATTGTAAGATAAAGAAGAATAGATGTATATTAATATGAGCACAGTATGTGTTTGATGAAATGGCACAGTGAGTTCATTATTTGTTGCTCAACATATTAATATTGTTCTTTACTTCACTTTTGTTTACAAAACACATCACTCTTATTATGATTTTACTTCACTCTTGTTTACAAAACACATCACTCTTATTATGATTTTACTTCACTGTTATTTACAGAACACATCACTCTTAGCATGATTTTACTTCACTCTTGTTTACAAAACACGTCACTCTTAACATGATTTTACTTCACTCTTGTTTACAAATAACATCACTCTTGTTTACAAAACACATCACTCTTAACATGATTTTACTTCACTCTTGTTTACAAAACATAAGAGTGATGTGTTTTGTGAACAAGAGTGAAGTGTTTTCTGAACAAGAGTGAAGTGTTTTGTGAACAAGAGTGAAGTAAAATCAGAATAAGAGTGATGTGTTTTGTGAACAAGAGTGAAGTAAAATCAGAATAAGAGTGATGTGTTTTGTGAACAAGAGTGAAGTGTTTTCTGAACAAGAGTGAAGTAAAATCAGAATAAGAGTGATGTGTTTTGTGAACAAGAGTGAAGTGTTTTCTGAACAAGAGTGAAGTAAAATCAGAATAAGAGTGATGTGTTTTGTGAACAAGAGTGAAGTAAAATCAGAATAAGAGTGATGTGTTTTGTGAACAATAGTGAAGTGTTTTATGAACAAGAGTGAAGTAAAATCAGAATAAGAGTGATGTGTTTTGTGAACAAGAGTGAAGCGTTTTCTGAACAAGAGTGAAGTAAAATCAGAATAAGAGTGATGTGTTTTGTGAACAAGAGTGAAGTAAAATCTGTAATAGCCGAGACTTAGATTTCTCGGGAGTTATGAAATAAAACGCTAGAACTTTTTTTTATCGAATGAAAAGAGTATTGTTATTTCTTGAGAAAGGGTACAAATTACAAACTACAGAATCTCAAACTAGAACTACAATCTTTAACGATGAAATTAAAGGAAAAACGAACTACACACCAACAACTCTAGATACTACATGGTTGTTAAGGCAGACAAAAGGAGTTCATATCGAGCTACAACAATCAAGAGTCCCTAGTGAACTTCATCGGCCTTCAGCGCGAGCCGTCTCGACCCAGAATCGGAGAGGCCGATGGGCTGGGGCATTGGAAACGAGCCCTGTGTAGCCAGCCTTTTTCCTGCCAGGAACAACAAGAATGAACAATAAGCAAATGTTGTAGCAAGATAAGGCATTTGATAGGCAAAACAAACAAGAAAAGGGGCAACACTACTTTAAGGTTTGGAGACCAACAACTTGCTAAAAAGGGTAAGACCGCAGGCTGCCAAGTGCAGCAAAGCACAGAGAATCACAGCACTTTCACTCCAATCCTAACCACTTGTACCCCAGCTAGTACCTGCGAAAAGGTTACACAAAGTTCAGTGAGTAGGCAGTCACAAACAAGAGCCAAAACACCCTGCAAATTGTTAACATAAGAGGCTACAATGCCAATAAATGCACGAGTACATCCCTGCGAGTTGCAGAGGGAACAACCACTGCCATGACACAACAGAATCAGTTACAAAAGAGGCCAAGAGAACAGGGTAAGCTCTGCAGAGCTGCAAAAGAACAGCCTTTGTGCAGCTTTCAGTTACAATCTGGGCATAAATAAGCCAACTCCCCTCGGTTCTACCCTTCATTCCCATAACAAAATACTCACTAAACTGAGCAACAAGGGGAGGAGTGGGGGAGATCAAGGCTAACAGAAGGGGAAGGCATAGCATTGTGAGGAGAAGGTAACCTCACTCAGTCCCAACTTGTTTTGATTTCCATATCATCATATAGAAAATCGAAGCATGCTAGAATGACCTTTTAGGACAGCATGATTTTAACACACCCCTGCCATCTAGTTCAGGAATAACATAGGATAAGCATCCAACAACAAAAATGCTCAATCAAGTATGTCGTAGCCTGAAGGGCTGCCCAGATTAGTAACTCGAGCTCCCACATTTAAGTGCAGTAAACACCATTTAAACACTACGCATCATCACTCCCAACTGTCGCGTAGCCACTGTCTTTTAGAAATCCACGAAATAAGCTATGAACTAGAAGGAAAACTTAGCTTATTAGTCGAGGCTGCCGGACGAGAGCAAGTGTCGGCTGAATCCCGAAAGCCGCTAGACAGTTGCGAGCGTGTCGGTGAAGAGAGTTCGGGCTGAGCAACACCGCAGGAGGTGGCCCTGTTCTTCGAGACGCCGAAGACAAGGCGACAACTCTGCAGACCCGCCGAGGAGTCGACAACGGCAGCAGCAAGATGGCTGCTCGTCCTTGACGGCTGGTGGCGGCGGTGGCTTCGCATCCTAACGCCGACGTCGTCGCAAGGGACTCAGCGAAACGTGAAAGGGAAGAGGGGGATCTTGGCGTAAACTGGGGAGCGAGGGGCGACGCCTGTGAGCGGCGGCGTGCTCTGGTGACATCCGACCAGGTCGAAAGCGGAAGAGAGAAGAGTAGGGTTCCTTTCTTTTGGAATTGGGATTTTGGGGGAAAAGGGGAATGGCCGATGGAGAAGAAGAGTAAGGATCTGGGCCATTTTACAATCTGGGCTAGGTGGGTATTTCGAATTGGACCATAGCCAATTTATTTAAACTTGGGCTCCTTGTGTAAAAAAAAAAGGAGGAAGAAGAGAAAAGAATTTTTAAACGGGCCACTACTAGTTAAAACAGGTCGGGCCTGATATCTTTTTCTTCGGGCCGCAGAGGTTAAATATTATTGGGCCACTGCTCATAACAGAATTTAATCTATGGAATTTAATTTCCTAAGCAACGGAAGAAAAGAAATATTAAACCGTGTGGGATAGCTTTGCGATAAATGAATTAAGCTAACTTTAATAGTCACAGAAAGTATTTTAAAAATACTTAAGAAAAATGCGGAAAATGTTAATGCCCGTTTCAGAAAATTAAATCGCCGATTTAATTAAAGATTTAAGATTTCTAATTTTTTTTAGAAGGCAGAAATTAAAATAAAAGAGCACGCTTAGGCATGCATTCATGCAAGATTTGAATAATTACTTAAAGCCTAATTTAAGTACCTTATTTTTTTGAAAAGGGGCGTCGTCGCCCGACGAGTAAATCTCAAGTCAGACAGTACCCGTTTGAAAGAGTTAAGCAAACGAGGTGGGCTTTTCTATCCTACATTATGTGTGGGCTTCTTTCCTTTTTATTTACAGAACTCTATGAGAATGAGTGTGAACTTTTGAATAAATTGTCATGCCATGTTTTATTTTGTGATTGCCATTCATGGTTAAGACGAATTCGGGTCCCAGTAGGTCAGTAAATCCTACTCGGACTAGTGTACACATAGGGACCGTGAGCTAGCGCAAGGTTGGCCGGTTCGTGGGTCGTGAGCTAGCGCCAGGTTGGCCGACCCAGTGATCGTGGAATGTGGCCACATTCCCGATTCACACAGCTTGACATGGTATATCATCAGAAAGTTAAAAGACTGCAGTCTATTTCAGAAAGAAATAACAGATTTTAGTGACCGGGACTTATTTTCAGAAAAAAACCCCGCGTTCACTCAGCTTGGCAGACAATTAAAAGAAAAACAGTTTTCGGCATAAGCCACTGAGTATATCAAGTACTCAGCCCTGCATATTGTTTTCCTTAATGTGCAGGTTGATCGATCGAGGCAGAGGAGGTGTTGGGACTGAAGATGGAATGAAAGAAGGGTAGCTAGTATAGTATGTCTCCATACATGTTATACTTGTCTTGGAACTCTTCCGCTGCATAAACCTAGCTTTGTCTCAGTAAAGACAATGTCCCCCTTTTCACTCTGATGTAATAATTTGCTTTTTGATGACTTTTAGACAGTATTTCCTTAATTTCCGTAATTATGAGGATGTGTTGAGACAGTTTAGAATTTTTAGTCGCGAAATAGCTGCGCTTTCTTTGACTAGGAAGTTGCGGTCGTGACAGAGTGGTATCAGAGCACTTTTCTTTCGCTCTGACCCAAGAACCTTCTTTCTAAGCCTCAGTCCAGAACAGTAGCACTAGGCTAGAAGGTGAACAGAATGATCAGTACAAGATCCCAACACCTCAGCTCGACACGATCAACTGCACCAGAAACAGGGGTCGATGCCCGCTCGTCCAGAAAAGAGAATTCTGAAGAAAGAAAATTTTTTTTTCATTTTGAGAAAGAAAATATTTTTCCATTTTGAGAAAGAAAATGAAATTTTCTAAGTTTTTCCAGAAAAAGAAAATAATTTTCACAGCCCTCATGGGAACGAAAATGTTTATTTGAAATACTTGCAAGATGCAACGTGATAGCTGATACTTTGCATGAGATATGCTTACTGTATCTGTGTTTTATGAGCTTGACATGAATGTATAGATGTCATGGGGACTATGTATGTGAACCTAGAGTGCTTTAGAGAAGTACCTTAGGTGAGACATGCAGAAATCAAGTATTAGCAGAATGAGAGCTTGTTACCGCCTTCCACGGCGACGAGACCAACTGAACTCATCAGTTAGGGAGAACCCCTAATTCCACAGAATTTCAAAAAAAAATCAATCAACAACGAACCAGAAAGTATCGTTGCAATATCAATAGACAGCAAAGAAAGGAAGTCCATTCCTTTGAGCATACAGATAGTACATATATAGATATATGTGTATACCAGCCGGTTATGAGACATAGCCACAGACAAACCTAGTACGACCTCTTCGAGAGACAACGACTCAGTTCATACCATCTTTTACAGCTTTTCGCATACTTGTATATGCATACTTTCAGTTACGAGCCGTTTTGAGGGCTTTTCTTCTTTTATGTAGAGATGGCACGACAGCGTTTTACCCACCGACGCCCACTCCGGACAGGTGCTGATCCAGATGCGGTGGTACGTTACTACAGGACGTACCGGCGTTGCCACGGGGACACTCTCGCCGAATTCGTCGCCCATTATGGTAAGCTATGGGAGGAGGCGAATTGGCATGGGGTGAAACCCTACGAGGGCATCGTGAGACTGGTGGAGTTGTTCCCACCGGAGTGGCAGGGGTGGATGGCAACCACAGCCCAGTTGTACACTTCTTCGCGGCCTCCGACCTATGAGCCGATAGGAGACATGCCGGGCTTCTTGAGTGCAGTCTCGGCAGGGTGTTTCCACTTTGGGAACGGGCCCCCGCCAGACATGCAGGCCCCGGGGAGTGAGCGGTTCCGTAGCCTGCCACCTTTGGCCCTGATGCGGGCGGCAGACGGGGTTTTTGAGGAGGGACAGTCGTCCCGAGTTCCCGGCCGTCGCAGGAGTAGGGCAGAGATAGGAGATGTGTCGGAGTCCGGCGACGAGTTTGAGCCGATGGAGAGTGGCACAGGAGGTGGAGAGGGCAACGAGGATCCAGAGGAGGAGGATCCAGAGGAGGAGGGTCCAGAGGAGGAGGATCCAGAGGAGGAGGATCCAGAGGAGGAGGATCCCGAGGAGGACATAGTAGGGGACGATGATGATGACGACGACGAGGAGCCACAGACTGGCAGTCTCACGGACCAGATAGTGGGGGTCAACCCTCCACAGCCCCTCGAGCCACCACCAGAGATTTCTCCACCACCCATGGAGCCATTTCCCGAGGAGTTGGAGCAGCCCCTCCACCCAATAGATGAGGCGTTCTACAAGGGGCTATACTACTACGCCAAGCATGTGGACAAGGATTTCGTCTCCGACCTCGACGTACCAGTGGCGCCTTACATGGCCCCAGAGATCCCGCAGCCGGTCGTCGCCTCCGAGGGCGAGGAGGAGGTATGGTCACCTATAGAGATGCCCCTCCCTGGGACGAGCCACGACGACCCGATGTGGATCGACAGTGACTTGGAGTAGGGGTCGGTCAGACGGGACATAGCCGTGCTAGCTTAGTAGATTAGTTTCCTTTCTTTTGTAGAACTTCGATGATGTCATGTGTAAAAGATATTAAGACCTCGCGAGAGGCAATTTTCCACTCTATGATGAATGCATATGACGCTGCACAAATTATGGCTCCTATTGATTTATTTTAAGTATATGCATGAAAGAAAATGCATAAGATATGAAATGAATCCTAAAGAGATACACACTCTGTATTGATGAAAGTGAATAACTAGTACTGATATCGTGTTATAAACAGAATGCCTCCCAGAAGACAAGCAGGCAGGCCGAGAAGGTACGCGCGAGTACCAGAGCAGGTACCTAGGAGAGACCAGGCTGGGGAAGCAGGAGCACAACCGCCACCTCCTCCACCACCGCCTCCTGCAGTGCCGGAGAGGCGAGTGGAAGAAACATTTCTCAAACAGAACCCACCTGTCTTCAACGGTTTGGGGAATCCTGCTGCAGCCGAGACCTGGGTACGTGCGATCGAGCGCATCTTTGATTTTCTTCGGTGCACCGACAGAGAGCGACTCTCATGTGTAAAGTTTCAGCTGGTTGAGTCCGCCGACTTCTGGTGGGAAGCTAGGCGAAAGGTTATGACTCGCGAACAGTTGGAGCACCTGACCTGGGAGGAGTTTAAGAATGAGCTGTACGGCAAGTACATCCCCAAGAGCTACCGCAAGGCCAAAGAGGTGGAGTTTTACAGTTTGAAACAGGGAAAGATGACAGTGACCGAGTACGATAGGTTATTCTGTGACATGTCACGCTATGCGCCTGAACTAGTAGACACGGACGAGAAAATGGCCGAAAAGTTTTGTACTGGCCTGAGATCGGAAATAAGAATGGCTCTGGCCAGTCATGGAGGTCTGTCTTATGTCGAGTCATTGGGCCGGGCCCTGGACATTGAGGCAGCTATGCCCAAAGAGAGGCCGACGACACATGTCACCACTGCTCCACCGCCGCCACAGCAGCGGTTCCCTCGAGAAAAGAGGAATTGGGAAGGAGACCGAGTCCCGACTGATGCTAAGAAACCACAGTTTGCCCCTAAGCCACAGCAGAACCGTTGGTACCAAACTGCCCCGACTCCAGCTGCGGAGCGCGGAGCCCAGGCACCTCTATGTGCGAGATGCTCGAAGAGACATGACGGCGAGTGTAAGGCCGGGACTGGTGGATGTTTCCACTGCGGGCAGAAGGGACATTTTGCCAGAAACTGCCCGAGCAAGGCGACTGGAATGGGAGGACAGCGTCCGCAACTGCGGGCACTCCAGGTTGAACCAAGGAGAGAGAAGGCGATGCCCCCTGCACCACGTCCTCAGCGACAGCTACGCCCGAGACTTCCCCCACAGGCAAGAGCCTTCGCACTGCAGCAGAAGCAGGCCAGGGCCGGGGAAGGGAAACGGGAGCAAGGCAATTTGGCAGGTATGGGAACTCTCCTCAACGTACCAATCGCCCTTTTGTTTGATACCGGTGCATCACACTCCTTTATATCAACATCTTGTGTGGATACTTTGAACTTGCCTACGGACGTGATGGAACATAGTATGAGGGTGTCCTCACCCGTAGGAGGCCTGATAGATATCACACGAACGTGCTCAAACATAAAATTTTCCATGGGAAACCTGAACCTAGTAGCTCATAACTTACATGTGATGTTGATGTGGAGCGTCGACATTATACTAGGAATGGATTGGTTAGCCGAGAACTACGCCACAATCCGTTGTAAGGAGAGACAGATAGCGCTACAATACCCTGGGACAGAACCCGTAATGTTTCATGGGATCTCCATGAGGAAACGAAAATCGATTATTTCTGCCCTACAAGCAACAACCATGATGAGGAAAGGATGCCCTGCGTACCTCGTCTTTTTGAACGAAGAAGAGAAAAAGGACAAGAAAATTGAGGACGTGGCAATAGTACGAGAATATCCTGATGTATTCCCAGAAAAGCTACCAGGCTTGCCACCAAACAGGCAATTGGAGTTCAGCATCGATCTGGAACCAGGATCAGCTCCAATATCAAAGGCGCCTTACAGAATGGCACCAAGGGAGTTAGAGGAACTCAAAATGCAATTACAGGAACTACTAGACCTGGGCTTCATTCGACCCAGTGTGTCGCCGTGGGGCGCACCAGTACTTTTTGTAAAGAAGAAAGATGGCACCTTAAGGATGTGTATCGACTATCGAGAGCTGAACAAAATAACCCTCAAGAACAAGTATCCTTTACCGAGAATCGACGACCTCTTCGATCAGCTGCAAGGAGCTGGAGTGTTCTCGAAGATGGATTTGAGATCGGGTTATCACCAGTTGAGAGTTCGACAAGACGATATACCAAAGACTGCGTTCCGCACCAGATATGGCCATTATGAATTTACGGTAATGCCTTTTGGGCTTACCAATGCTCCAGCTGTGTTCATGGACCTAATGAACCGCGTGTTCCACCCGTACCTGGACAAGTTCGTTCTGGTCTTCATAGATGATGTGCTCATCTATTCGAAGAACGAAAAGGAACACGAGGAACATTTGAGAGCCACCTTGGAAACGTTAAGAGCCGAGAAACTCTATGCTAAGTTCAGCAAGTGTGAGTTCTGGCTCAATGAAGTGAATTTCCTTGGACACATAGTGACAGCAGAAGGGATCCGAGTAGACCCCGCTAAAGTTGAAGCCGTGCAACGTTGGCAGTCACCAGCAACGCCCAATGAAATTCGAAGTTTCCTAGGACTGGCAGGATACTACCGAAGATTCATTGAGGGGTTTTCTAAAATAGCAAGGCCGATGACTCAACAACTCAAGAAAGGAGTTAAAGTCAACTGGACCCCAGAATGTGAAGCAAGTTTCCAATTGCTTAAGGAAAAGTTGACCACAGCGCCGGTGCTAGCCGTACCAGAGGCGGGAGTCGACTATGTGGTGTATACAGATGCATCGAAGGTCGGACTCGGGTGCGTGCTGATGCAGAGGGGTAAGGTGATAGCATATGCGTCACGTCAATTGAGGCCGCACGAGTTGAACTATCCGACGCACGATCTGGAATTAGCAGCAGTGGTCCATGCACTGAAGATTTGGAGACATCACCTCTACGGAGTTCGGTGTGAGATCTTCACAGATCATAAGAGTCTCAAATACTTTTTCGAACAGAAGGATCTGAATATGAGACAGCGCAGATGGCTGGAACTAGTCAAAGACTACGACTGTGGTATAAACTACCACCCAGGCAAAGCCAATGTAGTAGCAGATGCTTTGAGCAGAAAGACAGCGCCTCAAGCAGCTGTTTTCCTCACACAAGAGGAAGAGCTTATCCGGGAATTCGCCAAGATGCGACTGGAAATAGTAAGAGCCCCGGAGACAGTGGACAGCAGAATATCCACCTTGGTCATAGAACCAGATTTAAGAGCCAGAATTGTGGAAGCCCAGAGAGACGATGACGCTCTAGAAAAGATCCGTCTCAGAGTAAGGACGGGAAAAGGTGAATACTACCACGAAGAGGCGGATAATGCTCTCACTTTCAAAGGGAGATTATGCGTACCCAATAAGGAGACACTCAGAAATGAGATCATGAGTGAAGCTCATGAGACACCCTATACTGCCCATCCTGGAAGTACGAAGATGTATCAGGACTTGAAGAAGCAATTTTGGTGGGATGGCATGAAGAGAAGCATAGCGTCATTTGTGGAAAAATGCCTGGCTTGTCAGCAAGTGAAAGCTTTGCATCAACGACCCTATGGAAAGTTGCAGCCTCTCGAGATTCCAGAATGGAAATGGGAGCATATAGCAATGGATTTTGTGACAGGATTGCCAAAATCACAACGGGGAAACACGGCCATCTGGGTTGTAATCGATCGCCTCACCAAAAGCGCTCATTTCATACCAATTCGTATCACATACGGTTCAGACAAGTTGGCACAGATCTACGTGCGAGAGATCGTACGTTTACATGGTGTCCCAGTAACGATCACCTCAGATCGAGATTCAAAATTTACTTCTAGATTTTGGATAAGCCTACAGCGAGAGTTAGGCACTCAGCTGAATTTCAGCACAGCGTTCCATCCACAGACGGACGGACAGTCCGAAAGGACGATCCAGACATTGGAAGATATGTTAAGAGCTGTAGTGCTCGACCGTGGAGTGAGCTGGGAGTCAGTACTTCCACTTATAGAGTTCGCCTACAATAACAGTTACCAGGCAACTATTGACATGGCTCCATACGAGGCATTATATGGGAAAAAGTGCAGATCACCACTTTACTGGGATGAAGTTGGTGAGAGAAGGATTCTCGGACCGGACTCGGTAGAGGAAATGATAGAAATTGTCCGACAAATCCGAGGGAGAATCAAGGAAGCTCAAGATAGACAGAAATCCTATGCAGATGCTCGCAGAACGGATTTACAGTTTAAAGCAGGAGACAAGGTCTTTCTGAAAGTATCCCCATCAAAAGGGATAACCAGATTTGGCGTCAAGGGCAAGCTGAAACCGCGTTTTATCGGACCTTATGAGATCCTAGAAACAGTCGGCCCTGTGGCGTACAGATTAGCGCTCCCGCCAAGTTTCGGGAATGTTCACAATGTGTTCCATGTATCACAGTTGAGGAAGTACGTGTTTGACCCCAAACACATAGTGCACCAAGAAGAGGTGGTGTTAGAACCAGATTTGAGCTATGAAGAAAAGCCAGAAGCAATTCTGGACAGAAAAGTTAAAGAACTGCGAAGTAAAAATATTGTGACAGTGAAAGTCCTTTGGAAGCACCACGACCGCGAGGAGGCGACGTGGGAGCTCGAGGACCAGATGAAAGAGAAATACCCACAGCTTTTTGCCTAACCGAGACAAAATTTCGGGACGAAATTTTTGTTAAGGGGGGTAGAATGTAATAGCCGAGACTTAGATTTCTCGGGAGTTATGAAATAAAACGCTAGAACTTTTTTTTATCGAATGAAAAGAGTATTGTTATTTCTTGAGAAAGGGTACAAATTACAAACTACAGAATCTCAAACTAGAACTACAATCTTTAACGATGAAATTAAAGGAAAAACGAACTACACACCAACAACTCTAGATACTACATGGTTGTTAAGGCAGACAAAAGGAGTTCATATCGAGCTACAACAATCAAGAGTCCCTAGTGAACTTCATCGGCCTTCAGCGCGAGCCGTCTCGACCCAGAATCGGAGAGGCCGATGGGCTGGGGCATTGGAAACGAGCCCTGTGTAGCCAGCCTTTTTCCTGCCAGGAACAACAAGAATGAACAATAAGCAAATGTTGTAGCAAGATAAGGCATTTGATAGGCAAAACAAACAAGAAAAGGGGCAACACTACTTTAAGGTTTGGAGACCAACAACTTGCTAAAAAGGGTAAGACCGCAGGCTGCCAAGTGCAGCAAAGCACAGAGAATCACAGCACTTTCACTCCAATCCTAACCACTTGTACCCCAGCTAGTACCTGCGAAAAGGTTACACAAAGTTCAGTGAGTAGGCAGTCACAAACAAGAGCCAAAACACCCTGCAAATTGTTAACATAAGAGGCTACAATGCCAATAAATGCACGAGTACATCCCTGCGAGTTGCAGAGGGAACAACCACTGCCATGACACAACAGAATCAGTTACAAAAGAGGCCAAGAGAACAGGGTAAGCTCTGCAGAGCTGCAAAAGAACAGCCTTTGTGCAGCTTTCAGTTACAAGCTGGGCATAAATAAGCCAACTCCCCTCGGTTCTACCCTTCATTCCCATAACAAAATACTCACTAAACTGAGCAACAAGGGGAGGAGTGGGGGAGATCAAGGCTAACAGAAGGGGAAGGCATAGCATTGTGAGGAGAAGGTAACCTCACTCAGTCCCAACTTGTTTTGATTTCCATATCATCATATAGAAAATCGAAGCATGCTAGAATGACCTTTTAGGACAGCATGATTTTAACACACCCCTGCCATCTAGTTCAGGAATAACATAGGATAAGCATCCAACAACAAAAATGCTCAATCAAGTATGTCGTAGCCTGAAGGGCTGCCCAGATTAGTAACTCGAGCTCCCACATTTAAGTGCAGTAAACACCATTTAAACACTACGCATCATCACTCCCAACTGTCGCGTAGCCACTGTCTTTTAGAAATCCACGAAATAAGCTATGAACTAGAAGGAAAACTTAGCTTATTAGTCGAGGCTGCCGGACGAGAGCAAGTGTCGGCTGAATCCCGAAAGCCGCTAGACAGTTGCGAGCGTGTCGGCGAAGAGAGTTCGGGCTGAGCAACACCGCAGGAGGTGGCCCTGTTCTTCGAGACGCCGAAGACAAGGCGACAACTCTGCAGACCCGCCGAGGAGTCGACAACGGCAGCAGCAAGATGGCTGCTCGTCCTTGACGGCTGGCGGCGGCGGTGGCTTCGCATCCTAACGCCGACGTCGTCGCAAGGGACTCAGCGAAACGTGAAAGGGAAGAGGGGGATCTTGGCGTAAACTGGGGAGCGAGGGGCGACGCCTGTGAGCGGCGGCGTGCTCTGGTGACATCCGACCAGGTCGAAAGCGGAAGAGAGAAGAGTAGGGTTCCTTTCTTTTGGAATTGGGATTTTGGGGGAAAAGGGGAATGGCCGATGGAGAAGAAGAGTAAGGATCTGGGCCATTTTACAATCTGGGCTAGGTGGGTATTTCGAATTGGACCATAGCCAATTTATTTAAACTTGGGCTCCTTGTGTAAAAAAAAAAAGGAGGAAGAAGAGAAAAGAATTTTTAAACGGGCCACTACTAGTTAAAACAGGTCGGGCCTGATATCTTTTTCTTCGGGCCGCAGAGGTTAAATATTATTGGGCCACTGCTCATAACAGAATTTAATCTATGGAATTTAATTTCCTAAGCAACGGAAGAAAAGAAATATTAAACCGTGTGGGATAGCTTTGCGATAAATGAATTAAGCTAACTTTAATAGTCACAGAAAGTATTTTAAAAATACTTAAGAAAAATGCGGAAAATGTTAATGCCCGTTTCAGAAAATTAAATCGCCGATTTAATTAAAGATTTAAGATTTCTAATTTTTTTTAGAAGGCAGAAATTAAAATAAAAGAGCACGCTTAGGCATGCATTCATGCAAGATTTGAATAATTACTTAAAGCCTAATTTAAGTACCTTATTTTTTTGAAAAGGGGCGTCGTCGCCCGACGAGTAAATCTCAAGTCAGACAGTACCCGTTTGAAAGAGTTAAGCAAACGAGGTGGGCTTTTCTATCCTACATTATGTGTGGGCTTCTTTCCTTTTTATTTACAGAACTCTATGAGAATGAGTGTGAACTTTTGAATAAATTGTCATGCCATGTTTTATTTTGTGATTGCCATTCATGGTTAAGACGAATTCGGGTCCCAGTAGGTCAGTAAATCCTACTCGGACTAGTGTACACATAGGGACCGTGAGCTAGCGCAAGGTTGGCCGGTTCGTGGGTCGTGAGCTAGCGCCAGGTTGGCCGACCCAGTGATCGTGGAATGTGGCCACATTCCCGATTCACACAGCTTGACATGGTATATCATCAGAAAGTTAAAAGACTGCAGTCTATTTCAGAAAGAAATAACAGATTTTAGTGACCGGGACTTATTTTCAGAAAAAAACCCCGCGTTCACTCAGCTTGGCAGACAATTAAAAGAAAAACAGTTTTCGGCATAAGCCACTGAGTATATCAAGTACTCAGCCCTGCATATTGTTTTCCTTAATGTGCAGGTTGATCGATCGAGGCAGAGGAGGTGTTGGGACTGAAGATGGAATGAAAGAAGGGTAGCTAGTATAGTATGTCTCCATACATGTTATACTTGTCTTGGAACTCTTCCGCTGCATAAACCTAGCTTTGTCTCAGTAAAGACAATGTCCCCCTTTTCACTCTGATGTAATAATTTGCTTTTTGATGACTTTTAGACAGTATTTCCTTAATTTCCGTAATTATGAGGATGTGTTGAGACAGTTTAGAATTTTTAGTCGCGAAATAGCTGCGCTTTCTTTGACTAGGAAGTTGCGGTCGTGACAAAATCAGAATAAGAGTGATGTGTTTTGTGAACAAGAGTGAAGTGTTTTCTGAACAAGAGTGAAGTGTTTTGTGAACAAGAGTGAAGTAAAATCAGAATAAGAGTGATGTGTTTTGTGAACAAGAGTGAAGTGTTTTCTGAACAAGAGTGAAGTGTTTTGTGAACAAGAGTGAAGTAAAATCAGAATAAGAGTGATGTGTTTTGTGAACAAGAGTGAAGTAAAATCAGAATAAGAGTGATGTGTTTTGTGAACAAGAGTGAAGTAAAATCAGAATAAGAGTGATGTGTTTTGTGAACAAGAGTGAAGCATTTTCTAAACAAGAGTGAAGTAAAATCATATTGATCAAACACCTTCTAGCATCAGCATTTACAAATTTCTCTCTAATCAAATAAATAATTAAGAATGAAAATTTAGCCGAATTAGAAGAGGATGAACTTCAATTACTATTATTACAAGAATTTCTGTAGCTCAATTCGCCGTATTTATAGCTGAAACCGATCGCCGCCTTTGCTCGGGCAAATTCTAGCTTTGATGAACAGAGCTCCGAATTCTTCAATAATTCTTGAATTCACATACAACATTCAGCAACCTAAGAGTAATTAAACTCAATTTCGAGCCGGAATTCCCATACCGGATGATGATTCCGGCAGCAGCGACTTGTCGATCACCGTCTTCAGATTCACATTCTTCGACCCGGTCAGCTTCTGCGCACGCTTCGCGATCTCCGCCAGATGCTGCGGCTCCAGCTCCACCACCGACGCCCCTGTCGCCACCTCCGTCTCCGACAGCCGGTTCGCGATCAGCTCGAACTCCGCCGCGATCTCCTTGATCAGATCCACTCGCTTCATGTCCGTGAAGTTAACCTTCAAATGAAGTAAAAATTTACATAATCTAATTTTTTTGTGCAATGACCATTATACCCCACATTGTTATTGTAAAGTAAATTTGTGATAGAGGGAACTAATTTCTCCTTAAATTAGAAAATTAACCATAGCCCTTGATTTTGTTGATCTTGTGGTTGTGATTTGTTCTCTAGTTATTTGGTTAAGGGGTGTTTGCCATAGATCACTACCATATATATATATATATATATATATATATAGAGTCCCATTATTCACAAATCTAGTCTTAAAGACCGAACTAGAGACCAAATTAGGACCCTTAGATCTAGTTTTTAGTGGATGAGATGAGATGATGTAGTGAAAATTTCCGTAGTTCATTACATACACAAATTACTTCAACACGGGGGTATTTAAGTCATTTTATAATTATGGTAAAATTTAGAATTCTTAGATCACAAAAATTTCACTCATTCTCATACCCCGCCTCTTCTTCTCTCAAAACCTCTCTGAAAAATCAAGGATTCTTCATCTTCATCGATCATCTCCGACCGATTCAACTGAAATCGGCGACAACCATCCCCGATTCAGCATCTCCATCAGACGATTCAGCATATCCATCGATCATCTCCGGCCGATTTCAACTGAAATCGACAACAATCATCCTCGATTCAACATCTCCATCAGCCGATTCGGAAATCTCCATCCGCCGAGATCGACATCTCTTCAGCCTAACCTGAAATCGGCGTCAATTCGAAATGGTTGACACACACAAATCGTCGACCGAAGGTGAAGGACGCCTATTACATTCTGGCTGTACGTCTGGTTCAGGTAATACACATTTGATTTTTGGCTTTGATTTTTCTTTAGGAGAGATTACTTCAACATTTGATTGTTGCATAAATCGATTACTCTAGGATAGATTACTTCACATTACTTCTCTGATATTTAAGAGAAATATATCAAAAAGTGTGGCTACAGAAATCATCGATTTAGTTCATTTCATGAGGATATTACTTCATTTCATGAGGTTATTATATCATTTTATGAGGCTATTAATTTAGTGTTTGATTTTTCATTTTTTTCGAATTTATGTGGTTAATGTGTGCTTCTGGCTCATTTCTGGACTCATTTGAATTATGTGGCATAAAATGATATGCGTCTTCTAAATGTGATTTATTACTTTATAATTTGGAAACATTGCTTCATAGTTCAGATTTCAAAGCACAATACTTTAGCTGTTGATTTTAATGGTTGACACAAGAAAATCGTCGATGGAAGGTGAACGACGGTGATTGCGTTCTGGTAGAACGTCTGCCTCAAATAATACACTCTTTTGAAGCATTATAGTTTTTGAAATTCTAATTTACTTCATCTGTTTGTAATTTGGTTTCTGATTTTCGTCCAATTATTTCATGAAGCAGAGCGGAGGAAGGTCAACGTAGGCGTCAAATATACTCGTAGGTCAGTAGCTAAATCACAACCGGTGGATAAATCAAAACACAAGAAAAGTTCGTTTGATGTTCAGTACTGCAAGCCAAATAAATCCTTATGGCAGAAGTTAAAAATAAATTTATGACCTAGTCCTAATTCATGAGATGAAGTTAACTGTGCTGTATGAATTTTATTAATTGTGTTATATGCATATTTTGTGAAGAAATAACAGTTGAATGAACTAACTAACCTATTTGATGAAGTAATAACCTCATGAAATGAAGTAATATAAACTAACATGTTTTGTATGCATATTTTGCTAGGAAATAAGATTGAATAAACTAACTAACCAATTTGATGAAGTAATAACCTAATGAAATGAAGTAATATAAACTGACTTGTTTTGTATGCATATTTTCCTTTATAATTACATTGAATGAACTAAATAACTTATTTGATGAAGTAATAACCACATGAAATGAAGTAATATAAACTGACATGTTTTGTATGTGTATATTTAGCTAGGAAGTATACTTGTAGTGAACTAAAGAACCTAATGATAATGTTACAAACTATTTTAATGATGATATAAACTATATTTCAAATGTTGAATTGTTGTTATGTGTTTCTTATATATAGGTGAAGATAACACAGGGGAAAATCTTTTAACTCACAACGGGGTGAAAAATCAAATCGGAGGAGAGGGATGAAGAGTTTCGGAAGATGTAGTTGAGGCATGGTGACATGGTGATGAGGACATTTGTGCAATCACTAGATGGGCCTTCCCCACGCCCTAACAAATGGGCGGTGCCCAGAATCACGGCTCAGCCGATTGAGATGGGTTGGTGTGTCAAATTTGAATGATTTCTTGTACCGGACAAGTTTGTATTTTTTTTCTTTTTTCAAATGGAGAGTTTGTATTTGGTTATGGGGTTTATACAGTGAGGATGGTGTGGTTTACCAACTTTCTCCTACAGTGGAAATAGTTGACTATTTTAGAGAAAATTCAAATGATTTTATTCACGCACAGTAGTTTAATGAATAATAAACTACTACAATGATATAATGAACCTCCTGGGATGAACAATAAATACTAATAAATATTTGATTACTAAAACACTTCACACAATCTATTCAATTTAAAGTTTGCCAAAAATTTAAACAAATCCAAATTCAGAGTGTAATGAAGTAATAAAACACATGGAATGAAGTAAATAACTACAGTAATGAAGTACGAAACCTTTTTACAAAATTTGAGTTACTTCATTCCAATAGTTAATTACTTCATTCCAATAGATTATTACTTCATTCCACTTTGAATTCGAATTTGTTTAACCTTTTTACAAAATTTAAAGCGAATAGACTGTGTGAAGTGTTTTCAGTTTATTACTTCATCTAGTAGATTAATTACTTCATTCCAATAGTTAATTACTTCATTCCAATAAATTATTACTTAATTCCACTTTGAATTTGAATTTGTTTAACTTTTTTACAAAATTTAAAGCGAATGGACTGTGTGAAGTGTTTTCAGTTTATTACTTCATCCAGTAGATTAATTACTTCATTCCTATAGTTAATTACTCCATTCCAATAGATTATTACTTCATTCCACTTTGAATTTGAATTTGTTTAACTTTTGTACAAAATTTAAAACGAATAGACTGTGTGAAGTGTTTTCAGTTTATTACTTCATCCAGTAGTGTAACACCCGTAAAAAAAAAGAAAAAGAAAAAAAATCAAATAAATCTAATTAAATCTTTTCTTAGTTGACTTGGTCAAATATATTTCTCTAAACCATATCACCAAACGATTTCCCCATATCTATACTCCCTAAAATCTCTCCAACCACCAAATCCATCAATATCTATCAGTTCTGCCTATATATATCCAATCAATCCCACGATCTTTCTACACATAAATTCAATACCAAGAAAAACCAGGAACTAAAATTTAGAGAAAGAACCGAGTTGGAGAAAAGAGTTTTCTGCCGCCTAAGAAGGTAATCACCGATCAATTCCCAGCCTTGATTTCCTTGCATTCATTTAGGAAAACTCGAATTTTGGAGCATGAAATCTGTAGTATTCGGACAGTAGGTTCCGACGCATGTTTGACTGACCAAACGAACTCCTTTTTATACGATTCTTTTTTCTGAGTAAACCTTAAGGTGTCTTCTGTGTGGTGTGTGAATTTCAACCTATTTGGACGAAAGATGTATTTTTGGTGAATTTTTGAAGTTGACTGCGCAGTTCTGCCAGAAATTGTTTTTCTCGACCAGGGAGTTACGTTTTCGATTTGACCGACCTAAAAAGATTATTTTGATGTGAAATTTTAATTGAATGATATTTTATATGTCTACTGTATTGTGGAAAAGTTTCAGCCCCAATGGAGACCGGATGAATTTTAAATGATTTTTACAAACCAACCGCGCAATTCTGCCAGTTTTGTTGTTAGGTGAAAATATCACTTGTTGCTAAGTTTTAATGAATTATATGATGCATGTATGATTTAAGAAGGTATCCTATGGCATGATTATGTGTAACACGTTGAGAAGTATTATGGCATGTTTTTCCTTATGTTGATGAACGTTCGGGAATGGGCAATCTAAGAAAACGATGAAAGGAACGATAGGACATGCATGATAATTGTAATAATGGAAAACCTGATTGTGTGGTGATTTTGACAAGGGTTTTTGCACGTACGAGGGTACCAAGAGTAAAAGGTTGCGTAAAGTCGTGATTGTGTGGTATAAGTAAGCGAGGTGGGCTTTCTTTTTAAATAAGGGCTATGCCCTAAGTATATTTTTATGTGAAAATGATATGAATATTTGTCATGCCGTGTTTTGTTTTATTCTATGGAACCTATCTGATGTGGCTTTTGCCATCAATGGATAATCGAATTCGGGTTTGTCTAGGGAGTGAGTCCATATTCAGGCTAGTGTACACCTATGGAGATCGTGAGCCGTCTTTTGGGTCGGCCGGTCTAGTGACTTGGAATGTGGCCACATTCTTTGTCATCAATGGATCAGATATGGGAGATAGCTATGGGAAAATGGTTGATCAACCGAATTTTACAATGGAAATGATTTTAGTGTCTTGGGTGATTTTTAAAGTTAAAACCCCAAGGTCACTCAATGGTGGCATGATAAATACTTTTTATAAAATGTTTTCGGCATGAGTCCACTGAGTGCATCAAGTACTCAGCCCTGCTTTTCTTTTTAAAAATTGCAGGTTGAGCGTGACGGGTGAGGTGGGTGTTGAGCAAGACCGTTGAAGAAATTTAAGTGTGTAGAATGTGTCATGTCTTCACACGCGGCATATTCCTTCTCTCAAATGCTTCCGCTAAGTAGTTGTCTTTCTTTTGAGTTCTTGTATCGTTGAGATAGTATTCATTTTTGAGTTGTTGATTGTTGAGATACTCTGATTTTATTCGAGCTATTCCCAGTTGTTTCGAGCTATGGTCGAGTTGTGTTGTTTCCCCCATTTCTTCCCCGCTTCTTTAACCCTCCCCTAGTCGCGATCAACCGTGTTTTCTATCCTTAGAAAATGCGGGCGTGACAAGTAGATTAATTACTTCATTCCAATAGTTAAATACTTCATTCCAATAGATTATTACTTCATTCCACTTTGAATGTGAATATTGCGAAATTGAATTGAACGTGGAATGAAGAAGATCCACGCAGATCGTGGATGGCAGATTGAAGAAGATCGACGCAGAGCAGCTCGTGAATTGCGAGAGAATTGAAAGCTTTTGATGAGCCCGAAACGAATGAAACACCAGCTGCAACGTGAATTGAACGTGAATATTGCGAAATTGAATTGAACGTGGAATGAAGAAGATCGACGCAGATCGTGGATGGCAGATTGAAGAAGATCGACGTAGAGCAGATCGTGAATTGCGAGAGAATTGAAAGCTTTTGACGAGCCCAAAACAAATGAAACACCAGTTGCAACGTGAATTGAACGTGAATATTGCGAAATTGAATTGAACGTGGAATGAAGAAGATCGACGCAGATCGTGGATGGCAGATTGAAGAAGATCGACGTAGAGCAGATCGTGAATTGCGAGAGAATTGAAAGCTTTTGACGAGCCCAAAACGAATGAAACACCAGCTGCAGCGTGAATTGAACGTGAATATTGCGAAATTGAATTGAACGTGGAATGAAGAAGATCGACGCAGATCGTGGATGGCAGATTGAAGAAGATCGACGCAGAGCAGATCGTGGATGGCAGATTGAAGAAGATCGACGCAGAGCAGATCGTGAATTGCGAGAAAATTGAAAAAAATTGCGTGAAAATTCAAAGAGATTAAGATAAAGAGAATCATGTTATGTATGTTAAGAATTGATTTCCTAAAATGCCCCTCAGCAAGTGTTTATTGAATAAAATATTAAGTTAATTGCAATTTAATCCTAACCATAAGATAAAAAAAATGAAGGGCCCTAATTTGGTCTCTAGTTCGGTCTTTAAAATTGGTTCGACATTGATCACTTCCATATATATATATATATATATATATATATATATATATATATATATATATATATATATATATATATATACCAAATTATTGTTGGGAAGCTCTAGCACTCTGACAAATTATTCAAATAATTTTTAGCTTTTCTGGTCCAACCCTTTCAATTTTCTAATATATTTGCAAGTCAGCTGAAATGTTCGAACTAATTCAACCACTTTAATAACCCACTCTATATAATCATGGTGGTAACGTAATAATAGTGGGCAAGCATCGGCACTTTAACTAAAATCTGCCAAACCCTTTGCCTATTTGATTCTAGATAAGTTGGTCCTCTTATAAGAAAAACATTTCAAATATTCTTGCATCCATCTTTCCTATTCTATATATAGACATAAGTCCTTTGTTTTTTAGTAACACATCACCAAAATCCCAAATATGTCAAACAATTCGGTGGGGAAAAAGCTTCAGGGCAAAGTAGCCATCGTGACCGGCGGCGCCAGCGGCATCGGCGAGACCACCGCCCGCGTCTTCTCCAATCACGGCGCACGTGCGGTGGTGATCGCCGATATCCAGTCCGAGAAGGGCCACGTCGTGGCGAAAGCCATCGGCCTGGAGCGGTGCCGCTACTTCCATTGCGACGTGACCGACGAGGAGCAGGTGGAGATCTTGATAAAATGGACGGTGCAGACGTACGGCCGCCTCGACATCATGTTCAGCAATGCCGCCGTCGTCAGCACCACCATCCAGACCGTCCTCGACCTGGACATGTTGCAGTACGACCGCGTGATGGGCGTGAACCCACGCAGCATGGCGCTGTGCGTGAAGCACGCAGCGCGTAAGATGGTGGAGCTTGGAACCAAAGGGAGTATCATCTGCACGGCGACCACGGCGGCCGAGAAGGCGATGCAGAACACGACGGACTATGTGATGTCGAAGCGGGCGGTGCTGGGGCTGATGCGGTCGGCGAGCTTGCAGCTCGGGAAGCACGGGATTCGGGTGAACAGCGTGTCGCCCGGGATGGTGTACACGCCGCTGGCCGCGAATAATGGGCTGCCGACGCCGCAGGCTCTGGAGGAGTACATTGGGCCCTACATGAGCTTGAAGGGGGAAACGGTCACCGCGGAGAACGTGGCGGACGCGGTGGCGTTTCTGGCTTCGGATGAGGCGGCGCTTGTCACCGGGGTTGATTTGAAGGTGGATGGTGGGGTGATTGCCATGCCATTCCTTGAATCAAACTAATCAATGTTTGAGTAAATGTGTCAAATCTATGATTCCAATAAACAAGCTCAAAATGCGCAGGCGCCACCCAATTGCTACGGCGATTATGTTAAATAAAACAGGATTTTCTTTCCTTTTGTTGAGTCAAACATAATAAATTCATTTTCAGGTTTCCTTTGTTGATTTTTTAATGCAAAACCTAAATTGGGAAAAACCACCAGAATGAAGTTTAGATGATGTTGAATATATTTTCATATCAGTGTACAAAATAGTATCCTATTAATCTTTTACTGAGATAAGAGCATCCACAATAGCGGATGTCGGGGCGGAAGTCCGCTATTACGTCGTGGACGACGGACGTCCCTTGCGGACGAGAGGTCGTCCACGGCTGTGCGCGGACGTCCGCTATTGCGGCGACATGACGGACGTCGGGGCGGACGTCCCAAAAATTCGATTTTTTTTTTGGTTTTTTTATAAAAAAACTCAATATATACGGCTCGTTGAATTTCATTTCATTCACACCACTTGTATTAACGAGTTTCTCTTCTTTCTCTCTACGTTTCTATCGATAGATCCAAAATGGCTAGTGGTAATGGTGCGGGTGGTAGTGGTGGGGATGCTGCTGACACAATGAGGTAAATTAATGAACGGTTGCAGGCTTATACGTCCGTCGAGATAAATCATCAGATACAAGAGCACCTGCAGCGCCATCTGCATCCAGTGGTACCTCGCCCCAACATCCATCGTCGAGCTGTTGTTCCACGGGACCACGTCGCTGCACATAGCCGATTGTTTGAGGACTACTTCGCGGAGGAGCCGCGGTTTAGGGATAACTTTTTCCGGCGACGTTTTAGAATGCACCGACCGCTATTCATGAGTATCGTGAACGCTTTAGAGCGTCGGTACAATTATTTCAGGTTCAGAGAGGATGCGAGTGGTAGACCCGGTCACACGCCTATAAAGAAGTGCACTGCCACAATCAGGCAACTGGCATACGGAGGCGCGGTCGACATGTTCGACGAGTACCTCCACATCGGCGAGATGACTTCCCGGGAGTGTCTGAAGTATTTTTGTCAGGGCGTTATTGAGATATACGGGGAAAGATATCTTCGGAAGCCTACCCCCGAAGATGGCCAGGCTCTGATGGATATGCACGGGAATCAGCACGGGTTTCCGAGAATGTTGGGCAACATAGATTGCATGCATTGGGAGTGGAAGAACTGCCCTGCCGCTTGGAAAGGATTGTACACTACCGGCTTCAAAAGCAAGAATCCAACAATGATCCTCGAAGCCGTAGCTGACTACCGGCTATGGATTTAGCATGCGCATTTTGGAGTAGCCGGGTCGAACAACGACATCAACGTTCTAAATTCATTGGCCCTTTTCAACGAGTAGTGCATGGGCGTTGGTCCGGCCGTCAGCTTCGTCGCCAATGGCTACCAACACGATATGGGCTATTATTTGGCGGATGGGATATACCCTAGTTGGCCCGTCTTTGTGAAGACAATCAGATGTCGAAAGGAGGCGGCGCGCAAGGATGTGGAGAGGGTAATTCAAATAATTCAACTACATTTTGATGACTGTTATAGATTAATATAATAGCAAGTTTATCTATTTAAGAAAATGATTTTATTGAATTAAGTGGAGAGGGTAAAGTATGAGAGAAGAAAAAATAGAAGAGATAAAGAGAGAATTAAGTAAGAGAAAGATTAAATTAAAAGAGGGAAAATAAAGCAAAATAGATAAATTTGTTGTTTTTTCACCCAAAAAAAAGAAGAAAACAATATATAAATGTTTCATTTATTTGTTTACTACTATTGATCATGGACCACACATTTCGTTGACTTTATTACACTCACATTTCATAATAAACCTATATAAAAGTAGTATCCACCTTCCACTAATCCTTTCACTCATTTTTATACTCCCTGCGTCCCCCAAATTTTGTCATAGTTTGACTGGGCACGAGTTTTAAGAAATGTAATGGAAAGTGAATTGAAAAGGTTCATGGAAAGTGAGTCCTACTTTTATATATTAGTTTTATAATAAATTGTGAGCGGGAATAAGTTAGTAGAATGTGAGATCCTCTATCAAAAATAGTAAAAAGTGAAATGTGACAAATTTTGTGGGACAGACGGAAATGGAAAAATGTGACAAAATTTTGTGGACGGAGGGAGTAATTGATACCAACTTCGTCCAAAAAACAAGACTAATTTTACTATTTTGGGTTGTCTACAAAAATTAGACTAATTTTAAATATAGAAAGTTTTAAACAAATACTGACCCTACACATCATTCGAAATGTGGACCTCATAATTCACTAACACTACTTTCTCCACAATTTTTCCTCCTTCTCTCTTTTAGTTAACTAATTACACATTAAAATTCGTCATTTACAGTTTTGTCTATTTTTTGTTGATGGAGGTAGTAGTAAATAACATATGCACACATGAACTTAAAAAATCGTATGCACTCCTAGAAAATCATAGTTAGTATTCCGTTATTTGCATAATCAAATACATAGTCCAAATTCTGCTTAATATGTACTCCTCCATCCTAATAATTATATATTTCATTTTAATTTATATTTTGAATATTATAAAAATTACATTAATGGAGTACATCGTGATTCACACATGTACTTCAAAAATTTTAAACTAAAAAAATACACAACCAAACAGGAACCGGAACAGTGAAAACCGCTGAAATCGGCGATTTATGAATCAAAAACCGGAACAGCCAAACATGCTCACGGGGCGGTTCTGTTCACAATTTTCTGAAATCGGGACCGATGGTGCCTAACCATAATCGCCGATTTACGAACTTTGGGCATCTCTATATTTACCAAATTATAGTGGGGAAGACCCACTGATAGGGACCTCGATTTACCAAATCCCACTAAAGATTATCTTCAATATAGCTTTCTTGATTTTATTTGATTTAGCATATTCTTTATTTTAATTAGTTTTCTTTATTTAGTTTTCATATATTTTGTATTCTTTTTATTTATTTTTCTTGCTTGATTAGCAAGATACATTTTAGGCAAATGTTGTACTCCCTCCGTTCTTGAATGTTTGTCACACTTCTTTTATGCGCTTGTTTTATAAAAAATATTAATAAATAGTTAGAGTGGAGAGAGTGTAAAGTAAGAGAGAGAATAATTTAGGTAAGACTTTTCTCTTTATTATTCTCTTTCTTACTTTATCATCACTCCACTTTAACTATTTATTATTATTTTACAAAATGAGTGCAGAAAAGAAGTGTGACAAACTTTCAGGGGGACAGAGAGTATTTCTTAATATGTACTCTCCTTGTCCCACCACAAGTGATCAATTTCATTTTTAACAAAAAACAAAATTTTAACATGTCTCCTACTTTATTCTCTCTTTATCTATCTTACGTTTCTCTCTCACATACTTTATTCTAACCACTTTAACTCAATATATATTATTTTCTTAAAACATGTGTCCAAAAGAAATCCAACACTTGTTGTGTGACAGAGGGAGTATAGAATTAAAGAAAAAAAAAAAGCTAAACCAGAACCGGAACAGTGAAAACCGCAGAAAAGCCCGCGGTTTACAAACTAAACCGACAACACGGGCCGGTTCTGATTCACAATTTTCTTAAACCGTAACCACCGATTTACAAACTTTAGGCATCTACCAAATTATAAAAATTAGAGAGGGGTAGCTTCAGCACTCTAATAAATTATTCAGGGTATTTTTAGCATTTTTGGTCCCACCCTATTAATTTTCTATTTGCAAATCAACTAAAAAATTCAACTAATTTTACCACTTTAATCGCCCACTCAATATAATCAAAAGTGGTAACATAAAAATAGTGGGCAAGCATCAGCACTCTAACTAGAATCTGCCAAACCCTTTGCCTATTTGATTATATAAGTTGGGCCAATTAGAAGAAATACAATTCAAACACATTTTAAGTTTCTTTATTTTTATTGAAAAATAAATGAATAGAAATTTGATGGATTGCAACATGAGACCTTTGGCATCATGCATTAATCACACTACCACTAGGCGAATATACGCACACTATTTAATTTGATAGAAATCTCAAATAGATCCCATCAAGTAAAAACATGGCATGACAAATATAATCTACATCACATTTCATGTCAAAATATACCTAGTATATAGTCCATGTTTAAAAAGAAAGTCCATCTCGTTTGCTAGTCAAATGTAGACTTCTATTATACAATAGAGGTAGTAATTCATTGGCCCAAGACTAATTCCCTTTCCCCTCATTTTAATTCCATACGGTCCACGAGGTATGGCAAAGATCACCCAACGAGGCCCTAGCCCAACTACCTTCAGCCCAATCCCCCCCCTCCACCCCCAACCCGTATAGCCTCGGCAAGATCAGCCCACAAGGCCCCAGCCTCACCCAAAATGCGTCCGTGAGCCACCTAATTGTAGAGCATCCACAATAAGGCACGGACAAGCCATAGGCTATCAATAGGCCGTTGAAACAGATAGCTGTATACTTTATTGATTGAAAAAGATATCCAACATCCATGAATTTATAGGAGTTTTGGAGATTCTTGAGATACAACAATAAATACATTCTTGGAACTAGTCTACTATTGAAACTAGATATTATAAATGTTGTATTCTTGGAACTCTTGAGCTCATTAACTACACTCCCCCTCAAGTTAAGTAACGGGATTTCCGATACTTAACTTGGTAAGAGCTTCTGAGAAAACTTTTGCTCCAACTGTTTTTGTCAAAATATCTGCAAGCTAATCTTTGGATCGAACAAATGGGAACTCAACAATCTCTGCCTCGATTTTCTCTTTGATGAAGTGTCTGTCTACTTCAACGTGTTTTGTTCTATCATGTTGGACTGGATTTTCTGCAATGCTGATCACGGCTTTGTTATCACAAAACAATCGACATGGTTTTTGTGATAGAAAATTCAATTCTTCCATCAATCCTCTAAGCCATAGTACCTCTGTCAAACCATTTCGAATTCCTCTGAATTCCGCCTCTGTGCTTGACAACGCTACGACCTTATGTTTCTTGCTCTTCCAAGTGACTAAGTTTCCTCCAACAAATGTAAAGTACCCAGAAGTGGATTTTCTATCTATTGGGTTTCTAGCCCAGTCGGCATCTGTATAACCATGAATCTCCAAATGTCCATTCTTCTTGAACATGATTCCATGATCAAAGGTTCCTTTGAGGTATCGGACAACTCTTAATGCTGCTTCAAGGTGGTCGTCTTGAGGTCGGTGCATAAACTGACTTATCACATTTACTGCATATGCGATATCTGGTCTAGTGTGTGACAAGTAGATTAATTTTCCTACTAACCTTTGATATCTCTCTCGGTCGGCTAGTTGGGCTCCCTCAGTTATTTGGAGACCATGGTTTATGGCGATTGGTGTGTCTACAGGTCTACATTGCAACATGCCAGATTCTGCTAGAAGATCCAAAGTGTATTTCTTCTGATTGATAAAGATCTCTTCCTTTGATCTTAGGACTTCAACTCCCAGAAAATACTTGAGTGCCCCCAAATACTTCATTTCGAATTCTGTCACCAAAATCTTCTTAAATTGCTCTATCTCTTCAAAATCGTCCCCTGTGATGATCATATCATCGACATAGATTATTAGGCACATGATTTTATCCCATCTCTTCTTCAAGAATAAAGTGTGATCTGCATTACTTTGGTGATAGTCGTACTTTTTCATAGCTTCTGTAAATCTCCCGAACCAAGCTCTCGGAGACTGTTTTAACCCATACAATGTTTTCTTCAATTGGCAGACTTCTCCATCTTCAAAGTCATCCTCGAAACCAGGCGGAGCTTCCATGTAGACTTCCTTCTTGAGCTCACCATGTAAGAATGCATTAGTCACATCGAACTGGTGTAGGGGACAGTCTTTGTTTGCTGCAATAGAGAGCAACACTCGAACTGTATTAATTTTTGCCACTGGTGAGAATGTTTCGGAGTAGTCCACCCCATAGGTCTGAGTATATCCTTTAGCTACAAGACGGGCCTTGTATCTCTCGATAGTTCCGTCAGGCCTCCGTTTAATTGTAAAGACCCATCTGCACCAACGGTACGTTTTCCTTTTGGCGGTCGACATTTCTTCCAAGTCTTGTTTCTTTCCAAGGCGTTTAATTCGACCATCATCGCTTCTCTCCAGTTTTTGATTCCTAGGGCTTCTCTCATTGTCTGTGGGATTTCTTCTTCATATAAAGCTACCTCAAATGCTCGGGCCAATTTTGTCAAGTTTGCTTTTTCCACACTACCCATCGGATATCTTGAATTTCTTCTACATGTCTTTTCCGGAGAATATCATTTGGGTGGAATTCCCCGAGTACTCCGATGTGGCAAAATATATTGTCCAGTATCATCATCAATGATCTCTCTTTCTTCACCTTATGTAACTATATTGTCATTAGTAACAGTAACAGAGTTCTCAATAGAGTTGTTTACCTCGGATATCGGATGAAAGGATGTTTGAGCGACACTTTGTTCCGCAGGTTGACTTGTGTTTAAGACCTGCTCGGCGACAGGAATAGGTGGCTCGGGTTGACCTTCATTGGGATTATGATCATGGAATATAGGCATCCAACTTAGCATGTCATCATTTGATACCTCATTCATTTCCTTCTCCCCCTGACTGGTAAATTGGGTATTGTAAAAGAATTCTGTTTCTAGGAAATTACAGCTCATCGTGGTGATAACCTGTCGGTTTTGTGGATCGTAGCATCTGTATCCCTTTTGACTTCTCCCATACCCAATGAAAACACACTTAATTGCACAAGGGGCCAGTTTCGTTCGCTCATGTTTCGGGACATGAACGAACACGGAACATCCAAAGATTCGAGGTTCAAGAGATATGGCTTGAGGAACACTAGTTAAGGTAGATAAGACCTTAAGTGGGGTTTGGAGATTAAGGATTCTAGTAGGGAGTCGATTTATGAGGTATACTGAACTAGCAATTGCTTCGGGCCAAAAATATTTTGGAATTTTTGACTCAAAAAGAAGAGCCCTAGTCATTTCTAGAATAGTTCGGTTTTTGCGTTCAGCTATCCCATTCTGTTCAGGCGTGTAGGCACAAGAAGTTTGGTGAATCAGACCTTTCTCAATGCAAAAAGTTTTCATTTTTGTGTTGACTAACATAGACTGTCCCCTACACCAGTTCGATGTGACTAATGCGTTCAGTGAATGAGACAAAGTATTTCAAACCGTTTCCTCCAGAAATTGGACAAGGACCCCACACATCCGAATGTATCAAGGAAAAAATCGAGTCCACTCTAGTATTGTTGGATTTAAAAGATTGTCTGTGGCTTTTCGCCAAAACACAAGTTTCACACTCAAAAACAGAATTGTTCACAAACTGCAGAAACAAAGTTTTAAGTAGCTAGAAGATGGATGCCCTAACCCTCTATGCCATAACCATGTTTCCCGTTCTGAAGATCCATGAGCCAACATTACCCTGCCAGTTTGAGCTATCTCATCCACATAGTATAACCCACGGCGTTCAGTGTCACGCCCAATAATCGTCCCCATCCGGATATCCTGAAGTAAACAAAATTTAGGATGCATTAGAAGAGTGCAATTGAGCTCTCGTGTTACGTGACTAATAGACATTAGTTTCTGGGAAAGAGACGGCACGTAAAGACAATTTGATATTTTCAATGTAGGGGAAATTTGAACAGTGCCAGCCCCCTCGATCGGAGCAAAATCACCACCAGCAGTTTCAACATATGTTCGTTTCGCCTTAGATAATTCACCGAAGTCCGATCTATCATAGGACATAGTATCGGTTGCCCCACAATCGAATATCCAACCTCTATCATTTTCTACATCCTCTTTTTGACATTGCATGCAGTAGAAATTTCAGATTCATCTTCTAAGGCTGAAAATCGATTTTTACACAAAATCTGGGGGGTATTATCATATTTTTCAGGAGATATAAGGCTATTTTGTTTTAAAAAGTGATTCTGGGGGTTTATCTGCAATTTAGGGGTTCTTAGGGGTGTACATGCAAGCTGTTGGGGTAAAATATGATATTTATCAAAACTAGAAGGGTTTGGGGATAAATCCCCAAACCCTTTACCTTCAACGGTGCTTGCAAATTGAGCCCTGGCCGTTGCACCTCTTCCAATGTCGACTCCCGTCGCTGACCACCCGTCTGCCGCCGTCGTCTGTCCGCCGCTGCCAGATGGGAGAGCCGCCGATCTACCACTGTCACCTCTGGTGCTGGTGGCTGCTTGGCCGCCCATCGGGGCAGCAAAAATCTCTCCTCCTTCGGTTCTCCCAATCGCCGATCTCCCCTTAGCAACTGGGTTCCGGTTGGTTTTGTGGCCGTCCTCCCACCATTCTGGGTAGCCAACAACCTCGAAACACGTCTCCATTGTATGTTTTGACTTTCCACAATGGCTGCAAACAAGTTTGGATTTGTCTATCCGAGGTCAATTGGAGAGGTAATCAGTTGTGGACCGACCTCGGTCTCTCGGAGGCGGCGGCGTTCTGGTGTAGTGTCGACGCGGTGGTGGTCCGCCTGCTCGACCTCCGAATCCAGCCCCAATTTCAGAATCAGGCATTGGGTTTGAGGGCTTCCAGATTCCAGTACGTGGTTCTTCTTGCTTGACAATTCCGAAGGCATCTTCTGCCAAGGGCTCGGGGCTCTGTTATAGGAGCTCTCGACGGAGGGCATCATATTTTTCATCCAAACCGGATAGGAATTGGTACAACCTTTTGATTTCAGTCTCTTTTTTGTATGTGTTGATACCCTTCTTGCAGCATGTGTAAGGGCAGGGCCTCCGGGCATCAATTTCGACCCACAATTGTTGGAGGTCGCCCCAATATTGTTCAAGGGACTCATTCCCTTGTTTGAGTTGGTTGGTTCTGATTTCCAGGTCGTAGACTTGGACGAGATCAGCTCTAACTCCGAAAGTAGTTACGAGGCTCCGCCATAATGCTTTGGCAGTTTGGTGTTGAGCAAATTGCAGGACAAGTTTGGGCTCCATGTTTTGGATGAGCCATGTGAACACGGTGAACTCGGAAGCTTGCCATTTATTGAATTCTGGGTTCGTGATTTTGGGAGGTGCTTGATCTCCTTCGAGGTGTTGCATTTTTTTTCGGCTGCCGATGATTATTCGCATGAGACGGGACTAAACAGGGAAGTTTTTCCCGTCTAGCTTGAATCCTAATGAAACAGATTCAACGTTTTTGGATATTTTTGTTGGTATTTTGTGGTTGAATGGGGCTCACTTGGTTTTGGTTGTTTTCAGGTTCGGAAAGGGTGGTTGGGGCTGATTTCTGCCTTAGATTAGTCAAGAGATTTGAGGGGTATGGAACGATGATGAGAACTTCTCTGAGTTCTCAAAAAAAAAATAGGATTGAAATCTTGCTCTTGATACCATGTTGAAACAGATAGCTGTATACTTTATTGATTGAAAAAGATATCCAACATCCATGAATTTATAGGAGTGTTGGAGACTCTTGAGATACAACAATAAATACATTCTTGGAACTAGTCTACTATTGAAACTAGATATTATAAATGTTGTATTCTTGGAAATCTTGAGCTCATTAACTAACATAGGCTAGCCAAAAACTCCTCCTGTCACATCATCATGGACTTCCCACAGCCTAGCCATAGGCTAACTAAAAAACAGCCTAGCAAAAGCCTAGCAAATAAATTGACAAATATGATTAATTCATTTTAATTGTTGTTTGTAAAAAAAATGAATTGCAATGAGTTGTAAATATAGATTATAAATAAAAAATTTTAAGAAAATCGGTTAGCCTATCACTCGCTGCGCAATAGGTGGCAAGCGATAGGCTAACCGGTTAATCTGCGCCCGACCTCTCGTCCGTCGCCCGTTCGTCCGCCGCATTAGCCTAACGCAATAGCGGACGTCCGCCACGCCCTAGCCGCTGGCCAGTGGCTAGGGCCGGCGGACGTCCCTTATTATGGATGCTAAGGTTTTACCTTTTGTCATATCTAATTATAAGTTCATTTTTTTTTGTTTTCTATGTCAATTCGTTCCTAAATAAACAAAAGAGAGTCGAATTCTCTATATATGCTCTCGTGAAAAATCCAAATCAAGTAAGCTCACGAATTTCTCTCTACCCTATATAGGGGAAACACAAATTTTAAATTTAATAACTTGGGAAATATAAGAGGAGTGAGCTATTAGTATTTTAAATTTAATAACTTGGAAAATACTCACTTTTCTTCTTTCACAATGCAGACACCAAAACTCTTTCTTTTTTTTATCTCACTACTTGCTATGCTTTGCAACTCTCTCACATTCATCATCGACAGAAATAATCTCTATTTATAGGATAACTTGAGCTGCAAATTTCCTTGCTATAGCCACTCTCTATGGCCACAATCACTGGCGGATCCAGGTGGGGTCGGGCGGGGTCGGCCGACCCCACCACCTGCCACGGAGTGCACCGGAAAGCTACTTTCTTCAGCCTCCGACCCTACGGCGTTCACGTCTCCGCCCCCACCTCACGTCCTCACGCTGTGTGAGATGATAAGGAGACTGATCAGAGAGAAAGGAAGGAAGTGAGGCAGCCGGATAGGTAGACTGTCGTCGAGAACGAAGGAGTTGGAGGGGAAGAATCCTTCCGCGGTTTTTGTTTTCGAAGAGAAAGAGGAATGGTATTGGCGATGTCATTATTGTTTTCTCATCCCTATATTCACTCGTGAAATAGAATAAACCGGCATCAATAAATTTAACTAAGTTTAAAAGATTAAATATCTTAAATATCTTATCTAATTGTAAAATGGGCTTTGAAATATTTTCTTTATTTGAATTAATTCTTAGAAGTCCATTAAAAATATTTTCTCATCTTATCAATTAATGTTAAATAGTAGTAGTAGTAATATTTTTTTTACAGCAAAATCAATTTATCTAAATTAACCACCTACTTATATAAAGTAAATATTTCTTAATTTCTTCTACTCTTAGTTTTATAATTTAAATTTTCAACCTTATTATTCATATTCAATTTTTTAAATCTTTAAAAATTTGGTATGTTACTGAAAAATTATGCTATGTGTATGTCATTTTTTTTTGTCAAAATACGTAATATAACATAATTGTTCTCTCTTACTTTATTATTTATTTGCATCTTTGTTTTATCTAAGATCATATTTTATTCTTTCTTCAGTTAGCTCCATAAACGTCTTTTTCTTAAATTTTGTATCCAAAAGAAGAGTCTCGCTTATAACGGGACGAAGAAAGTGGAGTATGTTGTTTTAAGAATATCGATACTTGCATGAATTATTTATATTAAAAAATATATTTATAAAAATAATTAATTTAAACAATTATTTTAAATAAATATTTACTATCTTGTTCGACCCCACGATAATTTGTTCCTGGATCCGCCATTGGCCACAATATTTGAAGAATAGGTTTGCCGCCATTGAAACAAGTCAACAATGTTGGCTTTGTGGAGCATCCATATTCATGAATATTTATGAGGGGATATTTTCAAAAGATATGAACATTAAAATTCATATTATTTCAAAAGTTATTATTTTTCAGACAAAAGTAATAAAATTCTAACTTCTAAGTGATTCGATTTTCCTCACATTAATTAATCACCAATTCATGTATGTAATATAGAATGGGTTAAAATAAAACTTACAAAAGTTTTTAAGTCATTTGATTGTGAAAATCTACAATCGATGCATCTTTCTTGACGGACAGTTGTAACAACGTAATTTGAATTGCATAAAGAGTGGAAAGTTTCAATTTTATCGAATGTAGAAATTAATTTCACTAAGACTAATAACTTTATACATTTAATAGTAATATTTTAAGTTTTCATGGTCAAACAGCTTTTACGTTAACCATATCATATTCACATATATTCGCACACACAGTGGCAGACAAAAAAAAATAGTGTTGGTAGATATTCCATTAGTTTTATAGGAGTATTTTTTTTCTGACAAATTCATTACTCCATATTTTAGTACTACTATATACTATGAATTTCAGCCCCTCCCATATATATAGACATAAAAATAAACAATAGTATCAAATTGTGGAAGATGATCAAAGTATAACTAATAGTAAGTGCATAACTAGAGAGCAAATCTCAGTCATTAGATCAAAACGATCTAGTTCACTATATGGGTGTGTTAGTTCACAATATGAGTTTGAAAATAAAAAGTGAACCAAAACACCATTATATTGAAGTATTTACTTTGTGAAGGATTTAGTTCATTGTAATGACGTTTTGGTTCACTTCTTCGTGTAGTAAACTAAATCACTTTTATAGTGAACTAAATTCGTGCTTTCTAGTTATGCATTTAATTAGTGGTTTCCCTAGATCCCTACTCGTACCAAATCATACATACAAAACCATGAATTCAGAACTTTTGGTACCATGTAGACGGTTAAGAGCATGCGCAGCGGTGGCGTCCGTCGCCACCGCCGTCCGCGCCGCTGGCACGGACGCCATCCGCCGCAGCTGCGCTCGCGCCGCTGGCACGGCGCTGCTCGATGTATCGAGCACTCCGTGCCAGCGGACGCACACGTGGCGGCACGGGGGGCAACGGCGTAGCCGTTGCATTCAAACTTTTTTTAAAAAAAAATCGGTATTTAATTATAAATAATGCTAAAAAATATAAAAAAAATATTTTCCAAATCCCAAAAATATGGCCATTTTTTTCCCGTTTTTTCTGAATTTTTTTTATTTTTTTATTTTTTTATTTTTTTTCCCAAAATCATCTATAAATACACACATTCATCACTCATTTATCACATCAATTCATCTCTCATTCATCTCTCATTCATAATTCTTATACAAACTATCAACACATTCAACCTTCACTCAAAACATCAAATGGATTTCACTCATCTCATGGCGGAAGCGGAGCGCGAAGAACAAGAATACTACGAACAACATCGTGCCGCTTACGAAGCATATGTCGCGGTGAATACCCCCGCTCATCCTCCTCAACGCACTAGATCAAATCGCCGCTACATCCATCGTGACCGGGAGGGAGCCCACGAAAGGCTCGTTGCCGACTACTTTGCCGACCATCCGCGGTTTCCCCCACGCCGAGGCGAGCATACGACGGTTGGCCAGAGGATCGAGACAAGACACACAATGCGCGATACTCGAATCCACAATCAACTACAAGAAGACCTAATCAACCACATGTGGGCGAAATTCGGCAACGAGTAGTGGTTTTTTTAATTTTTAGGATTTTAATTATGTAATTTTTCATTTTTAGGATTTTAATTATGTAATGTTTAATTTTATTTGTCATTAGTAATATTTATTGTGGTTTTTAAATTGAATTTTAAATTAATTGTGCTCGTCCTTGCGGAAGAGCACAGTTGTGGGTGTTGTGCTCTTGCCAGAGAGCAGGCATGAATAGTACCGCCCGGGCCCACAATCGTGCCGCTGGCAAGAGGACGGTTGTGGATGCTCTAAAGCTCTAAAAAATCATTAATCTAATTTTTGTCAATAATTTTTTGTCCTACCCTAGTAACTTTTTAATATGTTAGCAAGTCTATTGAACTTTTAAACTAATTCAACTAGACTTTAATGACCACTATATAGTGGGGGTGCTTCAGTACTCTAATTAATTAAAATCTACGGAATACTAAATCCTTTGCTTATTTGAATGAAATAAATAGAGCTTAGGGTTAAAATATATATGATGCCTCCCTATTTGGTTTAATAGAAATTACTAACATACTCGTTTGTCACATACTTTCATTTTTATATGTTCCACAAAAGTTTGTTCACTTCTATTATTTTTATTTTGCATTCCACTAACACATTTTCACTATCATATATTTTAGTACTATTTCCATCCCTGAAATTTTGTCACATTTTTCCATTTCCGTCCGTCTCACAAATTTTTTCACATTTCACTTTTTATCATTTTTGGTAATTGTTAGGATGCTTTGAATCATTACTGTTTGCCGCTAGCCAAACGGGGGTCTCGCTGCCCGATCAGCAAGTTGGGGGGTCAAGGGGGGCGACGCCCCCTTGCCTGGGGTCCGAGGGAGCGGAGACGCCCCCGGCCCGACGCTATGATATGTTTCTGTGTTGGGCCTTAATTGTGGTATTAGGCCCAGTTCGCCTCTTGTATCTATTTATATAGAAGTAGGGCACAAAAATCTGTATCGGTAACCGCAGTCATAATACAATTTGTTTTCTGTTCTTGCCCGTGGTTGTAGCCAATACAACGTTGGTAAACCACGTAAATTCTGTGTCTCTTTACGTTCTTTCGTTTGTCGATTACACAATTGCCCTATTTGTCATAACAGTAATAGACCCCACATTCCACTAATTTATTCTCACTCACATTTTATTATAAAACTAATACTTTAAAAGTAGGACCCACGTCCTACTAACTTTTTCTAACCCATTTTTCATTACATTTCTTAAAATCCGTGTACGGTCAAACTTTGACAAAATTTGGGGGACAGAGGGAGTATAAAACTGTATAAATGTAGGATTCACGTGCACTCTATCGTAGCCGTCTATGTCCCATTAGAAATAAAACGTTTTCCTTTTCCTAAAATGGAAACAATTTCCTCTCTACTTTTCCCTCTCTCTTACTTTACTCTCTCTTCACTAACTCACAAAACAACACTGCATAAAATCTCGTGTCAGAAACCAAATGTTTCATATTTATTATGACGGAGGGAGTATTAGTTTTTTTAACTCATTTTCCATTGACAATTTTTGTGGGATGAGGGAGTATCCATCTTTTTTTATCTATATATATAGACATCGATCCTTTGCTTAGTAAAGCATCATAAACCCTAATCTCTAAATCCCAAATATGTCGAACAATTTGATGAAGGAAAAGCTTCAAGGCAAAGTAGCCATTGCAACCGGTGGCGCCAGCGGCATTGGCGAGACCACCGCCTGCGCCTTGTCCAAACACAGCGCACGTTGCGGTGGTGATCGCCGATATCCAGTCCCAGAGGGGCCACGCTGTGGCCGAATCCATCGGCCTGCAGCGCTGCAGCTACGTCCAGTGCGACGTGGCGGACGAGGAACAAGTTGCGGCCATGATAGAATGGATGGCGACGACCTACGGCGGCCTCGACGTAATGTTCAGCAACGCCGGCACCTTGGCCGGGTCCCCTTCAGACCATCCTGGACTTGGATTTTTCGGAATACGGGCGCGTGATGCGCGTGAACGCGCGTGGCATGGCGGTGTTCGTGAAGCAGGCGGCGCGTAAGATGGTGGAGATGGGGACGAGAAGGGCTACCGTCTGCACGGCGAGTACGGCGGCGGAGAAGGCGATGTTGAACTTGAACGTGACGGACTATGTGATGTCGAAGCGGGCGGTGTTGGGGCTGGTGCGGTCGGCGAGCTTGCAGCTGGGGCAGCACGGGATACGGGTGAACAGCGTGTCGCCCGGGGCGGTGCTCACGCCACTTGCTGCAAAGCAGGGGATTGAGACGCCGGCGGATGTGGAGAAATATGTCGCGCCCTATACGAGCTTGAAAGGGGCGATGCTCACGGCGGAGAATGTGGCGGATGTGGTGGCGTTTCTGGCTTCGGATGAGGCGGCGTTTGTCACCGGGGGTTGATTTGTTGGTGGATGGTGGTGGGATGATTGCCTATCGTTCTAACTTATACTAGTACTTATAAAACTACGCTGGTCGGTTAAATTCTGGTTTATTTCGGTTTGACGAAAAAATAATGAAGTAATTGGATTTATTCACTGAAAATATTTAAATCATACACAATTGTATGCGATATGTATGCGAGTCGAGAAATCATACCAATGACGTCTATCCATACAGTTTTTGGATTGAAAGACACCAACAAATCTTAATTTTATGCTTTTTCTGATTAAATGCCCAAAATCATTTCTTAGACTATATCTCAGCTGTTTTTATTTAATAAGCAAGTAAATGATTGGTGTATTGAATCGATTTTTATCATTGGGCATGCACACTATAACTAGGTCAATACGTACACACAATTTTTATATTATTAATTTCATAGATTTCATTCAAATAAGAAATTGGACAACATTTTTTTAAAATAATAAAAATTAGATAAATGTCAATTTATAGGAAAAGAAATAATGAAAAAATTTCCCTTTTTAAAACGTGAAACACACACCCTTGTTGCAGAATTCAGAAATTGATTTTTTTAGAAATCTTGACAATGATATCTCAAGGTTCTAGGCTCCTTACAAAAACCCTCTTCTACAGAACCAAATCCACTCCTCCTTCCCCATTCTCCCTTCCTATTCTCTCCGGTTCTCTCTCTCAGGTACGTGCAATGGCCTCCGACGCAGCTGCCTCTTCACCGTTCAAGAAAGTCCAGATTCAGAGAGACAACGGGGTAAGCCTGCGTCTCATTTGCGCTTACACTACTTTAGCTCGTTTCACTTCAATTTTTCTGGGTTTTACTTCAATTCGCGATTCCCATCAATTTCATCGGAGAAAGTTTTGGTTTTGACGAGTTCTTCATATTTTCGTACAATTCATTTCTTCTGATTTCGCGTATTTTTCGATAATTGCTTTTGAGCTGAATTGCAAGTTTTGTGAAAGACTGAAAGTGATAACATTTCCTGCTTGATTTCCTTAAAATTGGGCGCTTAATTTTGTTTGGGATAAAGTAATTGTTTGACTGCAATTTCTTCATGATTTTATTTTTGTTTTTTGGGGCTCTAATCGTGTTGGGGAACATGAATCATATAGACATTTGATGCCTACGTGATTGGGAAAGAAAATGCTCCTGGGATTGTTGTGCTTCAAGAATGGTGGGGAGTTGATTTTGAGGTCAAGAATCACGCCCAGAAAATCTCTCAGTTGGGCTCTGGCTACAAGGCATTGATTCCCGAGTAAGATTCCCGTGTTGATCGAGCTTTTGCTTGAGCTATATGTTTCTGTGGTGTTGAAATGTACGAGTATTGAAGTCCTTTTTCGTGCTGTGTAGTTTGTACAGAGGGAAGGTTGGTTTGGAAGTCGCGGAAGCTCAACATTTGATGGAAGGTCTCGATTGGCCAGGTGCAGTGAAGGATATCGAGGCCTCAGTCAACTGGCTCAAGGCAAATGGTTCTAAGAAGGTGCGCCACTGAAATTCCAATTTTTCAATTTCTACTAGCTTTTCGGCAGGACACTGTGAAGGAGTTTGTAGTTGATGTCTAGTTCTAAGTGTTTGCACTCGTTTCTTTTGTCAATCCGCAGTTTATGTTTGATTATCAAGTTGAAAGTTAGGAGTGTGGTAGCTATCAATTTGAATATAACTACTTTGGTACTGAATTACCGATTGATTTTAGGCTATAAGTTATTAGATCATTGACATTAGATGGTAATATCATGTCATAAACTTCAACGGGAAACTCTTAAGGCGGATATGGCTTGCTATTAACTACCTCAATCTTATTAATGAGAATTTCCTCGTGATTTTAAATAAGGAGATGGCGCTATTCTGACTACTATACACATGTTAGTTATTTCAAGCAGTGTATACTAAAGATTTTTTTCGAATTAGGTTGGTGTGACCGGATTCTGCATGGGTGGTGCTCTTGCTATTGCAAGCTCTGTTTTGGTACCGGGGGTTGATGCCGTGGTAGCTTTCTACGGAGTGCCTTCACCTGAGCTCGCGGATCCTGTCAAGACTAAGGCTCCGGTGCAGGCCCACTTTGGTGAACAAGATGGTTTTGTCGGGTTCTCTGATCCAAAGGTATTGCCAATATATTCTTGAAATGCTTTGTTATTGTGTACTTGAAAGTTAATTCTTTATGCAAATATGTTCGAGTTTTGGGTTTATCTCATAAACGCAAAATATGGTGGATCTTTGAAGTCAAGATTTCGAACATTTTGTGAAAAAATATTGGGTAAATATCGCTTTAAACTATACTTGCTTTATAAAAAATGTATCGAACTTTAAGAATTATTCATTCAAATCCCAAACCATCACATTTGTATCGAAAATGTCCAACGTCCGTTTCTCAGCCCCCAAAACCTTTGTGTTTCTCAATGTCCGGACATTTTTTTTACAAAGCTGATGGTTTCCCAAAGTTCGCAACATTTTTGATCAAGCAAGTATAGTTTGGGGTTTAAAGTGATGTTGAGTGTGCCCTTGCTTTCATTCTCTCGAGGAGAAAACTACGTGATTTGATGTAAATACACATCATAAAAGTATGTTACGTTTTTTGCGTGCAAACGTTGAATATCGAATGTTTCTTGAACGTGAGAGTTTTTCTCCAGACTGGTAAAGAATTGGAAGAGAAGTTGAAGGCATCAGGGGTTCCCCATGAGGTTTACTTCTATCCCGGAATCGGGCATGCCTTTATGAACTGTTCACCTGAAGGGGCACAGAGAAGGAAGAAGATGGGGCTGGACGATGAGGATGCTGCAGCAGTCGAGCAGGCGTGGTCTCGTTTCAGCTCGTGGATGGGTCGTTTCTTGTCAAACTGATCACTCTATGATACTCGATCTCTAAATCCTTTGAACACGACTAGTAAAATGCTGAATGTATTGTGCTTGTGTAGTGTGTAATATTCTCCATTTTACTGTGTTATGCTTCGTAAATAAAAGCTTGCTTTGGTTACTGGGCCTGTCGGTGGATACCCTTTCTAATTACCTAAAAAAGAAAAAAAAAAGCTTGCTTTGGTTGAAATATGTTGTGAAATTTTATGATGGCCTTTCCACATTGGTTGAACCAAAATCCTTTTGGATGTGGTTTTAATTGAGTCTAACTGATTTAAACACAAATTTGTGAGTTTGTTTAAAATTTTGTCGAGATTATAAAATTGAATATGATTTTGTCTAATTAGCCATTTAGTTTTGAGATTTATAAGGCAAGACTAGTGCTAACCGTGGCTAGGGCAATTTATTTGAAACATTTCAAGTTGCATTAGTTTGAAATGCATACAAGTGGGCCAATAATTGAAAAGTTATGAGTTGATTTATGAAGAATGACTAAATTTTAGGGCACATTATAAATGAAATTTATGGTTTATTTTATTGCCAGCTTTGGCGAGTTATTTGCTTAAAAAGTTTTACCAAAATTAATTGACATTGATTGGTTTTCCTTTAAAAATTTGATTTTCTTTTTAATTTTATCTTTTATTTTAATTATTCTGTGAACCCTGACTCATTTGGTCAAATATTTTATGAATTTAAATCTCTTGTTTTTTTGGAGTGATTTCGATTAAGACTCTATGGACTTATATCAAGTGTTTTTAAACAAACGTTTGTGCCATCTTTATCATTCCAAGGTTTTATTTTCATTTTTTGTTGGGTAATTCTCTATGGATGATTTAGTTCATTCTTATGAACTCGTGTTTTGAATATTCATCAAATGGTACCGTTAAATTGAATAGAACATATTCATCATTAAACATATCATCTATATTCAATTGATGTTGAACACATAGGAACTCAATTAATTAATTAATCATTGAAACCTACTACTGAATGAAATGATGATTCGTGATACGAGGGTACTCGTATCGGTTCCGGCAGCGCGAAGTCGTCGGAGAAGGGTTAGGTTCGTTCGCGGGATCCTCCCGTCGAGCAGCCCAGGGTTCTCTGTCAATTGGGGTTTGACGAGATGAATAAAAGATATAGTAACCATAAATGATAAACTGAATTGATATTTCTTGAATGAATAATATGAAGGTCTCCTGGGGATATAATATTATCCTACCAAAATCTAGTAAATCAAATATAATAATATCCTAAGCAAAATATATGGAGAATCAATAACTAATTATGAAAAAAAAAGATAAATCAATGCTAAATGAATAATAAGATATGGAGATAATTTAGGAACATGCTCCTATCAATTCGCATATTCAAAAGGTTTACGTCTCAACACAGAGGGATTAGCCAAATTAGCAACGAATGCACCTAACAATATAAAATAATTACTACAGTATAAAACAAACCATGATAGCCAATTAATTAATGAAGTAAAGTTGTGAAGCTTCTTTGTTTATATATTAGAAGAATAATTAAAAGGGAAAAGCTAATGTCAGAGGCATAATAGAATACTCCATTTACAAGTCAATTATGAGGCCTTGGGTAATTAATTACTATTATCATATTCTATAAATTGATACAGTACCTTTTTATTTGTTGCCATTACCTAAATAACATGCCACGTTCCGACCCCACCACCTAGAACTATGGTAACATATCAAAACCTTTTTGAAGGTTCTAATTAATAATTATAAATGAAAATGATTCACAACCTAGCCTAAATTTATGAGAAGCTTTCCAACATTAATGAAAGATAAAAATGTACACTATTTTAATTTATTATCTCCGTTTAATACATAAAAGAAATTTCATAAAGTCTTGTTCATTACTATGGCTATTATAATTATAATTATAATAAAAAGGGAAGAAAAAATCAAAGTCGTATCATTTCTCTCTCATGTGGCCCCCACAAGACGACAACAGCTGCGTCTCTCTTCCCATAAAATCTCATCTCCGTCAATTCCTCTCATTTCTTCTAAATATATACACACACATACATACATACATTCATATTTATACGTATATGTTCCTCATTTCTTCATCGCCACGGGCCTCGATTCCCCTCTCTCAATCCTCACCACTGCGCCGATTTTGTTTTGGTTTGAATTGAATGTGACTGACACACGCTGTTTTGATCGAATTCGGCGTCATGTATATTACCAGTGGCACCTCTGCTCTCCTGAAGAGGGCTTCTCGCTCCTCGGGAAGGAGGACGCTCTCCTCTCTCTGTAGAAAGCCAGCTGCGCCTTCGCCTGCCTGTGGCGGCGCCGCCTCGCACTCCGCGGGGCAGCAGAATCTCCGATCTCTGAGCTTTTTGTCGGCGGCGGCGCGATGGAGCCACGGCGCTGGCTGGAATTCGCCTACGTCGCAGATCAGGATCGGTTGTTCAGTTTCTGATAGCCTGCTGCATCGGAAGATCGCTACCATGGGTGGGTGGTACTGTCGTTTTTGTTTGTTTTGTTTGATCGTTAAATTTCGATTGGTGTTGGATGTATTATCGTGTGTGTGATCAGCTGGATTCTGTATCTGTTTTGAAATGTTTGATTGTTTTTTTATTGATGTGTAAAATGAATTAGAATTACGTTCTTAATTTTAGTCGTGGAGGTGGAAGATGAATGTGATTTATCTTTTTTAGGTTCAATTGATAATTGTGCGATTGTTTGGCAGTGGCGGATCCAGGTGGGGGCAGGTGGGGGCGGTCGCCCCTACCCGACCGTCCGGAGAGCCTAAATTTTTCATTGAATCAAGCCAAAAATAGCATATCCGCCCCCTCCGTAGAATGTAGAAATATTTTTATTTTCAATAAATGTCATATAAAATGTAGTAGTTCAATGGTTTGTTTGTTGGCTTTTTAACTAAGATGTCTAGGGTTCAATCCTCAACAAAAACATATTTTTTTTCATTTTTTATTTTATCCATTCATATTTCTTTTATTATCAAAATAATACCTTTAAATACTTTATGTAATCTAAACTTTTACTAAGTTGCATATATTATGTTGTTATATTTATTATTTAGTTAAAATCATTTTTAATCTTGTTTTAAAGTCTTTTTTATCCTATAGTACTTATAATTTGATCCATGCATCTTAATTATTCTCTATGTAACAAAATAAACATTTTAAATATTTTTGAAATATAAATATTTAGTTCTCTACTTATATCACTTTTGTATATAATATTTACAGTGATTTAAAATGTACATATATTTACAATAATTTTATATTTTAAAATGAATAATACATATTTGCAAGCTAAAGCATGTTTATATTTATATATTTTTTTATTTTAAAATGAATAATACATATTTGCAAGCTGAAGCATGTTTATATTTTATTAATGAAGCTAGTGCTACTTAAATATTAATATAATATTTATTTATTTTATTATTAAAAATAATATTAAATTAAATATTTAATATTTAAATATAAGTTCCGCCCCCGCCATTTTCGGGTCCTGGATCCGCCACTGTTGTTTGGTATCGATTTATGCCAAGGCTAAGTTATCGTTCTAACTGTTTCATCAATAGCAAAATGAGTGAGCTTGAATTTTTCTTTGGTTTGACGTCATTGAAGTTGACTCACATCCTGTCTTTTTTTTTTTACTCACATCCTGTCTTTATCACTTGAGTATTTAGTCAAAAAGGTAAACTGTATGTGGATTCACTGTTTATTTTGCTGTTTCACTTGTGTTTTCTGGATATATGAGAAACTTTTGAAGAATACTTGTCTGTTTTGTTATGTTCTGTCATTTTACAGCATCACATTGACCACATTTTAGCTAGAATATTACGTTAAAGCATTAAATTTTAGATTTTCTGATGGGATATACCTTTTTTTCCTCTGTCAATGATTCTTACTGTCTCATGTAATGATTTGATTTTTTAATTGCATATAATTTTCCAGAAATATAGCTTTATATGCCTGTATTGAGTATGCTTACTCTTTTTAATGTGATTCCAGCTTCTGAGAATGCTTTTAAGGGAATTTTTACCAGTCTGCCGAAGCCTGGTGGTGGTGAATTTGGAAAATTTTACAGCCTGCCAGCTCTAAATGATCCAAGGATAGGTGAGCACTCTTACTTCCGAGATATCCAATTTCCTTATTCCTTAAATAATCCCAAACTTACTATCTTCACTGCATAACCACCATTTAATCAAACTTTTGTATAAGCCATTGGACTGGCTATTGGCACACTTCTTTCTAATGTATCTGCTGATGTCAGTTGTCTGCAGTCAAAGTTGTTATCAAATAGAGCTTTATAATGAGCATTTGTTGTGCCTGCTATGTAATTACAGATAAGCTGCCATACTCTATCAGAATTCTTCTCGAATCAGCAATACGTAATTGTGACGGCTTCCAGGTAACTAAGGAAGATGTCGAGAAGATCATTGACTGGGAAAAAACTTCTCCAAAGCTAGTTGAGATCCCCTTCAAGCCTGCCCGTGTACTTCTGCAGGTACCGGTCGTGGTTGAACTATATTTGTACCTTCATTATAACAGCTTAGATGATATCATGTGAAAATATTTTTCACTATTGGCAGGATTTTACTGGTGTACCTGCTGTTGTCGACCTTGCTTGCATGCGTGATGCTATGAATAGGCTTGGCAATGATTCTAACAAGATCAATCCATTGGTATGTTCTGTATTTTCTGCTTATTTCTGGAACTATGAATTAAGGAATTAATAAATTTGACGTATCAAGTTGCAGGACTAATAAGATATCCTTAGAAGATGAGAAGCAGGGTTTCACAAATAAAGTTCCTAGATTTTTAATTTCAATGTCTGATGGTATTGCAGGTTCCAGTAGATCTAGTTATTGACCATTCAGTTCAAGTTGATGTTGCTAGATCTGAAAATGCCGTTCAAGCCAATATGGAGCTTGAGTTCCAAAGAAACAGGGAGAGATTTGCATTTCTTAAATGGGGTTCTAATGCTTTCCAAAACATGCTTGTTGTTCCACCAGGATCGGGTATTGTGCACCAGGTATGGAGCATATCATTAGTGGTTTGTTTTCGTGCATGAAATTGTTTAATGCAATTCCCATGTTTGGGTTCGTAATATTTTGCAAGCTATGCAATTTTCAATGATTTTTATTTAATTTGAAAATTGTAGTTTCTCCATCACTTTGTGCCTTATCATTTAGTATGTTGGTGCTATATAATGAGTTATATGCAATGCTACGGTTTTAGGTCAATCTTGAATATCTTGGACGTGTCGTCTTCAACAATGATGGAATACTCTACCCAGATAGTGTTGTCGGAACTGATTCTCATACCACCATGATTGATGGGCTTGGAGTTGCTGGATGGGGAGTTGGAGGTATTGAAGCAGAGGCAGCCATGCTTGGACAGGTTTAAACTCTAAAGTGGAAGTTTTTTTCATTTGTTGAGTACAAACAGTTTGTAGGACAAAGTTGTTTTTGTTTTCTTGATCATCATCCACTTATCATATTTTATGGAGTAGCTATTATTTAATTTATTATTTTATAATTTCTGGATAAGTGGTTTAAATGATCCTGTGCTTTCCACACTGTGGCATTAAATGTCATTGTGATGCTCTTTTACTTTTGATGGACTATTGCTATTATCTGACAGCCAATGAGCATGGTGTTGCCTGGAGTTGTTGGATTCAAGTTATCAGGGAAGTTACGGGATGGTGTCACTGCTACTGACTTGGTTTTAACAGTGACACAAATGCTAAGGAAACATGGCGTTGTTGGAAAGTTTGTCGAATTTCATGGTAATTATGCTCAATCTCGATATTTCACGCACACTGTCTCTATTACATCTCCTAATTAAGCATATATTTCTGTGTTCAGGTGCTGGTGTAGGTGAAATTTCGCTAGCTGACAGAGCTACTATTGCAAACATGTCCCCAGAGTATGGTGCTACTATGGGATTCTTCCCTGTAGACCGTGTAACCTTACAATACTTAAAATTAACTGGCAGAAGTGAGGAGACCGTAAGCACATATCCATTGTCTAAAATACGATGAAACCTATCTATTTCCAGAGTATTCTGTAAGTTCCCTAATCATGTAATCACCAATGTATCAATATTTAGGTGGCAATGATTGAAGCTTATTTGCGTGCAAACAATATGTTCGTTGACTACAGTGAGGTAGGACTTTTTGCTAGTTCTGATATACTAGTGGTATTTTAGAACACTTTATTTCTGATATTCGCTCTTCATTCTCTCTAAATGCCAGCCTCAACAAGAACGAGTGTACTCATCTGACTTGCAACTGGACCTGTCAGATGTTGAACCATGTATTTCAGGACCAAAAAGGTTTTGTACCAAGAATTCTGTGCTTCCATTCATCTTTATTAATTTCACCTCTTTGTGATACCTATTCTTTCACTTATTTGACAGGCCACATGATCGTGTGACATTGAAAGAAATGAAGTCTGACTGGCACTCTTGCCTTGATAGCAAGGTTGGATTCAAGGTGAGGATATAACATTCAAAAGTTTTATGCCATGCTTATCTTTGATAGGAACTCTGTTACCTGGAATTCTACTAAATCATTGTCTAACTGCAATGTAGGGATTTGCTGTGCCCAAGGAAGCACAGGAAAAAGTAGCGCAGTTTTCATTCCATGGGAAGCCTGCAGAACTTAGGCATGGCAGTGTTGTTATTGCTGCAATCACAAGTTGTACAAACACATCAAACCCAAGTGTAATGCTTGGGGCTGGCCTCGTAGCAAAAAAAGCATACGATCTGGGTCTACAGGTTTGCTGTTTTATCATTAACGCAACTGAACTTTTTAATTGAAATGTTGTTTTGATGTAAAGCTAATGCGGATAACATATCAGGTAAAACCATGGGTGAAAACAAGCCTTGCTCCAGGCTCTGGAGTTGTTAAGAAATATCTAGATAGGAGGTATTGACTGTGACTTCAGTTTTATGTGCAATAGTTTGCCGCAGACAACTGAAAATGTGTGCTTTCAACTGTGCAGTGGGCTGCAGGAGTACTTGAATCATCAAGGCTTCAATATCGTTGGGTATGGTTGTACAACATGCATCGGGAACTCTGGTGAATTGGATGAATCAGTTGGTGCTGCAATATCAGAAAATGGTGATTGTGCAGCTTTGTATTTCTACATCTTAAGAATATGACTACCGAATCAATACTCTTGTTTGTCATTCTTCTTTTGCATGTTTGTGAAGTTTGTCTGATTAATCCAGTTTTCGCTGTGCTCTCCAGACATTGTTGCAGCTGCAGTACTTTCTGGAAATCGTAACTTCGAAGGTCGTGTCCATCCCTTGACAAGAGCAAACTATCTTGCCTCACCTCCTCTAGTTGTCGCATATGCCCTTGCCGGCACGGTTAGTGATTTCTTCTTAATACATTTCTATACGATCATCAAAGTTAAGTGAAGCATGCATAGGTTATTTGTGCCATGAACGAGAAATACCCTATTTTATTTGTGTTTTCCTCAGAATGCTGAATACATTGTCACCTGTTTACTTCCTTTGACAGGTTGATATTGATTTCGAGAAAGAGCCAATAGGTGTAGGCAAGAACGGAAGAGAAGTATACTTCAGGGATATTTGGCCATCAACTCAGGAAGTAGCTAACGTATGCAAAATATCTTTGTTCCTTTTAAAATTTGCATTATCTTAAATTGACGAACCCACTGACTAGGAGGATTACATCTTTTAGGCGGTTCAGTCGAGTGTATTGCCCGAAATGTTCAGGAGCACATACGAGGCCATCACTAAGGGCAACCCCATGTGGAATCAGTTAATCGTACCCAATGACAAGCTGTACTCATGGGATCCAACTTCAACTTACATTCACGAGCCACCCTACTTCAAGAATATGACCATGGATCCTCCTGGCCCACATGGAGTAAAAGATGCCTACTGCTTGCTGAACTTTGGCGATAGTATCACAACAGATCACATCTCACCGGCCGGAAACATCAACAAGGATAGTCCCGCTGCCAAATATCTCATGGAACGCGGAGTTGAACGCAAGGACTTCAATTCCTATGGCAGTCGGCGTGGTAATGATGAAATCATGGCAAGAGGAACCTTTGCAAACATCCGTCTCGTCAACAAGTTGTTGAAAGGAGAAGTTGGCCCGAAGACAATCCACATTCCAACCGGAGAGAAACTTTCTGTATTTGATGCTGCAATGGTACATCCCCTTGATTTATTCCAACATAAACATATATCTTCTCTCTCGGATTATACTCTCTCTCCGAAATCTACTTGTATTAACCTAAACGAATCTTCCAGAAATACAAGACTGCAGGGCAGGCCACCATTATCTTGGCCGGAGCAGAGTATGGTAGTGGAAGCTCGAGAGATTGGGCTGCGAAGGGCCCCATGTTGTTGGTAAGTCTGCTATAATTACTGCTATAACCTATTAGACAGAACACGCATGACCAAACTTAATCGAGTCACCTTCGATGCTCAACAGGGAGTTAAAGCAGTGATTGCCAAATCGTTTGAGAGGATCCATCGCAGTAACCTTGTGGGAATGGGCATTGTGCCTCTATGCTTCAAGGCTGGTGAGGATGCCGAGACATTAGGGTTGACAGGTCAGGAACGCTACACCATTGACCTTCCTAGCAAAATATCCGATATCCGCCCTGGCCAAGACATCACTGTCCGCACGGACAATGGAAAGCAGTTCACATGCACTGTCCGTTTCGACACTGAGGTAAAACCACTCACCATGCACTCTTAGCATCTCCGTTTTGAAGGTTTTGTTTTGTACTTATGCTTCGTATTTTAGGTGGAGCTCGAGTACTTCAACAATGGTGGTATTCTTCCATACGTAATTCGCCAGCTGATATTGCAGTAAGAGAGGCCATTTTGAAGAGAGCCATGAAACCACATTTCCTCAAAACTGTACAACGTTAGAATAAACATTTCCATTATTTTACATCCTGTCGAAGAAAAGGGGATGGAGAATTTTTTTGCTTCCTTCAAGATCAAGCAACTGCCATGCCATGTCATACACGAAGAGTAATTTTCGTTAATTTTTGTAATAAAATTCGGCCTTGCATAGACATGGAGAAATGTTAGATTTTTTACCAACGTCTACTTATTGGTGCGGACTCGATAAACTCATTGTCACCCGATGAATAGTGCAAATGATGGAGATGAATTGTTCGAAAATGATCGTTTTTATTTGGCGTTTGCTTATCGGTGCTCACAGGATAAACTCATTGTCGCTGCCTTATTGGTATGTCGAGTACAAACCCATCCCAATCCAAACAGTACAAATAGTGATGAATTCCAAATTATCTCGATTGATAAATGATACTCCCTCCGTCCCGGGCTACTCGCCCCTTTCCTTTTCGGCACGGAGATTAAGGAATGAGTGTATAGGAAAGTCAAAAATTACGGCTGTAGATGAAAATTTTTATTAAAAATGGAAAGAGTGCAAGTAACTTGGGACGCCCAAAAAGGAAATAAGTGCGAGTAGTGCGGGACGTAGGGAGTATAATTGTTCAAATTGAAGCTTATAATTTCCAGTTATATGCAGAAATGGTGTTTAGGATCATTTGTTATAATATGATGTTATGTCGTTTATCACTTTTTCAGTTCATTTAAAATAATGCTGAATAGTTGGTAACAAAATTCACTTTTATCATGAATTTGGACACACTTAAAATAAGTACAACTCAATTAACATAGGACGGAGAAAGTACTCCATCTGTCCTATTAAATATAAAACATTTTCTTTTTTAGACTCTTTCATTAAAAATTGAAATATTTCCTAAAATAGAAACACTACATAAAATCTTGTGCTGATTCTCAAATATTGCATATTTAATGGGAATGAGATGGATGGAGTATAAGATAAATGAAACATCCTTTCTAACTGTGTGCGCGCGTGCGGATTGAACAGTCTATCAAAGCTACGCATAGAGTTGAACAAAATAAACAGATTATTTGCAATAGTTTCCTGAAAAGTATTGAATGCATGAGAGATAGTAATACTTTTGTTACAAAAAGAGATTTAAGACCGACTCTACTTGCAGATAACTCTTCATAAGAGTAGGAGTATGACATGATCATAAACAAGATCGTATTTTGTTATGGACCAAACATGAGACTCATCTCAAAAGACTAGTCTATCACGAGAGAGGGCCTATTTGGTGCATAAACCCCACTTAACAAGCGAGTTACTCAGGTTTCGCCTCTCTTTTGGGAGGATCCAGATCCAAGTAGACGAAGGGATCAGTGGGCTCTTCCCTGCAAATTTTGATCTCAGCATATGAGTAAATTAGAAACATGTACATAAACTGAACAAGCATGGAAAAACTCATTCTATTGAAGAACGAGCGCAGCATTCTTCATCCAGTTCTGAACACAACCAAATAGAAAACGAGGATATTCTTTACCAAACCCCCCTTCGACATTCTCCACAACCAAGGGCTTGAATTTCTTACAATATCACATAGAAACGGAAAAAATTAAAGAAAACACACAAACAATGCTGAGCAATACTTACGTACCCTGGTTTTGATCGCATGCACTGATAGAATAGCTTGAAAGGGGCTGGAATTGTTTTGAAAGGGTTGCCTTCAAATAGAGCCTGTGAAACACAGAGATCAATAGACTCGAAATATTCGTATTCAAAACAGTTCATATGCTCGCTGCAGCCACCAAACCAATAACAGGGAAGACTGGGCATTTGAAGGGATAATGCCAATGATTTCATATGCAGATATCTTTAATCTTTCATTTCAAATAACAAAGCATAATTTAACAAACAAAAACTTCATCTCAAGATGGCCAACATAGTTTAGACTTCACGGTCTCAAGATAGAGGTTCAGCAAGTGATTTGATACTTCCATTTGAGTGCACATTCATCTCTATCTAATGTTAGGAACTATATACTGTAATTATAAATGCAACATCGTACACATTACATGCTACATTGTCATCCTAGAAAATGATCGAAACTGTGTTCTAGCAGAGTTCGCCTTTGCACATACACATGTGGTGACACATAACAGCTCAATGATAACAATTTAGTATTCACTCCATTAGCAAGTCGAAACCTACCGAGCAACGAGATTCACATTGTCTTAAGACAGACGAATTTCAACAGTTCAAATTCAATACTATTTCCTAGCTGATCATCTGTACAGATCATTTACACCTAGTAAAAATTCTCAAATACCACAACTGATTAAAAAGGCTCAGCACAAAGCAAATTAGAAACTGCCTCCACCTGATAAAACTGTTTAATGAGGAAAAAGTTGAATAAAGGGCACATCTTTTAGCATATAATTTCCTCGGCATTTTCGTAATGCCTAACCAAAACATCGCCATTTTCATATTCCTAAAGGTATGGACCGAATTCATGCAGTAGTAATATAGGGGAAAAACAAAAAGAAATTGACAGCGGAGATTTGATCGAATTGATTACTAACATAGATGACATCTTCGACGCGATCGTTGCATCTGTGAGCTTTGACTTCGCGTTTATAGACCTCTTCGTCGACCCATGGACTGTGCCTTCTCGGCACCGGCCTCTCGCTCATTTTTTCTGGCTTGATTGATGTGATCTAGGGTTCCAAATTGGGGGGTTTTGCAAACAAGATGAAAGGCGGAAGGTTGTACAGTATTTAATTTTTTATGTGTATAATAGTAATTTACTATAATGGAATATATGAGAATTAGTTAATTGTGCTGCACAAGGGATCAATTGCTCGAAATTAAATTGTCTCAAAATTGTTTGATATCATTACACGAAAGACTTAGGCTCATAAATCATGACTAATTTTATAGTAGTATGATATTACCCGAGATTGGATATATAGCCGTATATATTTAAATAAACAATTTTCATAAGATTCAATTCAGTTCATCAAATCGAGTAGCATTAATAGTATAAATTTGTTATAGACTTGTAGAATAAGTATCTTTCGCAAAGAATGATATGCTATATATCTTATGTCAGCACTATTATCATTTAACGCATATTTAACATAGTTTGTTTTGGCTTATATATTTAGTTTGATTCTAATACATTTAAAAAGTGTTGTTGAAATTTTTTAATTTCACAAAATTGATAAAAAAAAAATCAAAGCTCGATTTGCTCGTTTTCTCTGTAATTTTAAATAAATTAATAAAATAACAAATCAAACTTTGATTTTTCTGAATTTTGTGAAATTAAAAATTTCAATAACATTCTCTAATGTATTATAATCAAACTAAATATGTAAATCGAAACGAACAACGTTGAACGTGCGTCAACGGGAATGTTGCTCACATAAGGTATGTATCATATTATTCCTCATATCTCTATATCCAAATAAACGAATTTATACCGAATCCTTCATCAAAACATTCTTAATTCTTGTAAAATCACTTCACTTAATGAGTTTGTTCAACAAATCCAATACTAATATACCCAAACTTATTAGATTAGCTACCAAATTTTGGTGTTCAAAATATTTCCAAAATATATACTGATTTTTAGTTTTACATGCAAATTAGAAAGGTCAAGACTCAAACTCAGAGCTCAGAGCATCCACAATAAGGACGGATGTCCCGGCGGACATCCCAAAATACCTCCTGCCCGTCATAAGGACATCTCACTTCACAATAACGGACATCCCCAAGGACATCCCGGCAGACATCTCAATAATTAAAATTCACAAGTATACAAATATGCAATTTTACATAATTAAAATTTCAACACGAATATAGGAAAAATACAACCATTTTATTAAAAAAACATACATAATTAAAAAAAATTACATAGTTAAAAAAAACATCCCAAAGCTTCAACACACACGGCCCCCGACTCACTCCTCGTCGTCCCCTTGGCCAGACCACCTGCTGGCGCTTCCCCTAGCCGCCTGCATCGCGGTCTTTTGACCAACCGGGCGACGGCGGCGGGAAAACGTTGGAGGGGTCAGAACATCTGTGGCGGCTTAGGGAGGTCGTGGGAACCGACACTGCTACTGTACTCGCCGGAGGAGTTGAGCTCCGTCCGCTTCGGCCAGCCAGCTTCAACACCCGCACGAAACTTGGCGGAATCATGCAGCACAAGATAGACATCCCAGTATTTGAAGACGTCAAACTTCTTCTTCTTGTCGATGAACTGGTGCATGGACAAACTCTTCACGTCCTCCATGGACATATCGCTGGTTGTCGTACGGACGTTGTTTTCGTAGATGCCGGTAAATCGGGTGAGATATCTTCTCAGTCGCTCCCACTGTTTCCGGCATTGCTCTCCACTGTGATGCTTCCCACCCGGCGGGCTGAATTTGACGTAGTTCTGGCTAATGCGCCACCACATCCTGGCGATAGTCTGGTTAGCCCCGATGTAGGGATCATCAACTATACTCGTCCAGGCCTTTGCCAGCGCGACGCACTTTGCCTCGCTCTAAACGGTCCTCTTTCCCTCGCGGCCTCCTCCTTCTCCTCTCCCTCGTCCCCCGCCCCACCCTCGTCGATGAGGACACGCGAGGACTGACAAGTGCCCCTACCCTTGCCCTTGCCCCATCCCTCTGTCGCCGGTGGTATCTCAGTGGGAGACTCCCGGACCGGAGATAACCCCAGCCCCTCCAAAGAGAAAGTCTCATTACCGGTGAACTGAGTCTCCAGTTGAGTACTGTCACTACATAATAAATCCATGTAGGGGCGATACACATTGTCCCCATGTGATTGGGAGACCCTCACTCTGCTACCCCCTGCACCATCCCAAGCATTACCATACCTGGCATCATCCCCGGCATTTGGGGCACCATCCCACCCGCCCAAGGGTACATATTATAGTACCCGCCCATCATCGTCGGCATTTGGGGCATCATTGCCGCCATTCCGGGCATCATCCCGGGCATCCCTGCATTTCCGCCGGCGTTTCCCCCACCTCCAACGGGAACGTCTGCGTTTGTGACTCGCTCGTGGCGGGAAAATCACTGTCGTGCTCCATTTATCTTCAAAATAAATGAAAGTAGAGAGATAGAAACTCGTTAATACAAGTGATGCGAATGAAACGAAGTGGGACGAGCCGTATATATAGAGTTTTTAAAAAAAATCAGAAAAATGGGACGTTCGTCGTCACGCCGCAATAGCCGACGTCGGGACGGACGTCCGCTGAAACCGACGGACGTCCGCTGAAACCGACGGACGACCTCTCATCCGTCGGGGACGTCCGCGTCCGCCTCATTTGATGCAATAGCGGACGTCCGGGACGGAAGATCGGCACGGCGGTCGGACGTCCGCTATTGTTTGCGGATGCTCTGAGATCCCCTTTGCATAAATTACACCGTCGATCAAGAAACGCAGACAAATTCACAACCCACAATTTTCTCACTTAAAAACTCCATCTTTTTGGAGATGGGCGTCCTCTGCAATCTAGTCGACATTGTGCTCTTCGTGTTCTTCCTCATGATCGCCGTCGCAGCGCCGCTCCTCGACGCCCAGACCTGCCTCCCGCAGCACCTCTTTCCGCCGTTCCTCTTGGAGCTCAAGAGCTGGTACACGCAAAACTACGGCGACTATTTGGTCTCCGAAAAGCCGCATTTCTTCGTCGGGATTGTTTGGCTGGAGCTCGTTTTCCAGTGGCCCCTCGCTGTCGCTTCTCTCTACGCCATTGCAGCTGGGAGATCGTGGCTGAGCACCACCTGTTTGTTGTATGGCGCTTCCACTTTGACTTCCATGGTAAACAATTTTTTGGGTGTTTGAAAAATATGTTATCTTGTGTGTTTGGAATTATTGTTGGATCCATGAAATATGCACCAAGATTAAATTTTTGCAGTTTCATTTTCTTAGATTGAGATGATTATTACAATGTGCTTATTCTATTGATGGATTTGCTGAGATGAAGAAAAGGAGAAGTTTTGTTTTTAGAATTATTGTTTGATCTCGGAAATATGCACGAAGATTGACTTTTTGTGGTTTCATTTACTTAGATTGAGATGATTATTACACTTTTCCTATAGCATTGATCAAGGAATCAATCACTTTGGGTGGTGATTATATCATTATATGTGAATGTAGGAACTTTTGAGGCATATGAATGAAATGACTTGCTTTAGGTTGTTTGCTAGTGTGATTGCGTCTTGAATCTTGATGATTAAGAAGCAGTTCTTGCCCTGATCTGGGTTTAGTAATCACCGAAAATTGTCAGATAAAATGAAAATTGCTTGTTTGATCCGTATGTGGTTATTGGCTCCACTGTTCAGCTGTGCTAAACATCTACTTATTGTGTTGGCTTGAATGGATGAGCTGTGTTTCTGTTTTCTGTTTCTTGTTGGTATTTGTTATGATATGAGAAAATTGGTGAACTTATTTATTTGCTACGACTTTGTTTATGATGTGGAGCTTTAGCTATTCAGTCACTTTCCCTAAATTTGAGTTTAATGTTGATCTTGCATATGATTAGAAACATCTTAAAATTTTAGAAGGGAAAAATGGTCCCAAACTTCATGTTTCTTTCGATGTATAGTCAAATTATTGAAGCATTTTTATGTCAAATGAAACCTTTAAGAGCTATTTTCATATTGCCAGCTTTCAAATTACAACCGTCAATCGTCCGATGAGCTTTCTCATATGTATAGTGTGTTAGTTGATGTTGCCATGAGATGAGTATAATTTCGATATATTGGTGAAAGTAGTTAGTAAAGAAGATTGTTTCCTTACAATTGAAAACAAACTTATTGGACATATTCAATATCTTAATCTTGTCTTAATCTTCTTCTTCGGCCTCTCTCACGATCATAAAAATTGAATCTTTATTGAACTGCGTTTGATCATGTGTGTGTTTAGTGAAAGTAGTAAGGAAACAAGATAATAGAAAAGAAACTTGATTGTACATATTGAACATCTTATTCTTCTTATTCTTATTCTTCTTCCTCTTTATGATCATAAAAATTGAATCTTGATTGAACTTGCATTTACTCTTATCATGATCATGTGTGTGTGTGTGTATATACGTTTCAGTGCAATGGAATTCATGCTCGTCTCTGAACCGAACATTACTTGATTTCAGGTTGCAATACTAGCCGAGCTGAAACAGTCCAACCGAGCATCTGATAAGCTCTTAAACCTGTACTACCCATTCTTGGGTTTTGCAGTTTTAGCCGTGTTGCGTGGTTTGTTCGGTTACTTGGAGAAGAGCGTTACAATCGGGAGACGGCCGCTTTTGCGGAAAAAGAGGGCTTGAAATGGAAATTGTGTACTCTTTGATGAGCAGATGGTTGAGAGTTTAGTACTGACAACTGCATTGTGAAAACAAATTCTTTCTTGATTCTTGATTTTGCAGTTCTCCAATTCATCAAGTTCTATAGGACACTTGCTTAGACTTAAGATTTTGTTTTTCTGATATAGTAGTAATTTTTTTCAAATAAATCTTGACTTTGTTCCCACCATTTTCAGAAATTATATTTCAAGTTGGTTATGACTCTTACTTAATCAAGTTGCCAACTTTTTAGATCTCTCTCTCTCACACACAATTAATTCACAATTTTTTTTTTATTTTTGCTTTTTTTTTAAAAAAAGATGAGTTCAGTTCTGGAAATTTAAACATTCGAGTAGTTCACATAAAATAAGTAATCAACCCAACTTAAAAATGTGAAGGAGAATGCTACTAAAATTTTGGCTGGTTGTTGAAAAAATCATAAAATTTGGTTAATTTTGTTTTATTAGCAATTTTAAAAATCATACTGAAAAATCACGGAGTTTAGATTTGTTCGGAATTATTACCCTGTGAAAAAATCTGGCTGCCTACGTAGTTTGGATTTGTTTGCAATTATCCTAAGAAAAAAAATATCAAGCCACTACCATGTCAAATACGAACATATTCTTGATGTTTTTTTTAATCATTTTCTTTATGTAAATGACATTGTTTAACTAAGTGGCAATAACGTCAACCTATTATTTCTAAACGGTCAAAACTGATATTATTTCACCAATAAAAATCATTGTAATAATTGTGAATAAATTCAAACTTCATTATTTTTCTGGCTAATTTTCAAAGTTATGAAATGGACAAAATTATGACAATACTTCATTACTTTTCAAGTAATTTGCTGTAAGAAATTTAGGTGGCATCCTAATCCTATAGAAGCCAATGACATATAGTAAGAAGATATTGAATCCCTCTACTTTGATTTATTAAAATCAAGTTCATGTTACTATAATTTAGGTTAAAACTGGGTACTTGTATAAACTTAAGATTGTCTACAGACACAATCTGAGATTAGTCTATGCATATATTTCAACAAAACTAATGAAATTAATGAATAAATGAAACTTTAAAATCAAAGAGACTACACATAAATTAAAAATAAATAATAATAATAATATTCACTACATGGAAGCCAATATGTCTCTCATTTCTGGTACACCTGGAACATTCTCAGCTGGATATACCTTTGCTACTAACTGAGCAAACACAGTGTATTTATCAAGAAACTCAGTCTGCAATAATTCAACACCATCAATTAGTGTTCAATTCAGAATTTTGTATTTTAAAGAACAAAATCTATGTTTCCAAATTTGTGTAAATTACTATATAAACCTTGCACTTGTCCCATAATGAAGGCAACAATTCCTCAGAGGAGGTCAGATTCTTCTGCATTTTCTTGTACATTGCAGCGACCGACTTGTCAACCTACAAACACGAAATGTTCTCAGAAAATATCGACCATGCCCGGGGAATAGGTTAGCAGCTCGACATACCCCGGATAAATTTGATCTTATGACCTTCCGGAGGTCAGATTTCGACACCCCAAGTTGGAAAGGTATCTGTTATTTGTATCCAACTTTTAGATCAAGAAACATATATATATATATATATATATATACACAACAACAGAGCTTATGCTGATCTGTTTTTACCTCTTCTGGGTTGATTGAGGTGATCAAATCCTCTACTTTACGCGCAAAATTGAAGAGCTTTTCGAATTGCTGCATTTTAGAAAGTAATGTAAATGAAATTCATGAAGAAAGTGATGTGAAATGTGGGAGAGAGCACTTACATAGTATATGATTGTAGTTATAAAGCGTGTACAAGCTAGTTCGTAAGCTTCACTTGCTTGGTGGTAGAATTTCGCTAGAGTGGGAACGATGTTGGCCAGTTCATAAACACTGTTTATTCGGCGAGGAATGGAAAATAAAACAAGAGTCACAAACCAAAAAAAAATGAAGCTGATGGTACCTGTTTTGAAAAGCTGCATAATTTTCTAAGAGCAAGACGTCTGTGTATTTTGCATCCCCTTGAGAAATTTTATCCAACGTCACGAACATTATAGTGACCTGCAATTGATGTTATTTAATCATCTCAAAGAAGACCAGAAACGAAAACAAATGCATTGTCTGATCAACCACGCACGAGTTTTGTGTAAGCCTGATCAACCAAATCCCTCGATTGCCCTTGGACGTACTGCTCCATACGAGTGGCAAGAACAGCAAACCTATCCACAAGCTAGATCCAATAAATTTGATTACAAGAACAGACGAAATCACTGTAATTCGATGAGGAAATTCCTCAATTCATAAATGGCATTTATTTATTTTGGACACACCTTCAAATATATAGCATCAAATTTTTAGAATGAACCAATTAAGTTACTGAAGTGAGATCATTTCATTAAGCAATATGTACATTATAAGTTGGCTTTACCTTGGTATATATGACAGCACTCCGACCTGTCGAAGATTCTTCTCATTTTTTTCAATTTGGCGGCAAATATCATCAACAAACTGCGAATAAACAACACCATCAAACCAGCGCTCCAAACAATTCATTAGAATGTGAGTTGATTGATCTGATACTTACACGACTAAATAGCATACCGATTCTGCTTTCCATGTCGTCAAGTAACATATGCACAAACCCTGATTGATCGAATTTCTTATCAGAAAGATAACGTTCAGTAGTCCCGTGCATAGATATACAACGAAGAGGATCGATCTTATAAGCCCAGTCAATCAGACCAAAGAACTCTTCCTAAAAATGGTTAACACAAAAGGCATTGATAACATGTATATTGGTGATATATTAGTATACGAACAAATTGCAGTGCGGGACTCGAATCCAATATACCTGCAAACCATCGAGCAACTCCTGAAGACATTCATTCAACGCCCCCATATCCAATGTTGGCTTACCTGTAAAACCAATGTGATAGCTGTGTTCAATCAGCTGAAGTGCGCTAAAAGTCAACTGATTCGTCTTTACCCGCATTTCCCTTGTCAACGGCATCATTATTACTGTTATTATCATCTTCTGCAGGAGCAGGAGCAGGAGCAGGAGCAGGAGGTGGGAGTTCGAAGCACATGAATTGTGCAAAGAAGGAACACTGAGAGATTCATGTGAACAGGCAACTTGTGAGGTAAGGACAAGAAATCAGAAATCATGAAGACGAGACAGTTTGATGGTAACCTCATCGGCAAGACACGGGATGAAAACTGTGAGCATTAATGTATAGACTTCAGATATAGTAGAAGTGTCTTCATAAGTACTTTGATTAGCACTTAAAGCACCATCTAGCCATACAATTGGGTTCCTCGGTAATAATACACTAGCGCGAAGCTCGATTGCAAACTCACGAGCCTGTCATGGAGATGTGAAACCTATTTTTCATGTTGTTTTAAACATTGGTTGCACATTTCTATATACAAAGGCATATTGCTAAGTAGTTTGTCAAATTTTCTCACCTCCCGCTTTAGAAGCATATTCATCGAGCTGCAGTATGCTCTCCGTAAAGGGACCAAGAAATTTTTGTCAAGACTCTATGCTTTACAAGAGAGAAATAACAGATATCAGAAATACTGAAGCAAAAAGACTACACAACGTCAGAGAAGTTTGTTTCCATTACTTATCATTTCACCTTCAGGTGTTGCAAAAGGCGAGCATATGTCCTACTTTTGTAACGCAGATCTGCATGATCGGGCTTCTTCAGTTGCCCAACCTATAAACACCAAAATATGAAGAGTATGATTAATATGTTACCACTGCCAAATCACTGTCAACTAGAAAGAATTCTTCATAGCAGTACCTGAGAGAAATAGGTCTTATCATTTAACATGAAATCCACCAAACCCGTAAAATATTTCTTCAAGAATTCACATGCTCTTCGAGCATATGTGCTTTTCATATTTTCGAGTTCTGAATGTTTCTCTTTAACCTATAAAGATTTTTTCCCAATTTCACAAATAAGAAATTGGATCAGACTATAACTGTGTTTGTAAAAAAAATTTATCAATAAAAAAGCATAGATGAAGAAGCAAGGCAGATGGGCTACATACAGCTCTCATTTTTGCAAAGCAAGGATCCAAGTTGGGCTCTTCGAGAGACGATAAAGCACTTCCTAGCCACTCACACGATTCCATGTTGTCAAACATGCTTGATTCGTCAAATGAACCTCCCATAAGACAAGCTGCATACTGCATTTAAGTGGAGAAAACCAAATTAAAAACCAAAGCTTAGACAAATATGCCATATAACATAAGCATAAAGTTTCTTTCACAAAAGTACATAAAGAAATGGGAAGACCTCAGGAGGCATACGCAGTTTAGCGAGAAGCTTGTCAAGTTCCTCAACTAAGGAATTATTATTCATTGACTGCATTTCGAGCCTGTTATTACCCGCTTCAATCTGCACCAAGGCCACCAAGGATGGTTATTAATTGAAGAATGATTGATAGCTTGTTGGTAAGAAGAAATCAAACTTAAGTGTCTAGAGATCTATACCGACTCAATGTCCTCTCTCATGTGCCTTAGTTTTATATTAAACATGCATAGCCATTCATCCATATCCTCGACACAGGTACTAGCTACATCAATCCCATGCAGTACCTGTAGAAATGGCAAATTGGATCACTACATAGTACAGATATATTAACCCATCTGTCAAAAAAATAGTTCACAAATGTTTGCAGGCATGAGATAAAAAAGGTAAAAGAAAAAAAGAACTACCTGATGTATCAAAGTCTCGTTCTCCATGATTGCGTGAACATTTGCAGCTTCTAAAGCTTGAAGCTCTCGCTTCAACCGTTCAGAAAACGCGTCTGCTTCACCAATATCCATGACGTAACTGCAGTTTTGTCCAATTCTCAGTAACAATATCACCAAGTTAAGAAATATGGGGCTTATAAATGAATACAAATTGGTATGCAACTACAAAACAGAAATATGACAAAAGCTGATCCACAGAAATATGGGGATGATTCATTAGTGTAGGAAGCAAAATTGCACAGATTCACAACAACTCAGCATGAATTACTTTTATGAAATATATAAATGAGCTACATCTGACATATCTTTGAGCTTGAACCTGCTGATTGTGAACATGCTTTGAGGAAATTTTGGTCATTTTTGAGATTTCAAGTTGACTCATGAACAACATTCATAAAAACCGATTCACACTGTAACCTTCTCTTACTATGACTTTCCAAAACTTTGCTGTGGTGGATATTCACAAACAATTGAATAGATTTTATAAAAACAGCAAAAGAGAGAATATTTTTTTCGAAATAAAAGCACATACGTATCTAGGAGAGCTTCCATGTCCTCTTCTTCAGCTTGAGACACTAGTTCCTTTTCGACTGTCACTTGCATGTCAGTTTCTGTGATGCCAACTGGAGTAAACCCTTCTTGAAAGGTTGTCTGCTGTGGCTTAGGAATTACTTGAGTGTTTTGCTATAGAAGATATAAAATATTCAAAAATTAATATTGTTGTGGACAAAAGAAACTGCCAAATTAAGATTATGAACAGATGGCAACAGGCATAAGAGGTAAAAGTTAAGAACAAACACAGTACCAGTTGACACTAGACATATCTTTAAAAATGCAAATTTAAAATCATTAATACATTATTCTTGAATTAAGAAGACTCTTTTAGAAACTCTTATAGAAAGTGAAGGTGCAGAGATAAACGGAGCATATGACAAATGCACCTTAGCCCAAAGAGCCATCTCTACAATGTCTATGCCAACAACTTTAGGAAGATCACCCGAATCCCTGCAGATATTTAAAATGGAAAGCAGAATACGATTCCTACAACACAAAATCATCATCTTAGAAAGATGATAGATTAGGAAATAATCTTAGAGAAAACTCACAGCATACCTGTCATCAACATTGCGCATCATCCACTGAGGTGGGGCAATACTTTGATTTTTAAGGTTATCAAAACCCTTCATAAAAACATCATGCATAAAATGTAAGAAACTGTCTTGATTGTTACAAGACATATAAGGCGATAAACGAAAAAAGATAGAAATGAGTTACCAGTATGAAAGTACATCCACTGGGGTCATTGGATACAACTTCCACTTTCGAAAGATGCTTCAACTTGTACAATTTGTCAGGCTACATATGTGGATAAACATCTTAGTATAAGCTTACCAATATGAACTTCAAAAAACCTTAAAAAGAATCCTTAAATCTCGCTACACGGTATCATTTGCTTCCCTGTGATGTATTATCAATGTTCATAGGTGTAGCTTCTATTATCAGTATCTATATATCTTCTAAGACAAGTGTCATTATATTCGACCACATAATCCAATGACATATCAAGCTACTATAATAATCAAGCCCGTTCACCTAAACTAGTGCACAGGTCTCAATGGAAGGAAGCCTTCGCAGCTTAGCTGAACACTACATTCGTACCTCAAGAACACCTCCATTAGAATATTTCAGGACCCGGAGAAATGCTTTCGTCCTTTTACCTTTCGTCGTCACTGCAGCCAATCATGAGAGGAGGTGTTAGCAATGCATAACTAGAGCTAGCAAAACCAGCCCGATCCAACCTCTTTTTTGGCCGGGCCGGGCTTCTCAGAAGCCTGTTCAGTTCGGGCCAGCCCAGTCCAATTCCAAAAAAGAGTGCACTCTGTATAATAATTTTTAGGCCTAGTTGGATTCCATTATTCGCGGCCCGATAGATTTTTAGGAATAAGCCCGGCGGGCTCAGTCTCGACCGGTCCTATGTATTTTGCACTACATGATTGCTTGAACACATTTTAACACCATTGAAAGTTGAAACTAGTTGTTTCAAAACAGAGGATCTTCAAAATTGAGCAAATGAAACCCACAAATACAGATTGATCAATTTCCAAGCTCAATTCAGGAACACAAAATCATCAAATTGCTCAAGCAAATAATGCCAAATCATCCACGTCCTCGCGTTTCACGTGATCATTCACGAAAACAGAGCCTCAGATTACAAATTCACCTGAAATTGCGAGAACGCGAGGCTTGGCCATGGCGCTGCCGCGCCCCAATTTGCCGGCTTTATTCCACACGCCGGTTGTCTTGGCCACCCTCATCGACAGCACAATCTTCTGCTTGGTGTTGTCGATCGCATTCTCGCAGGCGCGGCGGAGCTCGTCGTCGTCGGCGCTCGATTTCGCCATCTCGGCGGTTTGGATTCGTGTGATTGCTTTGATTCTAAACTTATGCTGAAATTAAAAAAAAAATCTCAGATCCTACACTTACGTTGAAACAAGTCTATTTCTCTCAATAATTTAACCAGATTTGGATTTAGACTATTGTCACAAATCATTTCTATTTTAATTCTTTTTAGCAAAATATCGAATATCGAGAAATTAATATATTAGAAGAATTTGAGCTTACAATGCAAGAACACAAGAAGAACCATATATAGATTAAGAAAGGAAATCAACATCTATTTTCCCTTATGGAATATGTTGATAATACAAATATTATCATCCAATATATATATATAGTCCTTCCACGTCCCTACATCCTCGATTTTGCTATTACGACACTGCCATCAGTCGCAACACTGGTCGCCCCGGACCTAGTCCACGTCTCCTGGAACTGCTCCTCCGTCACTCCTACAAGATTCGCGCAAACAAAATTTAGAACATCAACCACATAACATTCGCTAAACGAATTATAAAACGATAAGAATGGATGTATAATTTGCCTTTTCCCATGGCCGCGGTCGAGGTAATCCCTCCCTGCACGGTCCGGAGCACCCTATCGTAGTAGTTTGCACCGGACCACTTCTGATGAGCCAAGGTGTCGACGCCATGCTTCCTCTCCTCTCTCTGTATTTTCTCGACGTAGGCCAGCATTCCCCTGTGGGCGAAATCCTTAGCGAAGGTGTCGATGATCAGGGCATTGGCGTGGAATCCGGCCAGAGTGATGAACTGCCAGCAATACCCTAGCTTGGCGATTTTCGGGATGAAGTCCACCATTTGCTCGTCCGTCATCCCCGACGCGTCCCAATTGAAAGACGGAGACAGATTGTAGGCCAACATTGTCTCTGGCCGCAACGCCTTCACACCACGCGAAAATTCCGTGCACTCAATCATATCAGGACTGGATGTCTCCATCCAAATGACGTCCGCGTGATGGGCAAAGGCCCATCCACGGACAATGGCCGCATGGACCGATCCCTTAAACCTGTTGACACGTAGCATGGCAAGTTCTAAAAAAATTGTTTTTATTGGAAATTGTAAAGATTCTTTTTTTTCCTTTACCTATAAAATCCTTCTCTGGTCCTGGGCAGGTCCCAGTCCCAGAAAAGATTCCCCAAGCCAAGCCTGGCCGCGATTTCGCGACCCTGCTCATTGGAGATGCACTTATCATAACTCGAGTGGTTCATCCACTCATTCAATTTCCTCTGCTTCTCTGCCTCGCCGATATTCATTCCATTAATCGCATCCACAACGCAGTCGGAAAACGTCTTCAGGTTCGCCATCGCCAGCCAGTTATCCTCAATCGTCTGCAGCTCCGGCCCGGTTTTCCTGGCCTCCAACGTCTCCAGCATAATCGTCGCCAGCGCCTTCCCCCGGAGGGCCGGGTTGGTCACCCCCAAGATAAACTGATGGTCCCTCGTGTCCACATTGGTCTGGATCAACGTGGCCGCCACGGCATCCGTCCGGGCCACGAGCACCGTCTCCACACCCATCACGTCGAACTGCAGCCGTGCCGCCACGAGCCGGTTAATATGCTCGCTCACCGCCACCAGCACCTTCCCGGCCATGTGGCCGCACTTCTTCGTCACCGAAGACTGGTCCTCGATGTGCACCCCGGCCGCGCCACGCTCGACGAATAGCTTGCACAGCTTGACGGTCGCGGTGGCGCCGCCGAACCCGGTGTCCCCGTCCGCGATGATCGGCTTTAGGTAGTCGATGAACGGGGTCCGGGCCCGCTCCTCGCGGCTCATGTTCATCCGGGCCTCGCGCTGCTTCCGGTCATGGTACTGCTGCGCGAAGAACAGATGCTCGACCTTGTTCGGGACCGTGTCGTACGGGTAGTCCGCGAGGTCGGGCCCGGGCTCGTTCGTGCTCGTGTGCGTGGACGAGCACTGCCACCCCGACACGTAGATCGTGTCGAGGTGCTTGGCCATCATTGTCACCTAAATAAAAGCACAACTCAGTTAATAAGACGCTTTATTAATATTTTTTTTATTTAATAAAACTAGTATCAGTGCGATGCTCAGTTACCTGAACAGGGTCAAGTGAGCCGAAGGTTCTAGAGGCGGTGCCGTTGGCCTGGTGCGTTTTGAGGGTTCGCCATAGCTTCTTCGCGAGCTCGTTCGAGGCGTAGCTTTGGCGGAGGTGGCCGCGGAGCGCCACCACGTCGCGGGCGGAGTAAGGGCGGCGCGTGAGCCTGAACCGCTCCGAGTTCCACCACGATTGCACCTCCGCAACTTCCGTTTCGAATCTCCCTTCCTCTTCCATGATCTGTCAATTAGCATAGAAATTAAAAATTAACAAAGCTTTTTTCCAGAAATGTAGGAAGAAATTGGGGAAATTGAAATGGAAATCTCACCATTGAAGGGACTGAGAAAGAAGATGCAGCCATGATAGAACTCTGAATTGAATTCTTTTTGCTTTTTTGGTATTTTAAAAATCGATATACAGTTTAAGTGAATGAAGGAATTGATGAGAAATGGTGAGGGAAATGGCGGTATTTATAAGCGGTGGAGAGGATAAGGGAAATTGCAGAAACCAAGAAAAATTGAGAGATCAATTGTTAATTCTCCATTAATGGGTTTGCTGGTTTCTGGCTGCGATTCTGTTGTTTGCTCCACATTTTGCAGTCCAAATTTGCAGCTGACGGTTGCAGTCGGTTTCATAGCACTTTGATTATTTATTTACTAGTACTTTTTTATGAGTAAAGTGTATTATAAATAAATATATGTATATATTTCAGCATTTTTTCAACATTTAAATGTTTACAACTTTCGGCATTTTTTCAAAAATTATTTTCAAATTATGTTTAATTTCATTTTGTTTTTCTTGTCAACATTTTTCCAATGGCTTGATTTCATCAATAAAATGCTATCTAGTTTCAAAAATCTATTTTTGTGAGCATAATTTGTGGAAAAACTAAATTTCTGAGTAAGAACAAAAGTGAAGGAACAAAGATTGAGTCAAATGTTGAAGCTGAGTAAGATTCAAGTCGACGTGAAGATTACTATTGTGAAAAGAGTTAAACGGATAAATATTGAAAGTGGCTTTGCACAATGGCTTCTGGCCACGTGGATATGCTCCCGGTTCGACACATAGGCCGAAATCAGGCTTACGTGTCACCCCTACACTTCATCTCCATCTCACTGAATATATATACTCCCTCCGTCCCACATAATTTGGGGCACTTTGATCGGGCACGGGTTTTAAGAAATATAATGAAAAGTGAGTTGAAAAAGTTAGTGGAAGGTGGGTCTCACTTTTATATATTAGTTTTATAATTAAATGTGAGTAGGAATGTGTTAGTGGAATGTGGGGTCCACTACCAAAAATGATAAAAGTAAAATGGGTCAAATTATGTGGGACGGGCCAAAATAGAAAACTGGGTCAAATTATGTAGGACGGAGGGAGTATATATTTGCATGCACGCATGCACATTGTACTAATTAATTAAATTTAATTAGACTTAATTAATTAGTTGATAAGAAAACATATTTATAAAAAGAACGAGACTGGAGAGGGAGAAATTGAGGCAACACATGCACGTCCTTACAAAGATTAATTGAAAAGAATTAATCGTAAATGTGTTATTATTGATTGTGTACAGATAATATAATAAGGATTAAATTGGGTTTCAATCAATTTCATGGTTTGTATTAATTTCAGAGCTATTTTGTGTTGAAGTATAGCTCATTAATTATTGAGATGGAGTACATATTTTGAATTATTGATGACGACAATTTATTTTTTAAGACCGTTGAAATTTGAGTATATCTATTCTCTTGTAAAATACTATCTTAAAACTACTTTCTCAATTTAAATAATTTTATATGGCATATGTCAAATTAAAGGTGATTTATGATGTGGACACGAATTTTTAAAAATATAAAGAAAAGAAGGTTGAATAAATTAGTGAACTATGAGTCCCATTTATATGTATTAGTTTTATACTTAATAAAATGTGAGTTGAATAAATTGATGGAATATGAGGTCTACTTATCATTTATGATAAAAAAAAAATATGATTATTATTGTAGGATGCTAAAAGGGTAAGATGTGACTTTATGGAAAGAATGGAGTTAGTATAAATTATTATTGAGTTAAACAGAACTTTGATTTTTATGTTATTTAACAAATTAATAACTAATAATCATTGTTAACATATTATAATTAAGTAGAATGGATAAAATAAAAAACTAATATCAACGTGACCTAATCACCTAAACGAAAACAATACTCGTGAATAATGCTTATATAAGATGTTATAACATAATATTTCTCTAATAATATGAACTAGTACCAAATTAAATAGTTTAACATTTCTTCATATTATTAATGGTGGAAATCATTTATACCTCTATATGCATATATGTCTTGTGTCTAATAGGCAAATATTATTTTGAATATGCATACAAACAACTCCTATGATTTATGAAGGTTGTAGGAGAAGGATTGAGGTATGGAATAAATTTGGAGAGATAATAAAAAATTATAAATTGACGAAAACAAAAGGCTCAAAACACTGCTACGAGTAATTGGTATGGTTCATAAATCAAAGCATGAGGATTAGGCCATCCACAACGCTGTCTCTATACCGTCTCTTAAACCGTCTCTTAACTACTATTTGAGCACTATTTGAGGGCCCCACTGTCCTTTTTTCCTCCATCTCTTAACTAAGAGACGGAACCTGCAACGCTCCGTCTCTTAACCGTCTCTATACCGTCTCTTAATTACTATTCATTCAATTTAATTTATAATTTTTTTTAAAACCCAATTCAATTTAAACAAACACACTTTATTAAAATTAAAACAATATTACAACTTAACATTAAAAAAAACGAAGACATAATTAAAATTCTAAAAAAATAAAAACGAAGTAGTCGCGTACTAACCGTGCGGCGGCTTCCTCCCGGTTCCGATTGATGTACTTCCGGGAGCGTCGTGGGGGTGGTGCGGCTTCCTCCGCCTCTCGTCGTCGATCTTCTTCGAGTGATTGTTCCATTAATTGGCGCATTTGCTCAAAAGGATCCATTTGTTTGAGTTGATTGAAGATGGAAATTGGAGTGATAGAGAGGATTTGAGAGGAATAGATGTGTGTTTGTGTTTGAAATGAGTATGGAATAGAATTATTTATAGAGTAAAAAATTAAAAATTTAAAAAATGAAAATAAATATTTAACGGTAATATTACCGTTTGAAAAAAAATTTTTTTATTAAAAATCGATTTTTTTTTTAAAAAAATGAATTATTGCGTCATCAGTGACGACGCCCACTCGCGGGCCAGCGAGTGGGCGTCACGCACGCATGGGGACGTGCCACGTGTCTCGGGCGCGTGGCGAGACAGCTCGTCTCGTGTCTCTCCGAGACGAGCTACGCGACGAGACGGTCGCGAGCTGGAGACGAGATGGGCGCTGCAATGCGTCTCGCGGGGGTCTCGTCTCTCCGAGACGAGACGCGAGCCCGGCGCGAGACGCGTTGTGGATGGTCTTATAATCGCCTTTTTATCATATCGAGGAAAACACTTTTTTTTATTTATTTTGTCTTGATTTACATTATTGATTGTCAATATATATTTATTATAATTATCCGCAGCCCCATGCTTTCCGCTGTAATTATTTATAATCATAAGTTATTAACGAATAGAAACAATCATAATAAATGTATTCTCTGTGTCTATACATATATAATCTCTAACAAGAGAATTAAATTCCAACATATAAACTTGACGCAACCTTAGTTAATTCTAACAGTATCGTTGTTTGAGTTGACGCTTGAAATAGTGTATATAATCATGACTTTTATTGGGAAATGCAATATTAAAATATCCAAATTTAAACATTATAGCAAGCCCTTCCTTTTTATAGTACGGCCCATTACTTTATTTTTGTTTCCATTGTAAAAATTTTATTGGGCCGGAGAGTTTAACTGCAAGATCCACTCATTGGGCTGGAAATTAAAAAATTATTTTAGATTATTGCTTAGTTTAGAAAACTTCAAACTCTTCAAAAGGTTACAATTTTGACATGTAATTAAAAATATGGCGTTTGAAAGTCAAATTAGCTTGTTGATTTCTCACTTGAAATATTCAGTAAATGGTGTGTAAACTTTTAATTTTTTAATTATTTTATGCAAGAAAATTAGAGAATCCCATGAAATATTGATTTTTATTTAGGAGCCATATTCTTGGTGGTGAACCAAAATTATACCTCTCCCATTTAAAAATTGTTATGTAATTTTGTAATGATCAATTGGTTACCTCTCCCATAAAAATTGGAAGATTAGTTAATTAATTATGTTGTGTTGTGTCACATCGTAGGTCGTAACATGGGATTGAATGGCCCATTATTTCACAGAATATATGGCGTTGAATTTGTCGGAATTAATGTTTATATAATTGCTCACGACAAAAATTTATTTTATTTGATAATCTTTCTTCTACTTCCAAATTCCAATGGATAATTATATCTCAATCCAATATTACTATTGAAACACATAGTATAAATTGTCTTCTAAAACTTCATTTCTTAATAAAATAAAAAATAATATTCATATCATATTAACTTAACACTACTCTAGACCTTAAAATTTTATACCCTACTATGATTTACTATTGTACTAATACACTACATACACAAAAAAGTATTAACATAAACAAGCATTAGTATATATATGTATAACAAAGCATTAGCGCATACACAAAAAAACATGATTAATACCAAGATAAAAACTCCAATGCTACACTCATTCAGCAAATTAAAGATCATTCATTGTAAAAAGTCATCAAATAAGAATTACAATAGATGCTTTTGTACATAGATTGAAATAATTACCTTATGTTATCATCTTGGTTATATATGAAATTAAAATTAGATTAAAAACGTACTATATCTTAATTATTTAATTAGATTAATTAGATAATTATGCAAATATACCTACTCGGGTACTTTACTTGCTCTAGATCTACCTGCTTTTGGATTATTTTGTACTAACATATATTATTGCTTTAATTTAATAAAGTGGATCGGTCTGATCCAATTATTAGTACTCCATATGTGTTGTATCACTGTGTCAAAGGGTTTTTATTTCTTATTTGTCTCAATTTTGATGCTGACGTAGCTTGATAATTTGCTTACGTGACATTAACGAACGTTAATCAAAGCAACGTCGCATTGCACGTAGCGAAACAACCTCGTATTATATTAAATCAAATAAATTTATTTACTGGGCTCCTTTCGGTCTCGTTTCTTGTTTTCTCCCGACTCTCTTCCATCTCATTCTTTCTTAATTAATACAAACTGGCTCTATAGTAATTCAACAAATGAAAATATTAAATTTGATATATATGATATCATAGTAATTATTTCAACACAAATTGGTTCCATAATTAATCATTATATATTCGACACCTAATTAAGTAAAAGCGTCATTTGCAAATTAACAAGTTACTAAATAAATATATTCACTAAAATTTGACACAAACATTTTGATTAAATTTTATAGAGAAGTAATGTAACATATAATTAATATCGTTATATATCTGTTAGAAGACTATTGCGATTCATTGTCTTTATTAATTTATTACCCCCAAGAACATGCAAATTAATGCTAGTTGTTATTTAAAACGTTAATTTTATTTAATATATGTGACAGCTAGCTAAACTTCACCATCAAATGAAAAATTCATTCCCGCAAGCAAAATTTTCCTATGTAACTTTGGTGTTACGGTTTCCAGCTTCAAGAGAGATTTAAATATTGATTTGCTTGCTTAATACATGGAGAAAGAAAAGATTACCAATGTTCTAAACATATGATTGGATAACTGATTTGACATAGTTTCAAAGTAATCGTTTTTCTGTAAAATGATAAAATAATAAAATCCAACGTGCTGATATCGAAAAAGATATTGAACGGGTTTCGTGGAGCATCGTGTGTGAAAAATTATTACAAATTTAACTACTCCATATATTTATTGATGCAGTAGATAAAAAAGAATTTTTTTTAAGTATTTTTAGTGGAAAATGAGTCACACCTCATTAGACAAAAGAAAGTTTCTAAAATTAAAAAGTTTATACCTTTCAGAGACGGACTAAAAAGGAAACAGTTCATACTTTTCAGGAACGGACTAAAAAGAAAATAGTTCATACTCCCTCCGTCCGTGAAATGTTGTCCAGTTTTACCATTTTGGTCCGTACGTGAAAAGTTATCCACTTTTTTTTTATTCTATTTTTGGTAAATGGTCCCCACTTTCCACTAACTTTTTACACCCACATTCTATTATAAAACCAATATATAAATATGAGATCCTTATTTCACTAATTTTTTCAACTCAATTTCTTTACATTTCTTAAAACCCGTACCGAGTCAAACTTGGACAATATTTCATAGACAGGGGGAGTACTTTTCAGGGACATAGAAAGCAGTACGGTACTACTACATATTAATTCCAAATCCATGAAACGATCTATTTAAATAAACTATATACAGTATATAGTTTCTTTTCAAATATAAATGGCTAAATTAATTCATAAATTTACTTCTCACATATAAACTATATAATATCATTCACTTTGTATATGAATTATGAAAAGACAAAGTCAAATTATCATCAAACGACAACATACGCGCAGGTACCGAAGTCAAAACAACACTAACAATTCAATGATTAAACACTCTGTCTTTTGCATGTTTATAAATTACAAACATCCAACCAAGCATTACAATAATTGCACCAAAGGAAAAAGGAATTAAATTCTTAAAAGTCAAGCCCTACCTTTTAATTTCATACTACAATACATGCATTCTTTACTCTACTATTACAATTCGTTCATCACAAAATGGCACTATATAAAGAGCTCCATACACATCACTATTTTCAAATTAAACATCAATTAAGAGCAAGAATTTCACATAATGGCAATTTCAAAGCTTATTTTGCTTTGCGTTTTAGCCTTCATTTCTCTTGACGAGGCTAATGCACAAAGGCTCAAAGCCAATTTCTACTCCAATACATGCCCTAAGCTAGAAAGCATCGTTAATCAGACAACTGCGAGGTTCATTTCTCGTGCACCGTCGCTTGCGCCTGCGCTCTTGAGAATGCACTTTCACGACTGCTTTGTCGAGGTACGTAGTCATTTTATCCTTATTTCTTGTACTCAAACTTCTATATATCATCAATTATAGTGATAAGTTAGATTTCTATACATTGAATGAATAATTTTTTGGTCCCCTACGTGAAATGTCTGGCTCAGTCACTGACTGGCATAAGTCAGATTGTGACTATTAGGTCAAAGGATGAAAACCCATTTTCTTAGAAAGTTACATTATACTATATGCTTTAATTTTCTCAAGTCGCGCCATCTAAATCGAGCTACTCAGAACACACTCTCTCGTAGTACTCGACTATTATCAAAGGGTGAAACCCCATTTTCTTACATCATTGTTCTGAACAGGGGTGTGATGGATCCATACTATTGAACTCAACTTCGAACAACACAGCAGAAAGGGATGCTTTTCCGAACCTTAGCCTTCGAGGGTTCCAAGTAGTCGATGCAGTGAAAGCGGACGTGGAAAAACATTGCCCTCTAACAGTTTCTTGTGCTGATATTTTGGCTCTAGTCGCTAGAGATGCAGTTTCACAAGTAATTACTAGTAATTTTAATAAAATTAGTAACACACAAAGCACTATTGGAGTCATTTATATTATAATCATAGTAAATTTAAATTTGTTTTACAGATTAAGGGACCATTTTGGTCAGTTCCCTTGGGTCGAAGAGATGGAAATGTGTCGACTTCTAATGGGGCTTTTGCTAATTTACCACCTCCAAATTTCAATATTACTCAATTGATTGCTTCATTTGCTTCAAAGGGTTTGAATGTGAAGGATCTTGTTGTTTTATCAGGTAAAAAAGTATAATATTATTTACTTGTATATACCATGCTTTCAAAAAACAAGACCATGTACTTAAAATTAATTTTAGATATTATTTTTTTTAAATATCAAACATAGAAACGTATATATAGGTGACTCTATTGTCTTCATAATTAAATATGTAAAGATATAATAGGTATAATTAAACTTTGTAAATTTACATTAACTTGCATGTAAGAATAGGTTAATGTTGTATATTTTGTATTGCACAAATTATTCTCATATCAAATGCATGATAGGAATACAATACTCAAACCAAATTTTGTAAAACAAGAGTATGATATGAGACCCGTGTCACACTTTTATATAGTATTAATTTTATAATTAAATGTGAGTGACAAAAAAAGGCATTTAATGACGGGGCGAATATAATATGCATAGATTGATTCAGAAAATTCCTAATAGTTACCAATCTTCTATAGGAGGGCACACAATCGGAATCTCCCATTGCTCGAGCATCGCCGGCCGTATATACAATTTCACGGGAAGAAACGACGCGGACCCTAGCATGGACCCAAACTACGTGGCCGCTTTGAAAAGGAGATGCCCCACCGGAGACCAGACGTCCATTATCCAAATGGACCCCGGGAGCTCCCACGAGTTCGACATCGATTATTTCACGATAGTGAAGAATAGGAGAGGGCTTTTCGAGACCGATGCAGCTCTACTAAACAACAATGAGACAAATGCATATTTGCAACAACATTCTACCTCAGCAGGGAGTTCAAGTTTCTTCAAGGATTTTGCTGAATCAATGGTGAAGATGGGGAAAATTGGTGTTTTGACTGGCAATGCTGGCCACATTAGGAGGATTTGCTCTGCTATTAATTGATATGTTGATGTCATTAATTGAGTTTGATTATGATTTTAGTTTTAAAAGTGTGATTGTTGGTCAATTTGTATTTGAGTTCTTGATTTGTTCAATTTGGTGAATGTGATTATTCAGAATAATGTTGATTAATGTTAATCGTGTAAACATTATTGAAGAGAAGACTTGAATTTGAAATTATTTCTTATATTTTTTTATTTTTCATCTATTATTATACATTATTTAAATTATAGTAACTTGATTCATCCCATCTGATTTTAAGATACTCGAATTGTAAGCTAATTACACTAAAAATTTACATAGAAATTTTCAACCATAAAGCTCTACGTACATTTAAAAGTATTCAGGCTAACTCAAGTTTTAGACTGAATTGACATCTTAAAAAGGAATTTTAGACTTAACTTAAAATGTCTAAAGTTGCAATGACTAAATAAAGTTTTGAAATAAATAAAGTGATACTGGGCCTTTTAGAATTATGAATTGTGTTTTAGAATTGGGTATTTCGGCCCACCAGAGTCATGAATAGCAGATCAGAAAAGCCCATTATTCAGTTACCATATCTATCGCATAAACCCTAGCAAACTCAGCCGCTCAAATTTTAAGCATAAATACAGCTCCTTCTCTTCTCCTTCAGATATCTCCAGCTGCTCTCCTCCACCGCTCTTCTTCACTGGTCGCTCCGCCCTCCGCCAGCTCCAATTGCATATTTAGGTTTTCTAATCTCTGTTTTTCCAAATTCGTTTTTGTTTTCTGCAATTTATTTTTTGGCAAAATGTATGCAGAGATGAAGCAAATTTTCGTGGACTAGAGTTTCTGATCTTGTATTTGACGAAACAACCCTTGGCTGTCTGAGCATACAACTTGTTTAATTTTCTGGAAATTTCTCTTCAATTTGCTACCTATCTCTAATTTGTGTGTGGTGATGATGCAATTTTTCGTGGATTAGAGTTTCTGATCTTGCATTTGACGAAACAACCCTTGGCTGTCTGAGCACACTCTTCAATTCAGTCGTTTCAGCTCTTAATTTCTCATTTACTTTGGCTTATGATGAAAAAATAATTATCTTAGCGGATTTCAGTGAGGTTATGATTTTTATCACCATCAATGATCTGATTGTTACACACACTGAAGCCTTTCCCAAAATCAGTTCCTTTTTATCCAGTTTTTGCTATGATGAGATAAAGCACAAGCTCTGTGTTTGAGGCAGTGGATTCCGATCCGTGAGCTTTCTAAATTAACGACTTCTCCTTCCACTGAGAAAATTTTTTCTCCAAAATCTCCAATTTCACGCGTCCATTACCAATACCGGTTGATTAATCCATTCCTCTCGGTTTAATGGCACGGACGCAACATTCAATTTGTGGCTATCCTGATTGGTGAGTTTTTAATATCATTGAATCCCGGAAACACCTCATAAATTTTGTGCAAATTAGTCGATTTGATTGGATTGTTGCTTTCTATAGGCGTTGCGTTGATTGGCATTCCAATTTACGTGTCACGGGAAGCATAAATCGATTTCGTAGCTTTAATGTCACTTTCGGTGAAATAAGCAGGTTTTGAGTTCATCTTAGCTTGCTTTTTTGGTGGCTTTGCTTCAACACTTTTTTTCCCCAATTTGTTGCTTCATATGGTGAGCTTCTTCAATTGAAGTGAGGATTGCTCTAGTTTCCGAAGCATAGATCAAACCCAGTAGTATTAAACAGTTTGATGTCAATTTTTTTTCATGGCATCAAACTACCTGTCTCCTCCTACATCGATATCAATAGCTTAATTTTATATCTTTACCAATGAGGAAGAAATCCCAAGAATAGGAAGTGCCGTATGACACTTTAAAATGCACCGTTTTGAGCCGTTAGCCGCTTCCATCCACCGCCACCGATTGTCGGCCTATGTGGCATTGCAATCGGTGCTCGGTCCGGGGCGGTGGCTCTGCCGCTGTGTGGTTGATTTGAAACGGGACTCTGAGGGTTTAAAGATTGAATTTTTATCTCTGTTTTTGTATTAATTTTCTCCGCCGTCGGTTCGATGCCACGTCGTCGGTAGCAGCAGCGATGACCGTCGATGTCATGATTGAACCAATAACGAACGCTTTCGCATCTTGATAGGAATCTGTGGATCGATCTTGACCGTTCGTCCATGGAGCCGTTTTGTGCGATTACAGTTTTATCATATTTTACTTTTTTTTAGAAATTGGTTGCTTGACCAAGACAATAAACAGAAGTGATGTACCCAGATTTACCAGATCTTTATTATATAGTGGTCGTAGTAATATTCACATACATTTTTGTTATGTTTCTTTCTTGAGGATGCATTGCTGTAAAATAATTTTATGTGAGTGTTATTTTTTTCCAATTACTCCCTCCTTCTCCTAATAGGAGTCACATTGTTGGAAAATTGTATAGGGACGAGTTTTGAGAAATATGAAAAATTGGTGGAAAAAAGTTATAGAACAGGAGTTTCATTTGTATATATTAGTTTTAAGTGAAATGAATTTGTATATATTAGTTTTAAATGAAATGAGTGGTATAAGTTAGTGGAAAGTGAGACTCTATTATCATTTATGGTAAAAGTGAATTAAAACTATTATATACGGACCAATCAAAATTGAAAAATGGGACTCCACGACTAAAATAGTAAAATGGGGCTCCCCGATTAAAATCGAAAAACAGGACTAATGTTAGCTGATTGGGGGGAGTATTTTCTAGTAGTAGTAGTGAAATTTGTATGTGTGCCAAGATAGATAGTGATAGTTAAAGTTGAAAATAGTTGTTGTGATTTATAACTTAAATTTCATTGAACAATTATATTATAGTATACTATTTTTGAACTATTTAGTAATTGCTCCTTTTAAACTTCATTCCATTTAACAAAAATAAATAAAATTTGAAAATAGAATACTCCTGTTGCCATTTACATTGACTTGAAATTATAAATATTGGAGAAATGATAATATAAGAGTGAGAGGACATTTGTAGGGAAGTGAATGAGACTCCTATTTTACAATATTCTCTCTTTAACGATTTCTGCCAAAAAAATTGGAATGAGAACAAGTTTAACTTTATTTCTTAATTGCATAATGGTGTACCTACAATCCTATTGATATGAATTCAATAAAAGATATGTTGCATCTTCTTAGGTCTTTATTTTTCTAATTTGAAGATATGGAGTGTTATCATGGGTATTCAATAGAAGATTAGAAATAAATTGAGGCTACCATGATAAACTAATAAAGCCTGGATTGTTTCTATGTAATGTTAATGCAAGATCTTGAATCTTTGCAACATCTTATGGTTTGATCATGGGTGATTGCCACATGTCTAGTGTAACTTTAATATTATACAATATTCATAAAACTAAAGTCCAAATTTGCTCATCAATAAATTCAATAACATTAATCATTTTTAATTATGATTTAAGACGAGATTAATTTTTTAATACAATCTACGGACTTATTGAAGCAAGGAAAAGTATGCACAGAAAGTACATTTTTTAATGTTTTTTTCTTAGTTTATTCTCGGCCCATATTTTCTACGCTCGTTTTATTTTTCCCTATCTAGAAAGACATTCGACTTAATTTACTTTTGTTCTACAAGACTTCAACATTTTCGTGAGTATCAAACTACTGTATTTGGCTATTTTGAATTGATTGTGGACTTTGTAGTTTAGCAAATTTGTAATTTTAGAACGTAAGAGCTGTCGTGCACGTCTAGAATTCAAGAATGGTCACTAGATTCAATTATTTAATTAGTCAACACTACACAACACCCCAACCGATCATTGCAATTTTAAAAATCAATCAATAAATCTGTACTCCCTCTCTCATTTTAAGTTTAAGATTTCGTTTATAACAAGTCTTTTAGAAAAATCATACTCCCCCGTCCCATAAAAATATATACACTTTCTATTTTCATCTATCCCACAAAAATATTTGCATTAAGAGCATCCACTAACTCTACTTAGCGATCGGCCTCCCCATCAGCGCCCATAGGTCACCATTGCAGAGGGAGAGTCGATTCCCCCTCCCCAACGCCTCCGCCCCATGACCGATAAATCGCCCCAGCCGATAGCGCATGGGCTCCGCATCAGCCCTGCGATGGGCCTCCATTGCGGAGGCTCGGGTCGATGACGGAGCCGATTTTTAATTTAATTCAATTTTTAATCCCCTACATATGCTTCATTCTCCATCAATTTACATTCATCCCTTTTCGATCTCAATTTCAATTTTAATTCTTTCCATGGTGATATGAATTTCAATTTTATCTATCTTTATCTTTTTTTTTGTTTTTTTAATGTAGGATGTTTTATTTATGTTTTATTTTATTTTTGATGAATTTGTTTTTTTCATATATTACGTTGCCTTTAATTTACACCAATAATTACAAGTGAAATATATAAAAATAATGATGATGTGGAAATGAGATGTGTTCTGAGATAGGCTATGGGATGAGTTCTCATTGCAGGGAGATAGGCTCTGAGATGGGCCCTGTTGACGTGGCAAGGAAAAATGGAGATAGACTCTGAGATGAGCTTCGGAGATAGGCCACTATTGCTAATGCTCTAAATACCATTCTCTTCCTCTCTCTTACTTTACCATATCATTCACCTTCTTTCTCTTATTTTACTATGAGACGAAAAGAGTAATATATAGTTAAAGTGGAGGAAAGTAAAGTAAGAGAGAGAATAATGTAGAAGAGGGTAGAAAAAGTAAAATAAGAGAGAATAACTTAGAATAAGTGTAGACAAATAATAATATTGTCTCGATACTTTCTCTATATATTAGTAGAGACATGAAACCTTTGGTTAAGAAAAATACAACATCAACACCAATAAATATGGCAACCAAGAAAAAGCTTGAAGGCAGATGTTACGGACATCCTCCGTAACGTGACCGAATGGCGATCTTCGCGCGAGTTGCTGTGACCAAACCTTCGACGTGCTCGAAGGAAAGCTCACGATTTGCCGGTTCTCGGACGTTCTCCGATGAGCAGCAATAGGGAACGATAATATGCTCGTTGCACAAGTAAAATTTAGGAAAAATATTTCATTGATTCCTTGATTCATTCATTACAATGATATAATCTCTCCAATTTATAATACTAGAATACTACTATCATAACTTAATGAACAAGAAACAAATATCTAAACAAATATGGGAAAGATATGGTGAATAAAGAAACCTAAATAATTGGGAGATCATAAGAGATATGATCGTATCAACTCCCCCACGATTGAAATCCACCTTGTCCTCAAGGTGGGAACCACGAACCATTGACGAAAGTTGAAAGCAAAAGCTTTAGCAAAGCGTCTCCTCCTGGATCAAACACGTATCGAACAGCTGAACGTCTCCCTTTATCACATTTGTCAAAAATCAACAAAGGAGACCCAATGTTGTTGGCAAAATTCCACGCCACAACGACAAGCTTGTCCACGCCTCCAAAAATGTTCGAATCCAACATGTCATTGCGCGGAGGGATCAACCTTGCATCGGTATCGAGCGATGTTGATCGATGATTCATACTTGTAACATCACTGATACTCAAATCCACATAGACACCAACAATTATGCACAAACCGTTGTAAGCACTATCTCCTTTCTTGCCCCAACAATTCTCAACAATAGATTTGGATTGCACTTGAACAACAGGGAATGAGGCGATGACCTTCGGCACTTCCTCTACGGAATCGTCCTCCTCTACATCGTCTAACGATGCCTCTTCCTCATTCTTTTTACTTGAATCATGAAGACCATCATCGTCATCAATTTTATCCACCTCTATAGCTCGTACTTCATCATCTACTAATTTCTTCTCATTGAGCCGCAAGTCAACTTGATTCAATACTTTTGCATCACCCTCAATTCCCAAGTATTTCTCTTCACAAGAAACAAGCTTCGTAGCAGAGTGGAGGCTCGGGGAACGCAGGCAGGAGGGCGGGCGTTGGAGCAGGGGCTGCTTCACAGTAGTGGACAATTCGAGGCAGCCCTCAGCTTGACGGAGGTGAGTCGTAGGATGGCCGCAGGATGGCGATCGTTGCTGATCCATGTGCAGCGGCGGGGACGGTGCAGCCGCAGGGGCCGGTGGCGCTGCTGCGCGGCGGTGACTTGGCTGTGGTTGTTGGTCGAGCACGTGCTGCAGCGGTGGCTTCTGGTCGAAAATGAGTTGTGGCTGTGCGGGGGTACGGGGGCTTGGGAATGTGGGGTGCAGGTGCCGGTTCCGGGTTTGGGGCTGCTCTCGCTGCTGGCCAGTATACGCACTAGGTGGGAATCGTGACGACACGTCTGAATCAGTGTGAAGAAAGCCTCGGGGGCCGAAAGAGGGGCGCGTCGTGTGTTTTGACTCGGGAGTGTCCGATGTTCCACGATGCGTCGGGCCATAAAATAGTTCTGGTTCTGGTACCGGCTGTGGCGGTGGTTCCGGCAGCGGAGGAGCGCGAATCTCTCCCACACGACAACCGGATGTACGGGAGGGCGGATCCCAGCATGTCCGGCGACGCCTCGATCCGGAATAGAAGTCCACATAGTGTTGTTGTTCGGACTCTTCCATCCCCAGGTATCGATCCCGCGGCCTGTCCCAGCACATGCGGTGCCGAGGCTCGGGGCGATCGCTGTACGGCGCCCGATGAACGTTCTGCTGCGGAAGACGGTCGTCGCGCCAATGTAATGCGCGGGCAGCGCCTCGTCGACGATGGATATCCCCACCACGGTCTCGTCGTCCGTGGATGAAAGGCTGGTGGACATCGTCGTCTGCCGCCCAAGCGTCGCGCGGGGAGTGATACCCTTCGTCATCAAGTTCGTCCGAGAAATAGGGGGATCAGGTTCGGGAACGCGCGGCGCTTCCAACTTCTCCAGCCTGAGTTCCATTCTGTCAAATCGCGCCAAGATCTTCTCCAACCCGGTGGAGAAAATCGCGGCTGTTCCTGCCACATCGTGCGGCGCCTCGGCGGCCGCCTGGAAATCGCATCGCGGATATCGCGGCTGATCGTCGCCGCGTGAAGCGCTTGTGGACGCGCGGCGCGAAGAGTCTCCGATCAGGACTTGCGCATTGCCTCCGGTGAGGAACCCCGTCGGCGGTAGACGTTCATCCAATCCAGTCATGGTGAGTACGCAATGAAGGCACTGTTAAGGATATTGGTGGTGAATAGGTTATTGATGAACGAAGATGGAGGATGAGCTCTCAATGAAAGCACCAGTTGTTACGGACGTCCTCCGTAACGTGACCGAATGGCGATCTTCGCGCGAGTTGCTGTGACCAAACCTTCGACGTGCTCGAAGGAAAGCTCACGATTTGCCGGTTCTCGGACGTTCTCCGATGAGCAGCAATAGGGAACGATAATATGCTCGTTGCACAAGTAAAATTTAGGAAAAATATTTCATTGATTCCTTGATTCATTCATTACAATGATATAATCTCTCCAATTTATAATACTAGAATACTACTATCCTAACTTAATGAACAAGAAACAAATATCTAAACAAATATGGGAAAGATATGGTGAATAAAGGAAACCTAAATAATTGGGAGATCATAAGAGATATGATCATATCAGCAGAGTAGCCATTGTAACCGGCGGCGCCAGCGGCATCGGCGAGACCACCGCCCGCGCCCTTGCTGACTATGGGGCCAGCGCGGTGATGATCGCCGACATCCAGTCCGAGAGGGGCCGTGCTGTGGCCGAATCCATCGGCCTACAGCGCTGCAGCTACGTCCAGTGCGACGTGACCGACGAGGAACATGTTGAGGCCATGATAGAATGGACGGCGACGACGTACGGCGGCCTCGACATAATGTTCAGCAACGCCGGCATCCTGGCCAGCTCCCCTCAGACCAGTGGCGGATCCAGGATCCGGAAATGGAGGGGGCGGAATATATAGTATTAGCTTGGTTTAGTGCGGACATGGCTATTTTTTTTGTTATTCGGGGCGACGCCGGAGGCAAACGGAGGGGGCGAACATGGTAAAATTACATCCCGATAAGGGAAAAATAGTCGCACGGAGGGGGCGACCGCCCCCTCCTGCCCCCCCCTAGATCCGCCACTGCCTCAGACCATCCTGGACTTGGATTTGTCGGAGTACGAGCGCGTGATGCGCGTGGGATGGCGGTGTGCGTGAAGCAGGCGGCGCGTAAGATGGTGGAATTGGGGACGAGAGGGTCTATCGTCTGCGCGGCGGGTGCGGCGGCGGAGAAGGCGACGGTGAACGTGACGGACTTTGTGATGTCGAAGAGGGCGGTGCTGGGGCTGGTACGGTCGGCGAGTTTGCAGCTCGGGAAGCACGGGATTCTGGTGAACAGCGTGTCGATGGGGGCGGTGCTCACGCCGCTTGCCGCGAGGCAGGGGACTGAGACGCCAGCGGATGTGGAGAAGTATATAGGCCGCTACACGAGCTTGAAAGGGGCGATGCTTACGGTGGAGAATGTGGCGGACGCGGTGGCGTTTCTGGCCTCGAATGAGGCGGCGTTTGTCACCGGAGTTGATTTGGCGGTGGATGGCGGGATGATTGCCATGCCATTTGACATGTCAAATTAATCAATGTTTGCACGAATAAATGTTTTATATTTCAAATTCCAATAATAATACTCTCATTTAGAACTTCTTTCATCTTCTGGTTGTCCCATTGTTGGCGCCTTCATCGTTCTTTTGTTTTCTCTACAGATGAGAGAAATGCACATTTTACCAAATTTGGGGCTGTCACATTTTCAAGTTCTTGCACAAAAATTAGTTTTTTTTTTTTTTTTCATTTAACCTTTCACATTATCAGTTGTGTTAGCTGTAACTGAGACCTATGAGGATTAAGAACATCTCTTTATCAGCACCAAGTTTTAATTTTCATATTGTTTTTGTTATGTTTATAAATCAACCGTTTATGGAGTATTTTGATGTTGTTAGTATTTTGTTTCTCTACTAAATTTACAAAATATTTAAAACTGTATAAAATCTCATGCATAATATAAAATTCTCACAAATAAAAAATCCATAAATTTTTGCAAAAAAAATGCTCTACTCAGACTGATGGAATATTTAATAAATACTCTGTCAACACATATAATATAATTCCTCTTGAAAAACTACAATTAATTACTCCCTCCCTCCGTCCCTTAAATTTCTTCATAATTTGATCGGATACGTGTTTTAAGAAATGTTATAGAAAGTTGGTTGAAAAATTTAGCAGGATGTGAGTCATATTTTTAATGTATTAGTTTTATACATTTAAAAAGATGTTATTTAGAAATAATGAATTTCAGAGACATATTACACTAATTTAGTAATTAAGTTAGAAGTTTATTCGCTGTTAAAAAAGTTGATTATTTTAAAGCTTTGAAAGAGTATTTTATTAAATAAAATGAAGGAAAGCAAATCCAAAATGCTTATTAAACTAACAGGAAAAACGGTTTTGAAATTGAAATCCAATTGATCGCCATTTCATCAACTGATCTTGGCGGTGCAGGTAATCCCCATCGCCTTTCATCTTGAGCGAGCTCCCAATTTTGCGTGATTATAGCTTCTGCGATTTGACTTCGGGCATTGTTTAGTTTAATCGGCGGAGCGATTTCAATTGAAGAAGAAAACGATGGCAGATCGGAGGGATGCGCACAAGACAAGGCAATTTGCCCAAGGCTCCGCCGAACCCCGCCGCTATTCTACTGGTATTTATCGTACATATCCAATTCTCGACACTTAACTCTAATCGCCCAATTTATAATCGAGTTTTACATTGTATTCTGTTGCCAATTTTAGAGTGTCTTGCTGTTAGTTCTTTTTTCTGTTTCACAATCCCTAATTTTTGTTTGATGTATTATTTGTTCTATGCTAGTGTTGTTGATTGTTTTCAGATAATTCGAGTTAGTGTTTGTATTGGTGTCTCTTTCTTGATACAGATAGATGGCTGTTGGTGAAATAATACAAATATAATTAACTCAGGATATTAGTTTATGCATTCTGTTCATGCTACTTCTGATGCTTGTCTTGATCTTTTGTCATCTCAGTGGGAATTAAAAATCTTCGTCCAAGATACTGCTTTTGTCGTGTTTTTCTCGGCTTCTCTTGGTTAATCATCGTCCATCTTGAATCTGCTGTTATATATGAGGGCCCAAGAATAGGCCGAATGCATATTGTGCACTGTATATATTCTTGGAGAGAGTGGTAATTTCTTCATTGAAAGATACTGGGAAGGGATCTGTGGCTTTCATACAGGGATGTGAAGAATCTGCATAGTTGATTTTATGTTTTTATCACAGCGTAGCAGAGGATTTCTATGATTTGAGTTGCTTCATTGATCGTTGAAGGTTTTATTTATCTTTACACAGAGAGCCTTTTATTTCTTTGGCTCATTTGTTCGAGTGATGGTAAGCTTAAGTATCAATTACAACTGATCGATATATGTTTTATGACATTTCTCAATATTTCAGGACATCGAGGTGAATTTGACTTGCGAGAAAGGCTCCAAAGGAACCGTTCTCCATCGCGTAACTCACCAGATAAAAGAGAGGGAAAAGCAATACAAACCACTCATGGTACGAGACACATCTTACCATAGTCTTCAAATGAGTTTTTCATTCTTTACTTTTTTGTGTTTTTCTGTTTTGCAGGAGACAGCTCTCCTGGGAAAAGGATGTAGGTTCAGTAAACTTTTTTTTTTTGCTTATATCCTATATTTACTCGCATGAAACTTGGCTGGGACAATGGTCTAGTGTTTGCCTCTTAGTTTTCTTTTGCTGCAGTGATGACAGAAATGTGCAGAAGAGAAGGCGTTGGGATGCCCGTGGTGATTACTCTGGCAGGATGTCAGATGGGACTTTAGATAAGGTCTGATAGATAGTGGCCTTCCGATTTAGAACTTCTTTCATCTTCTGGTTGTCCCATTTTTGGCGTCTTCATCGTTCTTTTGTTTTCTCTACAGATGAGAGAAGCGCACTATGACAAAAAAACGCTCCAGGTTAGTTTATCTTTTACATTACTTCCCATTCATAAATTTTGGCATGAAAAAATCCCCTCGAGGTTCTTTGATTTTATTATTCTAAACTGTATATTTGTGCTCTCTGAACAGATGTACTTAGAGGACAAGGTTAAGGAAGCTGATTCGTTAACTTCTGAAGTTCATGAACTTAAGAGGCAACTTTCGAAAGAGAAAGAAGAGCGGGAAAGGTATCCTTACTACGCGACTTCTAGGTTCTTGTTAATTGTAGTCTGATAATTCGGTTATTCTTGAATTTAACCATTTCTCTAGGTTTACTACGAACGTCAAAAAGTTCATCGAAGTACATTACTCTCACTTGCGATTAGAAGACGAACTAAAGAAGTATGCATTTTGCTTGACAATAATATTTTTTCTTTCTGTCTTTAATGCCTTAGTTTCTCAGTCTATGAATAAGTTTGTAACGACTTGCATGGTATTTGTGTCTCTCCAGATCACAGGCTCAGCTTAAGAATTTGGTTGCGCAGCTTGAATTAGATGTAGGGACTCGCAGGGTATTTTCCTCGAGTGAAGAGGAGGGCGAACTGAAGAGGTATGCATTTTGCTTGACAATAATATTTCCTTCTCTTTGTTTTTATTGCCTTAGTTTCTCAGTCTATTGAATAAGTTTTGTAACGACTCGCATGGTATTTTGTGTCTTTGTAGATCACAGGGTGAGCTTCAGAATTTGGGCGAACCGAATTCTTCCTCACGTAGGCTGAGGTCACGTGTCGAAGTTCATGGGAAATCACCTCAAGGTATTTATTTAAACTATTTGCGTAAATAAACCATCATTTGTTTACCATCCATCCCCTACTTTGGAATGTTTATCCATTTTTGATGTAATTAAATATATTAATCATAGTGGCTAATGCAATTGATAAAGACGTCGAGGTTGCTGAAACAGATGAGTGAGTGGTTTCAGGTTAGTGTTGGTCCCTCGAACGGAGCTGATGTCTTGGAAGATACATTGAAAACATCCTGCTTGCCATTTCCACCACCTCCTCCTCCTAACCCTCAGAAAACATATACACAGGTATTTATATTCGAATTTGATGCTAATTTTTTTTTGAGGAATTTCTTCTTTTGATGAGACTATGAACTTGACTTGTTTGCAGTACAAAGGCAACAATGAGAATGTGGACGCTGATGGAGTAGGCGAGGAGATGGTTGAAGTCGATATCGTTTTATGTATCACAATTTCATGCATCAGTACCACATTTTGTAACATCTGGGGCTGTCACATTTACAAGTTCTTGTGCAGAAATTAGGTTTGGTTGTTTTTTCTTATACCCTTTTACTTGTTTCATGATCTTTGGAAATATAATGTCTACCTGGTATACACTTTTTACAATATTCCCTATCTCAAATAGCCACTATTGATTTTTAAAGTCATAAACCACATAAAAATTTAGATTTTCTAACAGCTCCAAGAAAGGCTAGTGTTGAGCTTAAGATCTCTAGATAGCACCCAATTTTGAGCTAGGAAATAGAGTAACGGCATCTGAGTTGAGCCAGAAAAAAAGTTTAGAGCTATATCAAAAACCTCAAGCTTTTTCAAGCCCCCCAATGAGTGCGGGATCTCTTGTATGTAATTGTTTCTCAATTCCAAATACCTTAACTCAGCCAATGTGCTGATTGATTCAATTAATCTCTTCCCCCCAAAATCTTCCATGACGAGTATACTGAGTAGTTCAAAACTCTCTCAGTAAGACGGGCTAAGCATCGCCCAAGTAGCGACCACCTCCATGGAAGATGAGAGAAACAAGATTTTTGTCTTGATTCGTGGAGTGATTAAACTTGTCTCTGCCACCATGGATGATACGATGACGAGGACTCTGAGAGGGTCGATCATTTTCATTATTCCTGAGTATCTCCAACCCCAATTCCTCCTCTGCTACTTTGATGGATAACATGTTATAGTCCAAATATGATCCAACTTTTCAGAATCCAAAGCTTCCAAATATGATCCAACTTTTCAGAATCCAAAGCTTTCTTCTCATGAGTCAATTGTCAGCTTTGCTTGATGTATCACCATTATACCAAATTTTATAATATCTGGGGCTGTCACATTTTCTCACATTTGACTGAGACTTGGCTGCATTTCAACAAAAAAGCCAATCAAGATTTAAGAACAATATACAAAAATAATGGAAAAAAGAGCAAACAACTATCCACCTTCAGAGGCCACAGTACTGTAATTGAATTGTAATTGTGACCTTCATCCATTGAGTTGTATTTCATTTTATGTTGTATCACTATAATTCCTGTCCGACAAGATTACATTTATTATAAAATTATGAAAAAAATTCAGATAAAGTACAGCAGAAGACAAGGTTTAAGGCACGGGATATACCCAACATGAGAAAGAGCACCAATTGAACGAGGTGCTAGCTAGGGTTTAACAACTGTGAATAAGATAAACTCTTAAAAGAACCAATTTGGACTTTAGTCTTTTCTTAATAGCAAAATGGATACGATATTATATTAACCCTAAAAAGCACAAGATAAACTCTTAAAAGATCTAGTACAAAATAATCAAAACTAGTAGATTAGTAAATGGATGAGTCTATGAATTGAATGGTCAGATACATGATTGGGAAAACTAGTAGATTAGTAAATGGTCAGAAACAATGTATGATATGAATTGAATGGAACTGAATTGGGAAAACTGAAGCTCAAGCGGTTGACCGTACTAAATTGGATGTATTGTGCTTTTCTATGAATTTTGAAATGATTTACTAATAAATAGGAGAGTACAACAATTATAGGAGTATATTTTGGATAAATTAAATTGATCATTTTTTTAATATTATAAAAATTAAAACTCGAAATGAACAAAATAATAAATTGAACTTTAATTTTTTAAAATGTTATAAAATTAAAAATACCAATAATATTTTTAAATATATTTGAGTCAAACTAAATTTATAAAACAAATAAAGTATACACATTGAATGAGGATTATGCTCGCATACGTTTGTAGCATATCATTTTGCCGATAAAACTTTGCAACGTTAATGCCACACGAGAAGAAACAAAGAGACAAAGAAATCGGCTGATTAGCCTTAATTGAATCAACTATAGTTCATAAAATTAGCATTAATAGCTCTGTAGTTCATGTGCTTATCTATAATGAACTTGCTCTACAAAGTGGAATTTAGTCAATATAATCAAATTGTTATAATTAACACTAATTTCTGTGTTTATCCAATTTTCTTGTGTTTATGTTCCATTTCAAAAGCTGTTATATTTCTATTGAGCATTTCGTCGAACGGTTGGGGCATACTATATTCGACATATCGTTTTTTATAATGGAATTAATAAAGATCAGATGATAAGCAGAGAAAGAGGTCAAGAAAAGAGACGTGATGTGGCGTTTCATCAAGCAGTTAGTGATACATTCCGTCAAAAATGCAATAGAGCAGAGCACAAGATGTGCTCGACGAAATTACTCAATCGAAAAGTTCACAACACAGGTATTCGATGTAAGGCTGACGGGAGTACTGTAATTGAAGATAGACGAATTCAATTTTATTTGTTAAAGGGACATATACAAGAAACATGGCTTGAGCTCCTCATCTAATTCATATTTTGGTCATATATTTAAGACCGAAATTAACCTTTACTTTAATAAATAATCTAATTTCCACTATAAAAATGTATAAAAGAAGAAACTAACTTATATAATAAGAAAATCTAGTTTGCATAAACTAAAAGGTGTGCCCAAAATAAATGTCTCATATGTAACGGACGGAGGAAGATCATTCATCGAACGGTTGGAGTGCAGTCAATTGAAACTAAAATTTTAAAGGACTTCAATGTCCAATTTCAAATATCATCAGCAATATCCATCATACTTATATAGAAAGTATGCAATAAGACAAAAGAAAAAACACTAATCACACGGAATGAAAACTAATCATCATCCATCATATACAGAAAGCATTTTTTTAAACTTACACGCCTTAATCAAATCCTGCTAAAAAAATTTCCTTCAATGAAGAGGATCAATATTGGTTCTCCGTCTATCAATCAAATCAAATCCAGCTAAATATTAGGCCAAATGGTGTCACCAGAAACGATTCAACCAGCCAAATCAAATAGTAATACTAGTCACACAAGAAAAAACCTAAAATTTCAATCAAATCCAAGGACGAAGTTCAAAGCCTTCATCGAGAAGAAAATCGAGCAACAAAATTAGCTAGTTAGTGACAAGTGCAGAGAATGCAGATAATGGTGGTGTGAGAAGCCTCGATTTGCAGTTCGATTGCTGTTCAAGATCTCCAAGCCGATTTCCTCCTCCGCTTTTTTTATTGATAGCATGTGTAGTAGAGGATTCATTCGACTCCTTTTAACTTGATGTTCGAATTGAATTTCGTTCACTGCTTCAATAATGGATTCCGAAAGTAAAACAGCACATGTTCCTTTGACATATGCAACCCAAATTTGATCCAACTTTTCTTCCCTCATTATTGCATTTTCCTTAAAAAAAGGACTTATGCAAGAAACATGCCTTACTATCTTCATCCAATCCAATTGATCATACACCGGTTCCAATAACTTCAAAGTTTTATCCAAATCATCTATTAGACCAATATATGATTGTGATTTGAATGAACCAATATTTAATTTCTTTCAGAGATGAGCAATAAAATATATACCATCATCTAAATGTCGCAAGATGTATCTCCAGTCCATTCCTTGGGGCATGTTGTCGAAAACCATTAAAAATCGCTTTCCTTATCTTTCGTAGACTTCGATTATCCTTTCCTCCAACAAATAATCTCTATCAATCAGTTCCTCACTGTCTACCATCATCTGTTGTATCAGATCCACAAGTGTATCTTTGATACTCTTGTCACTAGTAATGGACACCCACGCCAGGTGCTCGAACCAGGCCTACGACGTCCTTATGGTTGTATACTTGTCTCGCAAGAGTTGTCTTTCCGATACCAATCATGCCTTTGATAAGCCAAACACTGTATCTACAACAACCGTGTAATAATACTTTATCAACCAACTTGCGCACGTCTTTCTCCAACCCCACCACAACTTGTTCTTCTTTTTCTTCTCCATCATTTTTGTCATCAGCTCCAAAGTTTATTGATGGGGTACGGACTAAACAAGCCCAACAGCAGTGACGGCCCATCAGCCCAAAGCCCAAGGAAGAGTATCAGTTCGGCATTACCAAAGAGTTCGGCCCTAGCCTACAGCTCGGTAAAAGCCGACCAGTCAAGCTCTACTCTCAGATCGGCTAAAGCTGCTCGGCAATAGTTCAGCAGTTCGGTCTCAGTATTCGACCGAACTGGAAGATAGTCAACTCATGCAGGATAGTGGACCAAGTACAGAGATAGTGGACTCATGCAGGATCTCATGCAAGATAGTGGACCCATGCAGGATCTCCATGACCTCCACGACATCCACAACCATCATTAGTGGTGATGCAAGCCACGATCTTAGTTCAATGTATAAATAGAACTCAGATCAGATAAAGAAGGGTTAAGCTCTCTAGACATAAAAGATCATATAGCAAGTTTGTATTGTAAGCTGTAGAAAACAGATCAAGCAATACAACTCTGCCCTCTTTTCTTCCCGTGGACGTAGATTTACCTCAGTAAATCGAACCACGTAAATCTCTGTGTCGTGATCTGCATTTTCCTGCATTCATCACCATCAAAAATTCGCCAAGCCATCACTGGCGCCGTCTGTGGGAAACAGAGAACCAAATTTGTGATAAAGCGAATTTTTGACCCTTTTTCCACCCCAAAAAAAATGCATACCAGATCACATAACACCCATAATACCGTTCGTGATAACCGTGAGGAAGCTAGTCCAGCTCGCAGGTCTGAAAAACGGCCTCGGGAGACATCTACCTCCGGTTCTCACGAAGAAGGAACAAGCCACTCCAGGAGAGATCGCACCGAGTCTTCCCAGCAGCCCGATTTAAATGAAGCTGTCAAGCTGTTCTTGGCCGAGAAGCAGGAGGAGTTCTTAACCTTCCTGCAGAAGAGCCAACAGCCGGAGAAGACAACGGCGGATTCTCCCTCCTCATCCAGACATGAAAGTCACTACCGCAGTAGTGACGTGTCTTCCAGGAGAAAGAATCCTCAACCCCGACATGTTCCTGTTCCTCCTCGGTACCGGAACCACAGGAGAACTCCATCTCCTCCGTACCGAAGAGATATCGGGTTCGCCATGTACGGAGCATTAAAGACTCCGTTCTCGGACGATATCACCCGAACTCCTTTGCCGCGGAACTACCGGACACCGTCAATGACTTATGACGGGCTAGTGGATCCTCATGACTTCTTGGGACGCTATCAATATAATATGGCGAACCAGGGTCTCAATGAGGTCCATATGTGCAAGCTGTTCCCCGAGCTGCTCATCGGGAACGCCAGAAGGTGGTTCGACAGCCTTCCTCAAGGCAGCATTAGATCCTACCGAGATCTAATGGATGCTTTCCACAGGAGGTTCTTTCAGAAAGCGGAAGCCCGAATTACTTCGGCTCAGCTGCTTTCTATACGTCAAGGTCGCGACGAAAAGATCAGCGACTTCCTGACGAGATTCCATAAGGAATGCCTACAAGTAGATAATCTCAATGATCTACTTGTCATTTCGGCATTCCAAAATGGAATCCTGCCCGGAGCTCTCTACAGAAAGCTCGTGGAGTGCGGTCCGCAAACAGCTCAAGAAATGTGGGACATTGCGGACCAGTTTTCCCGTGCGGATGAGGCAGACCGTCGAAAACGGTCTTTAGACAGCTCATCCCGAGAAGAGAAAAAGAAGCCCGATCAAAGCGGCCAGGTGCTTCCTCGCCGAACTCCTTTTGAAAGAATTCAAAGGGCACCGGTACAAGGCAGATTGGGGCCACGTCTCAATCCTGAGAAGCCGCCCGCTCAGTTCGTACCATTAAACAAGTCAAGAGCGGAAATTTTCGAACTACATTCCGATATGTTCGAAAAACCAAAGCGGATGACGAAATCAGCCGCGCGGCGACCTCAGGATCAATATTGCTCCTTCCATCAAGCCCACGGTCACGATACCGAGGAGTGCCGAAATTTGGCTGCAGGTATTGATGTTCTTGTGAAAACAGGAACGTTAAAAAAATACCAAAGCAAGCAGCCGAAAAAGAACAAAAGGCAGAGAGGTGCGAACTGCAATCCTCAGGATCCGAAAAGGCATGAGGATCCCGAAGACGACGACGAGCCGCAATATGATGGAGTAATCCAGACTATTGATGCTCTCCCTGCCGGGAAGACTAAGTCGTCCCTAAAAGCAGAACGCAGAGGTTCCAATCAAGAGGAGCCAACACATAAAAGGCTGAAGAAAGACGAAGTGATTACATTTTCAGATGTCGATCCCGTCCCAGCCATCTCTCCTCACCAAGACGCTATTGTCATTCAAGCCGGAGTGGCAAACAAACTGATCCACAGAGTATTTGTGGATACAGGAGCGTCAGTCAGCATTCTTTTTAAAGAATGTTTCGATAAAATGGAAGTGGATCCAGCTCGGCTCAGTCCGGCTCCACTTCCTCTGAAAAGTTTCGCCCAGGAGGACACCCGCCCTGAAGGTATTATCAGCCTTCCGATCACGGTGGGAAAAGCGCCTACAAGCTCCAATACGATGATCGAGTTCTTTGTGGTGAAAGCTCGGTCCCCGTACAACATCATCCTGGGGAGAGACTGGCTCAACACAGTTCGGGCTGTTTGCTCTACTTATCACCTCACCATCAAGATCCCCACTAAAGGTGGGATAGCGGTCATCCGAGGTGATCAAAAGAGAGCAAAAGAATGTCTGCAGATTGCGCTTAAAAGTGCCGAGCAATCAGTTCGGCACCATCAAGCATAGCAATCACAGCAACCGGAGTCAGAGGCAAGCGAGATGACCGAAGTCACTTCAGAGCCGAACTCAATGACCGTTCAGTTATACGAAGATGATCCATCCAGAACGGTCAAGATCGGCTTCGCAGGAACGCCTCTACTCCGGGAAAAGACCATTCAGCTCCTCAAGGAGTACAAAGATGTCTTTGCATGGTCTCCGTTGGACATGACCGGAGTGCCCCCCGAGGTAATCACTCATCGGTTAAATATTAATCCTTCAATCCGGCCAGTAAAACAGAAGCAAAGACTCTTTGCGGCAGAAAGAAGCCAAGTCATCCATGACGAAGTCCGCCAATTACTAAAAGCGGATGTACTATTCGAGGTGAAATATCCTTCTTGGGTGGCCAATCCTGTGATGATCAAGAAAAAAGAAGGAGGATGGCGGATGTGCATAGATTTTACCGATCTAAACAAGCACTGTCCTAAAGATTGCTATCCCCTTCCGAATATAGATAAAAAAGTAGAAGCTTTGATCGGCTTCGAAATTTTCTGTTTTCTTGACTTATACAAAGGATATCACCAAGTGTTGATGGATGAGAGTGACGCTCCGAAAACAGCTTTCATTACCGATTTCGGCATTTTCGCTTATAAAAAGATGCCATTCGGTTTAAAGAATGCCGGAGCCACTTATCAAAGGATGGTAGACAAGCTTTTTCGGCACCTAATCGGAAAACAGGTTGAAGTGTATGTCGACGACATAGTTGTCAAAAGCAAAAGCACTTCGGAGTACGAAGACAACCTCAAATCCACTCTCGACGTGCTCCGAAAAGCCAACCTCAAACTCAACCCCCAAAAATGTACCTTTTTGGTAGATTCGGGAAAATTTCTGGGTTGTTGGGTTTCAAAGGACGGACTCAAGGCAAATCCCTCAAAAGTTCAAGTTATTCAGAACATGGCGATGCCGAAGTCCATACACGATGTGCAAAGACTAACTGGATGTCTAGCCGCATTGAATAGATTCCTTTCCCAAGCAGCCGAAAAGCAACTGCCGTTCTTCAAAGTGTTAAAAAAGGCACCAAAGTTTGAGTGGGGAGCCGAGCAGAAAAAGGCTTTTGACGAGCTCAAAAGTTATTTAGCCGAGCTTCCAATTCTCTCTGCTCCAACAGATGCCGAAGTGATTTTCTTATACTTAGCGGCATCCGATCAAACCATTAGCGCGGTGCTTGTACGAGAAGAAGGCCTAAAGCAGTTTCCCATCTACTTTACAAGCCGAGCATTAAGAGGTCCAGAAACAAGGTATCAACCTCTGGAAAAAATTGCTCTGGCGTTAGTAAATGCAGCAAGGAGACTGCGGCCATACTTCTATGCTCACAAGGTATGCGTCTTAACCGATCTGCCTCTTCGGCAAGTTTTGACCAAGCCAGAAGCATCAGGCAGAATCGCCAAATGGGCCATAGAGCTGGGAGAACACTCAATCGAGTACCTACCTCGAAAAACCATCAAGGGACAAGCCTTGGCAGATTTTCTTGCAGAGGCCAAGTTCGATCAAGCAATCCCTGTCATTGCCGAACAGAAAAATTCTGCCAATGCCGAACTAGCACAGCCCTTGGAATCCGAAGAAGAGCCGCCAGACTGCTGGAGCGGATTCGTAGATGGAGCTTCGAATAAAACGGGAAGTGGAGCTGGTATTCTGCTTATCGCTCCCGATGGACACGAGGTAACCTATTCACTTCGGTTCTCATTCCCAACCACTAATAACGAAGCCGAATACGAAGCCCTCCTTGCCGGACTCCAGCTAGCGCAAAGTCTATGTATCAAGTCTCTCAAAATCCATTGTGATTCACAAGTCATAGTGAATCACATGTTGGGTACAAGTGAAGCCCGTGATGAGAGGATGAGGAAATATTTAGACAAAGCGCAAAGCATTAGCCGAAGTTTCTCTTATTTTCGGATAATCCGTATTCCCAGAGCAGAAAACAGCCGAGCAGATACTTTAAGTAAGTTAGCTGCATGTCCAAGCTCAAAGGTGGAAGAATTGATGCATCGAAGCATTGATGAAGCTGAGGTACATTCAGTAACCAGCTCGCCGAACTGGATGACGCCGATCTTACAGTATCTAGATCAAGGACAACTGCCCGAGGATAAGAGAGAAGCTCGGAAAATCACATGCCGAGCACTTCGGTACGAACTTCATGGAGGAGTCTTATACAGAAAGTCCTACCTTCAGCCGTTATTACGATGTATAGGGCCAGAAGAGACGGACTACATCCTCAGAGAAGTTCATGAAGGATCGTGCGGCAGCCACATCGGAGCTAGAGCTTTAGCTAAAAAAGTTCTAAGATGGGGATATTATTGGCCAACCTTGGTACAAGAAGCAGTGCAGCTCGTCAAGACATGCCCGAAGTGCCAAATCCATGCAAATATCCCAAGGATGCCGCAGACCGATCTATCCACTATGCAAAGCCCTTGGCCTTTTATGCAATGGGGTATAGACATAGTAGGACCACTACCACAAGCTCCTCGGCAAATAAAATTCCTAATCGTTACCGTGGACTACTTTACGAAGTGGGTGGAAGCTGAACCATTAGCTACGATAACGAGCTCGAAGGCATTGGATTTCGTCTGGAAGAACATAGTGTGCCGATTTGGCATACCCCACATCCTCATCTCGGATAACGGGACTCAGTTCACCGACAAGACGTTCAAGAATTGGTGCCAAGAGCTGAATATTCAACAGCGGTTCACTTCGGTCTCTCATCCACAAGCAAACGGACAAACGGAGGTAACAAATCGTATCCTGGTGAAAGGGTTAAAAGCTCGGTTAGAACAAGCCAAAGGACAATGGGTAGAAAATCTCCCTCAAGTCCTATGGTCCTACCGAACTACACCCACAACCTCCAACGGTGAAACTCCGTACAGTCTTGTGTACGGCACTGAAGCCGTGATTCCGGTGGAGATCGGCATACCCAGTCCCCGAACTCTAAATTTCTCAGCAGAAATGAATGACGACGGACTGAGAGCCGAGCTAGATCTTGCCGAAGAAAGAAGAGAATTGGCATGCATAAAAGCAGCCAAGTACAAGGAGCAAGTAGCCCGGTATTACAACCAAAGGGTGAAGAAGCTGCAATTTCAAGTGGGAGATCTCGTCTTGAGAAACAACGAAGTAAGCCGAGCAGAAAAGCTGGGCAAGCTCGAACCCACATGGGAAGGTCCGTATCGGGTGTCAGAAGTCCTCGGCAAAGGGTCTTACAAATTGGCTCACATGTCAGGAGAACAGGTACCCCGAACATGGCACATTTCCAACCTCAAGAAGTTCCATTTGTAAGAGACAGTCCGGTCAGTCAGTCTTGAGTCCTGTTCGGTCAATGTGCTTTCTTTGGTTTGCTTGGTCTTTGTTTGTCTCTGTGCGTTTTGTCTGTGTGTTTTGTCTGTCTCTGTGCGTGTCGTCTCTTACAAATGTTACTGAGGTATCTTGTTCTTCGAAGGCTGATCCCCTTCTTAGAACATATACAAGCCAACGATTGTGAGTCAAAGCTTCTAAAGAGGATACAAGACCACAATTCAGCTTAAACAAGCAGTTCGTCTGAAACGAACTGCAATAAGCCAACGATTGTGAAGTCCAAGCTTCTAAAGAGGATACAAGACCACAATTCAGCTTAAGAATCAAGCACTTCGTCTGAAACGAACTGCAACAAAAGTCCGATTCACGCGATAAAACTTGCCTGAATTAGGACAAGGGAAAGTCCGATCCACGCGATAAAACTCGCCGAATTAGGACAAGGGAAAGTCCGATCCCCAAATTAGGACAACGGAAAGTCCGATCCGAGCGATAAAACTCGCCAAATTAGGACACAAACCAAGTCCGGTCAAAGAAGAGTTTACTTCATAAGACCGAGGACAAACATCAACTTACCCCGTACCTTTATCCAGAATGCCGAAGTGACTCGCTTCGCCGAAGTGATTCACTTCGTTTTTCGGGGGGGGGTAGTGATGGGGTACGGACTAAACAAGCCCAACAGCAGTGACGGCCCATCAGCCCAAAGCCCAAGGAAGAGTATCAGTTCGGCATTACCAAAGAGTTCGGCCCTAGCCTACAGCTCGGTAAAAGCCGACCAGTCAAGCTCTACTCTCAGATCGGCTAAAGCTGCTCGGCAATAGTTCAGCAGTTCGGTCTCAGTATTCGACCGAACTGGAAGATAGTCAACTCATGCAGGATAGTGGACCAAGTACAGAGATAGTGGACTCATGCAGGATCTCATGCAAGATAGTGGACCCATGCAGGATCTCCATGACCTCCACGACATCCACAACCATCATTAGTGGTGATGCAAGCCACGATCTTAGTTCAATGTATAAATAGAACTCAGATCAGATAAAGAAGGGTTAAGCTCTCTAGACATAAAAGATCATATAGCAAGTTTGTATTGTAAGCTGTAGAAAACAGATCAAGCAATACAACTCTGCCCTCTTTTCTTCCCGTGGACGTAGATTTACCTCAGTAAATCGAACCACGTAAATCTCTGTGTCGTGATCTGCATTTTCCTGCATTCATCACCATCAAAAATTCGCCAAGCCATCATTTATCATTCGCATTTTTGTCAACTTGATCTCATCTTGGAATCTCATGAACCAGAAATCATCAATGTCAACACTAAATGCAACATCTTGAGCCAACTCGAGCAAGTCAGCCATCAAATATTTTGGCCTTATCCTTTCTTCCATTTTCAAGTACTCAAGAAATCCAAGTCGTGGCATGTAGCATACGAACTCTCGAGATGTTGTATCATCCCTAATAAAAAAAATCCTTTTGGATGTGTAATCAGCCCTGCTCATGTTGACCCTAATTGGGTGCAAGTTAATGGGGTTATATATGTTTATCGAGCTTTAAATTTAGTGGATTATCAAAATTATCAAGTAAACTGCACTTTATTGTCTCCCAACTTCTAATTTACAAAAAAGTTCCACATTCAAAAACATCATATTCCAACTCATCATGCCTAAAGGAATGTCCAAAATCTACAAGGGCCTAAAACCTTAATCAAATCAAACATACCAACACAAGAAAGAGAGTGTGTGTTACTTACCAAGTGCAAACAAGCCATAAAATGGACAACTTCTTGGTGGAAGAGGCTTCCTCATTATGGTTTACACGAGTGCAAAGATTGCAACCACCAACAAAATTAGCCAAAACATGGGCTATTACAAGAAGACATGCTGATGCTAACCCCAAAGCATATGCCACTTGGCATGGATTCTTATTTTCAAATATCCAAAGCTTCATATGCTGCACCTAAACCCCATCAAAAACAGATTACAACAGTTAATTAATTATAAATTAATTTATTAAAAAAAGTTTTTTTATATTCTATGACTCTGAACAAAGATTTAAAGTAAGATCACCTGGTTTTGATCTTTTTCTGCTTTATGCCCAAGAATTGCTGCAATGATATCTAGTGCAAGGATCAAGACGCAGATGAAAAAGCCCATACATTTCCCCATTCTCTGCAGTTTTTAGAGTGAGTGAAAATGTAATGGATATTTTTTTAAAAAAAGCTTCTTTTATCAGTGTAGAGGTAACTTTATTTTTTTTATTTATTAGTAATTTATAGTTTGATATTCTTTGCTAAGAGCCTTTTGGATTTTTATCAAAGGGAACATATATTATTTTTACTCTTCATTTCTTTTCCTTTATTAATTTTATATTCAAATTTGTGTTATTCACTATCAATACTATTTGTACAATAACAAAAAAAAATCTAATTTGTATACAAAGAAATCTAATTTGTATAAAAGGAAAATCTGATTTCTACAATAAGAAAATATAATTTATATGAAAGGAAAATTTTAATTTGTACAATAAGAAAATCTAATTTGCATAAATGAAATTTTAATTTGTAGAAGGAAAGTCAATTAATGACAATTCGTCAAAACATTTCAACTACTTAAAGTCTTTAACCATTCCTTCATTGTACTATTGGGACTCACAACACTTTTTGTTTCATTCATTACTTAAAGACACAATCATACAACACATACAAAGTCTACAACTCATTCTTCCTTCGCTCCCATATTTCATTTTATTTTATTTTATTTTATTTTATTTTATTTTTTAATTTATATTATGAAATCTAATTAAATTACTATCCGTCCCTTAAAAATAGAAATTATTTCTATTTTGATATGTTCATTAAACTTTCTAAACTTTTCAATTACTTATATAATCCACAACCACAACCACATTTTTTAAATGATATCAATGTATTTTTAATGAGTCTCACAACACTTTTTGCCACATTCGTTACTTGAGAAATAATAACTACGTTCAAAGTCTACAACTCATTGTTCCTCACTTAACTATTCATGGATTTCATATAATTTTTTTTTCTAAGGTTTCTTTGTTGATTCTTCACGATAAATTACGACCACTCAGTCTGTCTACTATCAAATCCTACTAAATGTTTAGATCAAAAATGGTGTCAACAAAAATGGTCTATTTTGGTATATAGTGGAAGTATATCAAATTATTAATTAAAATGAAGTGTTATATAAAATGAAATGGCAAAAGCAAATAGTACTAGTACTAAGAGTAAGAGATTACTTGGGAGTTGGGATCTACCAAGCAAAATAAATACAGTAAGAGACAACATTTTTGAAAATATAGTGATACAAATAAAAACAAATAAAAAATTAGCAATATTTTCTAAAAATTTGATAAATAAAAAAAGGCTTAATTAGTAATCCAAATTAATTAAGGAAGTAGCAGTAGCACAGTATCCAACTGCACAGAAGGCATGAATCATGCATAGTATGCCGCCGTGCCTTAAGGCATGGTCGTATGTTACTCCACACGAAGCCTTCGATTTGTTGTTCGACTTTACTCCCATCACGAGCATTGTCAATCCGATGATCAACGAGATCCTGCACGGCATATAGTATTTACTTCCCAACTCAAGAAATGACCAAAAACTACAATAAAGAATGTGTTACTCCCTATGTCCCATTTCATGTGACACATTTCTTTTTCACACGTATTTTGAGAAAATCATAATAGTTAAAATGAAGAGAAAATAAAGTAAGAGAGAGAAAAATGTATAAGAGATCAGTCTCAAGCATCTACATTATTCTCTCTTACTTTAGTTTTCATCTACTCTAACTATTTATTATGAATTTTTCAAAACACGTGCAAAAAGAATGTGTCACGTGAAATGGGACAAGGGGAGAGTACTATTTACCAATAGAAAAAAAAGAATCCGATGGACATCTTCTTGGTGGGAGAGGCTCTCTCAGTCACTCCATGATTGCAAACACTCCATCCACAATACAAAGTAGCCAAAACATGGGCTATTCCAAGAAGAATTGTTGCGGCTAACCCTAAAACCACTGATTCATGGCTTGGCTCTTGGCACTCAGAAACCCTAAGCTTCAAATGATTCTCCTAAACCCCTTCAAAAAACAGATTAATTACTATGGTTAGTATAAGTTTTTCTACGATTTTGAACATAGCTTTTGTGCAAGATTTTACCTTGTATTGAGCAACATCGTCCTTCAACCCGAGCATCCCACCTATGACGTCTAGTGCAACGATCGAAAAGCAGACGGAAATGTCTAAAATTTTCCACATTTTCTGCAGTTTATAGAGTGATGGTTGACAAGCTTTGGAGATGGAAAGTAGTGATTTGAGATTTTGAGAAAAGAACATCTTTTGTTAATTTAATGGTGACTTTATTTATTTTTTACTTATTAGGAGTAATTTATAGTATGATATACTCATTTCGTCCAACAAAGTTTGTCACATTTGATCAGGTATTGGTTTTAAGAAATTTAATGGAACGTGGATTGAAAAAGTTAGTGAAATATAAGTCCAATTATATATATTAGTTTTATAATAAGAAGAAGAAGAACCAAATACATAGAGAGAAATTATGTAACTAAGAAAGGAAACACAAACCTTAGAAAGATGAAGACGCCACGAATGTTTATGTATAAATGGATTATAAGTCAATGGAATTTCTACTATAAACGTACGTCAAATTCCGAAAGAAAACACTCACAAATCAAAAGATATATTTTCCACAGTTCTTAATATTTAATTTATTTTCCATAATGGTTAGAATTTGATTTGATTTATTTTATTTTCCTAGGACATCTTTGCTCTTACATAAGATCACAAGATTGGAAAAGATTCTGAGACAGTCACCAAGCTCTGTGGTTGTATTACTATTTCAGTGTATACAAGATTGGAAGAAGTTTTTAAAAAGTGCTACACCAAATGATATTTAAAAAAAGTGCTATAGAAGCAAATAGTAATACTAAGAGTGAGACATTACTTGGGGTCACCCAGAAAAGAAAAAAAAAGTGACAATTTCATAAATAAAAGGCTAATTAATCCCCCCAAGTAAATAAGGAAGTGGCAGTAGCATAGTATGCAACTGCAAAGAAGGCATGAACCATGCATGAGTAGCCACCGTACTTCAGGACATGGACGACGACTAGTTTTACGCTGCACGACTCCCTGCTTGATTCGTGGTTCGACTTTATTCCAAACGCGAGCAAACCTAATCCGATGAGCATGACGAACCTGCATAGGAAACTTGTGTAAGAGCGTCTGATGGGTCAAGAACCATCAAATATTTAGGTCCGTGCATGTGTTGGTCTAGTGATAGAGTAGTTAATGTCTTAGACCAGGGACGAATCCAATTTATAGTGGGAAGGGGCAAATGCCCCACCTAATTTCCCACATACATGTAGATTTATATAGCAAATTATATTAATTTCTTAATTAAGCACTAAATTGCCCCTCCATATTTTATAATAAAAAAGTATAATTGCCCCATCTAATAAGATAAAATGCATTCAGAATCCAAGATAATAGAAAAGATGGATAAAATATTTTCCTTTTCCTTAAAGAATAGAACATGCATAAAAAACCAAGGGTTTATAGCCGTCGACGAATAAAAATTAGAGCTTCTCTAAAGAAAATTTTGAATGTTTATATTTTTGCCCCTTCAACAATAAATTTCTGGCTCCGTTCTGTCTTAGACCAAAGGTCTCAGGTTGAAAACAACCACAGTAACGCGGCCTTTAAATTTATGTTCAGAATTAATAAAAGTTGCATCCTCTCTTCTCATCAAAATCTCATGTAATTCAACAAAGTGGTCATCTTGAAATAGACCTAAAATCTAGTGTCATTCAAGAAAATAGTCATTTTGATATGTTACTTAGTCAAATCAAATTCTAAGAGAGAGAATTTGTTACTTACCAAGTGATAACAAGGAATATCTTGGCCAAGGTCTTATTGGAAGAAGTTTTCATAGTGACAAAACAAGGTGAATTAGCAATAACATGGGCTATTACAAGAAGACTTGCTGCTCCTATCCCTAAAACAAATGCACCATGGCTTGGCCCCTTGCACTCAATCATCCACAGCTTCAAATGCCTCTCCTAAACCCCATCAAAAATAACATATTACTATAGCCAATATAAAAAAATTGAAAAAGAAATACTTTTTTAAAATTTCTATGACTTTGAAGACAGATTTAGTGCAAGATCACCTGGCCTTCAGCATCATATGCTTTCAACCCGAGTTTCCCTCCAACGGCGTCTAGTGCAACGATAAAGAGGCAGACGAAAACGTCTAGAAATTTCCCCAATTTCTACAGTTTTTAAAGTGACAAAATTTAAGGGATGGAATGAGTAGTAATTAATAGTTTTGTAAGTAGGGCATAAAAACAACTGAGTTTGAGCATATATTCTTTTAGTTTTTCATTTCAGTGAGTCCCTAATTAATTGTATGACTTTATTTTTACTACTCTTGTTAGTTGTCCTTATATTCTACTTATTTATTTTACTATCATTTTATTTTAATACTAATATATAAAAGTTGGTTTTATATTCCACTAACTATTTCAACTTACTTTCTTTTACATTTATTAATATTAGTGCAGGATCAAAGTAGGACACATGTTAGGGGCGAAAGGAGTATGATTTTTGTCGGAATTGGACTTGAATTGTTAAAGCGAAAATGAATACATAGAGCGAAAAAACTTAAGAATGGAAAAAGAACCTTATTAGAACATTGAAGACCCATTGGAACGATGAAGATGCGTCAATTCCCGAAAATAAACAAGAGCTATTAAATCACAAAATATTATTGATCAAAAGGATAGTATTTTTTACAAATCATCTAATACAGACATACAGTCTACTTATAGGCAAATTAATACATAAGAAAATATAACTATGAAGGAAAGCTAATTAACGTAATAGAAAATCTAATATATGTAAAACAATTTAATTTACAGAAGGAAATTCGATTGATGCCATTTAATGTTGGTCAACACTTTTTAATTACCTAGTATATTCAATTATGAAAATAAATAAATACAAAAATTACCAAACAAATCCTAATTTTCATACTCCATTATTAAAGTTTTAAAATTGGTTAGACCAACTTAGCCCAACCAACACATCGCCCACATTGACACAAAGCAGATTTAGGTTGAGCTCATTGGTCGAAGTGGAATGCCATTAGATGTCTCATGTCTGGATCAAGATAAGCGAGTTATACTCTTTTTTTAATGTCCCAACATAAGTGAGTCATTTCCCATTTTAGCAAAAAGTCATTTCTCTCACTTTATTCTTCGCCTACTTTATTTTGTCTTCACTCCTCTACTTTTCACTCTCTGGTACTTTACTCTCTCCATTTTAACACTTTAAATATCAATTTCTTAAATCATGTGCCCAAAAGAAGTGTCTCGCTTATCTTGGAACGGAGGGAGTATAAGGTTATTTCATAACTCTTAACACTCTTTGCAAAACTAAATTAATGAGGTGGAATATTAAAGGTGTGAAATAAATTAAATCAAATGAGCATGGATTATGTAATTAAATTTAGATGATGAATCAGTATTAATCATGATAGTGAGACTATATAAAGAATATACAACTATGACGGAAAGCTAGTTAATGTAATAGAAAATCTTATTTATGTACTTATAAAACATTCTAATTTACAGAAGGAAAGTTGATTATATTGATGCAATTTAATATTGATCAAAACTCATTATTTAAATGTTCTACACAATTACGAAAATAAATGTTCTTTCCGTCCCGCTAGTGTTTAGACATTTCTTTTGAACATAAAGGTTAAGAGATAAAAAAATTATGAGTTAATGGTGTGAGAATGAATAATACAGAAAAATATAAAAAGATTTAAGTATATTCAATTTTAACATTAATGGGAGTAACTACCAAAACAATTAATCAAAACAATTTTAACATTAATGGGATTTAAGGGAGTAACTACCAAAACAATTAATCAAAGTCAAAACCTTCATGGAGAAGAATATCGAGCAACAAAGAAATGTAAGTTAATAAAGACAACAACATTTTCTCAAAAGTGAATAAATAAAAGGCTTAATTAATTAATTAAAAAGGCGATTCTCAGTAACATAGTATGCAATTGCAGTGAGGGCATGAAATATGCATAATATGCTGCCGTTTCTTAGGAAATGGATGTTCGTCGAGCCGCACAAAGTCCTCGATCTGCTGTTCAATAGTACTCCGGTTATGAGGATCGAAAATGCGATGACCGCGAAGATCCTGCACGAAAACTTGTATAAGAACATCTGATGGAATCAAATTGGTCTCAAATATTAGGACTCGTAGGTTTAGCAAGTGAATGTTTAATTTAGATCATTTTAGTAAAGATGGCCTAAAATAATCTAAATATGACATCAAATCCAGATTTTATAAACTGACCTAAAAGTGATTAATAATGACGTTACATTACATGTTTTTGTTCATTTTTTGTTTAATCACTTTCCTATCTTTATCTATAAAAGTTGGTGGATATATAGTTTGATAAATATAATATTGAAATTAATAAAAATATACTATGAATAGTTAATAATTCATAACTATCCTCAACTTACCCACCAAATCAATCTTGTCCCAAGTCATCCTTAACTACTCCTCTTTTCGTGGAGTTTCGTTTTTTCTATTCGGTATGTTCTTGAATAGGAGTTCCGATTCACTTATACGACTATAAATGGTATATAGGCCTCACATTTCACTAACTCATTCTACTCACATTTCATTTAAAATTAATATATATAAGTGTGAATTATATTCAACTAACTTTTTTTCACACACTTTTCTTAACATTTCTTAAAACTCGTGTTGGAAAGGAATGTGACTCCTATTCACGGACAGAGTGAGTTTTTTTAAGATGAACATGTGTTGCTTACCAAGTGAAAACATCGCATCGCATGTAAAATTAGTAAAGTAAGAGAGAGGTATAGAGAAAAAGTAAATAAAGTATTGTTAGTGAAGAATGAGTTTCACCTCATTAGAGAGAAAAGACTTTTTAAAATTAGAAAGTGCATATTCTTGTGGGACGGACTAAAAATGAAAGAGTGCATATTCTTAAGGGACGGAGGGAGTACTATTTTGTATGAATTTGATCAAAGATTTAGTGCAAGATCACCTGGTTTTGAGCTTCTTCTGCTTCCCACCCAAGAACCGCGGCATAGATGTCTAGTGCAAGGATAAAGAGGCAGATGCAAATGTCCAAAGATTTCACCATTCTCTGCAGTGTTTAGAGTGATGGAGGATGAGCTTTGGAGAGGGAAAGGAAGATAGATGTGTGTGGAAATGTGATTTGAGATTTTGAAAAGAAAAAGCTTCTTTACACAATGTGGTGGTGAATAATTATATAATCTATCAATTTATAATTCATATGCATTAGTATTATTTATTTTTATCATATTCCTAATGTCTGTTCCTAGTAATATATTTAGTCAATTAATTGATTTATCGTACTCATTAAGACAATAATTATACAAATCTTATTTATCTATCAATATACAAATCATATTACCAATAATTGTTTATTCTTATTCATTCATAATATATTCAACCAATAAATTTATTTTTATAAACTATATCATTAAAATAATAATTATTAAACAAATCACATCATCATATCACTATACAAATTATATTACTTATTGTATTGCATATTTAAAGAATACATTGAGAAAAACAACATGCCGACATCCAAATCTAATTATTTGAACATATTAACATTCTATCAATATACGGAGTAAATTATGAGCAACGTGCCAATATTCAAATTTATCTGAATTATTCTAGTTAGTGCTATTATTTTTTATAAATTTATCTAAAAAAAAATTACGCAAAAAAATAAAATAAAGAGATGATGATAGAATTATAGAATGAAAAAAAAAGATAAAAGAAAGCACACTGGGAAAAAAAATTGAATGAATTAATTAAATTACATAGAGAGATAAAATAAATAGTAGTAGAACACTTCAACACCATTTTATCTCCCACTGAAAATGGGGTATAAAACTTGTAATGATGTTTTTATAAAACAAAACAATAGTTTTCTACAATTCATAAATACAACAAATAAGTATAGACTAGCATGAAATTCTAATATTATTTTATTTATGAAAAATGATTTTTAAATATAAAAATTATTTTTTATGATATTCATTTTTATTGTCACATAAATGTAATCTATTAGAATAGATTGCTTTCTAATTGTAAATTGCACTTTTGTTGTATAATTAAATGGACATATGTTGGAGTACAACGTAAAGGCAATGGCAACTAATATTTTTTTCTTTTGCCATTTTCCATTAAAAAAAGATCAAACACTATGAACCAAGAATGAATGCAAATTACAAAGACCTAAAACTGAGAGTATGTTTCAACTGTACATAAGAATAAAAAGCGCAAACAAAATGATGCCTCAGAGGAATCGCAACACCTAAACACGACTATCTAATGCACTACACATCCATTTTTAACCAGCGATTTCTCAAAGACATTGCCTGCAAAAATTTCACCTATCCCACACGGGAGGCCTGTGCCTTAACCACTGCACCATCTCCCGGTCGATCGAGCCCTTGTTCAACGCAGCATCTAACGTTGGACTCCCCACGAATTTCAACGAGCTCTTGAACGACCATATCCGGTCCTTCGGCCAAGGCCTCTGGGGCTGCTTATCCTGCCAGACAGAAACAGAAGATTTGTATTTCAACCATAAATGTTTACCGAGGGAGTCTCGTGTGAGGCTGTCTTATGAATCAAAATATGGGTTTACCGGTTTGGATCATGGTAAACTTGCAGACGATGAAAAAAATATATATAAAAGGTACACGTGGGACTCACCATGATAGAGAGCATAAACTTCACCATCCTTGGACCATAGACGTGCTGGCGCGATGGGTTTTGGGCTTTTGCATAGAAAGAGCCAACGTCGGGTAATGACAAGCAGCCTCGGCTTGCTTTGACCAGGGCGGCATCTGGTTCGGCGTTTTGATTGTACCAGAACATTAGCTGTCCTAAACAATATGTCTCACTGTACGTTTTGCAGTATTCGTGAACGCCAGAACCCAACTTATCAGCATACTTTGGACCAAGGTCGAGCGAAGTGATGTAAACAGGAGGGGAAGTTACTTTCTTGTATTCCTGCAAGATGTGAACGAAATCAAAAGAAAGAAAAGCGACACTACTCAATTTGAATGGTTCATTGTGCTGAAGTCACTCACTCTAATCCTAAAAAAGCACTTTGTATGAGCATATATGTGTATCAAGTCAGCAGCAGCATCGTGCCGACTCTTATTCGTACAAGGAAGGTTTCGCACCTCATCCCTCAACCTGAAACGGGTAAATCCATTATATTATATCAAAAGGCAAGTGCTTCGAGCTTGATAGGCTTTGCCTCAGTTCACAATGCTTACCATAATAAAGACATTCGAAGCTTCGTCTCTGGGTTATCAGAACCAGAGGGATCATGAGCACTGATCTTGACCTTGAGATCTCTCAATGCAACATCTTCTGTATGAGGAGCCATGGATTGAATAAGTTCCTCCACTAACGACCCTTCTCCTCTCCAGAGGAATGAAACAGCTTCTTCAGGGCTAAGCCTTTCGAGCGGAGGTGGGGCATTCTTTGGGTCACCAAAAACACATCGCATGACATATCTCACCTGCATGAATTAGGCATGAAACTTCGTAAACTCATGCATCCATCCAATAAAACATTATAAACTTAGTCCCGTCCACCCAACTCCTATGACTAATCGTCAAATCTTTTCTAGGGCTCTTTTGTGGAATGAAGACAGAAAGAGGGAATCAACTCTACCTTGTCGATTGTAAGAGCCAAATTCTGGAGTCTCTGATTGTACACACCCTCCGCCTATAACAATTAAAAGTACATTCATGAGTGCCACGGCAAAATCTATATACTTGTATAACTTCTAAAATAAAAAACACAGCAGAAACAGGTAAACGTAAGGGTTACAAATTGAAAGAGAGTTGTCGGATTTATACCTGAATTTCAGCGTCGGTCCTTTCAAGCTCCATGTTTACTTCGGCAAAGAACCTCTTCTTTTCCTCTATATTGTGCTTAAGAATCTCCTTAGGAAGTTGCATCCTTTCAAAATTTATAAATCTCACCTAATATAAGAGATTCAATTATCAACAGGCGAACTCAAAACCTTTCATTTTAGAAAAAATCTAAAGAGAAGAAAGCATACCAAGCGAGCTGTGTAGGCAATCAGCCAATCAGGTAACCCACCAAGCAAACAACTACCAAGTCCAGCTTTACCCAGCTCAATATAATCTTCCTCAGTCACTGAATCCAGTTCACAAGCCTCTAGCAGCAACCGGTGCCGATCAAGTAGCCCATGATGCTCTTTCAGGACCTAACATCCAAAATAATCAGGTTTAGTCCAGCAACCCAAGCCATAGCCAGAAAATAAGAAAACAAAATAGATAAGGGAAGTAATGATAATTAAAAGAAAGATGAAAACTACCAACTTGATTAAACTAATCTATTTCTATACCTTTTGGAAAGCCCCTTCACCTGTCAGATTCAGATAACTCCCACGGCAAACCTGGTTGCCACATAAACAAACTGAAGCTTCGTACTCTTCCTTACTCTGCAGAATTTAATTGTTACCCACTAAATAAGAAGAAAAGAATTAAAAATCTTATACATAGCTATTGCTTTTCAATTCACTGACCTCAGTAACAGAATTATAGTCAAACGTAATCTCTTCGCCATAAGCAATTGGTCGTACAGAATAGATACCAATTTGGTACTGGCCATCAACAGCAGTGACCCTGTTGTCACAGTTAGTGATGTATCAATAATCCCTCAAAAATAAAACCCTAATGCACTATAAAGTTATTTGTTTCCTTTTAACATAAAATTCCTTAACATTCAAGAAACACAAAAGATTTATATTGAGGAACTTATTAACTGCTCAGTGCTCAAGTAGAGAGGATAATGTATAACAACCGATTACATACTTTGCTTCACAGTTAGGTCTGCAAGAGTGACAAATCCGACTTGCATAGTTTGCCTTGTGCATTGCATCAACAACTACTAAATCATACCCATCAGCGTCACCCTGCAAACAAAGATTTAGAATAAACCCAAGATTCAATGGATCAAGACTCAAGAGAGGTTAGCAGATATAGAAAATAAGAAATACAGTGTTATTGAAAGTGCCTGAGGTGCATGACATAAACGAAGTTCCAGAAAAATGCAAGATACCTTTGGCCTCTCAAGATATATGTTATAGAACTCTGGGGCAGGATCATTACTGTTCTTTTGCAAAGCACGGATACCATCTTGTTTTTCAAACCATTTCCAAGTAGGATAAACCTATGAGCAAAAGAAGAAAAAGTCACCAAATATGAACAAGGGCATAATAAGAAGCTTGTGTGCAGGGTTACTGGCATAACAATGAAAAATAAAGATTCATTGCCCAAGTTAATATGATGGAAATATTGGTGAAATATATTTTAATTACTGTACAAAATCCACTAGTACCAATTATAGATTTAAGAGCATAAGGAATTAAAGTGAACTCCCCAAGCTATTAAGAGTATTGACAACTACAATACATTACAACCGGCGACCGCTGCCAGTAGGAAGGATGATGTATCAGAATGAAGCATTACCTCTCCCAGAAATTCAACAACAAAGTCATCTTCAGTGAAACCGCCTCCCTTGTTACACACTACTCCAAGACCCTGGCAAAAAAGCACCATTAGAAGGCATGGACTAAGAGTGATACGGAGTGAAACCGTGTATCAAAGAGAGTGAAAACAACACATACACATGCTATCCAAAACAACTTAACAATCTATAATACAAACATAAGTTGGTGCGGCTGACCTTTCTATAAGCAACATAGTTGTCCTCCGGGCGACTATCGATGGCCTTCAGCATAAACTGGCAAATACGCAGGAGTCTTCTGTCTCCATTTTCATTAGCAGTGACTAGTATCTCTTCAAATACAGGCTTCAAAGGATACACCATAGGAGTGTTCCCAGTACCAGTAAAGTTCCTGACTTGCTTGTTAAGAGTACGAAGGAGAACTTCTTCAATGAACACATGCTTTTCGACAAGCGACCAATCTGATTCATCCGGCATTGAATCAAGGAGAAGATTATGAGTGTATGGATCGATGCCATAAACTTCTTGTTCTAAGACCTCACCCCCGAGGGATTTCCTGGGTTTGTAATCCTTCACCTCAGGAATTTCCATATCAGACTCCTCAGTACCATTTCTCTGTGCAAAAAGCTTCTCGTCATAGTCTTCAGGTAAAGAAACCTGCATTTTCCTTCTCACTTCCTCCTCATCCGCTACAATGACATAGTGATCAATAACTTCATACTTCCTTGTGACAGGAGGTACAAGACCAGCCTTTGTCATGCGAGCACCCCATTCACGTTCATCAGCATAGGGATCATGCCCATCATCAAGTGTAAAGAATGTATCCCCTCTAGACTCTTTGATAGCACCTCCTGATGGTGATTCCAAGTCACTTTCCGTATCAGATGCAGTACTCTCACTTTCTGTGATACTTGCATTGGAAGACCTATCCATGTCATCAGATGTGTCACTTCCCGAGTCCAAAGATTTTTTGTATAGTTTGGATAGTCGCTTTCTTATTTCCCTATCAGAAGCACAGTCTCCAGAATCGTAAAGTCCATTCATGAACAGATTGCCATTGCTTCTGTATGAATGCTTCCTCTCAGACCCTTTATTCAGGTTCTTCTTATATTTTGAGGATGCATATGAAAAGCCAGGAGGTGAATCCTCTTTCCAGGATCTCATCACATCATCTCTAGTATATTCTACCTTTGAACCCTTATCCAAACTTGTAGTTAGTTGAATAAATAATGTTACAATATGTTTCATGTCTCTGGCATCAACCCGAGTTTTAGCCCTGGAATGACAGGTCAACATAAACCTCAATTAAACAACAACAATAAAGACAGCAGAAGCATAACGATTAGCTTAAACATTTAGGCAGAATTAGAGTTCCTTTTCCTCATCAGTGGCCAACATGTACCAAATTTCATAGGAAATATAAACTATCCATGAATCAATCAAGCGATACAAGTGATAAAAGTATGTTTCAGCCACAAAATAATGATGATGGTCTGCCTCGTCTGCTACACAATTTTCTTTGAACACGCAAGAAGTCAAAGTTGTGCAGAGAAAAGGTGAATATAAAAGATTGTTTAACATGACTTACTTAATTGCATCCCTGCACATACGACTGATGTCATCTTTGATAGCGTTCAATCCACGTCTTGTATAATACCCATTTCTTATTTTTCGCTCAATATCTGCAACCTGAAGAAGATCTCAACATTATATACCATCCTATCTTATCAAGTACCAACAGAAAAAACATAGATAAAAAGAAAAACAACCAGAGAGAAGGCATAATCAATACCTTGGGCTCAAATATCTCGATGGGATTCCCGTTCATAATGTCTCGTAGACTTGTAGCAACATATTCCTCCATTCTCCTAAACCCATTTCCAGCCTTCTTAATAGCCAAACGCCTCAACTGAGCATCCCTAGAGAGGATGGATGAAGACTTTCGGGCATCAAAGAGCTTGGACCGTTTATACAAGCTTCGTCGGAATAATTGGTTTGCAGAGTCCCTCTTATCTGAACTTTCTAAATACTCTTTCAGTCCACTGGATTCATCCATATGATTAGAAGCGGATTGGTTCCTATCGAATAGGTGATTAAGGCTCCGAATTTTCAGATGCGCATTCCGGTTCCTGACCCAATTGATTTTAGGAAACTTCGAAACCAAATCTTCGAACTGGGTGCAACCTCTAATATCTATAATTGACACAAAAGGTAATGACTGAAGAACTTCCTCAAGCATACCAGCAGTAATGCCAGTACAACCACGTAATATTAAGGAAGTTATCTGTTCTTCCTTGTAATCATTCTGCAGAATACAACATAAGTCAGACTTGCAACATTAAAAATCAATCCAAAAAGGAAAAGGGAGAAATAGAGAGGTAAAATATATGCACAATTGAATAAATATTACCATTATCTTCAAGATGGTGGAGTCGGAGCAGTTGGGTCCAATGGCACAAAAGTCAATCTGTCTAGAAATATCTTTGTAATACTTGACAACTGATCGCCAATGCTTGCACGTCAAGGCAGCATAAAATAGAGACTTAACATCAGCTCTAAGAAAATGAAAAATACGGGATAGAATATTGCCATCAAGCAGATCCCAGCTTCCCCTCTCTAGTTCAGAATCCACTTCATCTCCCTTTCTGTACGAAACATCAGCACATAACTCATCAAATTCACTGTTGTGAAGACTTAGCACATCATCATCCGTCTCGAACTCCTCTTCAATCCCATTTATCCTAGCCCTTTTGCTTGCGCGGAAGTGATCTGCAACATCAGTTCAGAAGAGATTTTCACAAAGTTTTATCATAGACATAAGCGATGTACATCCAAATAACAGTAAGATAGGTCAGGTGCTTCCACCATGATATGTTTTTTCAGAGCTACCGAATGGGAAAAGCTAAACATGTAAAGAATAAAAACAAGTGGTGGAAGTTGATAGTTAACTTTTTAGGTCTTCCTCATGAACCTGTTTAGGGGGTTATTTTTCCCTCTTTGAGAAAGTACACCAAATAAAGAAATAATAAAACATTGAGCCAAAGCAAAATATATAGAGTGGTCAGTACCAGAATTGTAAATATGTTTCTCAATCTCTTTCTTTGGCTGTCTGGCACTGATCCAAGGATCAAGCACTTCTTTAATGGCAGCTGCAAACTCCCGGCTCTTGTATGATTTCATAACCAATTCATGAAGCCTTCCTCGAGTGTATCCAATAAATTGGGGATGTAGGCAATGGAATCTATTGACCGCTATCTGGTCTCCATCCAACGCACCACCACTTGCTTCTGAAAGCGAAGTTAAACTAGTTGCAGCCTCCTCGTGCTTTATCTTTCTAGAAGGCTCAGATGAGACGGTCACTGGAACCCAAATTTTATCTTGTTTTCTGAATACACTGGTGTGGTTCCGGATGACACCTTGATCTGCCATTTTCTTAAGCTCTGAGAATGATAGAGGTCCTCGTTCATGTCCAGCGCCATCAAGGAAGTACCAATCTCCCAGATGCAATCTCAATTCATCAAGCTTGTAAAGACGGTCCTTTGGCATACAGACAATTGCACTATCCTTACTAGATTCACGTGAGTCTTGTTCATGAGAACTCTTACAGGGACCATCATCTTCAGATGATTGCTTTAAATCACCACTTGTGGAATATGGCCGTGACGACCTTGAAGAGAATCTTTCTTTTCTAGCTTTCACTCGGGATTCAGATAAAAATGAACCATGGTCCTTTACCACACAAGCATTTATCCTAATTACTGGAAGCATCAGTCCTCTGACCCCCTTGGGAATGAGAGGTTTAGTTTGGGTTGGTCTGCTTACAGTGCTGAGGTCATTCAACTCATCAGGAGAGGTGAAAGCCCATGGAGGCAAGTCAAGTCTTCGACCCTGAGAAGGATGGTACAACTCATCCTTTTGCTCCCACCTGGGATCTTCACAACCAAACTTGGGCATCTGACACAAGGGATAGCCATCATTGAGAACAACCCTTCTCTTCCAAGATCTATCTAGAGAAGTTTCATCACTTCTCTTCCAATCACATCCCCTGCACACCCATTGGCTGAAGAAACTTTCGCCAGTATCATTATAATCCAGTGCATTATCCCCTTCCAAGGATGAAAGTACAGCAGGTCTTGATTCTTCAGCTTTTATAATTTGAAGTTCAGAACCACTATCTTCAAAATGCTCATCCAAATCCTTTTGGTGCCCCGTAAAACCTATCAATGCCAAACAAAATTCATCGAGTTACAAGCACATATACGGAGCTAAGAATTAACACATAATGGTATATAAATTAAAATTGTTTTAAGGTTTAGGGATTCAAGAATTAAGGTATTCTTATTCATATTAGCAGATTATAGAAAACATGTTCTCCCTATCGGATAAATTTCAAAAAGCAACATTATATGGTCTATTAAACTAATTATCAAATAGTGTAAATTCCAAAAACAAAAACCAATCTGCTTTATTTTCATAATCACAGAAAGAGATTCTAATCCACTCACAGTTATGTTTATTATCAAAATTTCAAATTCGTTCTTCAACCCAGATAAGTAATCTAGAAGGAACTGTACAGAAAAGAGCAGCTGCCCAGAACAAAGAATGAGATAGAAACTGAGCAAATATAGAATGTAAATCCAAAGGTCTGAAGTGACCATGCAACATGAAATAAAGCCACTCCTAGAAATAAGCAAACAAGACAATTCTGGAGCACCATATAGGCTGCATAAAAACAGTATTTAGTATACATTCAAGGAAGCAAATAAAATACCTAGGGATTTCCACCATTTTTCCCAGTCCTCATGCTCTGATGAAATTGGCAGCAGTTCTGCAAGAAGCACATAGAACATTCATCAGATGAAAAGCATAAGTACCAAATAGATACATAAATTTCAGCTTTGAAGTAGGCAAAACAGAGACCATATGCTAAATGTAAATCTTACGCAAGTCGCAATACCACATGTAAAAGATTGTATGTTAAACTTTGGGATTTTGGTCCCCAAAATCATTAATTTTACCAAAAATCTGCTATTTCCATAAACTATAAAGTGGTACGAAAACCACAAAGTTTGGCGGAGCTTGGTTTTTTCCCATCCCGACCCGATTTTAAAATTTTCCTCAAAAAAATAGTATGATTTATGTGGACAATAGTTAAGTCTGCGTGTGCACACCATAAATTTAAAACCTTACGACGGTGTTTCCTTTCCTAGCTTCTTCAATAAATCTAACAATTTGGCTGACGAATCATAGTTTGAAGCATCATAGGTTAGAATACTTTGAATCGGGAAAATGGAAATAGTCCGTATTTGGGAAAATATTCTGCATACTTGAGGAAATGGTTGATATACTATTTTGTTTCTTAAATGTTTTAATTTTAACCCTAGGGTTTTACACATCATACGCCATGTGAAGAGAAGTAGCGACAACTAGGATTAAAATTATATTACGTAATCCAGCTGGATCCACTTCTGACCCGCCATGGGAAAAACAACCGACGCCAAAGTTTGTAAATTCGTACCATTTTTATAGTAATGGAAATAGCAGATTTTGGAGAAAGTTAAAGGTTTTAGAGACCAATATCCCTTAAACTTTTTATATATGAACAAAAATTGTTTTATTTATATCATGAATTTTTCAGCCCAGATTGGAAAGGGGTGAAAAAATTTAATGCAGCCCTTTGTCTGGTATAACACCAGTTGACCTTACACAAGCCATTTTATTTCAAAACGGGTGGCGATAAACAATTAATGAGAGGAACTACATAAGATATGTTCGTACCTGCAAGCATCTCAACTTCCTTGCCCGGAATTAGATTGACGCCCTCTAGCAGTACTCCAACTCTGTCATCGATGTGAAAATCTTCTACAGGCTTGGAAATAACCAATATGTCCTCAGAGCAGATTTTTGGATTTGAACAAGAGACCGGCAATTCTTCATTAGTGGATATCTCGTTTCCATTATCTGCCAATAGATTACCAGGAGCCTCAGGAGGACAGACAAGTTGAGTAACTGTGTCTGGAACAACAGAATGGAAGTTCACAGAAACAAACGGAGAAACCGCTTTTTCAACAGTTACCCACCTGTCACTTTCCATATGCTTGATCAAATGGTCAGATACAAGATATCCCTCTTCAACAAGTGTTTTGAGGTCAGACAACTTGGAAGGCCCATGTTCAACGCCAAAGTGGTCCAAGTAATACCACTTTCCTGCAACTGCATTCGCCACTTGCGGGACATGAGGCGGAGTGTTGCAGATGTCCATGTCTTCTTCCATTGATGCTGCTTCTTCTGAAATTCCATTTTCTTGAGACAATTCAACATTTTTAAGCAAAGGAATCTGAGATAACTCTTCATGATCACACGAAGGCCCGGAAACTTTATCTGCGAGGACATTTCTGTTATGTGCATTTCCTCTATCTGGTGATTTTTTACCAAAAGTCTGCGATTCCCTTCCAACAGAATCTTTCTCCTGATTATGCTTTCCTTCTTGCCCTTTGCTACCATAATGGCCAGGGCGCTTCTCCCCAGCTCCAGGTTTTCGATTCATTTCCCGGTGGTCAGCATACCTACCTCTATCACGCGGTGACCTCTCCAGCAAAGCTGGAGATCGATCCCTACCATCCCGATTGCGACCATGATTTCGAGGGGAGGGTTCCACATGAGCGGGACTGCGGCCCCTGTTATCAAAATGACGGCTACGATCATAAGGTGAGGTGCCACGTAGGGCTGGGCTGTGATCCCGGTTATCATGGTTGTGGGTCCGGTCATGTGGGGACAGCTCAGAATGATGGGGACTGTCATTGTGCCTATCGTGAGCTGCTGTTCTAGATGACTCTATATACCTAGAAGGATGCCTTTCAGATTGATTATTTCGAGATGAAGAAGAAGAAGAAGAAGCAGTCTTGTATGGTCTCTCCGTAGACCTACCGGAGTAGTGGTCAGACGGGAAACCAGGTCGACTGCTGTCGTCCGAAAGCTTCCTGTTTTTCGATCCAGAATAGTCATCATAGTCAACGCGATACTTCCGCTCATTACTATCAAAATCACTGCCATGCCGCTTGAAGCGATTACCGAAGGAATAGTCTCTTCCATGGCTCTTATTATTGGTGAAATCATTCTTCAAAGAGCTTTCTTCACCACTTATTTTGGAGCTGATTTTGGGGGTTTTCTCAGCTTCATATCTGGAATTAAATTTCCTCAAATTCTGAACACTCCCGCCACTTCTGCCGAGTTCTTTCTCACTCGAATACTTACCTGAAGAAGGTGACGTCCAACCGAGCTCCCGGCCACATTTCCATCCTTTCTCTCTAGCAGAAGGAGGAGACCAATCGGATTCCCGATCAACCCTCCATCCCCTTTCCCTAGCAGGAGGGGACGCCCATTCGGACTCGTTTTTCCATCCTTTTTCCTTAGCAGCATCAGATCTCCACGCTTTCGAGTAACCAAAATCACTAACCTTATTTGCAGCATCACTTCTGCACCACCTATCAGGGACAAATTCCCCCTTTTCCAGCTCCTCCTTCGACGAATTCTCCCATTCGCCACCACCTTTACGCCACTTCCCAGCGACGTACTCACCCTTCTCAACCTCACTCTTGATCTCATACCTTCTCACCGGCTTCTCAGGAACAAACTCCCCATTCTCAAAGGGAAGAGTCCCCAGCTCGCCCTCCTCCACTTCGTTGTCATTCGAAACATCACCACTGCCATTCTTCTCAGCAAAAACCTCTTTACTACTATTCACACTGTCGAAATTGTTCGTTGCCAGCTCGGCCCCCTTGTTCTTTTTCGGCTTCATCTTCCTGTTCACTTTAGCCAGCTTGACTGAAGCCTTGGAAACGGAATTGAGCTTGGTGTTGCCATTAGTCTTCCCCCCGCAAATAGCGAACTTCTCCATAATATGCTGTGAAGGGACACATGCAACACCTCCATCGCCCATGGAATGCCCCAAAATCAATCTTCAGCTCGAGAAAAAACACTCAATCCAAGCATTAATCCCCTTCTTCTCCGGGGCTGTCAATGCTCATACTGATACACAACCTCGCTAATTCTCCTTCCCCGAAATCCACCTGCGAAAAAAAAGCATAAATCAATCCAAAAAACACAAATTCACCTGGCCGCAATCCAGGAACAGGCACGAGCAAATTACCAAGGAAATGCAGAAGGTTTTTTCAATTAAACGGAAATACAATCCCGCGAATTGAAACAACACCAGAACTGCACCACGGAAAACGGTTTGGAATGACCAGAAACCAGGAAAATGGAATTGGGGAGGGAAATGGTGGTCGTGGCTAGGGTTTTTAATCTGGAGACTTACGAGTTGGAATTCCGGCAGCAGAGCCGAGGTGAGATCGAAGAAGAAGGCGAGTCGAGTGAGTGGACTCGGTGGATTAAGAGATTTGAGAGAATTGCAGTAATGAATCGATTGATGAGAGGAAGAATAGCAGAAGACGAATCTCTGTAAATTGATTGAATTTATTTTTATTTTTTTGCTCTGATTTTTTTTGGGTTTGCTAAAACAAGTTGAAGCTTGGGCTTTCGCGATTGGCCCGCCGATGTATTATAATATCTGAATAAAAAATAGAGTTTTTTATTTTAATTTTATTTGAATTATTGAAAGTGCTACATATATTTTGGTTAGTGAAAAGGGAGAAGCTTTTACCTCATAATTTCCTTTTTCTTTTAATGAAAATTTTAAATCTGGATAAATATGAGTATTTTATAAACTCCATATTAGTAATACTATGCTATACTAGGAAATTCAATTCAATTCAATTCAATTCAATTCAAACGGCTTGCATCAATAATAGGAAAATGATTATTAATGCCCTTTAACTAATCATCTTGTAGATTTGCTAACTTTTTTTAAAATCGATTATGATTCCTTATTCAGTCGTATAATAAATTGATTTTGTAAATGTGTTAACTTAATGTTGGCCATCCAAATGTGTTATGTAAAATATTCGTTTTATATAAGTATATGCTTATACTTTTATTTTTTAAATCTTGATATATTATTCGTATGTGGGCCTCGCAAGTTAAAGAAAATGGGCTTGGTAGCTTGAAGTCGTCAAAGAGCCCAATAGAAAAAATATATGTAGCCACATGAATGGGCCTTGCTATCTGGTTCTCAAAGCTTAAGACTAATCTTACACACTCATAGCTTCAAATTAATCTTTACGATAACTGGTCAGAAAAATTATAAACTATTATTAAAATTTAGTATTTCCTACTACTATTAAAGTAGGTCAGATAAATCACTAACTTTAATAAATCATTCTTTTATTTCACAGTAATAAATCCCAATAAAATTTCCAAGGATATGAAAAAACAACAATGAAAAACAACCTTTTTTTATCACTAAACAAATAATGTGGAACTCTTTTTGCCGCAAACAAAAATACAATAAAACAAACAATCTGCATTTCCATGCTCTCTTCATACAAATCGACAAATTTGCAGCGATTTTTTCAGCAAGAATGTCAGAGAATATACATCAGTGAGTGCAACACTACTTCTCTATGCATCTCTAATCGTTTAAACATACTTTCAATGCTGAAAAATCCCACAAAAACTGGTTCTTTCACACACTCATGTCTAACAGTTGGTTGATTTCAGCTTAAAAGCATTCTTTTACAAAATCGAGAAAACGGGTGTTATCTGCTTGTCTCCATTCGCTGTTTCAGAATATGGTCTGTTTTTCCTCAAATCTCAACCCTTTTTTTGTCCTTTCACTGGTTTTGCTTTGGGTAGATTCCAAAAGGGTGTAAAGATTTGAGGAGTAATTTTCAATTTTTGTGTTTGTTTTCACTTTTATTAGGCCATGGAAGACTCCTTTCTTGATCTTGAAGTGGATGTCAATGGAGAAGAGGTTTTTGTGGTGAATGGGGTAAAGATTCTTGGCTTTCTTTGATACCTTTTTTCTGTTTCTGTTAATGGCATAAGGGCTTCCCCCATTTTTGTGGTTCTTGTCTAAAGTTCTTATCTTTACACCTTAATTAATGATTTCTCTTGTTTTATTGGATTTTATTTTTCATTCATTTTTGTGTTGGGAAATTTAATTCTTGGTGTAAGCACATTCTTTGTAGTTGAATGTTCTTTTCCATAATTAAAGCATCATTACACAATTATTTGGCCTTGTCTCCTAATTTGACTTCACCTTCAAAGCATCATTACACAATTATTACAATCACTTTTAATTTTGCTGGAATGTGGGGTTAGTTGCTGTCTTAACCACTTAATTTAGCTAACATTCTTCACATTTTTGTGTAGCATGTTCCTCACACCTCATTTATTGTTTGCCATATTTAACGTTGATGCCTTTACTTTTTTATTGTTTCACACCTTTCAAGAGGAAGGGGGGCTAGGCAACACCCCCCATTTCAAAATTGCAACTGTTTATTTCCCTTCTGTGTAGGGGGCATGCCATCCTCCCTTTGTTTTCTTTGCCAGAATTTATTGCCTTACATTGACCTTTCATCTTTGTGCATCAAACCTTTTTGTCCTAATCTATTATTTAGGCTGTTTCTTGGTTTGTAGTAACTCATTTCTCTTGATAAATATTGCAGTTTGTTGTTTCAATAACATTACATGTTCCCTTTAATGATGTTATGGACCACTTCAGTTTACTCATTTGGTCCCAAATTTCCCTTTTTGTTAACCACTTCTTGATTTTTGGGTTAGCTTTTGTGCATTTTCTTACAAATTCTTGTATGATTCTTGTAGAGTGTTATACTATCTTTTTATTCGGCAGGTTGTCTGAAGGTGATCTTCAACGAATTTCCGGGAAGGGTAGCGAGTTTCAAGCCCATCACAAGATTCTGCTAAAACGAGGGGGAAGTGATCATAACTCCTCTCAACATTTTCAATCTCACTTCATGGAAATGGACAGTCTATCCGACCTAACGCAAGAGGTTCGTGACTGGAGCTGGCACGAGCTTCTAGCAGCGTTGAAGCAGTTCCAGGAGCTGCTCCCTCGAGCTGGCTCATTGGCATTGCTCGACAAGTGCCTGGAGTCGCTGATTGGCAGAGTCGCATCGTCTTGTGAGACGAGCCCCTCTCCATCTGTCTCATCTTCGGATGGCTCTGGCCTCAGGCTGTCGTGTGACACGAGAAGCACGGTGAGCTTGAAGAGTGGCGTGTTCAGAGCCACGTGGTGGTTTGAAGATCTCGTGGCGCTAGGCACTGATCTGATCCGAATGCTGGTGACATTGATGGTGGCTAGAAAAATTGATCATGGGATTATCAGCAGATTTCTCTTCTACTATCAGAAATCAAGATTTGTCACTGCCTCAGCTGATGAGAAGATCAAGATCATCGAAGTTGTTGCTGACCTGCTGGATTCGTTGGATGTGAGGTGCGTTTCGTACAAGAGCTTATTCGGGATGCTGAGAGTTGGTCTGAACTCTAGCAGCCGCGATAAGTTGGAGAGCATGATCGGTTCACGGTTAGATCAGGCGACCTTGGATGATTTGCTCGTCCCATCTCCGGTTGGGACGAGCTGCCTCTATGATGTGAATCTTGTTATTAGGCTCGTGAAGTCCTTTCTTGGAAAGGGCGTTTGCTGCGTGCCATTGAGCCGGCTTAGGAAAGCCGCTGTCTTGATGGATCTGTTTCTAGCCGAAGTAGCCCCGGATCCTCACTTGAAACCGTCCAAGTTCTTGGCGCTGATCATAGCACTGCCCGACTCAGCTAGAGACTCGTGCGATGGGGTGTACTATGCGGTGAATTTGTATCTCGAGGTATCCATCTTGCATAATCGATTGTAGTAATGTCGTATCTATAGTAATACTCCCTCTGTCCCGACTTAATATCAACATTTGCTTTTGGCACGGGGACTAAGAAGATAGTGTTTAGTAAATTAAGCATTGAGCTAATAAATTAGGAGAAAGAATACATTAAGAGAGAGATCATTATCTATAGTCGCTATCTGTCCCGATAGATGATCTTTCACGTTTGGTTTGATGCAGGTTCACTCGGGCTTATCCGAGGAGCAGAAGATGAAGGTATGCCGCGGATTAACCTACTCGAAGCTCTCTCCACAAGCACTCGACCACCTCACGCGCAACGCCAATTTCCCTCCAAAATCCGCGGTCCAAGCCGTCGCCTCTCAGCAACACAGGCTAAAAAGCTTGCTCCAAGACACGGGCCGCGCCACTTCAACCGAGGGGTCGAAGCAGGTCGTGCTCTACGCGAAGAAGTTCAACCTAACGGACGAGAACGAGAAGATCAAGGCGCATCTCCAAGGGATGCAATGGAGAGTGGTGGAGTTGGAGAAAGTGTGCAGGAAAATGCAAGTGCATATGACTAAGGTGATGAAATCAAGAATGGCAAGCCATAGTAGTGCCAAATCTGTACCTAGGCTTTGTTCATAGAGATGAATCAAGATTTCATTTTTTTAGGTTTTTGCATCTAAAATATTATTGTACAAATCTATGTACATACAATGAGCAATGTCCCTTTTTTTTGTAGTGAGGTAGTTGTCTTAAGTTGTGTGTTTATTCACAGAGAATGAAGGTTTGGATGTAAGAAGAGGCGTGTTTGTGTGTTGTTCATTTCTGTTTATTGTCTGCAATTTGTGGAGATGTGGTAAATTGGGTCACATTTATAATCAGTTCTATGGCCCAAACAAAATGGGCTTTTAGCAATAACATATACGTATGAAATAAAGCCATATAAAAGACTATTGGGCCCTACATAAAACATAGCCATATACAAAATTTCCATTCATTGAGATGAATTAAAGATACTACAATCGTTGCTAACCACATCCAATAAATTCTACTACAACATTTTCACTAGTTTAGAGCCAATAATCACATGCAATTCATACAATGTATGCATAAGTACCTAATAAGTTTGCATTATACAAATTATTCCAAGTTGGATGATGTAAGTGGACACTATTATTTTTGGGTGATTGAAATTGACAAAGTCCACCTACTCACTCAATCCCTTTTGCATAACTAACAAATCTACTTAGCTTTCAAATTAAATGACACACTAGAATCAAATTAAATGACACACTTTTCTAGGTTATGCAAACTTGCAAAATCTAAATATTTTTTTGACATATTAAAAGAAGAAGAAAAACTTGAAAAAAGATGCCAAAGTATTTAGTGCTTGCACAGTCCAGCTGGATATGGTTCATCAAAGCATATGTATTCATTCTATTAAAATCAAAAGAGTGAAAAAGGTGACGCCACCTCTCCAATTCACTATGAAACTGATTTTAAAAAATTACAATATCTTCCATGTTCCCCATTTCATTGAATTTGAATAAAATATGTTCCAAATACTCCATATTTTATTAGTTCATTAAATTATACCCTCTCTGCCCCACAATAAGAGTCATGTTTTACCGTTTCGGTCCGTCCTACAATAAGAGTCATATTTCATTTTTACCATTTATGGTAAGTAGACCTCATATCCCATCAACTTATTTCACTCACATTTTATTATAAAACTAATTTATAAAAATAGAACTCATATTCAATTAACGTCTTCAACTCATTTTTCTTTACATTTCTTTAAATTCGTGTCATAACTAAATAACTCTTAATTCGAGACAGAGTTAGTACCGACTTATTAGTAGTCTATGGTTCAAGATTCAAACACTTATATTTCCTCATTCCCAAGTAAAAAAAAAGATACATTATCTAAAAGTAAAATTAGTTACTAAACTACAATAATTTTCCTAGCATAGAGTAAAAGGCAACGATACACATAACTTTGAATCCACTAATTTTGGCCCGCAGGGGCGTAGCACAGTTGGCAACGGATGGGCAGATATTGCTGCAATGAGTCTGGGTTCGAATCCTGTCGTGCAGTTGCTTCCATCTCTCAGGCACAAGTATGAGGCCTTGGGAGATGGGCTTCTGGCAGCCTGTGGGTTAGGGTCTCCCCCTTAACGGGCTACTGCGTATCCTGATTGAACCCCCTCACATGATATCGGACCGGAGTGTGGGGGCCGCCAAGGCGACGGAATCGCCTTTTTGCTGCATTGAATCCACTAATTTTGGAAACATAACAAACAAAAATAAATTAAAAGAGTTGAATTTAAACCACTCATGGCAAGGACAGCTGTACAGTGCAATTCCAGGGGCTGCTGTGCCGTGAAACGGTGCCGTTTTCAACCTTTTACAAACTTTCCTCTATCCGATTTTAATAGCCGCACAAACTAATACACATAACGATTCATAATAATCATTAATCATGAGTTTATTTAAATGGCGATTAAGTAGGAGCTTATGACAAATTTCCCAATTTCATTTGCGTCAGGTTCAATTAAATTTTATTTAACTATTAATATTAGTATTAAATTAATGTAATACTAAGTAAATTATTATTTGAAATTATAATCAGAGACTTGGAGCTTATCGGCTGGGAGTCATCAATTCTAGTTATGGTTTATAATAACTAAACGTTTGTCAAATTCGGAAAGTCACTATATTTTAATTTATTAATCTCAATTATATATACTAATATTACACTAAATAATTTTGAAAAAATAATTGAAAGTCCCTTTGTATTGTTTTTAGTATACTATAATTTGGATTTAATAATTTAAAGAATAATTGTCATTTATATTTTAATTTTTTGTTGACTTCCTATTGTTGATCTCATAAATAAAATTGAAATATGAATTATAATTTTCAAATTTTTTTAATTGTCTCACAATGACAGAAACTAATTTGACTAAATCAAATATAATAAGATAACATTACGTTGTGTTTTGATAAAATGATATCATTATATATTTGGAGTGTTAATTAAAATATGTTGATATATAAAAAATTATGTGGTTATATTGCTATATCATATTTTTTATTTTGTCATATTAGTTTCAAATTTCACCATCATGGGACGATTGAAAAATTGAAATATTATATTCTAGTTTCAAAGTTATGGAAATAACCAAAATTCAATGAAAAATAATTAATAACAATGAAATTTGAAAACAAAAAAGAGTTTTCAAATTTGATCATATATTCAAAAACAAATTAAACATGAAATTAATACCCCCTATTGCAAATTGCAATCAATAGCTCTAATTATGATTTTTAGTAATAATCTATTGATATTACATTAGTATATAATAATAATACTAGTTAACATAATTTCAACGATTAAATTTTAATTACTAAAAATTAATATTCAACAAATTATTACTATTACTTATATAAATAAAATCACTATTCAACCAAATTAATAAAGTGTGATTTCATCAAATAAAACATTGAGTGCATACTACATCACCAAGTGTAATCTTAATTAAAAAAAATTAAAGAAATGCAATAATTGAATCAAATAGTTAAACTTTGTCAAAGTTGAGACAAAAAAACGGCATCGTTTCATGGCACAGCAGGGGATCCACCTCCGGTTTGATTGGTATGATAGGCCTAGAAACAACCTGCTATCTACTTCCTCCGTTCCTTGTTAATAGAGGCATGTTTTTTAGACACGGAGTTTAAGAATAGTGTGTTAAATAGATGGTGGAAAAAGTAAGAGAGAATAAAGTAAGAGAGATGAAGAGAGAATAAAGTAAAAGTCATAATTATTTTTTGTTAAAATTAGAAATGACTCAATTAACTTGGAACTTCCTAAAATAGAAAAAGTAATTAAAGTATTGTTAGTGGGGAATGAGTCTCACCTCATTAGAGAGAAAAGAGTTTCTAAAATTGGAAAGTCCATATTTTTATATTCTTATGGAACGAACTAAAAAGGAAAAAATGCATATTCTCGTGGGACAGAGGGAATACATCTTTTTTAATCTATTGTATTAATCTGATATTAGACAAACAAGTCGAGTGGATTGATTCACATTGATGTTTCCGCGAATTTTTGATGTTAGCAAATGCTGGTAGAGAATGAAAATACAGACACAAAGAATTTACGTGGTTCGATTTACTGAAGTAAATCTACGTCCACGGGAAAAAGGGAGGGCAAGATTGTATTGCTTGATCTGTTTTCTACAGCTTACAAATACAAACTTGCTATTTGCTATACGGTGTTTTATCTCTAGAGAGCTTAACCTCCTCATATCAGATCTAAGTTCCATTTATATCTTGGACTAAGATCGTGGCTTGCATCACCACCCTAAGTCGTGGATGTCGTGTAGGTCATGGCCTAAGATCGTGGATGTAGCGTAGGTCATGGCCTACGATCGTGGCCTGAGTTGACACCACGTGGTAGTGGGTGTGTTGGACATCCTGTATGGGTCCACTAACTCCTTGTTCGGTCGAATACTGAGACCGAACTGCTTTGGTTGCCGATCTGAGAGTAGAGCTTGATGCCGACCTGAGAGCAGAGCTTGATTGGTTGGCTTTTACCGAGCTGTAGGCTGAGGCCGAACTCTTTGGTAATGCCGAACTCATACTCTTCCTTGGGCTTTGGGCTGATGGGCCGTCATTGCTGTTGGGCTTGTTTAGTACGCACCCCATCACTACCCCCCCCCGAAAAGCGAAGTGAATCACTTCGGCGAAGCGAGTCACTTCGGCATTCTGGAATACGGGGGGAGGCTGAAGTCGGGGGACGTGTCCTGCGCGTGACTGCATTAAATGCGGCATTAAATGCGACAGTAAAATCTGGCCGTCGAATCCTGAAAAGGTGGGATATGAAACGGTGCGATGATTTGAAATCTTTTCCAAATCTGATAAATACCGCCTTTCTTCATCATTTGAACACCTTTGCTATTGGCTTCTTCTGCACTCTCTATCTTTTGCGTGAAAAATTTCCTTCCGCTTTCAAAAATTTCCTCAGGATTTCTTCAAACTTTCAAAGAGTAAGAACCATGTCTGCTTCTTCTTCGTCTGAGTCTGGTAGCGGTAGAAAAGGGGGTAAGGGGTCTTCTAGCCGGAAAGAATCCGGGGAGAAGACCGTAGAGTATTTTCACAGTATCTTGAGTAAGGATACTGTGATATCCCTTTACGAAAAATACTCTTTTCCTGGGGGGAAGGCGGTGGTTCCCGACGATGATCATAGGGCTAACGATCCGCCGGAGGGTTATGCCACCGTTTACGAAGCCTGCTTAGAATGCGGGCTTCGTTTCCCTCTTCCCCCACCTTTTGTAGAGTTTCTTGATTTTTTTCAACTCCCTTTAGGTCAGGTGACTCCGAATTCTTGGAGGCACTTGTCGGCTTTTGCTGCCGAACTCCGTAGGTTAGATAAGGATCTGTCTCTGCGGGCAATCCTTAATTTTTTCCAATTTAAAAGGAAGGGATCTTGGTTTTACTTGATCCCCTTACAGCCTTTTAGGGCATTCTGCAAAACCAAGTGGCCGAAATGGCAAAACCGCTTCTTTTTTTATAATAGGACAGCGGCTCCGGGCTTCCCCTGGAGAGGGCCGAAGTCCGTGATTCCTCACCCTCGGTTAGAACCATTGGCCGAGCTCGATGACGAGCTCAACAAGATTCCCATAGTTAGGAAACAATACACGGAGTCTGAGCTCGTCAAGGGCGACGTCGTGTTCGACATCTCGTCTTCGGACGAAGAGGCCGAGGGTGAGGATTTCTCTTTACCTTTATGTTCTACTGCTTTAACGAAGAAAACTAACCTTGCTTTCTTGCTTTTTGGCAGTGTACATGCTGAACAAGGCTACCCGAAAATCTTCGGAGTCCAAGGAGCCGGAGAGGCCGAAAACCGCCAGCTCGGCGTCTGATGCCGAGAGGACTCCGAAAAGGCAAAAAACCTCTTCGGATCCGAAGAAGCCGGAGTCAACTTCGGCAAAGGGGAGGGGGAAGGCCCAGAAGCCCCCGAGAGCGCCAGAGAAAGACGCGGTCTTGGCGCCTCCTTCGGAACATATCTGTGAGCCGTTTTTATGGCCCACGGACTTCGCCGAGGTGAATTCTCTTCTTGATTTTCTGGCCTTGCTTTTTTTTTTTCTGTATTTTTTGTGGTCCCTTTGTTGACTTTTTTCTTTATTCATTTTCAGAGGAACGATATGCTCTCCAAGCTCGTCGCCGTCGAACTCTCCAAAGCGTCCAATGACTATGCCGAGATGCAGAGGAAGTTGGCAGCTGCTTGTCATCGGGCCGAACAGGCTGAGGCTAACTTTGAGAAGGCCAGAGCTGCTAGGATTTCGGCCCAGGATGAAGCTCAGTTTGCCAAAAACCAGCTCGTCATCCAGCGAGAGCAGGCGAAGCGGAGCGATGCTGCTGCCGTGGTTGCCCAAGGGGAGGCTCTCCGTGTTTACACGGAGAAACTCTTTTTGAGCAGCCAGTTCTCGGCCTTTGTCGGTAGCCTGGTAAGGCTAATTGCCGATAAGGGCGAGCAGGGGGCCGACGTCGTGCTGCCTCTGTACAGCCGAGAGATAGCAGCTCGGCTTCAGAATCTGCCGCTCCTTGAGGAGCTCGCTTCATCTTCGGTCCTGCTTTCTGCAGACCGAGTCCGGAGTTGTCGAGCTGATCGGGACGAGAACCTGGAGGCTATCTTTGCCTCCGTGGGACCCGTTTCACCCGCTTCGACTTACAACGGAGAGGGTGAGGCCGAGCCGCTGGAGCGGGAGGCCGAAGTCGATCAGGCCGGGCATCCGGAGAAGGAGGCCGATCAGGAGGCGGAGGCGAGGCCGGCAGGAGGCGAGGCCGAGGCTGAGGTAGCCCAGGAGAAGGAAGCTGTACCAGACCGAGGAGCCGGAGACGAAGCAGGCGGAGTATGATTTCGTCTCCCTTCTCTTAGTCTAGTTTCTTCCTTGTAAAATGGCCTTGAAGCCCTAGTGTAAAAAATTTTCCTTGTGAATGAAAAATTCTCTACATTTGTCTTCGTATAGCTTTTCGTACTCGCCTTTATTCCTGTTGTATTTTACTATCTGCTCGGTATAGCTGCCGAACTAATATAGCTGCTTTGTACCCAAGGAGATGGAGATACTTCACTGGAAACGGCTGTACTCTTCGGCTTTGGACGAAGCTGAGAGAAGAGCTATAGCCGATCAGACGAAGAATGACGAGCTTCTGGCTCGTTTAGTGAAGCTGGAGGCCGATATCAAGGACTTAGAGTCCGATAAGAAAGATCTGGAGGCCGAGCTGAATACGGCCATTGCTGAGAGGACTGCGTATGAGGATTACATCCGTGTGCGCGGGGGAATGACCATATCAGAAGTTCAGGAACGAGTTGACGAACTGTGGGAGGAGTATAATGTACTCCGGAGGAACAATGCGCTGGAGAGCTCGGCTTGCCAACAAGTCGTGAAATCATTGCGGCGCTGGGCTTCTCGGTACGACATTGTTCTTGCCCGGCGTCCCTCAATTGAGAGATTCCTCCGGCATATCGCGCCAACAGATGCTCGCACTCCAGATCAAACCTCTGGTTCCCTTGTTCAAAATCCTACTCCCAGCCAACAACGAACTCCGGAACAGCCGGAAACGTCAAGACGAGAACGGGCTCAGGAGCAACCGGAATCGTCAAGACGGGGACGGACTGAAATTCGCCGAGGAGTTGTGACTATGAGCGAGCAAGATCAGCAGATGCTTATTGCAGAGACTCTTCATCGCCGAGGTGTTAGGACTTCTCGGGCTCGGGGAAGAGGCGTTGGGTCGAGGATAGCATCTCGTCGACCTGCTTATTCTTCATCTGCTCGGAACAACCGAACTCGGCTTCCAGAGGATTTTGCAGATAGGTGGCTTAACTTCAGCAACCCTGGACAGTAGAATAGTCCTTTGTAGTAGCGTAACGCCATTTTGTAGGGTAGCGGAGTTGTATGCTGAACAAGATTTGATAAATGAAATTTTGTTTTCGCTTCTAACACTGTATTTACAGCTTAGCGAAAAAATTTCATCGTACTTGTCCTCGGTCTTATGAAGTAAATTTCTTTGACCGGACTTGGTCCTTGGTCTGATGAAATAAACATCTTTGACCGGACTCGTCTTTGGTCTGATGAAATAAACATCTTCGACCGGACTCGTCTTTGGTCTGATGAAATAAACATCTTTGACCGGACTTGGTTTGTGTTCTAATTTGGCGATTTTTGTCGCCGGGATCGAACTTTCCCTTGTCCTAATTCGGCGAGTTTTATCGCGTGGATCGGACTTTCCCAGTTAACCGAAGTGGTCTTATGCAGTAAACCTCTTTGACTAGACATGGTCGTCCCCGGTCTTATGAGGTAAACTTCTTTGACCGAACTTGGTCGTCCTAATTCGGCGAGGTTTATCGCGTGGATCGGACTTTCCCTAATTGCAGTTCGTTTCAGACGAAGTGCTTATTAAGCTGAATTGCGGTCTTGTATCCTCCTTGGAAGCTTGGACTCACAATCGTTGGCTTATTGCAGTTCGTTTCAGACGGACTGCTTGTTAAGCTGAATTGTGGTCTTATATCCTCCTTAGAAGCTTGGACTCACAATAGTCTTTAATAATCGATCTAAAAAGGGGATCAGTCTTTAAAGAACGATATACCTTGGTACCATTTGTAAGAGACGACAAGCACATAGAGACAAAACACATAGGGAAAAAATGAAAAAGACGAAGGAAAAAAACTTTAAACCTTTTTTTTTTAAAACGACAAGTAAAAGGTACAAGTAAAAAACAAACAAATAAAAACACATACCCCTATGACCGAACTAGACACGAGACGGACTGACCGGACTTTGTCTCTTACAAGTGGAACTTCTTGAGGTTGGAGACGTGCCATGTTCGGGGTACTTGTTCTCCTGACATGTGAGTCAATTTATAAGACCCTTTGCCGAGGACTTCGGACACCCGATATGGACCCTCCCATGTGGGTTCGAGTTTGCCCAGCTTTTCTGCTCGGCTTACTTCGTTGTTTCTCAAGACGAGATCTCCCACTTGAAATTGAAGCTTTTTCACCCTTTGGTTATAATACCGGGCTACTTGCTCCTTGTACTTGGCTGCTTTTATGCATGCCAATTCTCTTCTTTCTTCGGCGAGATCTAGTTCTGCTCTCAGTCCGTCGTCATTCATTTCTGAGGAGAAATTTAGGGTTCGGGGACTGGGTACGCCGATCTCCACCGGAATTACGGCTTCAGTGCCGTACACCAGGCTATACGGAGTTTCACCGTTGGAGGTTTTGGGTGTAGTTCGGTAGGACCATAGGACTTGAGGGAGATTTTCTACCCATTGTCCTTTGGCTTGTTCTAACCGAGCTTTTAACCCTTTCACCAGAATCCGGTTCGTTACTTCCGTTTGTCCGTTTGCTTGGGGATGGGAGACCGAAGTGAACCGCTGTTGTATGTTCAGCTCTTGGCACCAATTCTTGAACGTCTTGTCGGTGAACTGAGTCCCATTATCCGAGATGAGGATGTGGGGTATGCCAAATCGGCACACTATGTTCTTCCAGACGAAGTCCAATGCCTTTGAGCTCGTTATCGTAGCTAATGGTTCAGCCTCCACCCACTTCGTGAAGTAGTCCACGGCAACGATAAGGAATTTCATTTGCCGAGGAGCTTGAGGAAGTGGTCCCACTATGTCTATGCCCCATTGCATGAAAGGCCAAGGGCTTTGCATAGTGTATAGATCGGTCTGCGGCATCCTTGGGACATTTGCATGAATTTGGCACTTCGTACACTTCTTGACGAGCTGCACTGCCTCTTGTACCATGGTTGGCCAATAATATCCCCATCTCAGAACTTTTTTAGCTAAAGCTCTGGCTCCGATGTGGCTACCGCACGATCCTTCATGAACTTCTCTGAGGATGTAGTCCGTCTCTTCTGGTCCTACGCACCGCAATAACGGCTGGAGGTAAGACTTTCTAAAGAGGACTCCTTCATGAAGTTCGTACCGAAGAGCTCGGCACGTGATCTTCCGAGCTTCTCTCTTATCCTCGGGCAATTGTCCTTGATCCAGATACTGCAAGATCGGCGTCATCCAGTTCGGCGAGCTGGATACAGAATGTACCTCGGCTTCATCAATGCTTCGGTGCATTAATTCTTCCGCCTTTGAGCTCGGATCTGAGGCCAACTTACTTAAGGTATCTGCTCGGCTATTTTCCGCTCTGGGAATGCGGATTATCCGAAAATAGGAGAAACTTCGGCTGATGCTTTGCGCTTTGTCCAAATACTTCTTCATTCTCTCGTCACGGGCTTCACTTGTACCCAACATGTGATTTACTATGACTTGTGAATCACAATGGACTTTGAGAGATTTGACGAGTAGACTTTGCGCTAACTGGAGTCCGGCCAGGAGGGCTTCGTACTCGGCTTCATTATTAGTAGTGGGGAATAGGAAACGAAGTGAGTAGGTTACCTCGTGTCCGTCGGGAGCGACAAGTAAAATACCAGCTCCACTTCCCATCTTGTTTGAAGCTCCATCTACGAATCCGCTCCAGCAGTCTGGCGGCTCTACTTCGGATTCCAAGGGCTGTGCTAGTTCGGCATTGGCAGAATTCTTCTGTTCGGCAATAATAGGAATTGCTTGATCGAACTTCGCTTCTGCAAGAAAATCTGCCAAGGCTTGTCCCTTGATGGCTTTCCGAGGTAGATATTCAATTGTGTGCTCTCCCAACTCTATAGCCCACTTGGCGATTCTGCCCGATGCTTCTGGCTTGGTCAAAACTTGCCGAAGAGGTAGATCGGTTAAGACGCATACCTTGTGAGCATAGAAGTATGGCCGCAGTCTCCTTGCTGCATTTACTAACGCCAGAGCAATTTTTTCCAGAGGTTGATACCTTGTTTCTGGACCTCTTAATGCTCGGCTTGTAAAGTAGATGGGAAACTGCTTTAGGCCTTCTTCTCGTACAAGCACCGCGCTGATGGTTTGATCCGATGCCGCTAAGTATAAGAATAGTACTTCGGCTTCGGCTGGAGCAGAGAGAATAGGAAGCTCGGCTAGATAACTTTTGAGCTCGTCAAAGGCCTTTTTCTGCTCGGCTCCCCACTCGAACTTTGGTGCCTTTTTCAACACCTTGAAGAACGGCAGTTGCTTTTCGGCTGCTTGGGAAAGGAATCGACTCAGTGCGGCTAGACATCCGGTTAGCCTTTGCACGTCATGTATGGACTTCGGCATTGCCATGTTCTGAACGACTTGAACTTTTGAGGGGTTTGCCTTGAGTCCGTCTTTTGAAACCCAACAACCCAGAAACTTTCCCGAATCTACCAAAAAGGTACACTTTTGGGGATTAAGTTTGAGGTTGGCTTTCTTGAGCACGTTGAGAGTGGACTTGAGGTTGTGCTCGTACTCCGAGGTGCTTTTGCTCTTGACGACTATATCGTCAACATATACTTCGACTTCCTTTCCAATCAGGTGCCGAAAAAGCTTGTCTACCATCCTTTGATAAGTGGCTCCGGCATTCTTTAAACCGAATGGCATCTTTTTATAAGCGAAAATGCCGAAATCAGTAATGAAGGCCGTTTTTGAAGCGTCAATCTCATCCATTAAAACCTGATGGTATCCTTTGTATAGATCAAGAAAACAAAAAATTTCAAAGCCTATCAGAGCTTCTACTTTTTTATCTATGTTCGGAAGGGGATAGCAATCTTTGGGACAGTGCTTATTTAGATCGGTGAAATCTATGCACATCCGCCATCCTCCTTCCTTTTTCTTGATCATGACAGGATTGGCCACCCACGAAGGATACTTCACTTCGAATAACACATCCGCCTTCAATAATTGACGGACTTCGTCATGGATGACTTGACTTCGTTCTGCCGCAAAGAGTCTTTGCTTCTGTTTTATCGGCCGGACCGAAGGATCAATATTTAAACGATGAGTGATTACCTCGGGGGGCACTCCGGTCATGTCCAACGGAGACCATGCAAAGACGTCTTTGTACTCCTTGAGGAGCTGGATGGTTTTTTCCCGAAGTAGAGGCGTTCCCGCGAAGCCGATCTTAACCGTTCTGGATGGATCGTCTTCGTACAGCTGAACTGTCATCGAGTTCGGCTCCGGTATGACTTCGGTCATCGCCTCTGACTCCGGCTGCTGTGATTGCTATGCTTGGTGGTGCCGATCTGACTGCTCGGCACTTCTAAGCGCAATTTGCAGGCATTCCTTTGCTCTTTTTTGGTCACCTCGGATGACCGCTATCCCTCCTTTAGTAGGGATCTTGATGGTGAGGTGATAGGTGGAGCAAACGGCCCGAACTGTGTTGAGCCAGTCTCTTCCCAGGATGACGTTGTACGGGGACCGAGCTTTTACCACGAAAAACTCAATCATCGTACTGGAGCTAGTAGGCGCTTTCCCCACCGTGATCGGAAGGCTGATAATACCTTCAGGGCGGGTGTCCTCCTGGGCGAAGCTCTTCAGGGGAAGCGGAGCCGGGCTGAGCCGAGCTGGGTCCACTTCTAGTTTGTCGAAGCACTCTTTAAAAAGAATGCTGACTGACGCTCCTGTATCCACAAACACCCTGTGGATCAGTTTGTTTGCCACTCCGGCTTGGATGACAATGGCGTCTTGGTGAGGAGAGATGGCCGGGACGGGATCAGCATCCGAGAACGTAATCACTTCGTCCTGCTTCAGCCTTTTATGCGTTGGCTCCTCTCGATTGGAGCCCCTGCGCTCTGACTTCAGGGACGACTTGGTCTTCCCGGCAGGGAGAGCGTCAATAGTCAGGATTACTCCATCATATTGCGGCTCGTCATCGTCTTCGGGATCCGGCTGCCTTTTCGGATCCTGAGGAGCGCAGTTCGCACCTCTCTGCTTCTTATTCTTCTTTGACTGCTTGCTTTGGTATTTTTTCAATGTCCCTGCCCTCACAAGAACATCGATACCTGCAGCCAAGTTTCTGCACTCCTCGGTATCGTGACCGTGGTCTTGATGGTAGGAGCAGTAGTTATCCTGGGGTCGGCGCGCGGCAGATTTCGTCATCCGCTTTGGCTTTTCGAACAGGTCGGAGTGTAGTTCGAAAATTTCCGCTCTCGGCTTGTTCAGCGGTACGAACTGAGCGGGCGGCTTCTCGGGATTGAGACGGGGTCCCAATCTGTCTTGCACCGGAGTCCTTTGAATCCTTTCAAAAGGAGTTCGGCGAGGATGTCCCTGATCGCCAAAAGGAGTTCGGCGAGGATGTCCCTGATCGCTATGATCGGGCTTCCTCCTGTCTCCTCGGGACGATGAGCTGTCTAACGACCGTTTGCGACGGTCTGCCTCATCGGCCCGGGAGTACTGGTCCGCAATGTCCCACATTTCCTGAGCTGTCTGCGGACCGCACTCAACGAGCTTCCTGTAGAGAGCTCCGGGCAGGATTCCATTTTGGAATGCCGAGATGACAAGCAGATCGTTGAGATCGTCTACTTGCAGGCATTCCTTGTGGAATCTTGTCATAAAGTCGCTGATTTTTTCGTCGCGACCTTGACGAATGGAAAGCAGCTGAGCCGAAGTGATTCGGGCTTCCGCTTTCTGAAAGAACCTCCTGTGGAAGGCATCCATTAGATCTCGGTAAGATCTGATGCTGCCCTGGGGGAGGCTATCGAACCACCTTCTCGCGTTCCCGATGAGCAGCTCGGGAAACAGCTTGCACATGTGGACCTCGTTGAGACCCTGGTTCGCCATGTTATACTGATAGCGCCCCAAGAAATCGTGAGGGTCCACGAGCCCGTCGTAAGTCATCGACGGAGTTCGGTAGTTCTGCGGTAGGGGAGTTCGGGTGATGTCGTCCGAGAACGGAGTCTTCAGTGCTCCGTACACGGCGAATCCGATATCTCGTCGGTATGGAGGAGATTGAGTTCTCCTGTGATTCCGGTACCGAGGAAGAGCAGGAATATGTCGGGGTTGAGGATTCTTCTTCCTGGAAGACACGGCACTACTGCGGTAGTGACTTTCATGTCTGGATGAGGAAGGAGAATCCTCCGCTTTCGTCTTCGGCTCTTGGCTCTTTTGCAGGAAGGCTAAGAACTCATCCTGCTTCTCAGCCAAGAACAGCTTGACAGCCTCATTCAAATCAGGCTGCTGGGAAGACTCAGTGGGACGATTTTTGGAGCGGCCTGTTCCTTCGCCATGAGAACTGGTGGTGGATTTATCCCTAGGCTGTTTTCCAGACCTATGGGATGGATTGGCTTCCTCCTGGTTCTCACGGGCAGGAATACGGGTACTCTGCGATCTGGTATGCATTTTTTGGGTGGAAAAAAATGGATCAAAAATTCGCTTTATCACAAATTTTGTTCTCTGTTTCCCACAGACGGCGCCAGTGATGTTTCCGCGAATTTTTGATGTTAGCAAATGCTGGTAGAGAATGAAAATACAGACACAAAGAATTTACGTGGTTCGATTTACTGAAGTAAATCTACGTCCACGGGAAAAAGGGAGGGCAAGATTGTATTGCTTGATCTGTTTTCTACAGCTTACAAATACAAACTTGCTATTTGCTATACGGTGTTTTATCTCTAGAGAGCTTAACCTCCTCATATCAGATCTAAGTTCCATTTATATCTTGGACTAAGATCGTGGCTTGCATCACCACCCTAAGTCGTGGATGTCGTGTAGGTCATGGCCTAAGATCGTGGATGTAGCGTAGGTCATGGCCTACGATCGTGGCCTGAGTTGACACCACGTGGTAGTGGGTGTGTTGGACATCCTGTATGGGTCCACTAACTCCTTGTTCGGTCGAATACTGAGACCGAACTGCTTTGGTTGCCGATCTGAGAGTAGAGCTTGATGCCGACCTGAGAGCAGAGCTTGATTGGTTGGCTTTTACCGAGCTGTAGGCTGAGGCCGAACTCTTTGGTAATGCCGAACTCATACTCTTCCTTGGGCTTTGGGCTGATGGGCCGTCATTGCTGTTGGGCTTGTTTAGTACGCACCCCATCACACATCAAGCACGAGCTGGAACAAGTGCATGCAAACAAGAAGAGTAAAAGACAAAACACACACAGCCACACATTCACATCTGTATATATAATAGATGTATATGTAAAGAGATCATGGTCAGTGTAGGGGCCAGCAATGGATGGTTTTATACAGAAAAAAATGAGTTGCTTTTGCAAATCCATCTTTCACTGCTTCCATGGGTCCTCAAAGAAGAAGCGTGTTCAAGTTGTATATGATTTGTTACACTCTCAATATCCCATTCCCACGTCGGGTGTGAGACAATTGGTTTGGGGATTATAAAATGAGGCATATTAGCATACAAGGTCACTAGGGAGAAGAAAAAGCATTAGAAAATGGATTGCGTTTTGATTGCCATTGTCACGAGTGTAGTAATGCTGTTGGGTTTAAGGCGGTTTGTATTCCCGCGGCGGACACCGGCACGGCTCCCTCCGGGTCCCAGACCCCTCCCGATCATCGGAAACCTTCACCAACTAGGTAAAAAGAATCCGTACGAAACCCTGAGACAGCTGGCGAAAACGTACGGCCCTCTGATGTCGATCCGCATAGGCAGCGTGCACACGGTGGTGGCGTCCGCACCGGAGACGGCCATGGAGCTCCTCCAGCGCCACGGCCAGGCCTTCTCCGGCCGGTACGTCCCCCACGCGATGGACGCGTGCGACTTCAGCAAGCTCTCCATGACCTTCGGCCAGGCCGGGAAGGAGTGGCGCGACAAGCGCAAGATGTGCAAGGAGATCGTGTTCTCCGAGCGGTGCCTCGAGGGGAGCGAGGCCCTCCGCCAGGAGATGCTGCAGCAGCTCGTGGATCGCGTCGGGGCCCACAGCGACCGCGGGGATGTGGTCAACGTCCACGATGTGGTGTTCATGGCCAACCTTAACCTCTTGCTCACCACCATCTTCTCCATCACCTCCCCGGACACCGCCATGGTGATGGAGTTGAAGGAGCTCATGGACGATTTTTTCTCCTTGTTCTTCGCTCCCAATCTCGCCGACTACTTCCCCGTTCTCAGACCCTTGGATCCGCAGGGGGTCAAGCGCAAGGCTGAGTTGAGCTTGGGTAAACTGTTGGCCAAATTCCGTGATTTTCTTAACCACAGGTTGGACCACAGAAGGAACAACGACAACCCCAAGAAGCAGGATCTGCTCGAGGCAATCATCGATATCGCCCAAGGAAACCACTACAACTTCACCACACAAGATATCCCTTATTTACTTTTCGTAAGTTCTATTTTCATTAATTTGGTCTACTTTTTTTTTCAAAAAAAAAATCTACTCATAAATATGGATGTCAATCGGGCCGGCCCTACTCGGGTTGCGGGTCAATCGGGTGCGGACTAATCGGATTGTGATTTATTTCGGGTTATAAAAGTTCAGCCCTAACCCTAAAAGCTCGAGTTTCGGGCTGGCCCATCGGGTTGATTAACTGCATGATAAGATTAACATGCGATGAATCCAATAAATAATGGCAAAAATTAGCTATATTCATAAAATGTAAAATATTTAGTTATGATAAATTTTAGATATATGCTTAAACTCAATTATAAACATGATCGAATACTAATATTTGGGATATTTCGTGAAATTTTAATGCATGTTTTAGAAATTTAAATATTTTTTAAACGAAATTGAAGTTTTTAATTTATTTTTCAATGATTATATTAGTAAAATTCAATATATAATTTGTGTATTTAATATAAAATTGAAAGTTTTTTTTAGTTATCTATATTATAAAATTAATCAATGAAGTGTCGAATTAGGAGTAAAAAAATAGAATAATAGAAATTTTATTGGGTTTTCGGATCTGGTCGGTGCGGGCTAATCGGGTTTTAATTTTATCGGGCTAGAATTTTCCAGCCTTAACCCTATAAATTTGACAGACTATTCGGGTTAGCCTACGGATTGCGTGCTACACTGACATCTAACTCATAAATATACTACTGTAGGAATTAATCGTGGGAGGAATAGACACGAACTCGAACACGGTGGAGTGGATCATGACGGAGCTACTATTCAACCCGGACAAACTAAAAAGGCTAAAACAAGAGATAAAGAGTGTAGTGGGAGAGAATGGGCAAATCCGGGAGGCGGACATCGCGTCCCTCCCGTATCTGCAGGCAGTGATCAAAGAAACCTTTCGTTATCATCCGCCCGGGCCTCTTGCGGTTACCCGGATGTCAGAAGCCGATCAAGAGGTGAATGGTTATACGATTCCAAAAGGGACACAGATAGTCATCAATACGTGGTCAATGGCAAAAGATCCGAGCATCTGGACTGATCCGGAATCTTTTGAGCCAGGACGATTCCTTGACAACAAAATGGACTTCAAAGGCCACCATTTCCAGCTCATACCCTTCGGGGCGGGCCGGAGAATATGCCCCGGAATGCCCCTGGCAACCCGGATTCTGCAGATGACCACCGCGGTTTTGGTTCATAATTTTGACTGGTTACTTGAGAAGGACAAGGATCATCCGGACCATAAACAAGACAACTTTTCGATAACCTTGTGCAAACCAACTCCACTTAGAGCTTTTCCGCTTAAAATTTAAGATTTGCTAAATTGTTGTGTATTATGTATATTGGAAATTATCAATCGTATTACTATTTGGCACTTCATCTATCCCAATTAAGTCGAAACATTTCTTTTGTACACGGAGGTTAAAAAGTTATACTGTATTAAATGAAGTTAAGCTAAAATATGAGAGATAAGACAGAGTAATGTAGAAGAGAGAATAATGTAAGAGTAATTCAATATTTTATTTTTTGTCAAAAAAGAAATACTACTACTCAATTAAATTGAGTAGTTCCGAAAAATATTGTATGTTTTCCCAAGAATTATGCACCTATCTTAATTTTATATCTCACTTATAGAGTTTAATGTCATTCTTTAATTACTTTGTGAACAGTTTAAAAAAAATTAATTTCTTTAGAACAATTAAATTACTTGGAATAAATTTAATAAAAGAAAAAAAAACATAAATTGAATCCCAAGCCCATAACTTAAATAATATCAGGCCCACCAACTCAATAAATATTACCCAATTATTCATTTATTTCCAGTCCAACTCAGTTATAACAAAACAGAACTAACGCTTAAATCTTGGCTCAACCCAGCCATTTCCTCTTTATCTCCTTTTTCTTAACTTTAATTTCTCCCAGTTTTGGGATTCAAGGGTATGGTTTATTTGACTTGTTGCGAGATAGGGAATCACGGGTTAATCGTAAGGTCCCGACGCCCTATTCTCTGTCGTCCCATTAAATATGCAATATTTGGGAATTGGCATGTGATTTTTTTAGTGTTGTTTTGTGAGTTAATGAAGATAGAGTGAAGTAAGAGAAATGAAAAAGTAGAGATAGAGTTGTTTCCATTTTAGGAAATGTTTCATTTTTAATAGTACAGTTTAAAAAGGAAAACGTTTCATTTTTAATGGGACAGAGTGAGTATATCAATTGTTTGATAGCATGGTTCATAAAGCATATATGTATTCAATTAAAATAAAAAGAGTGAAAAAAGTGATGCCTCCTCTCCAATTCACCTCTCAGCAACACAAGCTAAAAAGCTTGCTCCAAGACACGGCGGGCCACACCACTTCAACCTATTTCTGTTTATTCTCTGCAATATGCGGAGATGTGGCAAATTGGGCCACATTTTTAGTTAGTTAGTTATTAGGCCTAATAAATGGGCTTTTAGTAAGTATTAAATAAACCCATGTAAAAGAATATTGGGCCCTACATAAAACATGGGCTGGTCCTACTTATTTCTATTAGTTTTGTGATAGGTTATTTACGTAAAATAATGGATTTATTTACCCCTACATTCACTATTTTTTATTTAGATAAAATATATAAATATTTTGAAACTAAGTTGGTTAGAATTTGGAATGATCCTTATTAATAATTTATACTATCTCCTTCTTATCCTTCTTATTCAAGATGTCCACTTTTTATATTTGAAATTAAATCTCTCTCTCATTAAAATATTCAATCACTTTTTTCACTCTACTTTATTACAAAAAATTATTCCACCTAAAATTCCATACTACTCAAGAATTTGACCATCTTGAGTGGAACGGAGGATGTAGCACATTATATATATTTATATAATTATATACAATCTAAATAAAAAAAATAGTACAGTTCCCGTCAGAAAATGCAGATCCCCATGCGTAGAGATTATATCACATTTATACTTTTGCCACCAATTTATCCCTCAGTCATTACAATTACAATGTGCTAAATGGTGCAGAAAACATAGTTGAGAGGAGAGAAAGGTAGAGAGCGGTTGTTTTGAATAGGATGATGATTTCATTGTATAAAGGACCCTTTAAATAGGGGGTAGGGAGCAATGTACATGGTAAGATCTTAATTACAAAATATTCCGTCAATCACCTAATTGTAATAATTGATTCCAATCACAATTTTTCCTTTTCTAACACTCCCTCTCAAATTGAGTGGTGGGGTCTCCAATACTCAATCTGCAAAGAACATCTTCAAAAACTCTCGTGTTAACTGCCTTTGTCAAAATGTCGGCAAGCTGATCCTCTGAGCTAACGAATGGTAGCTCGACAATGCCTCCTTCAATGTTTTCCTTGATAAAGTGTCTATCCACCTCAACATGTTTGGTTCGATCATGTTGAACTGGATTTTCTGAGATGCTTATGGCGGCCTTGTTGTCACAGTATAGTCTACACTTCTTGCTAGGAGCGAGCCTGAGTTCCCTCATCAATCTTCTTAGCCACATTATCTGAGTCAATTCACTTTTGATTCCACGAAACTCTGCCTCGACACTCGAGAGGGCGACCACTTTCTGTTTCTTACTTCTCCAAGTTACCAAGTTACCTCCAACAAAGGTAAAATACCCAGCGGTGGACCTTGTATCATTAGGATTCTCCGCCCAATCAGCATCCGTGTATCCATGAATGTCAAGATGATCACTTTTAGAGAACAACACTCCATGTCCCGTTGTCCCCTTCAGATATCGACAAATCCTGAGCGCTGCTTCCATATGATCCGTCTGTGGTCGATGCATGAACTAACTCACAATCCCTACTGCGTAGGCAATGTCTGGCCTAGTGTGCAATAGGTAAATAAGTTTTCCAACCAGTCGATGATATCGACTTCGATCGGTCAAGGACTTATCATTAATCTGCAATCCATGATTAACTACTATAGGCGTATCTGTCGGCTTACACTCTAGGAGACCCGTCTCTGCTAGGATGTCTAAAATGTACTTTCTCTGTCTCAAAAAGATCCATCTCTGTGATCTTAATACTTCAATCCCAAGGAAATATTTGAGATCCCCCAAGTCTTTCATCTCAAACTCCTGAAACAGGTTCATCTTCAAGCCTTGAGCTTGTCCTTGCGGAAGAGCACGAATGTGGATGTTGTGCTCTTGCCTAAGGAATGAGAGTAAAAGTGGGTCCGGACCCACATCCGTACTCGTTGGCAAGAGCCCCACATCCGTACTCATTGGCAAGAGCACGGTTGGGGATGCTCTTAGAGCCAATAATCACATGCAATTCATACAATGTATGCATAAGTACCTAATAAGTTTGCATTATAAAAATTATTCCAAGTTGGATTTAAGTGGAGACTATTATTTTTGGGTAATTGAAATTGACGAAGTCCACCTACTCCCTCAATCCCTTTTGCATGATTAAAAAAATCTACTTTGCTTTCAAATTAAATGACACGCTAGAATCAAATTAAATGACACACTTTTCTAGGTTATCCATAACTTAATTTGCAAAATTTAATAGTCCCTCCGTCCCATTAAATTAGCAAATGAACTTAATTTGATAGTTAATGATAGGAAAATTTTAACTTTTGATTGAGTGCCTGAGCCTATAAATTAGCAAATGAACTAATCACTGATATAATTACATTGATAATATCAAAATAATGTATTATATAATTAAGAGGATTGATGATACGTTGATTAAAAAAATTACAATAGCTTAGAGATTCCATGTTCCCCATTGCATTGAATTAGAATTTATGTTCTTAATACTCCATATTTTATTAGTTCATTAAATTATACTCACTTATTATTAGTCTATGGTTCAAGATTCAAACACTTAAATTTCCTCATTCCCAATTAAAAAAAATACATTATCTAAAAATAAAATTAGTTACTAAACTATTCATTTTCCTTGCAATAACTAATAATTTTCCTAGCATAGAGTAAAAGGCCACGATACACATAACTTTGAATCCACACATTTTAATTTTGAAAACATAACAAAAAAATAAAATTAAAAGAGTTGAATTTAAAATATTGTAATTTAGGAAAATGCCATTGGTTCGAATCTTAGCTAGATGGTCCCACCTCCTCAACACTCATTACAGGGACAGCTGTACAGTACATTTCCAGCTGGTGATAGTCCACGTGTCGGAATGTAATTCGGCTTCATCCCCACTTATCTTATCCAATTAACAGTGACTGGTCCTACGTTGTGTCCAATCAAGCCAAGCCAGGCGCCAGCTAAGCTGCAGCTGAGCTAACGGCTCTGCATTTTAAACTTAAACTTTTACTCATTTCTTTTTCTTTTTAAAAATTCTTTAATTTTTGGTGAAAAAAGTGTCCAAAACATGCTTTAATCTCATTCAAATCGAAATATTTATATTTCGACGTAGTAATTTACTCCCTCTGTCCGCGAATAAGAGTCCCGTTTTTTCATTTTTGTCCGTCCGCGAATAGAAATCCCGATTCACTTTTACCATAAATGGTAATATGACATCACCTTCCACTAACTCACTCCGCTCACGTTTCATTTAAATCAATATATACAAATAGGACTCATATTCCACTAACAACTTTCCACCCACTTTTCTTAAAATTTCTTAAAACTCGTGCTGTCAAGAAATGAGACTATTAATAGCTGACGGAGGGAGTATGTCTTGTTGAGTCCAAAGGATAGAGAAGAAATTGTGATATTTATGTGTTAGAAATATATCATTTGGATTAAGTCACATGGAAAAAGATGTCATTTTAAATTATACAGATGAAATATTATAAATAACAGTTCTTAAGTAAAATGACATATTTTCTGAAATGAAAAATACCACTATGTTATTTTATTACCCCTTCTATATGATCCAATTCTAACTAATTATATGTACTCCCTTCGTCCCACAAACATGTCACACTTACGGAACGGAACGAGATTTTAGTAGTGTGTGAGTAGAGAGAAAAAATATAATTTTTATATTAATTTCAGAGATAACTTTTTCAGAAATGGAAATATTACATCTTTAGGGGGACAAACTAAAGAGAAAAGTAAGATATCTTTTATGGAACGGAATGAGTATTTAATTACATACTCATATAGGGTAGCGATAAAATGCAAAATCTAAATATTATACAAATTCCAAATTATGATCTGGATCATTATAAAATGTCAATAGATGACAAAATGGCAGCAACAAAAAATGTCAACACAATGTCAATAGTTGATGTTGTGTTGATACTGTGTTGACATTTTATTTCTTCCTTGGAAACAGTGTCCAACGTGGACTCAGAAAATGTACGATTACAGTCCTACGTGGCGGAGCGGCTTCCCAATGAAGCCAAGCTTCTACACCACCACACGGCCACACCAACGTCTCCACTGCACTCCTATATATACCCTCTCACTCCACACTCACCCCACTCTCAGCAATCACACTTAAAAATCTCTCGCAGTTTATCTGTTCGATATATTGCTCCAATGGCAAACCGCGCTGCAATTCTTGCTATTTTCGCCGCATTTGCGTTGGCAGGCCTCGTAAATTCGTCGAAATTCGACCCACTCTTCCAGCCTAGCTGGGCGTTCGATCATTTCACCAGCGAAGGAGAAGTTGTTCACATGAAGCTCGATAATCACTCCGGTATTACTTACTCCCCTTCACAGCATTGCTCTGTTTTCTCTTGTTTTTGCCTTTTCTTATGTGTTTGATTTCTTAAAAATGCAGGAGCTGGATTCTCTTCAAAGAGCAAGTACTTGTTTGGAAAAGTCACTGTTCAGATCAAGCTTGTTGCCGGTGATTCCGCTGGAACTGTTACTGCCTTCTATGTAATCTCTCTCTCTTGAGTAAAAATGTGATCTTGATATTTTTTTTTGTGTTTGCTTGAGCTTAAAAATGCGATCTTGATAAAGTTTTTTTGTTTACTTGAGCTTAAAAATGTGATCTTGGTTGAAGTTTTTTTGTTTGATTGAGCTTAAAATGTGATTCTTGATGGGGTTTTGTGCAATGTGCAGATGTCATCTGAAGGGCCTTACCACAATGAGTTTGATTTTGAGTTCTTGGGGAACAAAACTGGGGAGCCTTACCTTGTCCAAACAAATGTGTATGTTAATGGGGTTGGAAACAGAGAGCAAAGGTTGAACCTTTGGTTCGACCCCACCAAGGATTTCCACTCTTACTCCATTTTCTGGAACCAGCGCCTAGTTGTGTAAGCTCTCTCCCTCTCTCTCTCATTACAGCAGATGGAATAATCGATAATATGTTCTGAAAAGTGGAAAGAAAGCAACTTTTGACACACCATGTTGGAAAAAGATTGAATCTTTATTCAAAATCATATACCCTACTACATCAATTTCCTATCTTTTGAATTATTTGCATAGTTTGGAGGCATAAATTTGGGAAATCACACATTAGTATTTGAATCTTGGTGGTATATTTGGAATATTGTTTTTGGAAATCACACATTTAAAGGTAAATTAAGATACGTAATAAATCAGAATTTAACCGAATTTCGTGATTTTATAGTCAATTATTATGACGTTTTGGAATATTGATGGTGGAAATGTTTCATTTCCTTTGGCAAATCCTAATTTCGGGATGAAATGTTGTTTGATTGAATATTCTGTGTCATGGCAGATTCTTGGTGGATGAGACACCAGTGCGTGTGCACTCAAATTTAGAGCACAAAGGAATCCCATTTCCCAAGGATCAAGCAATGGGAGTCTATAGCTCAATTTGGAATGCTGATGATTGGGCCACACAGGGCGGTTTGGTGAAGACGGACTGGTCCCACGCGCCCTTCGTCGCGTCCTACACGGGCTTCGAGATCAACGCGTGCGCGTGCCCGGGCGAGGTGGCGGCCGCCGACATCCAGAAGAGGTGCAGCAGCAGCGCCGAGAGGCGGTACTGGTGGGATGAGCCCACCGTGTCGGAGCTCAACGTACACCAGAGCCACCAGTTGGTGTGGGTGAGGGCGAATCATATGGTGTATGATTACTGCTCTGACACGGCGAGGTTTCCCGCCACACCAGCCGAGTGCGAGCACCACCGACACTAGTGTGTGTGTATTTTGGAAGTGTGAAATAGGGTTGGGAATGTTTCTCTAGTCATTTGACATGGGCTCCATGTTAGTTTTTTGTTCTACATTGCCTTCCTTTTTTTTGTAATATATTTTCATTTCATTAGGTTTATAATAAAATCTTTGTTCCTTGCAATTATTGGTGAGATTGGCTATAACAAATTACAATTGTTTCTCAACCTAATATTCACTTTGTCTTGGGTAAGATTTATTGACCCCACCATAGAATTTCAATTCTCAATTTTACTATATTAATTATTTTAATACTTATAAGAACAAAATTTATCATGCTATAGTAAAAAATCTAAATTATTTAAAAAATTTATTTAAAAAAAATATTAACACCCCAAAATTATGATATTAAATTTTATAAACAACTATGGTAAGAAATTGAGATTATCATTCAAAACATGAACAATTGTTATAAAATACGAAATTGAAACTCGTTTTGAGTGATTTTTTCAAACTCAAATTTTTTAAAAAAAACTCCAAAATAATTTTTGCCAAAATAAATTAAGGATCATCATCTTAAGATGTGATGCTATAAATAGTGAAACAAAAGTAGTTAGGTTTGAATTGATGGAAATCATTGTACTGTAATTTTAGTGGACTACAACTGTATAAGAACAATAGATGAAAAGAGATTACTAATTGTGATCCAATTAATTTATCAACAGTGTATAATTAATAATTTAACGTAATAATCTTTCAGGTAAAGCTTGATTATATAAGACATAAATACACCAAAAGCAATAATTGAATATAAGATAAGTTAATTACGTGACCAATAACATAATTTAGGAGATGAGGAATGATTGCTTCTTCTCTTCCATCATTACAAGTACAATAATTCAGTCAAAAGTACTATACATTTTCTATCACTATTCATTAAACAAAAACAATTATTGTTTGTATAAGTGTATTACATTAATTAAAAAAAACACATGAAGTATATTATCTATGTACTTGTACAATGTTTTTGATGATGAAAGTTCAAAATATGGGCAAAATAAAGGACATTTGTACTATGATTTTTGAATTCAAAATTAATGATGCTTTCCAATTTCCATCCCCACATTTTAAATTATTGGCATCAATGTATGTGACAACTAAAGAATTATGTTGCCCTTCTTTTATGAATGAATTTGGACCACATTGATGCCATGGTAACAAAAAAAATAATTGGATTGGAAGATCAAGAATCATATGTGCATATGGAGGACCATCAATTATATTTTATTACATATACTATATACTACATTAAATAAAATAGTCTCATATGCAACATAATACTCTACTAATTATGCAAAATATACTAGATTACAAAAACCCAAGTATATTATTTTGTTTTGTTGTAACTCCATTCCTTAGGTTTTTTTGCACTAAGTTATAACTTCTAAACATAAATTTAGACATTTATCCATTACAAGACCACCAAAGCTATTGTGTGAGTGCTTCTTGTTGTCAATTTGGATATTTAGTCTCCCGCAATTGAGCAATTGAGTCGGGACTCGGTGCAATCATATTAGAGCTTCCTTATAGATCGAGTTGCAGTTGTGAACGCCTAATAACAAAAAATGCTAAAATGTAAGGATAACCAAGACAATGAATTTTTGAAACTATTAATCAATTTTTAGATTTTGATATTGGACAAATGTCTAATTCTCAATTATTTTAAATTAATGTTATTAAATTTTTTAGAATAATCTTAGGAAATTTTTAGTGTCTTCATCTTCTTCTCTTTTTTAGGTCTTATTATAACAATAGCCCAGTTAGTATCTGATGGACTACACTTTTATTGGCCCACTTTAATTTGGGCTTAACATGTTAAAATTGATGGATAGCTTGCTTGTTTTTCATTTGTCCATTTATTTTTGGATCCTAAAGCCTAGTATGGACTCGACTTAATTTGATCATGGCGAATTTTGTGAGGGTGAAATATGAATTTCGATCAAAATTATGGTCCGTCCTATATATTTAAAAATCAATCAAAAAAATTACGAAGTTTGGATTTATTTTAGTTCTCACGGTGAAAAGAATAGGTCGTTTACATATAATATATTCTTGATATTTTTCAATCAAACAATGATATTTTATTTATGAATAACGACATTGTTTAACTCGTCAACGTTGACGTTCACACATGGTTCTAAGCTTTCATATAACATAAACTTCACCAAAAAATTCACTAGAGAATAAATGAGAGATGTTGAATATGTTAACTAAATAGATAAAAAGTAAGAGATGGAAAAAAGTATTGAGAATAATGTAGAAAGTGAATAAAGTAGAGAGAATAAAGTAAGAGAGAGTAAAGTAAGAAAGAGAAAAAAGTTACTATATAGGGAAATGACTCAACTACGAGAGAACTTCCTAAAATGAAAAAATGACTCAACTATAGAGACGGAGGGTGTACCAAATTTCTCATGTTAAAAATGAGGTATCGATTTGGTTCTCACTACTTTTATCTTTTTTGCATTATAAAGAGATTTAAATAATCCTGATGTTAAAAAATGACTCAACTATAGAGACGGAGGGTGTACCAAATTTCTCATGTTAATAATAGTCATAAAATAGATGCCATAGATTAATTGCATGTTTAATTGTGTGTACAACTTTTCCCCTATTGTACTGTCTATTCATTATAATTAAACTAATCTACTGTACAAATTTTATATGTGCAATTACATTTAAAACAGTTTTTGTGTATATTAGAAGAACTGCCAAATAATGCCAAATAATGACTATTATTAAGAGATGACTACTTTTATCTTTTTTGCATTATAAAGAGATTTAAATAATCCTGATGTTAAAAAATGACTCAACTATAGAGACGGAGGGTGTACCAAATTTCTCATGTTAATAATAGTCATAAAATAGATGCCATAGATTAATTGCATGTTTAATTGTGTGTACAACTTTTCCCCAAATAATGACTATTAAGAGATGGAAAAAAGTATTGAGAATAATGTAGAAAGTGAATAAAGTAGAGAGAATAAAGTAAGAGAGAGTAAAGTAAGAAAGAGAAAAAAGTTACTATATAGGGAAATGACTCAACTACGAGAGAACTTCCTAAAATGAAAAAATGACTCAACTATAGAGACGGAGGGTGTACCAAATTTCTCATGTTAAAAATGAGGTATCGATTTGGTTCTCACTACTTTTATCTTTTTTGCATTATAAAGAGATTTAAATAATCCTGATGTTAAAAAATGACTCAACTATAGAGACGGAGGGTGTACCAAATTTCTCATGTTAATAATAGTCATAAAATAGATGCCATAGATTAATTGCATGTTTAATTGTGTGTACAACTTTTCCCCTATTGTACTGTCTATTCATTATAATTAAACTAATCTACTGTACAAATTTTATATGTGCAATTACATTTAAAACAGTTTTTGTGTATATTAGAAGAACTGCCAAATAATGCCAAATAATGACTATTATTAAGAGATGACTACTTTTATCTTTTTTGCATTATAAAGAGATTTAAATAATCCTGATGTTAAAAAATGACTCAACTATAGAGACGGAGGGTGTACCAAATTTCTCATGTTAATAATAGTCATAAAATAGATGCCATAGATTAATTGCATGTTTAATTGTGTGTACAACTTTTCCCCAAATAATGACTATTAAGAGATGGAAAAAAGTATTGAGAATAATGTAGAAAGTGAATAAAGTAGAGAGAATAAAGTAAGAGAGAGTAAAGTAAGAAAGAGAAAAAAGTTACTATATAGGGAAATGACTCAACTACGAGAGAACTTCCTAAAATGAAAAAATGACTCAACTATAGAGACGGAGGGTGTACCAAATTTCTCATGTTAAAAATGAGGTATCGATTTGGTTCTCACTACTTTTATCTTTTTTGCATTATAAAGAGATTTAAATAATCCTCGTGTCCATGTTTGATTAGATTTTGTTTGTATGTGGGGTAGGTGCTTTTTCATTTTTTTTATGAATTCCAATGTACTAACTAAACCGGCTATAAAGATAATAAAGTCTAATTTCAACCCAAATATTGCTTTCTCTTTGTAGAAAAAGGTTGATTAGGTTTATATTTACAAAAATTGTCCAATAAACTTCTAAAATGTAACATATGAGATTGGATATAGTGAATAATGTTGTCGCAAGTAATGAAAATAATAGATGAAGAAACGAAGTGGACTCACAAGTTTAATAGTCTTTCAATCCAAGTCTACATTGGAATCAAGAATTGATTATTTTTGCAATAATTATATGTTGCTTTTGATAGAATTATGAAGTGGAGAATCATATTAACGTTAGAGAGAAATTATTAGATAATTAGTTTCGAGTTTTATCTTAATTGCAAAAAGAAAAAGGAGTTATCAAATACTGTATTTTACATAGTAAGTTTTATAATAGAATGATGGTCATTCGACCCATGTTTATGTTAAATTAGTTGATCACTTAATCGAACAATTGATAAATAGTCATTATAATAATATAATTTTTAGATGATTATGTTAGAGCATATTATAATTTTCCAACAATTCTTCTCATGCAACTATTAAATTGGCCCGATTAAATTTTATTCTAGGTCGCAATTATATCTACAACGCATGAGCATTTTAACCCAAAGTTACATATTTGTGTATAGGTACATATTATAGTTTTTTTTCATTTTATATTAGTGTTTTTAGTTAAAAAGGTGGAAAAATTTGTTTGTATGTGGGGTGGGTGGTCAGCTAACAATTATTTGAGTTCAAATGTATTAACTGAACCGGCTTCAAAGATAAAAAAAAAAGTTGATATTCAACTCAAATATTGACTTCTTTCTCAAGAAATAGACTGATGTTGGATTCACAAAACTGTCCAACAATAACGTTGGATTCAGAAAACATAATTTATGAGGTCGAACCGTATTAGGGAGTAAATAATATCGTTGTTGGAGTAAGATAACAAAGGTTGGTATGGATGAGAGGTGACTTAACAGAAATGAAGAGTTTTGGGTAGAGTTTCGGCCTGCAAGCTTGGTGGGAGCGGCCAAATTTGAAGTTTTTCGGCCCTGATGTGCCAATGTTGGATTAGTCTACTCCCTTATTATACGTGGATCTGTCAAAAACCGGGAATAAGAAAACTAATTGCAAAAATGATCTTCCCCAAAAATCGAATTAAGTGGGAATCATGCATTCCATACCATCTAACTTTAATTCAAATTATATAATCCTATAAAATAGAAATAGCTAAGTGATCAATTTTGTAATCTTAATAACTTAGTTATATAGGATGTCACCTTCTTGCCAACTATTTTATGTGATTTCATTAGAGCATCTCCAGTGGGCGGACATCCCACTAGGACATCCACTAGGACATCCCAAAAACACCTCCTGCCACGTCACTAGGACTTCCCATCCCACTGCCACGTCACTAGGACATCCTCTGCACAATCCGCCCTTCCCATCGCCCTTCCCACTAGGACATCCCGCAATTAAAAAAAATCATACATTAACAAATAAATCAATTAACATTTATGGAAATAAAATTTGACCGAGAATACGAACGGGAAAAATTAACAACTTCATCGGAAATAAAATTCAACGAGCCGTATATATAGAGTTAAAAAATAATAATAAAAATGGGACGTCCGACCGGACGTCCGACTGGGCGCCACAATGGCGGACGTCCGCCCGCCCGTCGCGCCGACGTCCGAGGACACCCGACGTCCTCACGGGACGTCCGTATCCGACCCTAAACGCCACAATGGCGGACGTCCCGGTCGCCCGTCGCGACGTCCGACCGGACGTCCGCCATTGGAGATGCTCTTAGGTAAATACTGATGCTCAATTAAGGCAATTTTTGTTAGGTGTGGAAATAGTTGGTATTTATGACCATGGTTGACTACCTACTATCTCCATTGCAACCTACAAAAAATATATCTACATAAGCATTTTTTAGAAATAGAATCAACATTTTCCCTTCATTGTAGTGTGCTTTAACTTTACCATTATATCTTTTTATAAATTATTACACTTGTGAAAATAGAAACCACAAAATTTTTTAGGTATATATAATAATTAAATTTTCGTACATTTTGACTTCAATTGGACCTTTATTATTCTAGCTGTAACCAACTTGGTCCAGCTGAATAGCACCATAGAACTATATATTGCCTATTGTCTTAATTAATTGTCACTCGGTTACAGTTTGACTTCATTTACATAGAAGCTCAATAACTGTTGGAAATAATTATTGGTAAAATCATAAAATTTAGATTTATTAGAAATCATCCCATATTATTTTTTATTGTAAAATTATACTACCTGATTTGGTAGCTAGCAAATGAATCACATGTGAATGTAAATGTCACCAGCGATGAGTGTAACATCATCGTCTATTCATTACGAACACGACATTGTTTGGTTTTGAAAACATCAGCAATATATTATACATGACTATTAAAAATTTTGTTATTTTTATTTAGCACAAATCTAAACTTTATGATTTTTTTCTGATAATTTACCTTTTTATTTGTCATCGATTAAATAATTTTTATAATTTTATTGTAATGTCAAAACAAATGAAGTACTCCCTCCGTCCCACATAATTTGACCCAGTTTTCCATTTTGGGCCGTTCCACATAATTTGACCCATTTCACTTTTACCATTTTTGGGAGTGGACCCCACATTCCACTAACTCATTCCTACTCACATTTAATTATAAAACTAATATATAAAAGTAGGACTCACATTCCATTAAATTTTTCAACTCACTTTTCATTATATTTTTAAAACCCGTGCCCGGTCAAAGTGTCCCAAATTATGTGGGACGGAGGGAGTACAATACTACACTACTCAGTAACCGCGTTAATAAATAAAGACGCTTTTTTCCAAATCCACACACACTTACACGTTTTCCCAAAAGATACTGCATTCCGACCCGACCCGACCCGACCCGACCCGACCCGACCCGAGAGAAAACATCGTCTATAAATAAAGGAATACTAGTTTTCTAACTTCAGTCAAACTGAAGGAAAAATCACACAGCTCACACCTTCCTGAAAACGCCTGAATTCACACACTGGCATTTCCTCGAACAAGTCATGGGCAACAAATTCCTCCTCGCTCTCCTCACACTCTCCGCGATTTTCCTCTCGCTCCACGCCGAGGCCGACGGATCGTCCTCCGCCGATCCGGATCCGTCGAGGTCTCTGCTCCAGAATGCGGAGCCGGAGGGAACAGGTGCGGATCCTCCGTTGGAGGCGGAGGCTCCGGCGCCGGCGGAGTGGGAGAGCAGGAAGATCGGGAAGCACCACCACTCGTCGGATGGGTCGGTGGCGGGCGGCGGAGTCATCATCGGCGGGCTCGTAACCGTCGCTATCGCCGCGGTTTATTGCTACATTCGAGTCACTAGGAGAAAGCGCAGTGATAATTTGACTTGATTTTTGGTTTTTATTGGGGTGTGGATAGTAGATTAGGGATTTATTGTAGATGGTGATTTTGAGGAGATCAGAATGAGTTACTTATTTCGTAGACGACGATTGTGAGGGAATTTAGCTTAGCTGTGGGATTAGTTTTGTTACATTGAATTGTGGATAGTAGATTAGGGATTTATTTTTGCTTGAATTAGCTTTGTTACATTGAATTGATTTATTTATTTTTTTGTGAATGAGTCATTTTTTTATTATTTTACTTATGCTTTTATTTTCCCTGTATAAATGTAATTTTTAGATTACCTTATACCATGAAAATAGAACAACTCATGCTTGAATTTTTATTTGCATTTGTTAAATTAGGAGTAAGAGAGAATGAAAAAAAAATGAATATAGAACAACTCATGCTTAAATTTTTATTTGCAATTGTTAAATTATGAGTAGGAGGGAATGAAAAAAAAGTGAAAATTTTATAAGATCAATTCTAATGGAAAGAATAAATATTAAAATGAGACTATTTTCAGGGATGTTTGAAATATACTAAAAGAACTATCTCCATCTGCGAATATATACACATATTTTCTCTTTAGTCCAACTTTTATTATACTAGTGTCAACACCCGTGCTATGCACGGGACATAAGATTTTTAAATTATGTGTAAATAAAGATAAAAGAGTATGAGTTGGTTAGAATAAAAGATTAGTAGTAAAAATAAATACATAATAGAAAGAGAAAGAAAATAAAACATGTGCAAATAAAGACAAAAAGTAACAACCGAATAAATGGAACAAAATAAACGGCTGAACAAAATAGGATATACAAAACACCAATAGTTCATAAGTTTTGAAAAACCTCTTTGTAAACAACATTAACAGTCGAATCACCCCTGCTATCATCATCCTCATGCTTACAAACCAAAATCTTCAGACCTGCACGACTCGTAACTCTAGATATATCAACATACAATTGTCCATGAATGAGGACTGGCTTTCGTAAGAATACTATAATGATGTTTAAAGTTAAGAATATGTGTTACTTACAATAAGTATTAATAATACTAAGAAAAATTAAAAATATTATAAACAATTAAAAACATTATAAACAATAACAAAAAGAGAAATGTACTTCTCTGACATGAGTGGAGTAAAATAAAATAAAATAAATGACAAAGAAATGAATAAGGATTAAAGAGTATGAGTTAACTAAAATAAGATAATTAAGTAGAAATAAGAAATAATATCATGTCATCTTTAACTATTTATTACTTCTATAATTCTATTATTTTTTTAAAACACGTTCGAAAAAGAAACATGTCATCTTAGTCGGGATGGAGGTAAAACTTGATGGGTTGCTCATTCTTTTTTGAGTTTGTGGTTTTGAGTATCTATTTGCATATTGCAACTTGCATATTATTGCTATTACTAATATTACTTTCTAGTTCTTCATAACATGATAACATCTACGCATCTTCAATTTAACTCTAGTTCCTAAATTTTCAAGTGATAATTTTATTATTTATATTGTCATTTATAATGGTGTGAATTAGTGTGGTTAAATATATGGTTAATAGTAGTTTATGAATCATGAAAAAAAAATACGAAAGTTTTTGTCATAAACTAATCTTTCTTATGAAAGAAATTTTTTATGTACAGTATAACCTTTTGCAATATTTTTAGATTACAAATCTTCAATAGATATTCACGGAGTTCTTTGAAGTGAGGCACATTATAATTTTTTGTATCTTACCTTTTGCAATATATTTTTCTTAGCTATTCATCTTTAATTTAATAAAATATACTGTATAAATTATTTAGTATTTGTACTTGGACATGCAAAACGAATTCGTATGAGTACGCTCCTAAACCCTATGCTTCCTATACCTCTAAATATGGCTCAAACAAAGAACCCATCATCTAAATAGAAGTAAAACAATTAAATAATTTTTAGCCTAAACAATGAGCCCAACAACTAAATAGAAGTGAAACCCTACTATTTCAAAATCATATTTCAAATATTAGAGAGGGCAGCGGAGCCTTTGTCACTATCGGTCTCACTGTTCTCGGCTGGCAATGGCGTCGCCGGCCGCCTATCGTTCTTCTTTCTTTCCTTCTAGCGGTTCCACCTCTCGGCCACCGGCTTGAGGACTCCTCCACGCCACCCAACCGCCATCGCCGGTCACCAACCCCTCTATCTCGTAACTCTCAGGTATTGGGCTTGCCGGTGTGCGAGTCCAACCGCCACCGCCGTCGGCTCTCCTTCTCTTTATTCCGCTTCCGCCGCCGTCAGCCCTCCTGCACCGCCGCCGCCGCCGTAACCCATCCTGCATAGCATTCGGCGCCACTTCCTCTTCATCTCTGGCATCTCTCTCGTCGCCTCACCCGCCAGCTGTCGCCGGATTCCAAGCAGAACCACACTTGCTATACTGCAATCACTAAATCAGTCCACAAAATGCAAATTCTAGTCCATCTATTTAAAAGTATTTTAAATCTCCTTCAAAAAGTTTGCATTTGATTGGATAATTTTTTGTCTAATTACTTTTGACATGGCTCTAGCCTCTAGGGCCTAGGCAGTACAGTCAGATATCACTTACTTATGCATCTCATTTTCCCTCTAAAAAGGTATCAATGTCTTTTCAACCAACTGCCACTTTTAAGTAGTATAATATGTTTTATTACTTTTTAATATATTTAGCAAGTAGCTAACACATTCTTCTAACTCATTTATAAGTAGATTTCATTTCATATTTTTACTTATTTTTCTCCACATTTTTTTAAATCAAGCTAAGTTAAAGTGAGAGGAATATTTGCCCCGAAACAATTTTGTTCGCCCCGAAATCTGGGACAAAGCAACACATACATTTTGCATCATTTTTTTAGTCTTGACCGCAGTTTCCTCGATTTGCCTTTTGTTTTCTTTCTTTATTTCTTTCAAACATTACTTTATTAGCACATTTCCACATTCAACATACAAACAATTACTATACCCTTTATTATAACTACAAACAATTTCTCTTATCGAAGTGCACTTATTTGATTTTAATATGTGGCCTAAACATACTAACATTGTAGACTATGGAATGACACATCCATTTACTACTGATTTTAATCACCAATAGCATTGGGCTTATGGGCTCACTACTTCTAACATAAGCCATACTAATATTGTCATTTAGCCCATAATAATTATATATGCAAATATCATAAATATTACAATAAAAATAATATCAAAATCAGAGTGGCGCAGCGGAAGCGTGGTGGGCCCATAACCCACAGGTCCCAGGATCGAAACCTGGCTCTGATATGAGTAGCTTCTAAATTTGATTTCTTTTTTTATTAATTTATTTTATATTTTTGCAGTGTCTTAAATAAATGAAAAACATTTCCTTTTTTTATTAATTTATTTTATATTTTTGCAGTGTCCCAGATTCTTTTTTATTAATTTATTTTATATTTTTGCAGTGTCTTAAATAAATGAAAAACATTTCCTTTTTTTATTAATTTATTTTATATTTTTGCAGTGTCTTAAATAAATGAAAAACATTTCCAAAGAAAAAAAAATTGTAAGCAAATGGATGCAATTCCGTAAACATAATTTCTAAATGATTACATAAAGCATAAGATTATAATCTCTTCTTACTAAACTTTAAAGTAAATTTAGTAAAATAGTTAATAAAAAAATTAATTGAATATTATGATTTGAAAGTACCTTAGTTTAATACTCTCTTCCAATATGAATAGTCGTGTTTTTATTACAAATTATTCACAAATATTAGTCATCTTCTATATTAGTACTATCAATCACTATTGCTATTTTAGTAATTTTAGGGTATATTATACTTATGTAATCTATTATCAAAATTTATGTAATTTAATGTAAATACTATTAATTTCATATTTAAATTTATGTAATCTTCTCGCTCAGAGGGCATCATACATTCATACAACTGTTAGGGCTGGGGAAACGGTTCTCGGTTAAACCTTATTTTTTCGGTTCTTGGTTAACCGAGAACCGAAAAAAGAAGGTGAGGGTTCGGTTTCGGTTAGAGGGATTACTCAATTCTCAAACCGAGAACCGATTAACCGCTTAATTTTAATATTTAATTTAATATTTTTTATATATTGATTTTAGAAGAGTAAAAAGGAAAATTGTAAAAGGTTACAAAGTAAAAACCCTACTGTAATCTGGTAAAACCGCCGCTGCATACCCTTCTCTCTCACTGCACCGCTGCTCTCAACGAGGAGGCGACGACTCCGTTTCCATACTCTGCTCTCGACGCCGCTGTTCGAACTTTAAAGCTATCCCTGTAATATGTACACGGTTGAATTTGAGGTTTTGAACTGTTACTATAATACTTTACTTTTCATTATAATTACTTTGAAATTCAACATATCTGCATCATGCATGTAGATTAATCTGCCCATTTAACATAATATACTACCAACTACTTTATATTATCAATTTTAAATTAAAATTTATGTAATCTGTTATCAAATTATTGATAGGCATTAATTTTTATATTACAATTTATGTAATACTATATGTTCCATTTGTTATACTTTGTCATTCTATTACCAATAATTTTAGTAGGACGATATATTATATTTTAAAGTATAATTAGTGAAATAGTTATAAAAAAAATTTGATTGAATATTACTATTTGAAAGTAAATAATTAAAAGAAAAACAATAGTTGGAAGAGAAAAAGTTAAACATATTACTAAAGGGATGTAAATTGGCTAATCTTTATCAACATACTAAAATAAAAATAATATGATTATTTTAAATTTTGTTGCAAGACAAATTAACCGCGTGTTAATAAATTATGAAAATTTCTACTCAAAAGAAACCACCCAACCGCCAACGCAAAACATTCCTCTATAAATAAACGATCTCTAGTTTCCCGTCTTAGTCCAAAGGTCTTAGGTTCAAGTTCATTATATTCCCTCGAACATGTCATGGACAATGAATTCCTCCTCACTCTCCTCACACTCTCCGCTTTTTCCCTCGCACTCCACGCCCAGGCCGACAGATCCCCCGCCCACCCCATTCCGTCGAAGTCTCTGCTCTATCATACGGTGTTACCGGTGTATCATCCATCGACGAAGGAGCAGGCGGAGTGGGAGTGCTGGAAGGTCCAGAAGAACCACTCGTCGGATCAGCCACCAATGTTCAAGGCATGGACGGAGCCAGAAAATTGTAATAGGAGGGCAAAATATTAACATATAATAAATAAATAAATAAATAAATATTAAAATTAAAGAATATAATAACAAGAGAAAAAATTTTCGTGTTGGGAGAGGGCCTCAGTTATTGCGGCTGTTTTCAAAAGGAACACAGATTTTTAGATTTTTTTTTGTTATTTTCTAGGGCTTATATTTATATATTTTAATTTGGGCCTTGAATCTCCCCTATTTTGTTACTATTTTGTTACGTGTGATGGTGCAAGCTGTGTTTTTCATAGGTGAGGCCGTGAGGGGCAAGTAAATCTTTATTTTATTAAATGAAGGGGGGGAAATTATCGTGAATATGTGAGTATTAGATTAACATACTGTATATATGCATATATCTATTGGAAATTGAGGTGGGGCATTTGCCCCATCTAAACGTATATTAGATCCGTCCATGGTTCAAGGTAGTCCTCACGCTCCACGGCATGGCTGACGGATCCCCCGCCAATCCGGAACCGTTGAGAAGAGCTGCGGATCCTTCGGCAGCGGAGGCGGAGTGGTAGTGGGAGTGCTTGAAGGTCCAGGTGATGGAGTTTGCAGCAGAAAAGACATAAATTAGAGTTCTAGATCTATTTAGCAGATTATTAAGATTAATTTAATTCGTGCCATTATTACATATGTATCATGCATAAAACATGAATTAAATCATGTTTTGATTAATTAAACCTCATGCTTTCTACGGGGAGAATTAATTTCCTCCTTATTCTCCAAAGAGTCGCAAATGACTCAGTACTTCTCCACATGATGATCTTCAATACTTAGACCACGGATTTTTAAACTGGATCCCGAACATTATTTCAAGGGTGGGCTGATCTTATCAAAATACATAGGACTTGAATAATGAAGAGACAAAAATCCCATAGAGAGTGGGAGAAGGAAAATCGGCGCCTCACATAGAGGGAAGAAAATTATCAATGTATTCCCACTATTTCCCATTTATTCTCCTATTTATTAAGTTAGCTATTGGGTCAGTCAGAGATTTGTAGAGTTTTAGACGCAAGCCACACTTATTTGGCTTTGAACTAATTAAATTGAACCTCAATTTAATTCGAACACAAATAGAATATTATTATCAGTCACTACAATAATATTATTGACTTACCTATCCAAATTCGACATTATAGGTAGTATAAATATTCACTAATTAATTAATGTATGTTATTCACTTAATTAATTAATATAGTATCTTATGTACTCCAAGAGTGGACTCAACAAGAAATGCACATTTATTATTCATGGAATAAAATTCCAACTAGCTAGGTTCTAAATAATAAAACTTTATTTCAATCTTCTATAGAGGAAGTAATTAAATTAGATCTGGGCGCAATTCAACATAATAACAATCCTAACATCGGTAGATATTAATTACCACTATCCAAAATATCATAATTTTAATTATAGTATGATAAGTACCACCATTATCATCTTCTATTTAGAATGCAAGTTTGTCCTATTTATTATTGTAAAAGAAATTCAAGTAATATTACTTATTTGATTTTAGTATGTGACCTAAACATACTAATATTATAGACTATATATGGAATGTCACATCCATTTACTATTGATTTTAAATTTAAAATCTCACCAGTAGCATTGGGCTTATGGCCTACTACTTCTAACATGAGCCATATTGGTATTATCATGCCCATAATGAAAATAAATACGAATATCAATCATTATAAGATTGAAAATAGCATCAAATCAGAGTGGCGCAGCGGAAGCGTGGTGGGCCCATAACCCACAGGTCCCAGGATCGAAACCTGGCTCTGATATGAGTAGCTTCCATATCTGATATTTTTTTTGATTAATTTAAATAGTATTTTTTTGCAGCATCTTAAATAAATGAACCAACTTTTTTAATAAAATTTTTTAAACAAATTGATGTAATTCAATAAACATACTCTTTAATTCTTTACATAAATTATACCGTACAAAATATTAGAATCTCTTACTACAACAATGCAAAATCCATCACCATTTTTCCAGTGAAATTACAACACCTGCAACTAGCCATGCAATTAACCATACATACATTAACATTATTCAACAATTACGTTTTCACAAATTAATTCTTGAGAGCTAAACTCACCATAGTCTTCATTGGTCGCGCCCGTCCTAGCCACAAAGACGGGCTCCGAGGGCATGGTGCCCTGCTTGGACCAGTTCTTAGCCTGCTTCTCTGCTGAGTCAACCTACACACATCAAGAAACCAAAATTAAACACAATTAATCATACGTTTGTCGCAAGTATGGAAAATTAATTCATACCTTAGTGAGTCTATTTTGGGAAGTTGCAAGGCGTTTGCCTTTGAGCATCACAAGCATAATAAGCATACCGGTATTGGCAGTTGAGTAAGGGAAGATCTTGGTGTAACAACGGCCGTCAGGTCCTTTAATCACATGAACCTCATTTTCTGTTATTAATGTACTAACAATCACTATTTTATATTTTCATTTTAAATAAAAATTCATGTAATATTATCAAAATCATTGATAGGCTATTTTATTAATTTTACATTACAATTTATGAAAAATATTATCAAAATTCATGTAATTTAACATAAAATTATTACTAAAATTTATGTAATACTATATGTTTCATTTGTTATACTTTCTCCTGTCATTACCAATATTTCCAAAAAAGAAACCACCCAACCGCCAACACACAACATCCCTATATAAATAATGGTTTCTAGTTTCAAACGTCTCGGGTTCAAGTCCATCATATTACTGATATTTCCTTGAACACGTCATGGGCAACAAATTCCTCCTCGCTCTCCTCACACTCTCCGCATTTTTCCTCACGCTCCACGCTGTGGCTGAGGGACCCCACGCCCATCCGGAACCGTGGAGGCCGAAGGCGGAAGAGCGGGAGGAGCAGTGGGACTGCTGGAGAGCGCCACTCGTCGGATCAGCTGCCGGTGTTCAAGGTAGTCCTCACGCTCCACGGCGTGGCTGACAGATCCCCCGACAATCCGGAACCGGTGAGAAGAGCTGCGGATCCTCCGTCGGCGGAATGGGAGTTCTGGAAGGCCAAGGAGGACAACTCGGGTCTCGGGGGATATCTTATTTTTATTCGCCAGCGGTTTGGCTTAGTATTCATGTTGCTCCTCCTCGCTAATATTGACGTATCACATGTGTGATTAAATTTTATTCTCGCACAATTGAAATTATTTTTATTCATTTATTTGAAATACTCCATCCGTTTCTCCATAGTTGAGTCATTTTTTCATTTTGGGAAGTTCCCTCATAGTTGAGTCATTTCTCTATATAGTAACTTTTTTCGCTTTATTACTTTATTCTCTCTTACTTTATTATCTCTACTTTTTTTCCCTCTCTTACTTTTTTATCTATTTATTTAATACATCAACATCTCTTTCTTAAACTCTGTGCCAAAAAGTTTTGCCTCAACTATGAAAAAACGGAGAGAGTATTACGTAAACAGATAAATGGAGTTTCATTTTATGGAGTACTACTACATAATTGATAAATGAATATTGTTAATAATAATTTTAAAATATTCATTATGAAATAATGTAACAATATGAATAAATGAGAACCATATTCGTTAGAGCATTCACATCTATTCTCTTGTCAAAGAGCATGGATGTGAGCCCAGACCCACATTTATTCATTTTTAATTCTATGTTCTTCCGCAAGAGTATAAATGCACAACACCCACATCCATACTCTTACATTATTCTATTATTCAATTTAAATACTTCAATTACTAAATATTTTTATAATATTAAAATGCATTAAAAATACCTGAAATACTATTACAAATTACTAAAAATTAAAAATTATTTTGAAAAAAAAATTCTGTTTTGGGAAAAATGGTAGAAAAATGGCTATATTTTTTAGAATCCGAAAATATTTTTTATTTATTTTTTGAATTATTTTTATTAAAAAAAATAGAAATTGCCAACGGCAATCACATGGCGACACGTCAGTGTTCTCTTCGGCACGACAATGCTCGTTGACAAGAGCACAACCGTGCACACGGTACTCGACGAGCCGACGGTTGTTCATGCCACGAGCACTGCTGTCGGTGCTCTTATAGTACTCCCTTTAGGGCTTGTTCTGTTTGTCATATAGAGGTCATTTAAATTATGTATCTGTGCCTATCATGTGTTCTATTTGACATACACCATAAATGCACAGCCCTACAAATGGGCTTTGGCCCGTTTCTTTTTGGCCATATAATGGCGTTAGTGTATCGGGGTCTGGCCCTACGATACATATTAGGCTCTAATCAGGGTTTGAGGTAAACCAATAACATTTGCTTTGAACATGCATAGAAAATTGGGGGAATCGTAGCATAACATTCCCAAACCAACACAAGCCCTTTGAACAAATCTGTGCAGAAGAGAAGCGACACTCACCGCAACGAGAGATTTCAGGTGAGTCTGTTCTTTGTTTTGTTTGCATTGATTAATTTTTTCGAAGGCTACAAACCCAATTCGAATTTGTAATTTTGAATTAATCCTCCTACCGGTTCATTCCCTATTTTTTTTCGAAATCTACAAAACCCATGGAATCTCCCTTTCTAATTGAATAATTTGAATTTGTAATTTTGAATCCAACCCAAGTTTACAATTGAATTGATTAATTCATTTGAATTTGAATTTTTTTGGAGGCTAAAAAACCCTAGATCGTATTGTGGGGAATCTGCCTTTCAGTTAATGTAGCAAACGAATTTATTAATTCATTTGGCCGTTTTCGAATGCAATCCGGTGTTATAGGTTATATGGATTGTAGAATTACGTGGCTGATTCGTTTTGTGCGTCTCGACGTGTGATTTGGGGTTTTTGAATGCAAATGAAACCGCGTAATAGATGTTAATTAAGATGTCTGGTTTAATGATAAAGAATTAAAGATGCTGAATTTTGGTTGAACTCAGTGAGAAAAATGGGAATTTTGAAGTTTTCCACTGCAATGGTGCATAGTTTAATTTTTTCTCATCCAATTGCTTACTTTGAATTTGTAATGTTGAATCCAATCGATTCAAAATATAGTGTGAGAAATATACCAGTATTTCAGCAACTTGTTGTGTGAAAAAAATTAATATTGATGTTGCATCGTGCTAATTGTGATGTAGAGAATTCACAGCTTTGTGGTTATTATTTGAATAATGAAAGGGTAGTTGAATAGTTTAAGCTTCCTTTATTTGAATGATGAAAGATTAGTTGGAATTGAAACTTATTTGTATATCTATGCACAGATGAGGGAACATAAGAAGCAAAATGCTTATGTGAGGCAAATAATTGAGGACATAATTTGGACTCAAACCGTGGCGCGAATTTGTATACTGCACATGATTTTTAGCAAAGTTTCGAAGAAAAGGAGGCGAGCTGAATTTGCGTTGGCTTACGACATTCTGAATCGAGTACCGATGCAGATTCAACGTTTAAACAGACTCGTTGGGGTAACTGACACAGATTGTTTAGTTAATTGTAGGATGGACCGGAATACGTTTGGAAGGTTGTGTTCATTGTTTACAGAGTTGGGAATGTTACGCGTCCGGCGGTTCGTAGGGATAGAAGAGCAAGTCGCCATTTTTCTAGGTGTCATAGCACATCACAAGAAAAACCGTGTTGTTCGATTTGATCATTGGCGATCAGGGAACACAGTTTCATTCTACGTTCATGAGGTCCTTGCAGCAGTATTAAAGTTGCATTCCTTGTTCTTGGTCAAACCCGAGCCTATTCGCGAAGATTGTGTAGATTGGCGATGGAAATGTTTTCAGGTATGTTTTATATTTTAGTAGCGAAGACTATTCTTTTTGGAATAAACTATATATTCAGCATTTCACTACGTGAGTGTGTGGCTACTTCTTGTGCATACAGGGGTGTCTTGGTGCTCTTGATGGCACCTACATTGACGTTTTAGTACCAAACGAGGACAAACCACGGTTTAGGAATAGGAAGGGTCAGATAACAACCAACACTTTGGCCGCTTGCGACAGGCACATGCGTTTCACATACATATTACCCGGCTGGGAGGGATCAGCTGGCGATGCTCGAGTGCTTCGCGATGCCGTAACTCGTCCTCATGGGTTGCGAGTCCCAATAGGTAAATTGACTAGCTTTGAATAAGTTACAATATTCAGCAACATATATCAATTCAAATGGAAAATTTATATTTGGTTAGTTTTTACTAAACTGATGTTGAGTTTTGTCTGGTCTAGGTAATTATTATTTGTGTGATAATGGATATGCGAACAGTGAAGGTTTTCTAACCCCTTACAAGGGGGTGAGGTATCACCTCCAAGATTGGGGTCCTGATGCGCAAATTCCACAAAATGCTGTAGAGCTCTTCAACATGCGTCATACCAAAGCTAGGAATGTAATTGAGAGAGCATTCGCGGTACTGAAGATGCGGTGGGGTATTTTGCGCAGTGCCTCCTTCTATCCCCTCAAAGTTCAAATAAATTTAATTATAGCATGCTTCCTTCTCCATAACTACGTTCGGTCTGAGATGCCAATTGATCCACTCGATGACCTTTTGGACTGCATGCCTGAGAGCCAAGGGGCTGAGGCCGAGGGAGATCATAGGGACATTGAATACGTTGACTACGTTGAGGCAACGTCATCTTGATCATCCCTTGTTACGCCCACCACCCATTCAAGGCCATTGAGCATTTGGAGTCTGCAGAGATTAGGTAAGCTACCTCCATGCTCGCACATCCATTCATAAGGAATAACCTTCATGTCAAAAAAGTATGTGTCGTTGTTAGTTTGGAAAGCAAGCCTCGCATGTAAAATACATATGAATTTTCCAACTTACCATGCGGTACAAGCATGACCGTGTAGTCAATGTCCGACAAAACGATGGTTTAATGTGCCTAGGAACCGGAAAGTTAGTGGTTATATGCAAAATAAAAATGTTCGATAATCGACAACAATAAATTACTTACTCCGGCAGCAGTGGCGGAGGAGCTGATGCTGATGCCATTGCATACATGATGTGATTAGAGAATACAGTTTGGTTCCGAAGAGTGATACTTTGGGGGCTTGTACAACATAAGCTCTTCAATATAGCTTTGTGGAGGCTACATCTTACCCGTGAGCTGATTTGACAAAGCATTTTCCAAACAAAATAAATCTGCTCCACCCATCACTATATGAAAGACAACACAGTAGCAACAATGAGCTGTAAAATCATGCAGGAATCTCCTATTATCATGCAGGAATCTACTCTAAACAAGGCTGCGATGGCAGATATGCCCCTCACGAGTCTGATTTGTCTAGTCATTCACGGGCATACAATTGCTTGGGATGGTGATGAAATAACTCATATTTAGCTGACCCTTCAATTGAAGCTTGGACCCAGCAACTTTGGCTTCTTTCATTCCTTCACTTGAAATGGGAACAAAAATCCCTCAACAAGGCTTTTTCTTTTACAAATCAAGCTGGACAGCTGAGGTAGATTCACTGCTGCTATCCTTGATAATCAAAACCAAAGAAATGAACAAGTGGAGCGGTTCCGTGATCCCCATACCCATCCTCGAAGAAGTGGCGGAGGTGCTCACCAAAGAAGTGGGGGTGCCATTCACATGGCCACAATTGTACGAGAGATTTCAGAACCTTGAAGAGAGACACATACTTTTCGACAAGGTAGTCAAAACCAACGGTGTGTATTGGAATGCTAACACCAACGTGGTCATGGCACCGGAGCAAGTATGGAAACCCATTTTGAAGGTAGGTGGATACAATGTTTGTTTTATGTCAGCTTGTTCATTGTAACTCCATGGCTCCGTTGTTCTTGTAGGAAAATAAATTGGCTGCAGCTTATTACTATTGTGGGGACCCCGAATTTCCAAGATTGAGGTTGCTGTTCGGACCGCAAGATATTAAGCAGGAGAGTGCACCACTGATATTCAATATTTCTGACACTACCGTGCCCGTAGAGGATCTCAATCTGATGTTTAAGCCATTAGATGGAGTTGGAATGGCGCCGACCGTGGAGCTAAGCGTGTCCGTCTCTTCTCCTCCCATGCCCAAAGTGCCAAAGATGAAACGCAATTTGTTTGGAGACGGGTTCACGAATGTGGGTAGTCAGTCCAATAACGAGGATATGGACCCGCGTATCGGGAAGAAATACCCCCCAAAGCCGAAGAAATTTCCTCCAAGCAATTTAGGTTCGCCACATGGAAGTTCATGTGGCTCTTCGAACACCCACAAGTATTGACGTTTTATGTTGTATTTGTCTTCCTTCTACTCTATTAAGCTAGGTTGTGTATGTGATCTATCTCGTGTACGTTTTGCTGGAATATCTATGTGGAAATTCAATCAATGAGATCAATATTTGCTGATTAAGGTTTTCCTTCAAATGCAGCTGATTAAGGAATACTAGGAAATCGTTTACTGATTAAGGCAACATAATCCTTCCTACAAAAGATGATAGATAATAATATAATCTACAGACAATTGCAACAAGCCAATGTTGAAGAGGGGCTTCCAAAAAAAAAGTTTCAGACAGAAAATAGGCTTTATAAATTATATCAGGCAAGCCATCGACCTACGCCACCCCTTCACCCGTTGTAGATTCCCCCATCTATCCCGAACCATATTTCGCAAGCACACGAAGCACGAACGCGATACGGTCATCATCCGGCATCCCAAGAAAGAAATCCAACCTTTCCACCTTCTCCAGAATAATCTCCCCTGCATCAAACTTTTGCTCCCTTGTCAGTCCAGGCAAGCGACCTAGTTCAGCAAATACTTCCTTCCGTGCTTTGCTCAGATCGAACTCATAACCAATGCGGAGGGATAAAGAATCCAACCTCACGTTGGTGGCGTCATTGATTTTCCCCAGCAGTTCAATGAGACCATCTATAGAATGGTCAGCCTTTCTCTTTTTCCCACCCGCAGGCCGAGCAGCTTTCTCACGGTTAGTGTTGCCTGAGCTTTCAACCGGAGCATCGGGAGGAGTGCTGGTCTGACTCAGTGGATGAGAAGTGGGCACATCAGTAGAGCCAACAGAGTTGCCAACCTCACCTCCATCGCTTGAGCCTGAGCCGGTGTCCTGAGTGTAAAGCCCATTGACCGCATCCATCAAACCAGTAGCTGATCCCCCAGCAGCCCTATCCTTACCAAAGATGACCTGCCAATGGTCCCAGAATGGCCAGCTCTTATCCCTCATGTAGCGAGCATGAGGGTCTTGCTGTACATACGAATTCGTAACATAACACACACCATCAGAATTGCCAATGTGAAGCAAACATATTGAGTATTATTTTTAAAACTAACTTGAAAACATGATGATATCCATTAGAACGAGATTTGGTACCTTGACAATTTGCGACCACTGATCGTCGTCGCAATCTATCTTGTAGTCGTCGTGGAGGTTGAACCCCACACCGCTACGACTTAAGATGCCACGCAAAGAATTGTAGCATCTTTTCCAGGAAGTGAGCTTCGAGTTAATATGAGGAGTTGCTTTGATGTCAGTGTTGGGGTAATGCTTCTTCAGGGCTTCCTCGAGTCTGCCAAGGTAGCCTGTCCGAAATCCATTATCGGCTTTCCATCCGGTGACAACAAGGTCCTTCAGCGCAACCACAAGAATCTCCTCCTCACGGTATGACCAGGTTCGGCGGGTTCGGTCACCGTTGCCTCTCCTTGACCGTCCAAGGCGGGAATTCACTGAACCACAACAAAATCACCCAATTAAAACTGTAAAGCACTGCAAGATCTAAGAACGAAATGCGAATTCACTGGTGCTTTCAAATAAATTACCAAACGAAATGATGTTGAACCATACGAAAATAAACTCTCTTTTATTCAATTCTGAGATAGCTATATGTACCTTGCGAACTCGGCACATCAGGGGAAGTGAACCTTGAACGCATGTAGTCAGACATCTTCAACTGGACAAAGTGAAAATAGCTTCTGCGGAATTTGCGAGGCGATTCTGGAACACTGAAATGGAAGAGCGGCGGAAGAGAGTTGTAATATATATTCTCCAATTTAGGTTTGGGTATTGTGGTATTTGATTTACAGCAAACCAAACACACGATATATATCACTTGTGCTTTATATAGTGCAAACCAAACAGCTGAAATGAATAACCCAACTTCTAATTTGTGTCATATTTATCTGGCCTCTCCTTATCTACCCTAAATCCTATTGGACAAACAGAACAAGCCCTTATTCTAAAAAAAAAGTTAACTTTTATATCGTTTGAGTCTCACAAATTAGTCAAATTTCTACTATACTTTTTTTTAATGCATTTGTGTTTCACTTTATCTCTAGTATTTAATAATTTCGAATTAAAATTTGTGTAAGTTCTATACTTCTATTTTTAAAATACGGAAATAAACAAAAGATTTGGAAGGGCACAGCTGAGAATTCATCTTCTTCCAACTGAAGCTCAGTTCAATTCGAGCAAAGTGAAATCCTGTTACCGCCGACGCCATGGTAGCTTCTTCCTCTCGATTCAATATTTATCAGTTTTAACCTTCAGTTCGGGCGAATTTAGTAACCGGTTCCTCGATTTTGATATGATTGCAGGCTCTGGAAGGAGAAGAAGAATGCGATTTCTCCGCATTAAAGCAATTGCGAGAATCAGCGAGTTCCAATCCGGATGACGCCGATGTCCGTTTCAATCTGGTAATACTTGAATATTGTTTATTGTTTACTGTATTAATTCATTTCGATTGTGAGAGAAATGTTCAATTCATATTTGTGATTTGATTGTTTTCAGGGGGTGGTGCTATGGGAGAAGGGGGAGAGAAGGCCAGAACTGAGGCATGAAGCGGTGGAGCATTTCATGATTGCAGCTAAACTCAATCCGCAGAATGCTGCTACGTTTAGATACTTAGGTCATTACTATGCTCGCGTTTCGCCCGAGCCGCAACGAGCTCTGAAGTGCTACCAGAGAGCTGTTGCTCTTAATCCTGATGATTCTGATGCCGGAGTATTGTTCTTCTTTGATTATTTATGTCGATTTTAATGCTGTGGTATTTGTTCTTTGGTGATGTAAGACCTATCAGAAATGTGTTTTATTTGCACAATTCATCCCATTTCTGTTAGTTAAAAGTTTCTGAAATGTCGAAATGCTTGTATGATCATTAATCATTTCGACGGTAAATTCCAGGAAGCAATTTGTGATTTATTGGATGAGGGAGGCCAAGATAACTTGATGATTGCTGTTTGTCGGGAAGCTTCTGAGAAGTCTGCCAGGGCTTTTTGGGCATTCCGTCGGCTGGGGTACCTTCAGGTTTCTTTCTGCAGCCATATAATGCATGGCCTCTTGTTTAGAGCCATCGCACTTTTTTACAGAGGTCAATTACTCTCTTTCAGGCTCATCATAAAAACTGGGCTGAAGCCATACAGAGCCTTCAACAAGCCATACGTGGATTTCCTACTAGCGCTGATTTGTGGGAGGTCCTCAGCCTTATCTCCTATTTACGTATATATTCAAAATAGTTATGGTGGTAGATCTCTGTCTTACTGTCTTGATTTGCTTATGTAGACACTAGGTCTTGCTTATGGGCGAATGGGTATGTTTACAGCTGCACTTAAGGTAACTCTCTCTTGTAGCAGTGCAACACCTTCTCTGAAAATATTTCCTTACAACTTCAAAAACTGTTGAGGATTCCCTTTTAGACTTTTATCATCTTAAGGAGTTGAGTGAAATCTGGGTATGCCACCGTGGCGCTGTACTTTATCTTTATTCACGTTTTGTAATAGTCATATGGTAGAGCTGTTGAGTTGGACGACTCGAGGATATTTGCTCTGGTTGAAAGTGGAAATATTTCTTTGATGCTTGGCTCCTTCAGAAAGGTAAGGCATTATTCATTGCTTCCTTTCCTTCTCTAGCTCTTTGTTGTTGTACTCTATCTCTATAGCCTTTATTTCATGTTTACTGCAGCATCTGCTCCATTTCAAGAGCATATCTTTATCTGCCAAAAGATGTGTAAGATAGAGTTATTCTTCTATCTTGCACTTTCTTACATTGAAAAATGAAACAGTAGATAGGTCTGACTATTCAAATGTTCCATATATCTAAATCCTTTTGCTTAATATGAATACATTGTTTGGTTCATTTTGTGATACCTACCTTCTAAGCAAATGTTTCTTTTTCTGCAAAGGGAATTGAGCAATTTCAGCAAGCACTGATAATATCACCACACAATGTGTCCGCAAACTATGGGCTTGCTTCGGCTTTTCTTGGTTTAGCGAAGGAATGTGTCAATTCGGGTGCCTTTAGATGGGGAGCTTCACTTTTAGAGGTCAGTATCTCAAAGTAAGATCCTTTTAATGTGATTATTGAAATGATGATCAAACTTACTTATATAAGATTCAAGCTGATTCCAGGAAGCAACTGAAGTTTCCACGCATGTCACATCTTTAGCTGGTAACTTTTCATGTTCATGGAAGCTACATGGAGATATTCAGGTATAAAACCAGGAAATATTTTATTCTTTTTCGTAAAATGTTCTTGTTTTCATATCAAACTCCTTTTCCCTGCTTCAGACACACTTGGTTTGTAGGTTTAATATGAACCTTTGAGAATGAGTTCTGAGTCTTTTCTCTTAGCTTATGTATGCCAGATGTAACCCATGGACAGAGGAAGCCAGGCCTGGGCAAGTTGATGAGATATCTTTCAAATCTTCTGTCAGTGCATGGAAAAGGACCTGCTTCATTGCTTCTAGAAATGCCGGTCGCTCCTATCAGCGTGCTTTGCACTTGGCCCCTTGGCTAGCTAATGCATACATTGATGTTGCCATTGCAGCAGATGTCAGTTTATCTTTTAAGGAATCTGCTAAAGATGATTGGAGTGTTTGGTAAATATTTGTTTCCTTAACATGGATTGTAATGTGGATGTCAATGGTCTTACCCTTCTGTCTGTCATCAAATAACCAGGCCTATTGCTGAAAAGATGTGCTTCGGTGGTATATTACTCGAGGGTTACAATGATGAATTTTGGGTAGCATTGGCATGCTTATCCAGTAATGCTGCACTAAAGCAACATGCTTTGGTGCGTGGGTTACAACTGGACGTGTCTCTAGCAGTTGCGTGGGCTTACCTTGGGAAGGTAACTACAGATCTGTTTAAGACTGGTATAGGAGCCAGCAGTATTGTTTAAAGCATTGCTCGTATATGGGATAATAGTTTGTAGCAGGTTTCTCTGAATTGATGGTTCTTATATGGATTATGTTTGGATGATTGATTTTGATAACTAAAACTTAGGTTGCACCCTAGTTTTAGCCTTTTAGGATATATTTCCAGAAGTAACATAGTCTTTATCCAAATTTGCAATGTTCACACAACTTTTAAGTGAAATTACAATACTACCTTACAATTTGTGCAATTACAACATCCCCAGATTTTACAGATCGGGCAAGTTTTGCTGGAACAACTGGGATGTAATTGCCAAAATTAAAAGGTGGTGTTGTAATTAGAATGATTAAAAGTTGTATGTTGTGTTATTTACAGAAATCAATGATTATATTTATTTACTACACTTTCTATGTGTCTATCCTTATTTATTATAATTTCATTTTATTCGCATCCTCAATTCTTTTAAATCCTCGTAAGGGTCTCACTGTGGACTTCTACAGCTCTATAGACTGGAAGGTGAAAAGAAACTGGCCCAACAAGCATTTGACCGTGCTAGAAGTATAGAACCTTCACTTGCATTACCATGGGCAGGCATGTCAGCAGATGCTGATGTTAGGTAACACTAGGGAGAATATAGAATATTACCTCATGAAATTTCCAGGCAAAGTCTCAAATGTTTCTTATTTGTTTGGTCTCAGAAAGTTTGAGCAGAATGAAGCGTATGAGTGCTGTCTACGGGCTGTACAGATATCCCCGGTATGATATGCTTTACTCATGCTTGATTTTGGTATTTCCTGTGGAAGCAACATTACGTTAATAATATATATGCCCTTTAATTATAGGTTCTGTCATTTTATTAAAGCTCTCATCATATATGGTCAATTAGGTTGCAGATTTCCAGATTGGTCTTGCAAAGCTTGCGTTGCATTCAAGTTGCTTGTCATCTTCCGAGGTACACAGTAATAATATATCTTTGCATGAGTTTTTCTGTAAGGCACATACTGTTTTATCAAACAGATGTCAAAGTGTAAACCTATCAATTTAATGGCCGTTGTAGGTCTTTGCAGCCATCCAACAGGCGTTGCTGCATATTCCACACTATCCCGAGGCTCACAATTTGAATGGTCTAGTATGTGAATCAAGATCTGATTATCAAGGTGCAGTCGCCTCCTACAGGCTGGCCAGATATGCTCTAAAGTATTTTGCAGACGAAACATCAGAATCTCATTCAGACGATATATCCATCAATTTGGCAAGATCACTTTGCATGGTAATTTTTTCAGTCTAATTGGCAGTTCAAGATGCACTTTTATAGTCAAAATATTCCTTTACATAAGTCTTTCTTTTGGAGAGTGATCTGAAAATTCTTTCTGATGTTTGTTATGAAAAAATCCTTATTTTATTCAGGCTGGAAATGCAAGCGAAGCAGTTGAAGAGTGCGAACATTTAAGGCAAAAAGGTGTGAGTTATTTGCTTCTATACTGCAATTTCTGTTAAATTTTATGTTTTAGCTGACATGCTTCCTTAAATTTCTAGGACAGCTCGATACTGTGGGCCTACATATATATGCTTTAGGTTTATGGAGACTGGGCAAGAATGATATGGCTCTATCTGCAACAAGATCACTTGCTTCTAGCATTTTATCTATGGAAGAAAACCTAGCTGCTGCCTCCATTAGCTTCATCTGTAGGATGCTTTACAACATATCTGGACAGGAATCTGCGATCACAAGCATTTTGAAAATGCCCAAACAACTTTTTAGCAGTTCAAAAATTAGTTTTATTGTTTCTGCTATTCATGTTCTGGACCCAAACAATCAACTTGAGGCAGTTGTTTCGAGCAGCCGTTCCTTTGTTACATCTCGTGAAGACATTATTTCAATGCACATGTTGATTACAGTTGGAAAACTTGTAAGTTCCTGATTTATATTGATATTAATGCTTTTCGACTTTATTAATAGCAGCATTCACTCATTTGTATTGTCAGCTGAAAAGCGGAAACGAAAACTCCCTTGGAATTCAAAAGGGAGTAGATCACCTTAGAAAAGCAGTTCACATGTTCCCTAACAGCAGTGTATTGAGGTAACCTGAGTGAATACATATATTAAGTTATAATGTTATATTGACTTATTTTTTGTTAAACTTTTGATGATGGTGCTTCTCCTTTTGTTTGCTCCTATATTTTGGTTGGTGGGGAATTGGGGTCTTGAGCATGCTAATTCCTGTTTATCCCATCACAGTGTAAAATGTCAAAGTACTCTTTCTCCCAAGAGTGCAAAGCAAAGAATGCATTTTGTTTCTGGTTTTCATCAACATATCCACTATGTCTAGCTGCTAGCGCTAGCTCTAAATAAAACCTCTTTTAGATTATGCAGGTCTTGTTATTTTACACTTCTAATAATGCTATCTGACTTAGTTTCTTGCTGACAGAAATCTTCTTGGTTATCTGTTGCTATCAAGCAAAGAACGGGGATATCTCTGTCCTGCAACCCGATGCTCTTCCCTGGATTTGTCTGACTATCAAAAGGATGATGGTCTCAAATCAGCATATGAGATTGTTGGTGCTGGAAATGTTGCTTGTTATGCCATTGGAAGTCCAAATCAAAAGTTTCCACTACCGACCTGCAGACGTCAATGCTATTCTGGATCTGGGGCCATTCAAGTGCTGCAAAAGTATAATTTTTCATGACCCCTCGAGTTTTTTTACTGCTAGTTTAATGACTGCTGTATATTAGTCCAGATCAAAATGCTTTCCCTTGCAAAGCCGAATTTGAATAGTTTGGCGAATTTACAGGTATTTGCATCAAGAGCCTTGGAACTTCAATGCAAGGTATTTACTTGCGGTAAACTGCTTACAGAAGACTCGTGCAGAAAAATTTCCTCAGCATGGTTGCCATGTTGTAGAGCGGCTAACAGCTGTGGCTCTGTCTGATCAAAATTTCTCTATCAAAGATGTATCAAGGCAATATCAGAATTTTCAGCTTCTTCTCTGTGCTGCTGAGGTTAATCTGCAACAAGGCAATAATACTGAATGCTTCAGACTCGTGAGAAGTGCTTTAAGCACATCACTTCATAGTAACCATCTCTTTTTCGCACATTTGCTACTTTGCCGTGCATATGCCTCTGAGGAAGATTTTGTGAACCTGCACAAAGAATACAAATATTGTTTGGAGCTTGGAACTTATTCTCATATTGGTTGGATTTGTTTGAAGTTTATTGAATCCAGATATGGCCTACAAGATGATTCTACCGTTTTAGCTCTGAAATTTGAAGATTGCTCCAAAGATCTCAAGATGTCATGGAATATATGGACGGCTTTGTTCAGTTTTGTGCAGGGTTTGATATCCATTTCGCTTGGTGATTTTGTTGCTGCTGAAGAATTCTTTTCACAAGCATGCTGTGTGCCTGATGACGAGAGTTGTTTCTTTCTTTGTCATGGTATGGGCTCTTATACTTACGCGTCTGCATTTATATTTTGACCCTTAATCGTGAAAGCAGTTATTTGATGCTCTTCAAATAATCTCAAACTCACGGAACATCGTTTATAGTCCTGGTCAAGATTTGGAATGTTCGAACAACTATAAATTGTTATTTTTGCCAGAAGCGGATTTTAATGCTGTCATTAGCCTTGTAACACTTAGCAACATTGTCTTTCATTAAACACAGGAGCCATTTGCATGGAGCTTGCCAGGCAGAAGTGCGAGTCACATTACATAACACGTGCCATAAGAAGTCTGAAGAAAGCGAAAGATACCTCTGCTGACCCTTTGCCTCTTGTTTCACTGTTGCTGGGTCAAGCAGAAGCAAGCCTTGGCTCAAAAGAAAAGTGGCTCGTCAACCTTCGCGATGAATGGTTTTCTTGGCCTCCAGGTTTGTTTCTTTTGAATAATGCTTGTAGTTTCCATCTGCATGCTTGATCTAGACCAAATAATAGCCTTTTATTTGAACGACATATTAACGACATGCTTGGTATGATGGAATGGAATGTTGACCATTCCTACGCATGCCCCGCTTTGTTGCTTGCAGAAAACCGGTCTGCTGAGCTCCTATTTCAAATGCATTTGCTATCTAGAGAGTCTTCTCATGGTGACAGTACAATGAGATGGATTCTGCGAGCCATCCATATGAATCCTTCGTGTTCAAGATATTGGAAGTTCTTGTTAAAGGAATGTGATGACTCTCTAATCTAGAATCAGGTGATCGGAAATGGCCCTACTGCAGGTTCATTTTCGCTCTTTCCGAGTTTAGGTTTAGATCGAGGTGGATGCATCCGTAACAATGGAGTTCCTGTTGTGAGTTAGCTGTATAGATACTCTGAAAGCGGTGCAGGAACTACAACTACTACTTTTACATGGATCAGTACTACTTTTCTACATTGATTATATCCACAACAAGATTCTACAACTTGCATATGGTAATGTAAAGCCACCGGAGCTTCATCCTTCTCTTCCTTGTCGACGCCATCCTCGGAAGCTTCAGCTTCTTCATATAGGTCAACTTAAACTGTTTAGTTTGGCCACCTGAAAGTGGTTTACCAGTAGGCAGAGGCGGAGCTTCCTCCCATTCGAAATTATCGCCTTCATAATCTTCACCACGCTTCGACTTCATTCCAACGTGACTTTGTTGGAGATCGCAGAGTTGGCCAACTCCGGCCTATACATCATCTCTTCTTGTTCACGTCGCCACATAAATAGATCGCCTAATAGTATATATAGAGCTTACTAATTAAACTTCTTTGAAATTAAATGTAAACTAAAATGAGTGAAAAAAATGTTTCGAGTAAAATGACTAAGTAGATTGTGAAACTCATTTATAAAAATACTAGTAAATTTGAAATGAGTCGTTTAGTAATGAACATTTCAAAATAGCAATACGAGATATTTAACGATGGACGGAGGTTGTATACCACTGTTGTCATTTCGGGGGGAAGCTCTTAAGCTTCAAGAATGGTCTCATAGATCATATTTATGAAGATTTCTCTCTCCAACATATTAGTAAATTCCTCATTTTCCTGAATTTCATCATTAACTGTAGTATAGTCGAACTTCCCTCTGCTATTTTGTCATCTTTCTTTGATTTTGAGCCCAATTCTTGAGCCAATTTTGAGCCCAATTCTTGAGCCAATTACAAAATTTAGTCAAATTCTATTGATCCTATATTTTTTAAAAAATGGAATAATAAATCAACAAGTTTAAAAATTAGCAACCATCCCATATCCCTTAGTTTGGGCGAAATTGACATTGATATGTCAATCAAAATATCTACGTTAACCAAATGGCGGCATCCGATAACGCTTTTTTGCCAAATAAATCACTAAGTTTGTTTAACTTCTGGTATATCCCACACTTTCCAAAAAATGGTACTATAAATCACCAAGTTTGTAAAATTCACAATCATCTTGACTTTCATAATTTGGATAAAATTGAGATAATTGTGTCAACATTTAAATATATATATATATATGGACAAAACAACATCGTTCAATAACACACTTACACTAAAAAAAAGTCACATTATTAAATATTTATTTTTATTATTCTTTCTTTTACTTCATCTCCTCTCCTGGATAGTGTCTCTTAGAGCATCTCCAATGGCGGACGTCCGGTCGGACATCCGCGACGGGCGACCGGGACGTCCGCCATTGTAACAAAGCAACTCGGATACGGATGTCCCGTATGAACGTCGGATGTCCTCGGATATCCGGGCGACGGGCGGGCGGATGTCCGCCATTGTGGCGAGGGTCGGACGTCCGAGTTTAATTTTTGTTTAAAATTTTAATTTTATTATGTAATTTTTTTAATGAAGCATTCGCAATTTTCCCGTATTCCGTGTCAAAATTATAATTCCGTTACGTAATTAAATAATTGTGATTTTTTTATTGCGGGAAGTCCTAGTGGGAAGAGGGATGGGAAGGGCGGATTGTGCAGGGGAAGTCCTAGTGACATGGCAATGGGATGGAAAGTCCTAATGACGTGGCAGAAGGTGTTTTTAGAAAGTCCTAGTGGATGTCTGAGTGGGACATCCATGCATTGGAGATGCTCTTAACTTCACTTTGTAATTTAAATAGACATTAGTTAGTGAACATATACACCATATCATTTACGTTAGTACACATGATACATCCATCCATGTCATTCAAATATTCAAATTTACAGTTAGGCAACTGAAAAACATTTGATGATATAATTATAGATTTTTTAAACTTAATAATTCATTATTCCAATTTTATAAAATATGAATCAGACTAAAATTTGATCAAATTCGTAATTTATTCAATATTTTTTCCTAAAAATAAAACATGCTCGTTTATTAAAAACATCATAAATAATAACTCCACCGGCCAAAAAAACAAATGAAAAAACAGGAAATTCCACGTCATTGGGGAGAAATGTAGGGACACCACACAAAATCCAAACCCACAAACACAGGCCACAAACTTAGAAAAATCCGGCGTCTGCGCCCCTGAATTTGCGACACGTGGCACCTCTCTCCACCATTCATCGTACCACGTCGAATCACCGAAATATCTGCCGCATCTTTCTTTGCCGCCTGAATTTCCCACTTTGCCCCTCCCCACACATTCCCTTCTCTTCTGTGCCTAGTAAAATGCCTTCTATTTTCCAAAAATTGTAGGCCAAGCAAAAAATAATATTTTAAACAATGCTTTTCAATCTTTGATTGAGATTAATAGTCGCTGAAAAGATGGATCTTGTATAAAATATAATTTGTTGGGTTAGATTTAGTATCGAATGACTGAAATAAGTGATTATATTCGAAAATTTATTTAGATTTTAGTAGGTTGTTATTGAATCATAATTTTGAGAATCTACAAGGTAGGCTCTGTATAAGATTGGAGCTCAAAGTAAAAGACATAATTTGATGCGCTGTATTAATAGTTGAATGAAAAAATGTAAATTAATCAGTCCTATATTTTGAATACATATATTGTAGTAGATCACACATCACTCATTGTCAAATATATGATCACGTCATTGAAATGTAACTAAGTATATGGTGTTAAAGACATTCATACATTCTTACGTCAGTATTGTCGGGGAGTTATCTCATGCTTTAAGTGCTTACAAATTAATAAGGGAATTAATTAGTAATTGGTTCGTCAATGAAAACCTTATCACGGCAAAAAGGAGAGTGGCTAATTGTGTTTTATTCCTCAAATTAGCCGCTTTATCTACACCTACATTAAAATCTGTATTGCTTGGTTCCATGCCACATTGAACCTAACAAATATAACATGCCACATTGAGCCTAACAAATGAAATTACTCCCTCCGTCTCGTGTTACTTGCACTTATTTCCTTTCTGGGCGTCCCAAGTTATTTGCACTCTTTCCATTTTTAGTAAAAATTATCACCTACAGCCGCAATTGTTGACTTTGCTATACACTCATTCCTCAATTTTCGTGCCGAAAAGTAAACATGCGAGTAGCACGGGACGGAGGGAGTACTTTTTTGCTTTAAATTAGAGGACATGTATTAGTAGCTTCATCATATAGTGATTGATTAGGAAATTATATTTTTATTCATAATATATTGGTGGCCAAAAATGGTCACAAGTGCTCCCATCGTGGGGGTGGCAATTTGGTAATTTCAGCTAGGAATGAGGCTGTTTGACTGCAACTTGAATTTAAGTAATTTCTTTTCTCCTTCCTTGTTCTTCTTCTTCTTCCTTCCTTTACCCAACAAATCATCTCTCTCCTTCACACACATTTCCCAATTCTCTCTCCTTCCAACTCCAAAATTCACTCTCTCTCTTTTTCCGCTAATTTTTTAAGGAAAAAAAGGGGATGAAAATGAAGAAATCGTGTGAGTTGTGTAAACAAACGGCGCGGATTCACTGTGAGTCGGACCAGGCTAGCTTATGCTGGGACTGCGACGGAAAAGTTCACTCCGCCAACTTTCTGGTGGCGCGGCATTCGAGAAACCTCCTCTGCCGCGTCTGCCAGTCTCCCACGCCGTGGTCCGCCGCCGGCTCCAAGCTCGAGGCCACCTACTCCGCCTGCCGCAGGTGCGCCAAGGGAGGAGCCGACGGAGACCGCGAGGCGGCGGAGGAAATGGCGGAGACGCCGTGGTCGCCGCCGCCGGAGAGCTCCCTCAGCGGCGGCGACGGCGGGGAAGCGGCGGTGACGAGGAAACGCGGCAGGCTCGAGAATGATCGTCCTGTTATTATTGTATGAATACTCGCCCCCTTTAAATTTCTGTTCATTTAGAAAAAAAATAAAAATAAATAAATACTCTCTCCGTCTCTCATATTTAATATTTTTTTTGTTAAATAAATTTTGACTAATTTTGGTGATGGATTATAGGATGATTTAAATATATGTGCGGTGGCGGCGACGGAGGCGGCGGATTCTGTATGGAGAGGAATATCGATGAGTCAGCCGAAGTTACAGCGAGTGGGTGGCGGTGAGTTTGAAGCTAGGGTGTCGGAGATGGAATCTCTGACTGAGGAGGCGGTGAGGAGATTCCGGCCGGAAGAAGAGGCTGCCAGCGACGAAATGCCGGACTATCGTGCCGTTGATCTGAATCTGACGTTGGGGCTTTTCAACGGTTGATGATCGATAATAAGTTTTCGCGGAGTTAGAATTAGAATTAGAATTATTGTGATTTTTAGAAATAGTTAATTAGGAAAGGACTTGAGCTTTTTTTTTATTATTGTGTTACTACTAATTTTTGTTTGTTGTATTTGGTAATGGCTAAAATGAGTATATAAATATTTTCATCTTGAGTTCCCTTGCAAGGATGCATGATCATCATATTATTAATCAAACCTCTACTTTATATTGGGGTACGATGTCACATTTTAAGTGAAGCGTTTAGAGATTTTATAAACGAGTTACGTTTTTATTTTAGAAAATGTGTGAATTAAAAAAATTATTGCACCGCAAAAATAAGAAAAATATTAGTAGTACTACTTTATTGTTCTTGTATAGTTACAAAATGAGAATAATATTAGTACTACTTTATTGTTCATGTATAGTTACAAATAGTATTTTGATATATTGGATTCCTTTTCTTTTATCACAAGATTATACTTTTGATGTTTGTTGATTAAAGCTGAAAAAAAGAAGATTTTAGTGACATGGAATGAAATCATCGGTACTATAACTGTCACATATACATGTATAATTGGTTGTTTTGTGCCGACTATCAATAAATAATTTTTACATAAAGTTATGCATTCTATTTTTAGAGCATTCTATTTTTGTCCAAAATAAAAGCACAGATTAATTAATAAAATATGTTTTCTTAAAATAAATAAATTATGGATTTGAATCAGAATTAATAACTATATTAATGAAAATAATCATTGATCTTCTTAAAATAATATTTTTTTTACCAAATCTCTGTTTTAAAAAGATTATTGATTTCATTTTTTATTTAATAGTAATTGTACTATGTACTCCAATTTATAATTATTGATTATTGGTGGTTGGACTGAATCACAGCACGTCATTACCTATTTAGATTCGCATAATTTAAGAAATAGGAGTAGATCAATGGTTTTATTTAATAATGATGCAAGAAAAAGCAGCTACATATATCGTCATGAAAGGACATATAGATAAGTTGGAAATTCCTCTTTCGGCTAAACATTATCACATTATATATACGTACAATTTTTTTGGACTTAACTTGATTATTTAATTAAGTCATCACTTTATATAATTATAGTATTATTGGTGTGTTTAACAAAAATCACAACCATGTTATTCACATTCGTTACACATGATAAAGTTGTTTTAGAAACAAGCTTTTTAATATTATATTATATTATATGAAAAAATTCGTATTACTATGGTTAAAATTGATTTTTAATGAAATAATGTGTTTTATACACGCAATAATATTTTACCTTTGAAACATCTTTTTACTCATAAAATAATATTTAAAAATATATAATTTCTTGTATCTAATTGTCGCCATAAGGCAACCCTTTATACGTGTGTGTGTACACGATAATTTATGAAATATGGTACATACTTAAATGGTTAATTTATTAATTTGGTCGACACTCTAAATTTAAATTATTCGGCCTTATCCTAAACTAAAAGGTGTATATGTACTATGGCTTACTTTCCTATATGTTAAAAAACATTCACCTAATTTCGTGACAAATAGAGTTGGGCGTTACCAATAATTCTGTATTTTAGCATTAGGGTCGTGGAGTAGTGATCTAGGGAAACCACTACTTAAATGAATAACTAGAGAACACGAATTTAGTTCACTATAAGAACAATTTAGTTTACTATAAAAAGTGATTTAGTTCATTACATGAAAGAGTGAACCAAAACGCCTTTACAGTGAACTAAATCCTTCACGAAGTAAATACTTCACTATAATGGTGTTTTGGTTCACTCATTCCTGTAGTGAACTAAATCACTCATATAGTGAACTAGATCATTTTGATCTAATGGCTGAGATTTGTTTTCTAGTCATACACTTAATATTAGTTATACTTTGATCATCTCCCTTAGGGTCATGCAGTGACGGAACTACATAGGGCCAAGCCCCCACGCAAGCCCGCGGGGGCTTGGTCGGCACCAGACCCCGACCCCTGCCTATACAGCCGCCCTCCGACCGATCTCCGCCCCAGAGCAGCCCTGCACTCCAGCCGCTGCGCCATTCAGGTAAGAACTATATGTATGTATCAGGACTATGTAATTCAGTAATTCACTATTTGAAAGAATTTCAAAAATAATTTACTATCTTATTTGCAGTAACAGCGTAGTGCAGTACGTGATTTTTGATATAGTACTTTGTTTGCCTCAATTCTTATTAATTTAATTGGTCTTTAGATTTGAACCACTTGATAGTTTTTTAATTAAATTAGAATTGATGTATTGTGCAATAGTACTGTAGTAGTAGTGAATTTATTAGCATCTAAATTAATATAAACTACTATTTAACACTAATTAATCTTGTTGTAGTTAGTGAATTTATTAGCATCTGAATTAATATATACTACTATCTTACACTAATTAATCTTATTGTTATTAATTATAGTTATGCATCGGTATTTTTCCAAAATACAAATGAATGATTCAACTAAAATGCTCCAGATGATAGTAGTATTTCAATTCCGAATCCGATTATAAATCAAGAAAGAATTAATGTTGCAAGTGTCGAATCTATCGCGGAAAACATAAATAGTGACTCGGCAAGACGAAAACAGACATTACAAAACATGGCGACTCGTCGAAAACTGTTAACATCTAGTGTGTCGTAAAAGTTGAACAAACATTACATGTAAAATTAAATATTTTATTATGGAGTTTTCTTTTCAGATTTAGCCCCGGCTTACTCAATTTTCTGGTTCCGTCACCGGGGTCATGTGCCATAAAAAGTCATAAATCTGAAGTGATTTTATAATTATAGAATAATAACATTTGATATCAACAATAATTTGCAGAAGTCCAACTAATTTATGATATTATTTGGTGATGATTATCACGTTTTGGGATTAGGTATTGTGCACACAATAATTACAATTATATACTATACATTAGTACGTGTTTATCAACTTGCACCTCATTAGAACTTAATTTGCTCAATTAGTTTTAAGAATACTAATAAACTTCATCGTAAAGCAATAATGGCCATACAATATACATTATAATGACACTAAAATTAGTAGTAATTGTGAGCATCATTAATATTTTTTCTTTTATTTTTTCATTTAATTATGATTTTTAAAATATAAATGTAAATTGTCAATCACGCTAATTTTTATTCGATTGAAAATCGATCGATATTATAAACCACACAAATAGTAAATACCACATTTTAATTCCAAAATTAAAAAGGGACTAATAAGAATCGTGTATTAAATCATAAAATAAATAAAAAAAATATTATTTTACGTATTATCCATATCTTGAAATACATGTATATACAATTTGGTGGTGGACTTTATAAAGTGTCGATGAGAATATTAAATTCCCCCACCAAAATACATGAATCTTAACCCCATGCACACGTGAAGTATCTTATTTCGATCATATATATCCTTTGTAAATATATTATTCCATACACTCCAAAAAATTAAAAGATTTATTTGATGGCTAGAAATAGCCTAGAAAATTAGATGCGACGGCTATTGCCATCTATATCTTACTCACCGTCAAATAATTAATTGTTTTTGTGGCATAAATTATTGCTTCTATTTAATTCTGCAACGTTCAATATATGTCACAAAGTTTGATGACTTCGTGCCCCAAAATTAGTGAACCATATCTCTTGCTTTTCTTGCTTGGTCCAAAACTAATCCCAAATTGGGATATTATATAATTATTTGAATTTGAATTGTCGAGCCCCCCTAGGGGTATTTTTGTAATTTAATAAGCAAAAATATCTATGTATATATTAGGTTGTTTTCTAGCTTTCTAGTCAATTTCTATAGGCTTAACTAGAACTCACAAGTTTGTGGTTGTTAGGGTGTCCACCATTAGGCGGACACTCCAATAGCCCCGCCCTAATTTTTGTCCATAGCCCCAGTTTTTTTGTCCATAGCTTCAAAATTTTATTTCCGCCTATTATGATGGACACTTCCAATAGTCCCCAAATTTTATAATCAATTTTCATTTTAAAATATTTTTAGTTTTAATCAGGTATAATTAAAATTATCGCAGTGTAAATAATTAGAAAACGAGGCAATTGAGGCCGAATATTAGTTGTATTGCAAACGTGTAAAATTATACAACGAATAATTAAACTAAAATAAAACTAAAAAACTCCGCCACCGTCTACTCAGCCAAGCATTTTTAGAGAGTGCATTTTTAGAGAGTACAACTAAAATACAACTAAAATTATATAACGAATATTCGTCTCGACCGTGCATTTTTAGAGAGTGAAAGTGTAGAGAGTGAATGTATGGATTGTGTGAAAATTGTGAAAAATAAGGGAGGGAGAGTTGTATTTATAGAGGTAAATTTAAAAAAAAAAACAAAAATCGTCGAAATACACAGCAGACGCGCCACTCGCTTTGGGAGGCGCGGCTATAGCCGCGGCGGACAGGGGAGCAGCCGCGTCCTCGCCCCCCGTCGCCTATCCGTACAAAATTTTGAATAAATGAAAAACATATACTTTTAAGTAATTATAAATAAGGTGACCAAGGCCAATTCTTGGCATCCACACACATACTTATTACTATGTTATTCTCCATCCATTAAAAGTGTGGTGTTTCCATTTCTTGACATTAACTCTTTATATTTTGTCATCATTCATACCCAATATTTTTACAAACTTACTCATATAGAATCATGGTAATCAAGCTCGAATTGAGGACTTCTACCATGTTACAATGAGCCTCAAAACTTCTAAACCAATACTTATCTAATTCAGATACGAGATTCTTCACCACTTAAAATATATTATTTCTTAACCTTTTTTAAAGCTTGTGCACTCGTCTTCAAACCACACCGTTCGTATCGTGGGTGAATCGAGGACTAAATCGAAATGAAAATAAAATAATAAAATACAAGAAAATTCCATAGAATAAAAAATGGTGGAGTTTAGGGCATGGGATGTTTGTGGTGGAGAATTGTTGGATGTTACTTGTTAAAAGAAGTGTGGAAGAAAATGATGGTTGGATTTTGAGGTGGCACTTATTGAAAGTTCACAACAACCCCTTCAAACAAGATATTATGTAGATGGTGATTGGTCATTTTCAATACATATTCCTTAATTTTGGACCTCATTTTTTTGTTCTTTTTTTGTTAAGGAAGATAACTTTTAAGATCTTTGTATATCAGAATATAAATGGGTATTTCACGTTGATTTATGTGTCATTAATGCATGCGGTGCAGAATTAAAATTGCAGTATTATTTCTTTTCATTGTTTTACATAAGTATGTCGTTGCTAATAATTATAAAAGTGTTTTATCTGTACATTTTTTATATATTTTAATACTATAAAATAAGACTGATGTCGAAAATCTAAATGATAGTCGTGTTTATTATGAATTATATTGGTATAAATACCACTATAAAACGTATTACGGAGCAATTTTTTTTTCAGAAATGTCATCTTGTCTTAATATAATACTCCCTCCGTCCCGGGCTACTCGCACCTTTCCTTTTCGGCACGAAGATTAAGGAATGAGTGTATAGGAAAGTCAAAAATGACGGCTGTAGGTGAATTTTTTTACTAAAAATGGAAAGAGTGCAAGTAATTTGGGACGCCCAAAAAGGAAATAAGTGCGAGTAGTGCGGGACGGAGGGAGTATTAACTATTAGTAGTATTTCAATTTTGGACCAAAGTTAAGGTAGTAACGATTTAATTTTCTGTCAAATAAATTAACATACACTATTTAATATTAATTTATTGTTATTAATAATATATCTAATTTATTCTGTCTTTTATAAAAACCTAAATAAACAAAATTTGCCTTTATATTTGTGAAAATTCTCGATCATATTATTATACCCCCTCTGTTATAGTAGTATTTTTTCTATTTTGAGTTGTTTAGAAATACTACTAAATACTTTTTCAATTTTGTAAGTTTCTCTATTAATGAGGCCATTCTTCACTCATAATAATTAAATAAAATTTTGTCTCACATTTTACTAATTTTACATTAAAATCCATATTTATCCCATATCAAAACTATTTGCAGAGGGAGCATGTGAAAAGTATGAATACAACGACTCCTCTCACAATCACTCTAACTAAATTATACTCCATAATTGATTATAATTATTTATCCTAAATATTGTGTACTTTGTCAATGTAATTATATAAGTGTATATTCTTTCCCACCCAAATTTAAAACTCGACTTTATCAAATTGGGCTAAGCCCATTGGGCCAATCCAATTCAACCTGCTCCATAGAATTAAATATCCATTCACACAGGCCCGGCCCAGCTACTAAATTTGAAACCCCTCTCTCACTCACTCTCACTCTCACTCTCACTCTCACTCTTCTCTCGAAACTCCTAGTTTGAACCTCCGATCTAGCTCCACAGCTCATTCTCTCTGCTAGCTCCGTCGCTATCGATTTTCCGGCGAGAGGTAAACCGATACGATGTCGCTGAAGGTGTTGAATCCGAACGCGGAGGTGCTGAACAAGTCTCATGCTCTTCACATGAACATCAATGCCGCAAAAGGCCTCCAGGATGTGCTCAAAAGCAATCTCGGCCCTAAAGGAACTATAAAAATGTAATTATCATCTCTCCGCGTGTGTTTGTTGGTGATTTGCATTCAGTAATTTGGATTTGGTATTTGCAGGCTTGTTGGTGGAGCGGGAGATATTAAGCTCACTAAGGATGGAAACACTCTCCTGAAGGAGATGGTTAGTTTTGCATCCTTGATTTTTTCTCATTTGGCGTATCGGCTGTGTGATTCGGAGTTTTTGATTGAATGAAAATACGCATTTCTGATTTTGATATTTATTGTATGGTAATTATGTTTTGTAATATATTTTGGCAGTGGTGTTGTTATATTTGTTCCATGGATCACTTCTAGTTTGTGTTCAGTTTAAAGTGTAGTGCATTAGGATGTAAGGGGGGAACATAATGCTCTCTATATGATTGGGGTAAGGGAGGAAGTTGTCAGAGTAGACTTGGATTGCGATTATCTTTCGAAGGAACAAATAATTTAGAAATTTCTCAGGTTTGTTACTTGTATTGAAGCTGGAAATTTCAGCTTCAAAGTGAATAGGACCAATATCAATATATTATGTATATCTACAGCTTCATTTTTAGAGTGTGGATTCTTTATTTTAAAATTTTTAATGACAGCAAATACAAAGCCCTACAGCCATAATGATTGCTCGGACTGCTGTTGCTCAAGATGAAACCAGTGGAGATGGTACCACTTCTACTGTTATCTTTATCGGCGAGCTCATGAAACAATCAGAGCGGTACATAGACGAAGGTAAACTGAATTAACTTTCTTAAGATATTCGTATTAAGAGTTTTACTTGTACACACTGATCTTTTACCAGTGGTAATGCTGTTTAATATAAGTAAATGTTTTAATTACGGAAGCTCGGATTTCAGACTATGGAAATAATGGAAGTGAAAATTTCAGGATAACTCCTTATTGTTATAAGTACTGTATTAATTTAGTTTCTTTTGGGCATGGCACTGATAAAATTGTTAGAATTTTTGGTTAATCTAATGCAAAGTTACCTTTTAGCATAGAATATGGAAGTAACTAGTTCCTCCCAAAAAGAAAACTAGTGTACCTGGAAGCTCTTAATGGTGTTTGTGAAAGCCTTTCGTGTCCTCTTTACGGAATAATTGTTTTTATATTAATGATGGTTAATTTTTGGTCATAAGATTCTGTTAAGGCTTTAAAGAAACTGACAAGCATCAAACTATGTTTGAAATTGTTGCAAATTTTGATATAGTGAACATGAATGGTGAAACTTTAAACATCTTGTTGTAGGAATGCATCCACGTGTGCTAGTTGATGGATTTGAAATAGCTAAAAGAGCAACACTCCAGTTTCTTGAAAAGTTTAAGACTCCTGTAGTCATGGGTGCCGAACCTGATGAAGAGATACTGAAGATGGTGGCAAGAACAGCATTGAGGACGAAGGTTTTCCTCAACCTCTCTATTTGTGAGTAATGTATATAACTCTTAAACAGTATACTCACACATCGAAAACCTGTTTGTTTCTTGTGCAGTTGTACGAGTCATTGGCTGACCAACTAACTGATATTGTTGTAAATGCTGTAAGTTCTTATATTCAATGCTAATTTCTTTTCACATCCTCCTATCATTGGGAAGATTGATATATTATATAGTAGCTAAGTTAAATTAATGCATCTGAAGTAAATTGCTACTTGTCTTCATTTCAAGATGTTATCATGATGTTGCAGGTTCTCTGCATCCGCAAGCCTGAAGAGCCTATTGATCTCTTTATGGTTGAGATAATGCATATGCGCCACAAGTTTGATGTAGATACTCGCTTGGTATGTTACTTGTTATTTATTCTTCTACTGAAGTTGCCAACTTGGCTTACATATTTGCCTGCTTGAACCAGTACATAGTCATTATCTTACTGCTGCATCTAGGTTGAAGGTCTTGTTCTTGACCATGGCTCAAGGCATCCAGATATGAAACGCCGAGCAGAGAATTGTTACATTTTGACTTGTAATGTGTCACTGGAGTATGAAAAAAGGTAACTGTGGCATGTTGTGCTCGCTTTTTATGCTATTTTTGCTAGTTCTGTTCTATTTATATCCGTGATCAGTAAGACTGACTATATTTTGTTCAGTGAAGTAAATGCAGGATTCTTTTACTCAAGCGCAGAACAGAGAGAAGCAATGGTTGCTGCAGAAAGGCGATCTGTTGACGAAAGGGTCCAAAAGATTATTGATTTAAAAAACAAGGTTCTTGTGCCCCCCATACCATTGGGATGACTAATCATTCACAACATTTCCATTTCGAAGATGATAATCCCTAGTGTTTCTTCCAGGTGTGTGCTGACAATGACAGCAATTTCGCTGTCATTAATCAGAAAGGAATTGATCCTCCATCATTGGATCTTCTTGCTCGAGCTGGAGTAAGTTGATGATTTCATTGTATTTTATTGTTGATTTTAATTATTCTTTTTGATGAGTTTATTCTGAAAAACTGTTTCATAACTTTATATCCTAATTCTATTCGTTCTGGTTTATTGTATAACTTCTAGATAATTGCCCTGCGAAGGGCGAAAAGAAGAAACATGGAGAGATTGGTTTTGGCTTGTGGAGGAGAGGCTGTCAATTCAGTCGATGACCTAACCCCTGAGTGCCTTGGTTGGGCTGGCTTGGTCAATGAACATGTACTAGGAGAAGAGAAGTACACGTTCGTGGAAAATGTCAAAAACCCCCACTCCTGTACAATTCTCATTAAAGGTAGTTATAGTTACTCATACTCATATGTGCTGTGTCTCGACGCCTGTTGTCTATGGTTTCCTTTATTATGTTTATTGTTTCTACTTCTATCGCCATGGTCCTATTGGCATCCAGTTGCTTTTGAAATCTTCGGTTATATTGATTGGGTATCCAGTTTCCACTACTAATGCACCCTGCAACATATGCAGGGCCAAATGATCATACAATTGCTCAGATTAAGGATGCTGTTCGTGATGGTCTGAGGGCAGTAAAAAATACTATTGAAGACGAAGCTGTTGTGCTGGTAAGTTAATAAATATGCCAAATGTTTGTGATTTTAAGTGAGCTATTACTCTCGTGTCCCATGGTGATGCTAACGTTTCTGAGTTGACCCCATTTGTTGTATATGCTATGAACCTACGTGCTCGTCTATGTATTAAAATGAGTTTGTTTTTTGCGTATCACAGGGCGCAGGGGCATTTGAGGTTGCAGCCAGACAATATCTAGTTAATGAAGTCAAGAAAACCGTTAAAGGAGTATGTGATTTTCGTTTTTTGCAACTCCCATTTATCTAAAATAACTTTGAACTCATAATTATTTCTGGGATAAATCTTAACATAAATCGAAACATATTTCTGGGATTTGCTCTGATGCTGTTGAAACTTTGATTAGCGTGCTCAACTTGGCGTAGAAGCTTTTGCCGATGCGCTTCTTGTGGTTCCGAAGATACTTGCTGAAAACTCAGGTCTTGACACCCAGGATGTGATTATTGAACTCACGGTAAATAGTTTGTATGATGTTTCCAAACTGTGATCATTCAATGTTGCTCATCACTCAACACTGTCTCATTCTTTTCAGGGAGAACACCATAAGGGTAATGTGGTCGGACTTAATCTTCTCACGGGAGAACCGATCGACCCTCAAATGGAGGGCATCTTTGACAATTACTCTGTCAAGCGCCAGCTTATAAACTCCGGGTACGTCAAGAAACTTACTGTTTGAGACGAGTATCTTAGTTGGTAAAACGCTTCCTCATCCAACCAATAGGTCGGGGGTTCAAGTAACCATGCCACAGTGACTGTTTGATTGTGTGCTGATTTTTCGCTCCGTTTCTTACACTGATTGGTGAAATTGCAGGCCTGTGATTGCGTCGCAGCTGCTACTCGTGGACGAGGTGATTCGTGCCGGTCGTAACATGCGGAAACCAAGCTAGTTGTAGTGACTTCTCATGTTTTTCAATGACAGATCTTTTTATAGTTAGCTCTTATATAAGTGTCGACCCTTCAATTTTTCCTATGAAACTTGCTTGAAATTATTCAAAAGTGTGAAGAGTGGTAATGTTATTTATTTATTTTGAATTTTCTCAAGGCGATGTTTCATGCATTTTTACCGATAATGATCAATCTGAACTAAATAAAAAAACCACAGCAAACAACTACTAACTCAATAGATGTGATAATATTCATCGAGTATAAATCATCTCCAAATTAGAGATTCAAATGATTGTCGAAAATTAAAATATATAAATACAATATACAAGAAGTAAGGAGGAGTGGTAACAGAATGTGGCCGAAGATGAAGGCGGGAGAGTGAGTTCGAGTAAAAATTTAGTGGTTCAGACACTGTGTTATACATAGTTAGTCATAATAATGATATAAAGCAAGAGAAAATATTGATAATTAATGCAATTATGATCTGTTAAACATATCACGTGACAATGTGTCGATATAAAATACACCTCGACCATCAACCCATGTTTTGCACATACACATATTATCGTTGATTTTCGGATTTGTGGGAGAGTGTATATTTCTATAAGTATGCTAAATAGAACCTTTTTGCCAAATAATGAATCTTGGAATTCCATAAAATGATTAGAAAATTAACAGAAATAACAAAAAGAATTTAAACATAGCATTTTTTGAGGAACGCGTAAGCAAATATAACAAATTTATTTTGAATATGAGTCAACCTTGAGTATTTTCGTGGAACTTAGATAATTGTGTTATAATTTACTCCATTTATTAATTAATATTCACTAATTATTTGTTTAGTAAAGTGTTTCCTTTCTTGAATAAGATGGCGTGAAATAAGTGACGTAAGAAGTTTAATTGTAATCGAAAAGATCGAGTAATCATTAATCAAAATTTCATGAGCAACGAATCTAGTCTTCATATTATGAAAATCTTGAACAATAGTGGAGAAGGTACGTGTTTAGTGCAAATTGTCCAACACGTAAAAGTTTTATGTATTTTTAATTATGATAAGTTAGGAATTGAAACATAGAAAAACCCGACATAGAAATCATTTGTTTTGATTTTACATGCTAATATCCAAATTACAACAAATTAATGGGATGTGATTAGAAAATTTCATTCCAATTTAACAGGGAGTCAGCCAAAAGTCCAAATTACTAAATATAATTAGTAAATTTCATACCAATTTCTTGGAGTTGACTGATAAAAAGATAATTTTTTTACCTAAAATTATTGTAATATGTGTTATACTACTATTTACATATAAGTTCGAATTTATAGGCCCTAACATTTTACCATATATGCTGCGAGATGTTTGCACTCTTTATACACAGGAAATAGTAATAATATAACAAAGTTTCTTGAAAATTAGTAGAAGATAAATAATGTCTTTCAGAAAATGAGAAGAAACTATTGAACCAAATTCATGACAATTGATACATTTTTGACATATTTGAATAAGACTTAGATAATTCATGACAAATGAATGATAAAACTGCATCATATTATAAAAAATATACGTGATAAAATGAAACAATTAATTCTCTGGTTTAATAACAAATATATTGGAGTTAGGTGGAAGTTTCTAGATATCTTAACAACATTACTAGGTAGTGTGAATCAATATAATATTTAAATTAATTAAATAAACTGATTATGTGAGTACTTATTGTTTGGCTAATAATCACTTAGATATTCATATTATAGTTCAATGAATACGTAGAACTAAGTACTAATTCAAGACTAATGAAAGAGAAAACATAAACAATTTATTATAATTCAAGATTGGGGTACAATGAATCTTGCTACAATATCATTGATTGTGAGTGGTGACATACTATATTTATACATAAATATTATTAGAATTTTAAATGCATATGTATGGAATGCTCAATAAAAAAATTACAAAAACACATACTACATATTTTGGTTAGTGGGTTTAAACCAAAATAATTAAGTCACGTGCGTATAAAGTTGCAGGCGGCTGCCGCATTAAAGTATTATTATGTTACTACTAATAAAAGAGGGCAAATTAAAGGTCCTTTAACATTAATTAGTTAAATAACACGATTTTATACGTGATTAGTCCTATTCACTCGCTGATTAAGAAATTTGTATAGTTAAGTAGAATATAAACTCGTCATACCTTGATTTTAGTGTTAGAAAATTGGAGTTATTTACATGAACTAGATTAATTAGTTATTACTATTAATTTTAATTAGTTATTGCAGACAAAAGAATGCAAGTTACTATACCTAAAGTCTGTAATGCAGTTAATATATATTTCTCTATTATAGATAAATAAGGAGTAATGGTATGTTATATACCCTATTGAGCACCAATCTCGTTTGTCGCAGGTTTAGTATTGTTCGTTTAGATTTATATATTTAGTTTGATTCCAAAATATTAAAAAATGTTATTACAATTTTTAATTTCACAAAATTCATAAAATCGAAGCTCGATTTGCTCATTTTCTCTATAATTTCAAATAAATTAATAAAGCTTTGATTTTATAAATTTTGTGAAATTAAAATTTTCAATAACATTTTTCAATGTATTAGAATCAAACTAAATATATAAATCAAAACGAACAACGTTAAACACGCGTCAAACGAGAGTAATGCTCATGTAAGATATGTTAACATATCATTCTTCGATAAATAATATAACTATTCTTGTGTCAAATAAAATAATACATGTATTCAATTAGAGCTTTCCTGGATTTCTCTGATTGGTGACCATATCAATAATTGTTCCTGAATCGAATTGACATGCATATAGTAGATTCAATGGTAAAACGAAATAGCACATTTATGTACTTGTTGTGCTTACATTCTCAACGTGCAATATCCATTATGAGTCTAGATTAAATTCATCTCTACGTTTGATTATATGATTTAAGACATTCCAAGCCATTAATTTCTTAATCGTTGAATCAAGTCATCAACTTTTCCTTTCTCCTATATGGTTATGTGTGGATATTATCATAAACTTTTCTTGTCAACTTTTCATATATTATAATATAGTAATATAATAATCCGATGATTACGGTTTCGATGTTACTTCTCCTGTTGACATAATTGACAATACTTTTTCTTAAACACGCTTTAATTATTGACCACCAATTATAAGCTCCCTGCTCTCCCACATCTTAGCACTTTTAAATATCACTCAACTAGAGAGAGAGGTAGAGAAAGAAAATGGTGAAGCCAGCTTCCTTTGACATAAATGGAATGAAAAGTGGAGCTTGGAGTGAAGAAGAGGACAACAAATTGAGGGCTTTTATCGGCCAGTTCGGCCAGACCAACTGGCGCCAGCTGCCGGTGTTTGCTGGTAAGCCGGAGCTCTCCAATTAGGGTTTTTGGAAACATAAGTTAATTGATGAAAACCCTGATTTTTTACATTTGTTTTTCTTGATTAGGGCTTAGTGAAATCAATTTATTAGTCCATCTTATCTTTGATCTACTATGTATGTATGTATGAAAAGTTAAAAACCCTAATTAGTCATCACTTTAATTTCAAATGTTTCAAGAAAATTAACCTTTTATACGACTCAGACACACCCACATTAGGTGGTGATTTTACTGATTGGAGGAGAAGCAGTCTAATTGATTGTGGTAATTAGATTAGACCTTAATAAGTGGTGATTTTACATATATATGATCAATGGTAGTTATACATGTGTGGTTTATATGTTTTTTTGTGTACAATAATTAACATATGTGATTTAATTTTAATTAATTTAGGGTTGAAGAGGTGTGGGAAGAGTTGCAGACTGCGTTGGCTGAACTATTTGAGGCCTGGTATCCGACGTGGCAATTTCACTGAAGATGAAACCCATCTCATCATCAAACTGCACAATGTACTCGGAAACAAGTATGAATTAATTTCATTAAGTAGGCATTTTATTTTTGAGGATTTGCTATGACAGATAAAAAATAGTGTAGGTTAATATATTGGAATTTTGGGATATCAATTGAGCTAATTTTGTTTAATTTACATCCCATAGAGATTGGAGAAATTATAGTAAAGAAGATACAAATTAAAATTCAATCATCTACCTTATCAATTTTGCTTGTGGAATTGAAAAAAATGCTAATAATAAGATCACAAATATTCTATCTATCTTATCAATTATGAAAAGAAAACGTTAATTTTGTTCAATTTATTATAATATTAAAAACAGATGGTCAGCCATTGCTGAGCACTTTCCCGGGCGAACCGACAACGACATCAAGAACTACTGGAACGCCCACATACACAAACGCAAGGGCCGCCGCAACGGCACCTGCGCCCGTGTAACTAGAGAGATCAAGCCCCAAAATCTGGCCCAGGAAGAGCTATCTTCCGACAGCAACTCTAGTACTATAACAAACTGTCTGAATCAAAACACAACTGCTATTTCTGAGGTTGCGGAAAACATAGGTGTTTTCGAGTCGAATGCAGATTCATATTTCAATCATGGGAGCTTTATCGAGCAAGATTATTTTGATGGGATGGAGGAGGAAAATATGATGTTTTTACTAAGTGATTACTCAGATGTGGGGGTTGCTTCTTGGGATTTGAGTGCTGCATTTGAACAAGACTTCAACAAAATATTTGGTGATTACTATGGAAAGTAGTAATACAATTGAGGTATCTACATATATAAGAGCAACAAGTCCTATATCATATATAAAGCAATTGTGTGTAGTTGGTTGTGTTTGAAGTATCCCTTAATAAGTTGCTCATGAGAATCTTGAGGGGTATTTGTGTTTTTGTTGTAATATATATATGATTTGGATGTCTTGCACCATGTGGTTTTATGTGTTTTGTTGAAACTATCAAGTGTGTTGTGTGTTTGAAATGATATGATATTGTGGTGATTTTATGTGTGTTGTGTTGAATTAGAGAATATGGGAAGCATTCATATCTCATCGTTTGATGTTGTTATATTGTAGAGCTCTATATGTAGCTGGCGTTGGATACATTAGACGAGAAATATTGAGATAAGTTAAAATAGACTTTATTTTGGATTAAATTAGTCATAGGGGTGGACGTTGGATACATTAGACGAGAAATATTGAGATAAGTTAAAATAGACTTTATTTTGGATTAAATTAGTCATAGGGGTGGACGTTGGATACATTAGACGAGAAATATTGAGATAAATTAAAATAGACTTTATTTTGGATTAAATTAGTCATAGGGGTGGACCGGGTGGGATGTGGGATGGTTAATACTGGATAAAGTGTAATCTTAGCACTTTGGAGATGTGCCGAAATATATTGACACGTGCCAAGTTTTTGGGAGAAAGGACAACCGGAGAAGATATAAGAATAAACATGGTCTCTAGTCATGAGCAATAGCAGGAACCGAACGAATTTATAAAGTTACAAGATGATGTAAAGGAAAGTTACCATATGAAATAAACCATTTGCAGAAAGTGACAAGTTAAAATGATGAAATAAGCTATATTTAGCGCAGTTAGAAATTTGGTGTGTTTGTTTTTTTAGGGAAGGGGTGTTAAAAACGTGTCTGTGATTGTAAAATTTTATAATGTAAGGTAAATTATTAACGTAACGCTTGTCGCTTGGGGCCAGTTGAAAATTCAAAGAGAGGGATGTTTTAATTTTAGTATGATATCTTCATATACTTATTTAATGAATTATCTGCTTTTGAGGATAAGTGACGTAGTTATGTTGACGTCATTATCGGTTGTTAGTTAAAAAAATTAGCACACAAATTTTAATAAAATGGTAGTGACATTATTGTCCATTTATTTAATTGTTTAAATGAGCTATAGTATAAGTTAATTTGCCTACTAGTAGTACTATCTTTCAAATGGTGTTTTTTTATCAACTAACTTGTTAAAAGTTGAAATTTTTTATAAAAATAAGATGAGATTATTACAGCACTATATGAATTAAAAATATATTAATCTTTATCAAAATCTTAACTCTATTTAATATTTATAGAGTTGTCCAGTTTATAAATAAAAAAAAATTAGTAGCGGAGAAAGCGATTAAATTATTTGGTCAACGCGTTTAATTCAAAAAGTCAATTCGATCAATTTTGTCAGTCGAAACGCAGTTAAGTGTGAAAGTGGAATCCTTATTTTCCAACGCGTTTAATTTAAATAATAAGCCGACTCGTGTTTACTCAGTGTATTTCCAAAATTTATTGCAAATTAATTATTTTAATATAAACAAATATTATTTCAAATCTACTTTGTATTATATATACATAGAATTTCAATATTTTGGTTTGTAGATTACGAATTATTTTGAAAATGAGTCGTGTATTTAAATTATAGTACTATATATATATATATATATATCACCCTTTTTAGTGAATTTTGAAATTTACATGATTTAAATATTAATTAAAAATGATTAATTAGTGCTAATTAAGCTTTCCCAAAGACAGACTTGAATAGCATCAGTCAAAGATAGGGAAAAACTTTTTGAATTGAATGAAATTTTCATTTAAAAATCTAGTTTTTATTATATGAGAATTAATATTTAGTTATTCCATCTCAAAATTTTTCAAGTTATAATTATAAAAATGCATTCCTGCGTAGAAATTTTTGGTCATGTTAAGTGAGATATTAAGTGAGACGGAGGAAGTACATTTTTTTCGAATTGCCACAATTCATAGAAGCCAATTTTTCTATAGGAAGTGTTCAAATAGTCAATGAAAGAAAATATGCAGTCAATAGTGACTAAAGTCTATATATGTGAACACAATTTTAATTTTTTTTCTTGTTCACACGTTTTTCGTAATGTCATTTTCAATATATATATTTTTTTGCTTTGAACAAATGTTAAAAATTTATCATTTAATTTATTATAGGCCAATAGTTATGTGTCTAGCTTGTTTTATTTGGATGACTTGGTCCTTGTCTCTGTCGTAGGTGGAGAAACATTTATCACGGTAGAAAAACTATTGTGTTAGAATTAATTTATCCAAGATATACTATTGTTTTAAAATTCTATTTACCAAAAATGTCTATATCAAAAGAATTAAAAAATAATCTTAAATTCGAGACATTACTAAATCACTAAAAAAAATAGATCTAATTTGCAATACTTAAAACTTCAAATTTTAAATTTTAAATAAAAATAATCTCAACAATACCTAACCATTATTAATAATGGATATTTTTGTCAACTCATTACTCCAAGAACTAAACTACCTAAATTCCTTAAAATTAAGAGTAAATTATTTCGAAAGCGACGTACAAAGCTGAAGAAGTATCCTTGTTCCTTCTAAATAGTAATTATTTATATATATAATTTTTTTCATCATGTTTTTGCAATTCCATACTTTACTATCCCAATATACATCTTCCTACGTTCTTTCCTTACGTCAACACTTTCACAAGATAAAACCTTTGTCCTCTTTTTCTCTATATATATACTATAAACACTGAGCTTACATTTCTCACACATCACTCAAAATTTATAACAACTAAAACAAAACACACACACACACACAAAAGGGGGAAAAGAAGAAGAAGAAAGAGATGGTGAGGCCATCTTCTATCGACAGAAATGGCATGAAGAAGGGTGCTTGGAGCGAAGACGAGGACGAAAAGTTGAAGACGTACATAGAGAAATACGGCCACTGGAATTGGAGATTGCTCCCTAGATACGCCGGTGAGTAAATAATTATTGATATTCCTCGTCTACAGTGGCGGATCCAGAACTTTTGATTTGAGGGTGCGATAAATTTTTACATAAAATAATACCGTTACTCAAAAATCATCTTTTACATTATTTTGGGAAAGTATTATTGAAAATATTTTCAATGGTTACAGTTCTAGACACCAATTTATTTTAACAAAATAAGAAAATTAAATTGGTGTCCAAATAGAATCAAACACGTGATATAATCAATGAGAAATGAGTGCAACACCATTGGACCATTGTGATAGCCTTGACATTGGTTACTCTCAAATAACAATAAGTACAGAATTTTGGGGTACCACCGCCCCCCTTGTCCTTAATTGGCTCCGCCGCTGCTCGTCTAGCAGATGTTGACCTGACGTCAGCATCTGAAATTTTAGTGAATAATCACTTGACTTGCCTTCTAATAATGTACGAGTCAGTCTAGGCGCGACCTTTTTTTCATTGTGGAAATTTTTGTTGACCATGATTTAGTGACGGATTGATTCCATCGGTAATCTGTTGGTAAATTCTATTATATGTACGTATTTTTTGAATTACCGACGGAAAATTCCGCTGACAAACCCTGATTTTTTTTTCCATTGTGGAAATTCATGCAATTTTCTTGATTAGGCCTGAAGAGATGTGGGAAGAGTTGCCGATTGCGATGGGTGAATTACTTGAAACCGGGACTCAAGAGGGGAAATTTCAGCGAGGAAGAACAACAACTCGTCGTTGAATTGCACGCGGAGCTCGGAAACAAGTAACGACTCTCGTGTTTCATTTCATCAGTACAAATGTTTTAAAAAAAAAGGCAAACTAATCATTTGACCGCTGTAATAATTAATCAGGTGGTCAGCCATCGCAGTAAAGCTGCCTGGCAGAACAGACAACGAGATCAAGAACTTCTGGCACACACATGTCGAGAAACGGCGCAATCCAAATCGCGCATCCCAGATCACTATAAGCACACCTTCTACCATAGAAAAAAGTGATTCCTCAGAAGCTACTTCTCTCTCCACGAATTCATCGCAAGACGATCTTGAATCGTTGTTGTCCAGTATAATCGAGGCAGATGGTGCTCTAAATGAGGGTTTCGGATCATCCTATGGAAGCTTATGGAATTCGGAGAGTGAGACGTGTAGTTATCTTGGTTATGATCCTCTGCTTCAGTGTTTTGACTACGAGACGGGTCTCTTTTGGTAGCAGACGAGGAGCAAGGTTTAACTTAACCAGACCGAATTTTTAAGAGACATAAGAGAATATGTATGTTGTTGTGTATAAATAATACTCCCTCCGTCCAATAGTAGATGCCACACTTGGGAGATGACACGGGATTTTAGAAGATGTTGTTTTGTGTGTTAATGGTGAGAGAAAATATAATTTTTATAATTGATGTGAGAAGAAACTTTTTCCAAAAGAGGAAATGTGACATCTTTTGTGGGACAAACTAAAAGGAAAGTGTGACATCTACTATATATATAGGACGGATAGAGTACTTGCATACCATATAAATGGGAGTTTTGTATGTCCAATGCACGAAGAGTTATAAACAGTCAAGTGATTATGATGTTTAATTGTAATTGGAAAAAAATGAAATTAAATGAAAATTTTGAGTTTGTGTGATTTACTGAATGAAATTTTTTTTACCTTGTTCGAATTCGAAAGATGACATTTTTTTCAGTGCAGTAAATTACATAATGAGTCAGTAACTTCTTATGTTCGATGCAGTGAAGTAAAGTCAACATACCTAAAGATATAAGGGCATCATTAACCCCGACCCCAAGTCCCCTCCACGTCATCATTCATCTACAGTTGCGGCCTAGGCCCCAACTGTTCTAACCATGCAGGCCACAACCCGAGGCGCAACTAATAATTGACACTATTCATAACTTCAACCTATTTGACTCGTAAATGCAATATGTTGAACAATTCAAACCGGAAAAATAAATTGTTCATTCGAAAAAAGAAATTACAAATCATAGAAAAAAAATACAAATCCAAAAAAACTAAAAATTATAACATAAAAAATGCAAATAATGCAAAAAAAAACTAAAACTTATAACATAAAAAAATGCAAAAAAATGCAAAAAAATGCAAAAAATTACCCCTCCCCTTTTCTTCATCTTCCTCGCTCAATCTCCTCTCTCCCTCCCTCTTCTTCCTCTTCCAATTTTTAGCAAAAATTGCAGCTCCATCACGGCATGGAACCATCCAACGCGATCCCGGGCCGGACCCCGGGACCGGCCCAGACCGCAACGTCTCTCCCTCCAACGCGCAGGACGGGCCGGGACTCGCGATTTGCGGCCCGGCCCCTTGCGTTAACGATGCTCTAAGAGCCCAATCTGTAAGATAGATAAAAAAATAACAAAAACAAATCAGTCAGAATTTATTGCCTCAAACTGCTTTGATGAAATTTAAACTTTTAGGTCCAAATGAATAAAATATACAACCTTTTGGACTCTGAAATAGTCCAAAAATAATGCAGTTTAATTTTAATTTCAACTAATAGGCCCAAAATAAAACATTTTGTGCCTAGATTGATATCATGGGGACTAGATTTATATTTTTAACCAATGAAAACATTTTGTGAAAATAATTTTGAGGCAATATTATCCAACACATGCATTTTTTTAAGAAACAAACCTAAATTGAGTTTCTAGTAAAATAAACCTTTATTCTACATGTATCATGTATGTATAACCGTGTTCATGGTTTGCATTATCAATTTATAGCATTTTTTGAAAAATGTCTTCAACTTATGTTTTCTGCAGAATTTGGCTACAAAACCTCTGAAAGTTGAGGTTTTTTTACAGTGACATTTTATGAAAAAATATTGATTGGGAAATGGTATCAGGATGAGGTGTAGTGTGATGTTATACCTATAGATGCTTGTCATATTCTGCTCGGCCGTACATGGAAATTTGATCGTAGAGTGCAAATAATAAAAGTCGGGGACAAAAAACTACTCCTTCCGTCCCCTAATATGAGTCGTTGTTTGACCGGGCACGAGTTTTAAGAAATGTAAAGAAAAGTTGGTTGAAAAAGTTAGTGGAATATGAGACCCACTTTTTTATATTGATTTTATAATAAAATGAGAGTGGAGTGAGTTAGTGGAATGTGAGACCTACTACCATTTATGGTAAAAATGAAGAGTGACTCTTAATGGGGGATGGCCCAAAAAGGAAATTAACGACTCTTATTCGGGGACGGAGGGAGTATTAAACTTGTGTAAATTCACTCTATATGTTTTCAAGAATTGTACATGTGACCTCTTTATAAGAACAATGATAAACCAAACTAGTACATAACTATATAAAGCTTTGAACTGAATTTCAATCCTATCCACTGTCATCATTGAATCTTTATGGAGTACTATATATGTCTCTATATATGGCTGTCAAAATTTATGTTTGTTATTGTAAAGTTACTTTCACCTACTGCCGATAGAGATATCAAATGTTGGTACATAATTTATGTGACAACGAAATTTCATTTCTTATATTTGGGACCATCTCAAAATTGTTGGGATTACTTAGCAAGAAACAAAATAATGAGATCATAATGTGACTCATTTGAATGAAAAACTGCATATTATGAACCTAGGGGATCTACATGGTGGGGTGGGGCTCCCAAAAATTTGGAAACTTTCTAGAATTATTTTCATATTTTTATAGAATGAATTTCAATATATATTATTTAATTAATTACTTGAGAATTAGAAATCTGTTTCATGCCAGAACTTTAGTCATACGACTAATTTGATTTATCTATCTTTATCATCCACTTTATTTTAAGATTAATATAAAAAAATATAGTAGTAATAAAAATAAGAGTGAACTACATAAAATGTCTCTGACGTTTCCATTTGTTGCACTCTAGACCCCTGACAAAAAAAAATATTGCCACAAGACTCTGACCTTTAATATAATCACATATCGTATATTTGTAGCCATTTTTCGGACCAAAATGCCCAAATGCCTTGAAGGGCATTTCAGACATATTCCCGCTGTGTGATAAAAATATTTCTACTACTACTACTAGTGCGCTTAAATTAATGATTTTTTAAAAATCACATAAATGTATGTGTGGATTTGAAGTAAATTTATTACTTATACTGGTGGTTGCTATTATAGTACTCCATTTAATATCAATGTTGTTTTGTAAGACTTTTCTTTGGCTTCAAATTTGAATAGCTTTGTACAACTAAAACATTGTAATGATTGAATATATTTGTATGTCAAAAGTTATCATAGTTTTTCAAAGAATAATTGTCATTTAATATCATAATTTTTGGGTTGATTTTTAGTTAATTTCATAATTTTTTAATTTATTGCGGCAAAATCAAATATGTTCATCTTGTGTACAATACCATATTTACCCAAACTTCCTACATCTTAATCCAATGTAGCGCTTCATGTAATGAAGTCAGTAATTGATCTGAAATGAACTAGCCATCTCTTTTTTGCTTAAGTAATTCATATTTCTTCCTGATTGAATAAAGTTTATATGTAGCATTAGTGAATTATTAGTATTATTAAAAGGTTAAATTTTAAAAAATTAACCTAGAAAACAAGTGCTAGATTCATTATGGAATGTATGAGCTATTATTATTAATCTCAACATGCAAGAAGTTTCATGATTCCCCGATTCATGAATGTCTTGTTATTCCATAGAAAAAAATAATAAGTATAGGGAATGACTTAACTGTTACGGAAAACAAAAAGGAAAAAAAAACTCGTAAAAATAATTAAATTCAAGTTATAGGAAATAAATATATAGTTAAAGGATTGTGATCAAGATAGAACCATTCTTAAACGTAGAACCATTCTTAAACGTAGAACAAATGCCAAACGGAGGTCGTTAGATCTTTTAATCCAATGGTGTTGATTTGCACAACAACTTCCCATTACAACCAAAACTATTAGTAATGGGTGAATGCAGATAAGTGAAAAAATAAAGCATGCATGGACTCTTCTTCGTTTCATTCATTCTTCCATCAACATGTGAGTTTTTTCACATGTTGAGTCCGGAATGTCGTGAAAACATAGTCTAATATGTATGATTTTTAATCTTGACCGTCATTTTTTCCTCATCCAATGAATAAAATATGTAGAGTTCTAGGTTCTACACTTAAGAATGGTTCTATCTTTAACGCAACCCGTTAGTTAAAATAGCATAAATATTCATATTAATTTACAACCATCAAGTTATACTACCTGATTTTACTCATCCAATTTTAAAATGATCAATTATACCCCACAACCGTCAAATCGTTGCAGGTGAAGTATAGTGCAGTAATTTTTCATTTCAAACTATTTTTCATCTTGATTAGAGTTGGGACAAACTTCATTTCAAAACTATTGTTTAAACAAGATTGTTTAGATTTCATCACTTTATTCAGGTTTTAAATTGGAGGGATTTCATAATTACTCTCTATAAAATGAGGTTTACTTTTAATAGCCCCTTAAGCGAGAAAAATCATGTTTCATGAATTTGGTTAAGGAAAAATCTCTTCTGAAGTGCTTGTAATAATGGAGTGCTCATTTCAGTTGGAAGAAGCTCGGCTAGAAAGGAGTTCGGTAAGCTCGGCTTACCGAGCTGGAACTAGCCTGGAACTAGCCGAGAAGAAGAAGGCAGAAGTCGGTAAGCTCAGCGGTAAGGAAGCTCGGTAAGGAAGCTCGGCGTTGAGCTGGAATGAGCCGAGAAGAAAGAGTTCGGTTGTAAGCCGAGCCGAGAAGGAAGAGTTCGGTTGTAAGCCGAGAAGGAGTTCGGTTGTAAGCCGAGGAAGGAGTTCGGTCTTGAACCGAGGAAGGAGTTCGGTCTTGAACCGAGAAGGTAGAAGCAACCTAGCCGAACTAGCCGTTGGAGCAGCAGTTAGTTAGCTGAGATGTAGCGGTTATTCTTCTTGCTTTCTTGATTCTTCTTGTAGTTAGTTAGTAGCAGTTGCTACTTGATTATAGAGCTTTAAATAGCTCACCGTGTATGTAGTTTAGAGAAGAGTTTAATCAATAAAGAGTTTTCCAGTTTTCTCTCCAAGTTTATCATCTTCAATACTCAAAGTGTGAGTGTGTGTGTTTTCTGCTTTGTGTGATCTCATACAACAGTGAGTGTGTGTGTGATCTTATTGAGTGTGTGAAAGCCTTGTGTGTGCGAATCCTAACAAGTGGCGCCGTCTGTGGGAAAGGGATATTGAAGCTGATTTGCAGAGGATCAAACGGTTTCAGAGATGGCAGCAAGGCTTGATGCAGAAAAGTTCACAGGCAAGAATGATTATGGCCTGTGGAAGATGAAGATGAAGGCGGTTTTAATTCAACAAGGCTTGGCGGCAGTTCTTGCAAAACCAGAGGAGAAAGGAAAGGCTCCAGTGCTTGATGAAAAAGCTCAGGCAAAGATGGAGGAAATGCAGCTCAAGGCACATTCTGCAGTGATTCTGTGCCTTGGAGATAAGGTCTTGAGGGAAGTTCAAGAAGCCAAGACTGCGGTGGAGATCTTGGACAAGTTAGATGAAGTTTACTTGGCCAAATCCTTGGCTAACCGGCTGTATCTCAAGAAGAGGCTGTATGCCTATAGTTTTTCTGGAGATAGGTCCATCATTGAGCAGCTAGAGGAGTTCAACAAGATCATTGATGACCTGGGATCTGTTGATGTCAAGATCTCAGATGAGGATAAGGCCATTCTCACATTGAATGCCTTGCCTAGCTCGTATGACCAGCTAAGTGATGCAATTATCTATGGAAGAGATAAACCTATCACCTATGCAGAAGTCTATTCAGCCTTGATGGCCAAAGAACTCCAGAAGACAGCCAACAGAGGCTCTGCAAGCTCCAATGTTCAAGCTGCAGAGGCCTTGAATGTGAAGAAGTTCAAGAAGCAGAACTTCAAGAAGAAGTTTGAGGGCCCTAAACCCTCAAGTTCTGATGCTCAGAAGGAAACCAGAGCTTGCTATTGGTGCAAGAAACCTGGACATTTGAAGAAAGATTGTCATGCATGGAAGAGAAAGATGGCCTCTGAGGGACACAATCAATCTGATTGTGTGGAGAGTGCTGATCCCCCGGCTCAACTCATGAATATCAGTGATAGTGGGGTCAGTCATAGGTGGATAATGGACTCGGGGTGCAGCTTCCATATGTGCCCAAATAGAAGCTGGTTTCATGATCTTCAAGAAGCATCGGGTACGGTTGTTCTTGGTAATAATCACATTTGTCAGATCAAAGGAATAGGGAATGTAAAGCTAAGCCTACAAGATGGCTCTATAAAGATCCTAACTGGGGTGAGGTATATTCCAGAAGTAAAGAGGAACCTCATCTCATTGGGAATGCTGGAACAGAAAGGGTTCACCATATTGATGAGTCAAGGAAAATTGTTTGTGAAATCTGGAGATGCAGTGATGATGGAGGCTGACAGAGAGCATATTCTCTATTATCTGAAGGCTAAGGCTGTTGATGGAGAAAGCAATGCAGTGTCAGATGATTCCATAATGCTATGGCACAAGAGATTGGGCCACCCAGCCGAAGGAAGCTTGAAAGAACTCATCAAGAAGGGTCTGATCTCTGGAGATTTCAACAAGATGGACCCCTGTGAGCAATGTATACTTGGAAAGGCTAAGAAGGCACCCTATCCTACAGGTATTCACTCTTCTACAGCCCCTTTAGACTACATACATAGTGATCTTTGGGGGCCTTCACCGGTGTGTTCAATTGGTGGAGGAAAGTATTATCTAGCTATCATTGATGACTATACAAGAAAGTTGTGGGTATATATTCTTAAAGAAAAATCTGAAACACTCACAAAGTTCAAGATATGGTGTAAGGAGGTTGAGCTAGAGAAGGGTAGAAGTGTTAAATGCTTAAGGACAGACAATGGCCTAGAATTCTTGTCTGCTGAGTTTGATCTGTTTTGTAAAGAGAAGGGTATGAAGAGGCACCGGACTGTTCCTGGTAATCCTCAGCAAAATGGTGTTATGGAAAGGATGAATAGGACAATCCTAGAGAGGGTGAGGTGCCTACTTCTTGGGTCTGGTTTGAGCAGCAGATTCTGGGGTGAGGCTGTGTATACAGCAGCCTATCTCATCAATAAATGCCCATCTACTGCCCTGAAATCTGAAACTTCTGATTACATGTGGTATGGAGCTCATAGTGACTACTCAAAATACAAGGTGTTTGGGTGTGTGGCCTATGCTCATGCTAGGCAAAGTAAGCTTGAAGCTAGGGCTCTGAAATGTATCTTGCTGGGGTATCAGAGGGGTGTTAAGGGGTATAGGCTCTGGTGTATTGAGCCCGGTAAGCAGAAGGTCTTGGTGAGTAGGGATGTGGTGTTCTTGGAGGATCAGATGCCATACCTGAAAGATAAGCTGGACTCCAGTGAAGATGAGGGTGATTTCTTCAAGGTGGAGCCTGTGGGGGTTGGCCTAGGAGCAGGTGGAGTTATTGACTCAGGGAGTGAGTCTGATTCAGATAAAGAAGAGGCTCCAACTCAGGGCAACCAGGCTGGTGAGTCTATATCAGACTCTATCAGAGACTATCAGCTTGCAAGGGACAGAGTTAGAAGAGAAACAAGGCCACCAACAAAGTTCTCTGATGTTGTGTATTATGCTCTGTGTGCAGCTGAAGGTATTGATGGTGCAGATCCACTCACATATAAAGAAGCTATGCAGAGTAAAGATAGAGAAAGATGGATTGAAGCCATGAATGAGGAAATAGAGTCTTTACTCAAGAACAAAACATGGATTTTGGTGGACAAATCCAAGCTGAATACAGATGAAAAGGGGAGAGTGAAGGTGATTAAGATTAACACCTTGCACAATCCGGCTGACATGCTAACAAAGTCTCTAGGTAGAGACAAGTTTGATCATTGCAAGAAATTGATCAATGTTTGTGCAAGAACTGAGATGAGCCCTCAGGTGGAGAATTGTAATAATGGAGTGCTCATTTCAGTTGGAAGAAGCTCGGCTAGAAAGGAGTTCGGTAAGCTCGGCTTACCGAGCTGGAACTAGCCTGGAACTAGCCGAGAAGAAGAAGGCAGAAGTCGGTAAGCTCAGCGGTAAGGAAGCTCGGTAAGGAAGCTCGGCGTTGAGCTGGAATGAGCCGAGAAGGAAGAGTTCGGTTGTAAGCCGAGCCGAGAAGGAAGAGTTCGGTTGTAAGCCGAGAAGGAGTTCGGTTGTAAGCCGAGGAAGGAGTTCGGTCTTGAACCGAGGAAGGAGTTCGGTCTTGAACCGAGAAGGTAGAAGCAACCTAGCCGAACTAGCCGTTGGAGCAGCAGTTAGTTAGCTGAGATGTAGCGGTTATTCTTCTTGCTTTCTTGATTCTTCTTGTAGTTAGTTAGTAGCAGTTGCTACTTGATTATAGAGCTTTAAATAGCTCACCGTGTATGTAGTTTAGAGAAGAGTTTAATCAATAAAGAGTTTTCCAGTTTTCTCTCCAAGTTTATCATCTTCAATACTCAAAGTGTGAGTGTGTGTGTTTTCTGCTTTGTGTGATCTCATACAACAGTGAGTGTGTGTGTGATCTTATTGAGTGTGTGAAAGCCTTGTGTGTGCGAATCCTAACAGTGCTTTTGGTGAATATTTTGCTCCTGAGATCGTAAAGAGTGTATGAGTCTTTTTATCTCTCATTATCACTCTATGATGCAACAATCATTCTTATAATTAATACACGTCATATATCTTTATGAGTGCATTGGTTTTCTTAATTTTTACAATTAAAATACATGTGCATGCAATGCGTGTGGCATAGTAAAGATGTTTATGATAAAAATAAAAAATAAAAAATAAAAAAAAGTAAATCTATTGTCTCGTCGCTCATATCTGCCATCTCTGATTCATAATGTGCTGATTGCACAGGCCGCCACCGCAGATTTACATTTGATAAGATCATAATGCCCTTTTAGGCTGAAGGGTGTTTTAGTCAGAAAATACCCTCTGAGTATCTTACATAGTAATTTGTTTCTATTCCCAACAGCATTACGCTACAAATTTTGTATTTTTTTTATGTCAAACATGTCGACTTTGAATCGTATATAACAGATCCAGTTTCTTAAAACTTGTAACTAAGTATTTCACATGCTAATGTTGGTCGATTTTTACCATGCAACGTTAATTTTATAGATTTACGTTCTCATTTCAATTAAAAAATTGAAATTCTAGAAATATACTTCTACCAAAATAAATTACTGATTGGCAATAGCTATCTCTCCATCACCTGATTCGTACGTACAAAATCGAAATACACTATAAATACTAGCACGCACAGCACCGACTACTCGATAAGCCGACTCGAAAAAAGGACTCAACTAGAAAAACACATCGTTACAATAAAAAACAACCGAGTCAAACCAAGACGACCGAACCGGGATGTGAAAAGACGAAAATACCCTTGCCCTTTCCAACTTTATGGTGGCCAAAGCTAAATGTCCCTCTCATCATATATATACACTAATTAGTCACTGAGAAAGCTGATGCGATTCATTAATGGCGGAATGAATGCTCTCTATCTCTGAGAACGAGCAGCTGAAATCCAGCACATTCGCCGGCGTCAACAGCCCCGACGCCGTTGCCATCACATCATAACAATGCAGCAATTCCTCCTGCCACAAAAAAAAAATTAAAAAAAAATAAAAATCAGCAGCATTGTAAAATTAACTAATTTTGACTAATTAATTTCAATTTTTGGACCTTAATCACATAACTGCAGCTGCAGATAGCATCTCTGAACGGTTGAAACTGCATCGGGAAAAACTCGTGAGACGCCACGAGCAGGGCCGACGCCGAGACGATCGACGGCTTGAACTCGATTAATTTGATATCTAAATAAAAAATTAATTAAAAAAATAAATAAAACATGTATAAACGGATTGATCGATTGATGCGAACCGTTCTGAGATTTGAAGATGATCTGAGCTCCTCTGTTCTTCAAAGCCTGAATCGATCGCTCGTCGTCGCCGGAATCGAAGAGCGAGACGAAATAATTGAGGAACGAGAAAGGATTAACCGAGCGCGTCCGCCATTTCAGAGCTCCGAGGATCAGCATCTCCATTCTCTCGATCGTCGCGGAATCGAAGATCAAACCTCCATCGTTATCCTGCAATTCATCGCAAGGAAGGTAAAATTCGAAAATGCTGATGAATTTAAACTGATTATTCGCAAAATTACCGCGAGATCGGAGACGGAGAGCTCTGCTTGCCTCATTTTCATCGCTAATGAAACGCAGGAAACCGCTACTAATCTGAAGATCCATGGCTTCCCATTCTGCAAAAGCAGATCGATCAAACTCAGAAAAAAGTGAAAAAAAAGAGAAAATCGAAGACGATTTACCGGTATGGAGTGTGCGGAGAGGAAGCGATCCATGTAATTGACGGCGAGGTAGGAGAGGAAAGGATCGGATTCGCGCGAGATGTGGAGGATTGCGGAGGCGATTTCGCGGCGGATGGGGAGATTGTGGCTTGAGAGTAAGGTTTTGGAAGGCATGTGACGAATCTCTGTATTGAATAGTGAAGGGAAAATGTGAGTTGAAAATGGGAGTGGATTTTCGAGATCAAACTCCATTGATATATTCTCTCTTTTTTTTTTTGAGTGATGGTTTTTAGTTGTTAAGTCTTTATATAGAGTTGGTGTCATGTTTTGAAAAGAAAGAAAATGTGGAGAGGGAGACTTCAACTTCACTCTACACTCTTTTTTTCATAGATGCTCTCATTTTATTTATACTATTTGTAATAAATATATTTTAACTTAAATTAATTTATTTTAGTCAAATTTTATTATAAAACTTACTACTACATAAAAATGAAATCCGCATACCACTAATATTTTCTACATGCATCATTACTTCATATATAGTTAGTATTTCTTAAAATATATGTCGATCCTAAATGAGACGATGCAAAAATTTGTTTAGGGTTTAGGCTATATACTTTAAGTTTCACAATATAGTTATAATAGGGGTTTTTACACAACGGTCCTTGCAAAATACTGAGAATTTAACGATATTATAAGAATCAAAAAAAGAAAATTTTCAACTTGGTATGGGAAACCCTTAGTAGGGGTTTAAGAAAATTAATGACGGACAAAGGAAGGGTATTTATGTCCAGGAGAATTTACCGTTACAAAATTCTTGTTTCTTTTGCATTTGATTATATTGCGAGAGTTGTATATTTTTCGCGAACGGATATAGCAATGTGTCGAAAATATGAAACAACAAAGAAAAGAGTTTGTTACTAAAAAAACAATTATATGGATAGTTTTTTAGTTCTCCATTTTGAGGGAATGGGCATAAATCCAGTGTTGTCATAAATTATTTTTTACTAAAATATTACTCCCTCCGTCCCGGTTAATATGACACATTTTTTGGCCGCCACGGGATTTTAGGTGTTATTGATTAAATTGGAGTGAGAAAATGTGAGTGTAAGTATTAAAATAGAGAGAAAGAAAAATTAATATTTTAATAGGAGTGAAAAAAGTGATTGGGTGTATTAATTGGAGAGAGAAAGTTTCTAAAAAAGAAAATGTGGTATCTTAATTGAGACAAACTAAAAAGAAAAACGTGTCATCTTCAGCTGGACAGAGGGAGTATTCGGAAACCTAATCATTGTATACAATAGCCTGACTGTGTGTTCTTAGTATCTTTATTACTACGTTATTGCATAAAATAATTGTCAATTTAATTTTATGACAATACAGTATATCAGTATGTGATTGTTATTATTCAGTCAATTATTTTAATTTTAAGAATCATGCTGTCGATGTCTAAACAATCATCAGATTATTTTCGTGTAGCACATTGAATTTTAAATGCATGTATTTGATTAATTCGAACCATGTTATACTACAAGGTAAGAAATTTTAATTACACGTTATAAGAATGGTAAATTAATATTAATGTAATAATGCATCTTAGGCCTTATGGTACAATCATTTAATACTTGAATTCTTTTATATTTAATTCCTAAAATTCGAGGTCGCCTATGGGCTATGATCATGGTCCCATTATAATGAAACTAGTATTCACTAAGTGTACACCTAACTTTGACATAATTCACCACGCTAATTAATAGTTTTGACTAATGTTTTTCCTTAAATAATATCAATGTGTGGTGGTATTTTCATCCCATTCTATTTAAAATTAATAGCATAGGCCCATTTTGGTATTAAAAGGAGCAAATTTATTGACTTTCTATTAATCAACTTTGACCTTGTAGTTTACCCATAATTGGAAATATTAATTAGATTGAATATGTACTAATTCATAAATAGAGATAATTAATTAAGTTAAATAAAATAACATAATTGTTACAGATGACCGTCGTGTATTATAGATCTATTACAACATTCATCGGTTACATGGAATAAATATAACTGAAATATAAAAAATTACAATCATGAATCTTTCAATGAATTCTTCACCTAAAAAAATAAATTTTTTCCAAGTGTATCAAACTTTTAAAAAAAACAAATTAAAAATATATCATAAAAATTCATTGCAGAAAATTCAAATATTAGGATTTTCCGGCAGAAAAGAAGTTTAGAAATTATAATTTAATAAAAAAAGACTAAAAGTGTATAATTAAATTTGTACAATGATTGTAAATGTTCTCTTGTTTTTTGTTTGGGATTCTAATGGGAAAATTGGTGAAATTAATATTAATAATTAATATAATATAGAAGCGCTTAATATAATAGAGGGAAAGTCATAATGAACGGAAAAACCGAAGGAGACACCAAAAGAAAGAGAAACAGAAAAACACCTAGTATTAATTAAAGTTTTCGTAGCATTTTTATTACATAAGAAATGTTCAAAAGCTAAAAATTGACGAGCAATGTAGTAGCAATTCAGAAGGTATAATAACATAAAAGCAACATTGAAAATGTTTCCCCTATGTGACTATGTCTCTTCATTTTCTAGAATAAATTATACATACATATATATTTATATAGACATCCTCTCTCTCATGAAATTGAGGATATATGATTATATACATGTGCATGTATATGTTTATAGCTTTCTTTCTAGAGTGCATGCCTTTTTTTTTCGATTCTATGATGGAGTGCCTCTTGTTTTGGTAGGAGAGAAAGTTAAAGCAATAGTCTATAAAGGTTTGATTTCAAACGAAAACAATGGATGAAGTAGACTTCTCAACTAGCTATGTTACGATTCAATATCACATATTTGGTTTGTAATAGGTTCAGCACTGGAGAACGGAACGAGCTTGGCTCAACTCCACGGTTGTAGTGGGCCAGTTGCTAGTAGGGATCGGTCCAAACCCAATCCCGTTCAAAGCCTAAACAAGTCTGTAGGGATTAAGAAATAGCCCGACTAGTCCACTTACCAAGTGAACATGATCAGATTAGGATAGGCTTCGTTATATATGCAAAAGCATAACCCAGTGCGGCCGGCCCATTTCAGGCATTGGCCTAGATGAGCCGAGCCTCAATCCAACTGAGCCAACCCGGCCCACTCCACAAGTTTATAGTCAAAAAAACTATTGAGGATAAACTAGCAGAAAAAGTCCAAAGTCTATCTCAAGTTCGAATCTCATCAATATGTTTAAGTTGAATCTATCCTACTTGATTTTTCCAATGTGATTTATAAACTACTACTAACATTTATACCATAGCCACTTCATCATCAACATCTTTAATTTTAGCAATACAATAGCCACTTCATCATCAACATCTTCGACTCCCAAATTTATAATTAAGGAAATCTTTCTATTTGAAACTAAAAATAAAATCACAATTTTTAGTATTTTAGCAATTGATCAACAATGATTAAAATTTAGAAGTGAAACCGATGTAGCACAAAACCAATTCGTTTCGAATAACAATTGGTGTATTTTAATTAACAATCAAAATAGAATAACGTTATTTTGTACATAACATGTTCCGTTGTCATATTATATTTGATTTTGTCATATAATTTTTTATTTTTGGCCATTTTGCAAAAACTTGAAAAATTATGATTTTTTTATTCTAGTTTTAAAAGTTATGGAATTGTCTAAAAATCAATTAAAAATTATGATTTAAATAACAATCTCTTAATTAAATAATGAAATGCAACTTAGATGATAAATTATTTTTTGCCTGAATAATAGGTTAATACTTCGAGTGAGTATAGGACATGATAATATTATATCCACTTGATGACACTTAATAAAATTTACACAAATGACTTTTTTATTTACGATCTATTCTCCCTGTTCCAAAGAAGATGACTCTTTCTTTGGCAGCAAGAGATTTTATATAGCTTTATTTTGTGTATTAAGTGGAGAGAATAAAGTAAAAATAGAGAATAAAATTTAGATAAATATTGTGTTTCTATTTTTAGTAACGGTCAAATTAAAAATAAAAGTGAATAAAATTTAGATATATAGGAATGAATAATTGAGGTGCTAAAGATTCATCAAAATAATACTACTATTGTATTTAACACATCTCCAACCCCACATGATAGGCCACATTTCAAGCTCTAATTCACCTCATCCAAAGTGAACAAAATCAATGGAGAATTGCACAAACAAACATAGACTACAGACAAATTTACCGATGACTATAGCATGATATGTGTCCATTTGTTAAATAGTAGTAAGAGACATGTATACATTTAATTCTAAATGTAGCTAATTAATTCAAATCAATTTGGTCAAGATCTGATCATCAACAAAGTGAAACACATGTAGCATAAACCTTTGTCAATAGTTGAACATTGATGCTCCTACTAAATAATCTTTTTCAACAAAACATATTATTTTGTATGTGAATAATGTTAGTAAAGATTGTAACTGAACGACAACTCGTATATAAGATTTTTCATCAAATAATACATGCGACAAAAAATATAAATATATTTATTTTGTAGTAATTTTTAAGTTGTGAGGTTTAAAGGAAAAAAAAATGTGAAATGAATATAATATTATTATTCTAATTAGTTTGGGGGTTATAAAAAGAAAATGAGATACCGAGACTTGGCCCACCCGAACTGATTTTATAATTACCAATCATTACAATATTTGGGCCCGAAATTGATTTAGAGTATTCCAAATCCAATAGGTTTGGGCCTGACCTAGAAAGGTTTGTAGTAAATTCATTCGTTACGATCAACGATGCCAAATTTAAATATATCTGATTTTGGATTAAAATCATATCACAAATTTATAGTAAGGTCAATAATTCTAATTTCTCCCGCTATGTCTCGCGATTCAGACCGAATATATTTATAGACAGTTCAAACATGCTCACATTTTTAGCTCGATAAACTTGACCCGACCACTTTTAAACCGTCGTTCACAAGGGGTTCGATTGCTAGCTCCCCTCCCTGTTAAAATTCTTAATATCTTATCTCACGTCAACTTAGTAACGATCCTAACTCACCTATAAAAATATGGATAACCCTCTCCCTTATTAGGCATTTTAAGGGGTGAACGATCCATTTCTAATACTCACATACGATCTTACAGTAGACGGTTGCTCGGGCATGGTCACCACCAACCCTGGCCCCTGGGTCATCCTGGGCCCGACTCTAACCCGAGTCCTTCAGGGCCCGACCCTAACCGGGGCTCATCCAGGCACAACCCATAGCCACCTGGGCTCTGATACCACTTGTTAGGATCGTCGACTGCAACATTAGTTTGATATTGTCCGCTTTTGGTCAAGCCAGCACGAATTTATTTTTGGGTCACTCCTAAAAGGCCTCAGACTAATTGAAGTTGGACAGGAATTATATACACCTAACAACTTCCCTCACGCATCCGATGTGAGATAGATTTGTAACCCAACACACTATTGTGAGTAGGCCCCACACCAAATAAACTTGGCATAGTACTAATAATAGTAAAAAAAAAGACTAATTGAATACCAATAAAGCCCAGCCAAACATGTGGCTTCCAATACCATATCACCTTATCTCAAAGGCTTGTGGCCAACACTTGATCACTTCACCAACTTATCTCAAAATCCCCACTCCTTTCTACACAAACTCCCCATCAATAATGGCTTCCTCAACCACGCTCTCCTCCTCCATCACCCCTTCTCAGGTAACTCAATCTCACTCACTCATCAATCCCTAATTCAAAAAAATCAATTAATCACTTGTGTTGATCGATCGATCAGCTCTGCAGCAGCAAGAATGGGATGAACCGTTGCGCAAATTTGGCGGCGGTGAAGGTCGGGAAGGGGAAGGGAATGAAGGTTAGGTGTATGGCGAGCGTGCCGGCCGACCGGGTGCCGGATATGGGGAAGAGAGAGCTCATGAATCTACTGCTTCTCGGCGCCATTTCTCTTCCTGCAACCGGGATGTTGTTGCCCTACACTTACTTCTTTGTTCCACCTGGGTTTGTTTTCTCTCCCTAGATTGCTTTGGTCGCTAAAATAATAAACTTTGGTCTTCTGATATATTTTACGAATTTTAAAATTGGTTTAAAATATCGCAAATATTACATTTCGTTTGTTATTTCCTACTGTAGATCAATCACCATATCCTACTACTCCATCTGTTCTCAAAGAATATGCAATTTGGGTTCGGCACGTGTTTTAATGTAAAATTGGTAAAGTAAGGGAGAGGGAGAGAGAAAAATTAATTAAAGTATTGTTAGTGGAGAATGAGTCTCATCTCATTAGAGAGAGAAGACTTTCCGAAAATAAAAAGTGCATATTATTGTGGGACGACCTTAAAAAGGAAAGAGTGCATATTCTTGTGGGACGGATGGAGTATAATACATGGTGACTAAATCAGCGTGACTTTCTATCATACTAGTCACGAACTTAAAAAGTGCTCTAAAATATCGTAAATGTTTCACTGTTGCCTATGTAGGATAAGTTTTTGCAGAAAATATCTTATTTGGATCGGTTTGGGAAATAAGAAACGGAATGTAAAGTTTGTGGTTCGAGGAAAATACCATATTTTGACAATAACGTCAAATATACTGAATTGCATATCGTGTATAAATGAAAAATCATTTAAAAATCAATGTCAAATTTTAGTTAATATTTACTCAATATTTGTGTTTGTGTGGTTACCGAGATCAGTTCTGGAGGGGGTGATGGTGGCACTCCGGCAAAGGATGCTTTGGGGAACGACGTCGTTGCAGAGGAATGGCTCAAAACGCACGGACCCGGTGACCGGACCCTCACACAGGGATTGAGGGTAATGCAAATCAATATGAGCTATTATAAGGATAGGTTTCCTACTTTCATATGTTGAAAGGATAGGTTTGATTCTTTGATGATTTTTAGGGTGATCCTACGTACCTCGTTGTGGAGAACGACAAAACGCTTGCAACATACGGTATCAACGCCGTTTGCACCCATCTTGGTTGTGTTGTGCCGTGGAACAAGGCTGAGAACAAGTTCATGTGCCCGTGCCACGGATCACAATACAACAACCAAGGGAAGGTTGTCAGAGGACCTGCTCCCTTGGTATGTTTTCGTGTTACATCTCGTATATATTGGCACAAAAATATTATCATCTTGCTCTTGTACATTTTATCCGTCTTAATGTGAGATTGGTCAAGATCTGAATCCAAACCATATTTCTATCTGTATTTTGAATCATGTTGAAATATGGGTTTGGATCTGTTTTCTTGACCAGACTCGTCCAACAATCTCACACAAGACTTTCCAAAGTTAGAAATACATAGTGTTTGTAGGATTACATAGAGCTTATTACTATCATCTTGAATTTTAATTATAAAAAAAACTAAATTTAACAAACTTATGGTTTTCATTTTTGTTAATTAAGTGGTGGTGATATATTTTGGTTGGTGCAGTCTTTGGCTTTGGCTCATGCAGATATTGATGATGGGAAGGTGATTTTTGTTCCATGGGTGGAGACTGATTTTAGAACTGGAGAGGAACCATGGTGGTCTTAGATCTCTCTAGAACATTCCCATTTGTGTATTCACAACTTCTCTATGAATGAATGTAAGGCCTCAAGATAAACTTGATGTTACTATGTATTTTTGACACATACCTTTAAATTATAATTTGTGTAAATCATAGTTTTGAATTTTATGCAAGAGAATGCATACCCCCATATTCTTGGTCTATATATATAGAAGATTTTATGGTATATAGGAGTATTTTATTTGAGCATCATTGGTAAGAATATCATATATATTTAATTTTATTCTAGTACCTTAAAACTATTATTAACATAACTAAATTTATAAATTACATAAAAATAAAAAATTAATTTGTGATTATAATGTTAACATACATTAATCGAGGTGATATTTACATATAATGCTCATGTTATATGTGTGGGACAATCATTCTGTAAAACACAAATAATTCCAGAAAGCCCATTTAAAGACCTATATTGTAGTGCTAGTAGTTAAAAAGGAAATTTTTGGTAACATATTCTAGGAAGCCCATTTAAAGGACAATATTTGAAGAAGCCCATATTAATTAGAAATTTGATGATTGACATTTGTTTCCACCAAGTGTTAGGACTTTGAATAATATATGTTGGGCTGAATTTAGGCCCATGGGTGTCTTGATATGGATTTAAAAACACATGCGATACGTGAATAGTATAGGTCTAACTTATTCATATTTGCTTGGAAAAATTATTAATTTTACTTTTCCAATAGAAAAGATAACAATTTTAGGTTTAGTACATTTATATGCAAGTAATTAAAAGAATATCAACAATATTTCATTGCCATATCTATCTACATTTACAAATTCAGATGAACAATCAATCTCATAATTAATTATTTCACCTATAGTGTGTTCTTAGCATCTACAAAATTTGAAAAATAAATATAATATTCATCTAAAATCTCTTTCTTTATCAATTCATTATGACAATATTGATTTTGAGAACCTTATTGCTAGATACCCTATATGTTGGAGTGAAAATTATTGGTACATCTAATTAATAAAGGAGCATTAATCCTCTAAAAAAATAAAAAATAAAATCATGCACCATTTATTCGAAAAAATCTATAAGCCGCGATTTAAACGTAATATGAATTTATTATATTTTTCCTGTATGCTTTCTACAATATCGTAATTTAATAGTCGGTAAATACACGAAGTATATCCGAATAATACCTATTTTAGTTCACAAGCTTAATTAATTATGAAATCAAATAATATATCAGACTAGGGTTTAGATATTTTTTTTAATTTATGCTCAACAATATAGATTTTTTCCCCTAACTTTTCTATTTTCCAATTTACAGTTGTCTCACACCTCTATTTATTAAAAATTGCTCAATTTCTACTAATTTTGTCAATAAATTCTGTCTCTTCTAATCACTTTTATTTGCTCTTTGTAGTTTCTTCTTTATCTCTTCAAAAGTGAGTATTTTTTGTCAATATAATTCATGTGTGTTTCATCCTACACGCCTCTTCATTATTGAAATTTGATTGTTATAATATAGCACGTAAATATACATTTGATCATAACTTTTTTTATCGACAAAAAAATTATGTATAGTCCCTGAATTTACAGGCAATTAACTCTTAATTAATCGACTAACATATGTAGCGCAGGGGCATCATGGACGCGAAATCGAACTTGTCTGAAGGGGAGGAAGATCGCAAGATCAACGGCGAAGAGGTCGACGACAAGTCTAGTGGTGACGACATCGTCGACATCAACTCGACTGAGGATCGCCAAAACAAGAGGAAGCGCTACCATCGCCACACCATGCATCAGATACATGCAATGGAAGCGTAATTTTTTAGTTTTCATTTTTTATTGAATTTTCGTTGGAATATTAGATATATGTTATTATTTTAAAATTTTGGTGGTAATATTATTGAATTCGAATTAATATTTTTTTGTAGTTTTTTTCAAAGAATGTCCTCATCCTGACGCCAAACAGAGAAATGAACTTAGTTTGGCATTAAGGTTGGAGCCGTTGCAGATTAAATTTTGGTTCCAAAATAAGCGTACTCAAATTAAGGTAAATTTATTACTATTGTTTTTCTAATTAATTTGCACTATAAATTAAAACTAATACTAGAGCACTTTATTAATTTATATAATATATGCAATCAAAAAGTTTATTTTAATAAAAGTTATATTAAAAATAATAATTTGTGCAAGCCCGGAGAGGAGTGTGACTCTAAAATATTTTCAAAACTATGCAGTCGAAAAATGAGCGGGAGCAAAACAAGCATCTTAGGGCCGAAAATGAGAGACTTAGGGCTGAAAACATGAGATACAAAGAAGCTCTGAGCAACGCGAGTTGCCCTGCTTGTGGTCGCCTGGCCGCTATTAGTGATGTGTCTCTTGATGAGCGTCAGCTCAGAATGGAGAATGCTCGGCTAAGGGAGGAGGTAAATTGATCAATTTTTTGCTAAAAGACCAAGTATTACTACTCATCTAGTATAGTTTTCCGAATGATTTTTTTTTATAATCCAAAAATCTCAAACCACCAAGTAGTTTTCCGAATGATAAAATAATGAGCGACAAAACCTAAATAGTCTCATACATAGTAATAGAAAAACTTCAGTTATTTTTTTATAAAAAATTTAGTGTTTCACTTTATCAATATATGTAATGCAGATTGACCGCATTTCAGCAGTAGCAGCGGGCTATGTTGGGAAGCCGTTTGCTCACATCCAGGCTCGTACTCTGGCATCGGTAGATGAATCAACCAATATTGAAAATAATCAAAACAATTTGATATGAAAGCAAGGTTTTTTTATGCATTATGTATAATTTGAGAGCCATCTCAAAAAAATGTATAATGTTGAGAGAATATTGTCAACCTATTATCTTAAGTATGGTATTTTGTTTCAATAAAAATGATTATGCGTAGAAAAAAGTGGACGTAATTTCTATTAGTGGCCATATTTTTCTTCTTATATATTGGACTTTATTGGTTAATATAAAAGATATGTAATAAATATATAATGATAAAATGCAAACTCAAAATTATGATCTAGAGCATTAGAAAATGCCAACAAATAATGAAATAACAACAAAAATGTCAATGCAACATAGTCATGTTCAGACATGTTATTAACCTAAATTGAAATTGAACATGATAAAAAAAATATTTAAAAAACATAAAAAATAGTATACATATAGAAGATTACAAAAGAATTCCCCTACTAAATCAATAATAACACTGGGAAAAAAAATAAAATTTTACATGAAATCATCAAAATTCAAACTCTCCGGAATCTCAAATCTCAACAAATCACTGCAGAATCTCTCTCTCTCATCTTCTCCTCCTCCATTGATAACCGCAGGAGAGCTAGAGAGAGAAACTGAATCCAAATTAACATTGTCAAAACTCGAGTTTTCCAACAAATCTGCCCTCACCAAATTGTCTTGAACCATTTGTTGACATTGAAACGCATCGTTTTTGATTGGATTTGGTGGAATTTGTTGATCAACAATGTTTTCAAAGTGATTAGGTTGGACCGCCGCCTGTGGCTGATTTTGTAGGAGCTGAGCGCCGCCGCCGTGGCTCGATGCGAGGCTCATGGCGAGCCTCAGCGCCTCCGGGTTTAGGAGCGTCTGGAGGCGGAGGAGGCTCGGCAGGTTGAGCTGCGGCGAGGTGAGGAGCGACGAGAGGTCGAGCATGTCGAGCCGTGGCGCGTGGGTCACTGGGTCGATCCCGGTCCGGAGCAGACGCTTCCGGACGTGGGTGTTCCAGTAGTTTTTTATCTCGTTGTCTGTTCTCCCGGGCAGACGCTCCGCAATAGCTGACCATCTAGAAATCATAAGAGAAAATCATTTTAGTGGTCTAAAATTTAAAATTGAGCTCATTATTATTTAAAACTCGTGTCTTCCACAAATGATAATTTTTTGCGTAAAAGAGGTGAGTGTAGAATTAGTCTCAACACAAAGTATTTATTAAAAATAAAAAGTGCATAATTTTAGTTAACTAAGACTGATGTTTAAGTAGCCTGTTACTTTTCAGCACGAGTATTAAGAAAATTGTGTTTTATATGTAAAATAATAGGGCTCGGTAAATCTAAGCAACTTTTTATGCCGTAAAAACTTTTAACTTTTTAGAAAATTGACGGTTGTAATAGGACGGAGAGAGTATTAAGTTTTTAAAATAATTTGAAAAATGATGACTAGAAATGAATCTTACTTGTTGCCAAGAACACTATGGAGTTGGATTATAGTTTCTTCTTCAAATGAGAATCTTCCTCTTTTGATATCTGGCCTCAAGTAATTAATCCAACGCAGCCGACAACTCTTCCCACATCTTTCAAGACCTATAACATATGCATATATATATATATATATATATATATATATATATATATATATATATATATATATATATATAGTTTATTTAATCCAATCACATACTAATTCATATACAAAGAAATTGATAATATCTAAATATGATACCAGCATTTTTGGGAAGATTTCTCCAATTTCCGGCGCCATGGGCGTGGATGTATCGACTGAGCTTCTCGTCTTCTTCGGGCGTCCACGGCCCCTTCTTGAGGCCATTTTTGTCGCAGCAAGGCGATCTTCCCATTCTTGATAAGTGAGAAGAAATATGATGAGTTTTGGACAGGTTTTGGGAGAAGGAGATGGTGTTTTGCAAGAAAAAGTGTGATATTGTTAAAAAAGTGATCACAAACATCTTCTATTTATAGAAAGTAAATGGAACAGTGTGGTAAATAGATTGAAGTCAATGTGATTGGCGCCGTCCATTCTCTCTCTCTTGTGTGTTGTATGTCTCAAGGTGATGAGGTTAGATTTCTTGCAAATTATACAACTCTTTCCATCTGATCAAATTAATGCTAGTAATTAAATGATGAAGTCCACGTTATGATTTATTCTTTGTTCTTTTTTCATATATGAAGGACTATTTATTCTTTTTTTTTTTCAATTCACATAATGAACATATGTATCTAATGATTGATAATACAACATAATACTATAAATTAATGGACCAATCAATGACTATGACTTTTTGCAACCAAATTCAAATCAACAAACTATTTTCTCTTTTACGCAAGTACAAAAATGCTCCTCTGATTTTAATTCCATCTTACGAAAATATAGTATGATTGAATATCTTGATGAATGATGATTCAAAGATGTAAAGATTATGTAAAAAATAGGTAGGGACAAGTGGCAGCCAAAGAAAGTGTATTTGACCTAATACATAAAATCTAGGGTGATTGGTGGGTATGGTTGTTACACCCCCTACCCAATTATAAGCAATTATGTCTTATTTTTCTTCAATTGTTTTTAAGCATAAAACACTCCTCTTTAACTTTTCTAGCATTAGATTTAAAAGAGTAGGGCACAATTTTGAAAATCTTGTAATCCCTTTTCAAGTAACCCAATATAAATTGAAAGTGTTGGCAATTGAAACTAAAAATATAACATATAACTGTTCCACATCGGTGTCAAGAGAAAACTGAAACTAGTATATAAGTCTCATGGGCCCCTCCTCCTATCACCAATTGGTTTTAGTATGGAACCCATGGATTTCTATCATGGTATCAGAGTGGGTCGCCGACTGTGGGTCAAATTTAACTGACCCAGCAGTATATCTGGGTTGAAACCGAAAAAATTACTGACCCAACAGTATATCTGGACTTAAAAATTTGGCCAAGTGGTCCAACCGATCGAAAAAAATTGGGCCGATTGTCCAATCGATTAGAAAAAAGTCCAACCCCTCCAAGGTTCACCTTGAAGGGTTTGAGGGAGGGTGTTGGCAATTGAAACTAAAAATATAACATATAACTGTCTCACATCGGTGTCAAGAGAAAACTGAAACTAGTATATAAGTCTCATGGGCCCCTTCTCCTATCACCAATTGGTTTTAGGATGAAACCCATGGATTTCTATCAGATAGCATAGTTAATGTAAGTGTGTAACGATCATCGTTAGCAATGGATAACAAACAAAAAATAAAAGTGAATCTGATCAATACGAAGGGTTGCGGTGGTCCGATTGGAGCTGTCACACTGTGGAGTCAGCGGTATACGCCCTGTTGATCCTGAATAAGAAGCCAAAGTTTTAATCACTTCTATACATCATCATTTAATTAATTTTTCTCCTATGATCTTATTTAATTTCTCTCATAAAAGTTAAAGTAAAGATTACAAACATTTATTAGCTATTCGGTGTAAAAGCTAGTATGAGATATTTCACAGACAAATTATGCATAAGAAAATGAAAATATTGATACGAAAATTTAATTTAGGTAGACCCTTTGAATGAGTGACGTCGTCGTGTTTACAAAGAAAATAGAATATATTATCCATGATTAATTATTATTTTGTTTTTTGTTATTTTCTATTTTGAGTTTGATGCTAACACGTGTTTACCTGCTACAAAATCCAAGTTTCCAAATTGGGGCAGTCTGTGTGGCCACGTACATCTTAAATCATGTTTCATGCCATCCTAATCTTTTTTTCATTATTTCCAAAAAAAAATTTAATTACTCAAAATATACAGTGTGTAGCCACACATATACACCCACGTAAGTGTGTTTATACATATATGATATGGGAAGGGAGAACACTCTTATTGTTGCTATTAAAATGTAGTTTTAATTATTATATCCAGAAAAACCTTCACACTCACATTCTCACAATGCTAAACTCCCATGATTTGGATGAATCAGACAAGTAAGCAATTGAAATCTGTTAGGTAACTGTTTTCATCAAACTCTTAGCTAACAACATACATTTTTTATCCTCAAAATTAGAAGCTTTCGGTCAAACAATTTTATAATATTACTCTCTCATCAATTACTTTCGGTAGCTCCAAAGTCAAAGACATTAATCTTAATACAATTCGTGATTTACTTCTATCTAAAGTAACTATTAATGTTTTCATATTACTATCAATTTAAAAATAATTATAAAATTTGTTAACCATTCATAGATAATTTTAATCTTTCACTAAGTCATAATCAAGTCAAATTCTAAACTTTCTGTACTCAGTTTTAAAATTTTATACGGAGTACTATATTGATAAAATGTGAAAAAAAAATTTAACTTTAAAAATCATGAAATTTGTCATTTCCTCAGTTTTTCAACTGATCTAATTTGAGTGAAATTGTACTGAATATGACATCTGAAAAAATCTAAAAGGACGAGACCGTCTATAAATTTTATTTCGCAATGACTATTTATTTAATAGGAGTAAAATATTAGTCATTTATTCCCCCCTTCGATTTTATTTCGCCACGATCGATTATTCATCAATTCGAAGAATAAAAAAAGTAATCTTATTATATTAGTGTGTGGATATATAAACCATTGAATAAACTACGTAGATTAGTGCATGCAAAATACGTGTATGGCTGCATGGAGACAGTATACGTAAAGTATGGTAATTAGATTTAAAAATTAGGGAGTCTTATCCCTATGCTTCTGTTGCTAAACAACCAAATCTGAGGATGTAAGTAAGATCAATTATTTAACGGATTAAGATATATTAGAGGCTTAAAGCTATAAATATCTGGAGTCAGGAGGTGGCAAAGTGTTGTGTAGTTGAAAACTTGAACTAAAAATTATAATAAGAAAAGGTGCAAACGGAATCATCTAATTTGATCATCAACATATAAAAATATTTATTTTAATCCTCTGAATCCGTTCTGAAATATAATCAACTGTGATAATTTGGAATATTGGAGTATGATATGCATATATAGTGTTGTACACCAAAACTGGGTAATATTATAGCCCAAGTTATTAACTAAAGTTAACATGATCAAATTATGCCAAAGCCCATTTGTAAATGCTCACATCATAGAGCAAGCCCACGTATTAATTTTGGTTATTAGTTGCATAATTTTTTATTTTTGTAATACTCTCTCCATCCCTAATAAGTGTCTTAAGTTTCCTTTTTCGGCCGTTCACAATAAAGTGTCTAATTTACTTTATTACTATTTTTGGTAATAAATCTCATATTTCACTTACTCAACACATTTAAATTTCGTCCGTCCACAATTAAGTGTCTAATTTACTTTTTATTTCTACCTACATTAATCGTATTTCTTAAAAGTTTTGCTAAGTCAACGTATGACATTTAATTATGCAACCAAAATATAATTCATTATTAGATAACACATAATTCATTTTAAGATCATTTTAGTTCAGTCTTTATACAATGAAGTAAATCATTGATTTATTTTATCCACTAAATTAAAAAATAAATTACTGAGATTTAGTCTCTAGTTCAATCTTTAAAAATTATTTCGACATTGAAATAGACTCAGTCACTCCTAGACTCGAAATTGAAATCTTTGGTGACATTAACCATTTTTAACTGCATAAATATATGCTATGTACAAATTTAAAAATGTAGCTCCCTCCCTCGTTTCAACCACCAGTTCGTCCTTCACTCGCCGCAACCACCTCGTGTCAACCACCGTACCTTAAACCTCAGATAAACCACCATCCAAGCCCCCTAACTCAAGTGGTTGAGGAGGGTGGCAAGGATACCGCGCCATCCTAGAGGTCACGTGTTCGACCCCTAGGAGGCCCAATTTGGGATTAATTTCCCTTGGGTGACAGTCAGTAAGCCGTGTACCAGTTCTGGGGTCGACAGGTTGACTCGTTGGTACCCAACCTTGGGGGTGACAGTTGACTATGCCGTGTACCAGTTCTGGGGTCGGAAAGTTGACTCGTTTGCTCCCAAGGGGACAACGAAGCGCAGCTCGGTGGTAAGACGCTTCACCTCCGACCGTTAGGCCGGGGGTCCGAGTCACTTCGGGGGTAGGTGGGGAACCACCGTCGATCCTCCTTAAAAAAAACCTCAGATAAACCACCGCCACCATCTCTATAAACCACCATCTCTTCCCACCCAAAAAAAACCCAAACACCAACAACAAACACCATGACGACAACAACAACAATCCTCGAAACATGCCACATTCCGCCGCCGCCGGCAGCAGCCAACGACCTCTCAATCCCCCTCTCTTTCTTCGACATCAAATGGCTCCACTACCACCCCGTCCGCCGCCTCCTCTTCACCCTTCCTCCAAATCCCAATTCCTCCACACAATCGTTCCACAACTCAAACAATCCATCTCCCTAACTCTCACACACTACTGGAAGGGGGGGAGATTCAGAGAGACGCTCTTTCGTACGTATGCACAGAAATTGATCAATGCAAGCGCTCGGTCAAGACACCATGCTTCTTAAGTCCACTGGAGCACAGGGTCCAGGAACTCAAGAGAACATACAGTGCTTTAGTCGTTGGACACTCTCAACTCCCCTTTCAAAAAATAATATAAATCCCTCAACCCGAATACTATGAATTAGTATAGGGAAGTGGGGTCGATCCCACAGAGATGGACTCGCAAAGTAGTGCTCAGAGGCTTTGGACAAACAAATGGCTGCTGCCACGTAAAAGGGTTGAGAATTTTAAACTAACTCTAGACCTAGGCAGGAAATGTAAATGCTAGACCTAGGACATGTTAACTTGTAAATTCAGACTTCGACAGCAAGAAACATAACCACTTCCTGGACAGTGTAAACAACTACCTAATCTAGCTAAACAGAATATAACTGAAAGTGGGGACCATCATTCAAAAAGTGGCAAGTACAGAAAGGACTGCAGACAACAAACTTTGACGCTAGCTCGTAGCACAATGCATCCTCTCAGCTGGATTAAACTTGCAGATGAACAAAACAGAACACAAAGCGAGATTCGAACAGAATATAGAAATTTGCTCGTCGGAAACTTGCCACAAAATGGAAACACATCAGATCTGCGTACACTAGACGGAATGAAAGAACAACACGTAAACTAGGCATAAAAATCAGATCGAAACTACTTCAGATTCACGCCAGAATACTTGATCCACTCCGGATCCAAGACATCCGAACTCAACAACAAACAAATTCAGCAGATCAAACACGGATTCCTCTACAATCCAACTCCAATCTCCCAGATCTGACCATTAACCTGCAATGACTCAAAAACAGCTGCGAAACGCATCCAACTCAGACAATTTAAAACACCAAAATCTCAACAACGAAACAATCAAACTAGAAATCAACACAATTGCCATAACAGAAAATCAAACTTGCATTAAAACCAGAGATTCTTCGGTAAAAACAGCGAACCGAGCTTCGAACAACGAAGCTCGGCAGAGTAAGTAAAATCCGGAAAGCGAAAGAGAAATTGTTTCTTCGCCCCAAATAAGAGCGGTGTTACACACTATCGAAAGCTAAGATGAAACCCCGGACGTGTGAACTGAAATCTCCGCAAATTAGTACCAAGTGTGTGTATGGAAAAATGAACTAAGCAACAGGCTGTGGTGAGGTCTCCACCGAGAAGATCCCTCCAGCTTGCATGCTTCTGCCTTTTATAGATGCGGACATAGCCCTCGAGTCTTCGTAGAAATCCCTATTCTACCCTTCAACTCTAGAGCTTCCTCCGTCGAGCAATTCTCTTCATAATCGTTCACTAAATCGCCATTTCCTCGACCCTGTGATTTTTTGGTCTTCTTTCCTGGATCTGGCGAATTCCTTCACACACCTGGCTTAAAACGTGCGTTAGCCCCAATAAAATCATGAATTAAGTCCCTAGACCCATGCATGAAATTAGCCTTATCAACTACCTCCCCCGTCGTCGGCAACCTCCTCTACCCGTCCAACACCGACAAAATCCCCAAACTCCGCTACGCCGTTGGGGATTCATTTTATAGTGAACTACAAAAATGGTCTCTGGATTATGGGTTTATCTCGTTTATAGTCCCTGTACTTTAAAATATCACCAGACATTCCTGCACTAAGGGTTCATCTCCAAATTGGTCCTTTGCCATTTTTTAATACGAAAAATACCCTTTTGAGGGTCTGGGCAATTTTGTCTTTTTACACTTTTAACAATTTAGATCTGATATTATTTTAATTATGTATTAAATCTGATATTATTTCAAAATTATCATTCTTCTTCCATTTTGTCATCCTTCACTTTATTTCTTTATTTCAATATTAGATTTAATTTTATAAAATTAAATTTTAAATTTAGATTTTATATCAATAAATTTTTATTAATTAAAATTATTAATTCATGGACACTATAAATATTGATTAAAACTATTATTTTTTGTTATTTAATATAATATTCAATTTAATCGAAAAGTATAGAAAAATAATATTAATCATGATGGAAAACTAAGAGCTATTTTACTTAGCCTTCGTTCGGTTGTTATAATTGCTTGTGATTATATATTATGAAGTTGACTAAAAATTTGATACTACTAAAAATTTTATATAGGAGTATTTTGTTTAAATTTTCTAGTTAATTTTGATTGTTTTCAAATAAATAAACGAAAATTATATTAGTCTTACATTAGATGCATATTTATTTAAGAATAATCGTGTTATACGATCTATTTATGATTAAAACTATTAAATATTGATTAAAACTACGTTGGCGTCGGCATACCTTATTGGTTAAATATTAGACACTTAAATATTGATTAAAACTATTAATTTTTGTTATTTAATGATTTTAATAATTAATAAAAATTTATTGATATTTAAAAATATAAATTTAAAATTTAATTTTATAAAATTAAATCTAATATTGAAATAAAGAAACAACGTGAAGGATGACAAATGGAAGAAGAATGATAATTTTGAAATAATATTAGATTTAATACATTACTGAAATAATATCATAATTAAAATATTAAAAGTGTAAGAAGACCAAATTGACCAAACCCTCAAAAGGGTATTTTTTGTATCAAAAAATGCCAAAAGGACCAATTTCGAGATAAACCCTTAGTCCAGGGATGTCTGACGATATTTTTAAAGTCCAGGGACTATGGGCGAGATAAACCCATAGTCCATGGACCATTTTTGTAATTCAGTCTTTTATAATTACACTAATTAATCTCCTTTCATCAATAATATCTTAATTATATTTGACCCATCCCAAAATATTGGCATTTTAAATAACATAAAAATTAGTGTATAATTAATAAGATAAAAGAGATTAGGAGAAGTGTAGTTAAATTAGTGCTAGTGAATAATATAAAAATGATTGTATAATTAGTAAAATAAAAGAGATTAGGAGAAGTGTAGTTAAATTAGTGTTAGTGGATAGTAAGATCCGAATTATAATTAGTGCTTAATGAGTTGTGATGATGTATGTAAATAAAATGATGTATATGGATAATTAGTTGAGACAACTTTCAATAAGGAATGCTCATATTTTTATAGGACAACCAAATATAGAAAGTGCACATATTTTTATGGGATAAATGAAATATAATTTTTAAAATGTAAAAGGAAAAAAGTGATAAATACGGTTAAAGATTCATTTTTTCATATTTAAATGGCTCGAGATTATATCTAAATCTATATATCTAGTGACTCTAGACGATACTTTATACTCTATTTGTTCCATAGAAATATGCTAAATTTCCTTTTCATTTGTTCCATACAAATAATCTATAACTGTTTATGATAATTTTTCTCTTTTGATTTTACTTTATTATATATAGATCCTACTATCTTTTATACTATTATTTTAAATATATTAAAATCTGTGCCATCTTCAATTATTATGTTTCTATACGACAGTATGACACAGGGAACTATCAAATCATCCTCCATGTGCACATTTTCTATGTATTTAATTCTATGCATTTGGTGTGTAGAGCATCCGCAATGCCGGACTTTCGCGCAGATGTCAGACCGGCGTGCGCGACGTCCGCGCGGGACGTCTGCCATTGTGCAACTGTTCAACGGATACGGACACCGCATGTCCACGCCTTTGTGCTGACATCCGTCGCGACGTCTGTCAGGACTCCGCCATTGCGTTGACTCTCACGGACGTCGGCGCGGAATTCTCGATTTTTGCATTAAATTTTTTTAAAAAAATCTATAAATATGTCTCGTTGCACCTTATTTCAATCGCACCACTTGTTTTAACAATTTATCTCTCTCTAACACACTTTTCTTTCGAAGAACAATGGAGCACCACGATAGCGATTCCCCCGCTTCAAGCGACTCACCATCGCCTTTTTTCCCGTCGGCGTAACGGCGCCGATGACTGCCACGATGCCCCAACCTCAAATGCCGGCGGGGATGATGCCCGGGTACTACAACATGTACCCGCAGTGGTATGGGATGATGAGCCAAATGTCCCAGATGCCCGGGGGGAGTTCCAGAATGCCCCAAATGCCGGGTATGATGCCTGGAATGCCGGGGATGATGTCCCAGATGCCCGGTATGATGATGCTGGGGATGATGCAGGAGTCGCCGGCGGGTGCGGGGGGAGTAGGCAGGGGGTCCCCTAATCACCGGTGGACAATGTCTACCGGCCCTACATGGATTTACTGTCGCCGGACAACCCAGCGAGTACTCCTGTCGAGACCTAGTTCACTGGCCTCGACACGTTCTAGCTGGAGGAGTTAGGGTTGTCTCCGATCCGGGATTTTCCCACGGACGCGCCGACGCCCACGGGGAGAAGGGAGAGGGGGAAGGGAAAGGGAAGGGGAAAGGGGACGGGACACTACATCGTCTGCGGCGGTGTACGATGGTGGGTCGGGGGCCGCTGAGGTGGGGGAGGGGTCCAGCGGGAACAAGAGGACCATCTGGAGCACGGAGGAGTGCATTGCGCTGGCGAAGGCGTGGATCAGTGTAGTGGAGGATCCATACGTCGGGGCGAACCAACACATCGACATGATGTGGTGGCGCATTAGCCAAAGCTACCTCCAATTCAAACTGGTAGGGGGAAGCTTCACAACGGCGAACAATGCCAGAAACAGTGGGAGCGGCTGAGGAGGCAGCTCAGCCGCTTTGCCGGCCTTTACACGAACTGTCTCCGCATGGCGTCCAGTGTCATGTCCGCCGAGGACGTGAAGCTTGCCGCGCACCAGCAGTACATCGATCCTTCAAAGGGGTTCGAGGAATTCAAGTATTGGGATATCTATCTCGTGGTGCAGGATTCGGCCAAGTTCACTGCGGGCGTTGAATCTGTCTGGCCGAAGCGAACGAGGATTAGCGCCTCCGGGGAGTATAGTAGCAGTGCTGGTTCCTACGAGCTCCCCCCGCCGAGGCAGAGTTCCCCACACCCACATCGTCGAACCGCCGCCGTCGCCCGGTTGGGCAAAAGGCCGCGGCGGGGACTCCGGGGGGAAGCGGCAGTACCCACCCAAAACGATCCCGAGAACCACTCATTCGCCCGCATCGCGGCACATGAAACCTTGTTACGTGGGATGGTTGAATGGCGCCAAGCGACCAACCCCCATTACAAACGGAAGCTTAAACCCCTCCTCAACAGTATGCGACGCGATTTAAGGTTCGACGAGATGTCGGATAGCGACGGTGAGGGGGGTGACGGCGGCGGCGACGACGAGGCTACCGGCGGCGGGGAATCCGAGGAGTGAGAAGACGGTTTTTTTTATATTTATGTATTTTTTTAATTAAGTATGTTTTTTTAAATAAAGTGTTCTCATTTTCTCCATATTTGTGTCGAAATTTTACTTCCGTAAATTGCTTAATTCCGTAAATGTTTAAATTGGTGAATTTGTGAATTTTTTTAATATGAAAAGTCCGTCGGGATGTCCGTCATTGTGCAGTGGGATGTCAGTATGACGTGGCATCCGCAGTGGGAAGTCTGTATGACGTGGCATGAGGTGTTTTTGGGATGTCCACGCGGATGCCCTACGTGTGAAACGTACATATCTCATCAGCCCTCGAAATAAATGACAGCTCGCACTGTTGAGTGTTGTAATCTGCCAGATCTGGTTTTTGAAACGGCTTTGAGAAATGTATCAAGAAATGTAATTAAGTTTACGGAACTACCCCTCACATTTTTACTTCCCCCAAATTTTGAGCTCCCCTCCTTCCCCATTTTCCAAATTGGACGATGTCATTTACGTCATCCCACAACAAAAATATAAAGTAATGGAGTATATGCACAAACATGCAAACTCGTTGAACGAAAGAATTTCAGCATGAAATCTGTGGGCTCCACACCCTCAAATCACATTGGGTTTTATACTTGGTTTCCCAGTCTCTTAAAAGTATAAACAATTTTTTTATTTATTCATTCCTAAAATGTATAAATTTTTAATTTTAAAATAGTTAAATAACACATTATCTCTATTCATCACTTTTTTACTTTTTTTACTATATGTGAAAATGACTTAAATATAAAATTTTTTATCAAAATATAAAAAAAATAACATAAATACAAAAGAACGAAGAGAATACCTTTAATTACATAATAATGAATTAATGATTATATAAATCCAAAAACCACTAATGTCCCAAATAAATATTGAATCTCATACTCCAACTATAGAATCTACTGTACTGTAAATTAGAATACATTATAGTAGTAATGATTACAAAATCCAAAAATCAATATTGTCCAAAATATATATTGCATCTCATACTCCAACTATAGGATCTACTTCACCAAAAATTTACAAATGTGAACACGAAATATAGTTGAAAGCTCTTCCCATTTTTGCAATTTTGCCCATCCGAATCCGAAACCAACTTACTACCCCATATAATCTATTCTTATATCTATTTTACTATTTATATATATGTAAAATCTATATAGACATAGATTACACCCTCAAAATCAATACCAAGCCCAATAATTGAACAAAACTTTTTAACCATGTCCACCACCGTGCTCGAAACCACCGCCATCCCTCCTCCGCTGGGCTCCGCCGCCGAGCTAACCCTCCCTCTCTGCTTCTTCGACATCATCTGGCTGCCTTTCCACCCCATCCGCCGCCTCATCTTCTACAACCACCCCTGCACCGAGGCCGAATTCTCCTCCACCATCGTTCCAAACCTCAAACACTCCCTCTCCCTCACCCTCCAACACTTTCCCCCCGTCGCCGGAAACCTCCTCTACCCTCTCGACACCGAAAAATCCCGCCCGTTCCTCCGCTACCTCTCCGGCGACACCGCCCCCCTCACCATCGCCGTCTCCATCCGCGACTTCGACGAAGTCACCGGGAGCCACGCCCGAGACGCCGATCAGTTCTACGACTTCACCCCGCCGATGCCGCCGCTGGCCGAGGAGGAAAATTACAAAATTTCCCCTCTCATCGCGCTCCAGGCCACGCTCTTCCCCGGCCGCGGCATCTGCATCGGGGTGAGCAATCACCACTGCCTCGGCGATGCGAGGTCCGTGTTCCGATTCGTCTCAGCCTGGGCCGAGACGAATCAGCGCGGCGGAGACGAGCAACTTAAAAACTGCTCATCGCCGCCGCTATTTGATAGATCTGTTTTTGGAGATATCAAGGGCATAAGCGACAATTTATGGAGCACCATGAGGAAAATTCCGCTGGCTCTGCCAAGTTCGCCTGTGCCTACTAACAGAGTCAGGGCCGCGTTCACACTGCATCGATCCGATATTAAAAAACTCAAGGATATTGTCATGTCGAAGAGGCCCGGCCTAGTCTACATCTCTACTTTCGCCGTCACGGCGGCGTACACGTGGAGCGCTGTGGTGAAATCCGCGGCTGCGGCCGGGGAGGCCGCGGACGAAGATGGGACCGAGGTGCTCTTTATGCCGGCGGACGGGAGGGGGCGGAGGAATGCGCTGGTCGACCCTCCGGTGCCGGTGAATTACTTCGGGAATTGCTTGGGCGGCGGGGTGGCGACGGTGGAGCATAAGAAGCTGGCGGCGGAGGAAGGATTTGTCGCGGCGGCAGAGGCGATTGCGGATTTGATCAAGAACAGAGTGAATAATGAAGAGGTTTTTTTGGGTGATTTGGATAGTTGGTTGGCGGAGATGTCGAAATTGGCGAGGTTGAATACGTTTGGAGTTTCCGGTTCACCGAAATTCGATTTGTCGAATGCGGATTTTGGATGGGGAAAGGCGAGGAAGTTGGAGGTTTTATCGATGGACGAAGAGAAGTATACGATGTCGTTGTGTAATTCACCGGATTCCGAAAGCGGTTTGGTGGTCGGAACTTCACTACCGAGGAAGAGAATGGAGGCTTTTGCAACAATATTTGAAGATGGCCTTAAATTTTAAGTAATAGTTGGTGCAATGGTGTTAAAGTATATGATTAAAAGTTTTAATTTTTAATAATTATTTTATTTTGTGTATTCTCTTTTTTTTCCTATTTTAACCTTTAACATATCTATTTCTTAAATCTTATCTCTAAAACAAATGTCTAAACTATCTTATTTTTTTTTTATTTTAACCTTTAACACATTTATTTCTTAAATCTTATCTCTAAAAGAAATGTCCAAACTATTTTAAGACTGGAAAATATATCTTAACTTTCTCAATTTAAAACACTATTGAGCTCCATCACCACTTCCAACTACATTAGGTTTGGAATGCGATTTCAATCTCGACTCATCCTCCAATGAGACCATCTCATACAAAGTTCGCTCAATCATGAAATTTTTATGTGGCTATTAGGTTTAATTATGTGACTAATTTGCATAAGGATGAAATAATCTCACATGCAAACTTTCGTCAAGTAAAATAACAACAATTGTTGAGTATGGTCAAATCTTTGAATAAAATAGTGTATTATTCTTAATCTTCTAGAAAGATGGAGGTGGCCAATATAATTCAAGTTAGACCAATTGACGAAGACCCCATGTGAGTTACACACTTACACTTAAATAACTGCAGGCCTTTAATGTCCACATATTGATATGTTGGATTTTAATTTGTAGATCGAATCAAGTTTAATCTAAAGGGGACAAAATCCCAATTTTTTATTAAGACAACTTTCGTTAATTTCTAGTTTTTGCTCTGCTATGACAAGTCAAGTGGACTAATCCACTATACGGATTATATATGTCGGTATAAACAATAAGTTTGTCTGTTTGTTTTGTAGTTAAATATGCAAAATTCAAAATTCATATTATCAGGAATTAGCAAAATTCGATATTGGAGATAATGATTGAATTCAAGCATAATAGAAAAACATGTAATAACGTTTCCCATAAAATTCGTTCCTATTAACATACTTCACTTTAAAAATAATCGTCGGGTCCAAGTGGAGTCGGGGTCAACCAACCATGTTGCCGTCCCATGAGGGTGAGAAAACCCTATTACATATGGCTTTTGGAGCCCGCTCACGCGGACCCCACAGCGCAACGACACCTTCCTAATCTTTAAGATTAGGGTATACTTTCGTTTTCGTCTGTCATCTATTTCCAGTGGTTGTCACACTACCTCTACAATCCGACGTCGATGATACCTTTGTTAGACCCTTTAAGTTTCGTTGTCTGCACTGCATTCGACATTGATCAAAACACCCGATATTTTAAATCAAAATAAAGTAATACTGCCTGTAGACCCACGTACCACTAATTTTTTCTAACTCACTTCCTCCACACTTATTTTTCTCATAAAAATTTAAAATTTTCCCGTTTAATATAAACCATTATTAATATATTACCTATCTTTCTCATTCTTCATTAAGTACTTTAAATTAAAATTTTCCCATTAATATATTCAATTACTATTCATCCTCTTCTAAAATCCTATCACATCACATCCATGGAACATCTTTTCTTGAACCGGGTGAATAATAGTCTAATACATATACATAATTTATCCTAGAATCGCGACAAGAGTTCAAATTCAAATTGAAGTATTGACATTCAAATAGCTACTACCACAAAGAAATCTATAAATATACTCACAAAAATCAGCCAATTAAGACCAAAATCCAATAAATTCCACAACTTTTTCCACTCCAACCTCAAAATTCCACAACCACCATGTCCACCACCGTGCTCGAAATCACCGCCATCTCCCCTCCCCCCGCCTCCACCCCCGACCTCACCCTCCCCCTCTGCTTCTTCGACATCATCTGGCTCCATTTCCACCCCATCCGCCGCCTCATCTTCTACAACCACCCCTGCACCGAGGCCGAATTCTCCTCCACCATCGTCCCAAACCTCAAACACTCCCTCTCTCTCACCCTCCAACACTTCCCCCCCGTCGCCGGCAACCTCCTCTACCCTCTCGACACCGACAAATCCCGCCCCTTCCTCCGCTACCTCTCCGGCGACACCGCCCCCCTCACCATCGCCGTCTCCCGCCGCGACTTCGACGAAGTCTCCAGCAGCCACGCCCGAGACTCCGACCAATTCTACGAATTCCTCCCCCCGATGCCCCCGACGATCGAGGAGGAAAATTACAAAATTGCCCCTCTCATCGCGCTCCAGGCCACCCTCTTCCCCGGCCGCGGGATCTGCATCGGGGTGAGCAATCACCACTGCCTCGGCGACGCCAGGTCCATCGTCGGATTCATGTGGGCCTGGGCCGAGGTCAATAAAAATAACGGAGACGAGCAGCTGAGAAACCGCTCGCCTCCACTGATTTATGACAGGTCGTCGGCTTTTGGAGACACCCAAAAGGCCGATGAAAAGTATTGGAGCGCGACGAGAAACATCCCGCTGACATCATCAAGTTTTCCGGTGCCTAGTGGCAGGGTCAGGGCTGCGTTCACACTGCACCAGTCAGATATTAAAAAACTCAAAAATAAGGTATTGTCTAAAAATCCGGACCTAGTTTTCATCTCGTCTTTCGCGGTCACGGCTGCGTACACGTGGAGCTCTGTGGTGAAGTCTGCGGACGCTGCCGGGGAGGATGTGGACGAGAATAAAGACGAGGTGTTCTTTTTCCCTGCGGACGCGAGGGGCCGGCCGAACGCTATGGTTGACCCGCCCGTGCCGGTTAATTACTTCGGAAACTGTTTAGGCGGCGGGATGATCATGATGGAGCATAAGAAGGTGGTGGCAGAGGAAGGATTCGTGGCGGCGGCGGAAGCGATTGCTGATCAAATCAAGAATCAGGTGAATAAGAAGGAGAATTTTTTGAAAGGAGCGGATAATTGGTTGTCGGAAATGCCAAAATTTGGGGAGTTGAGTACTTTTGGCGTTTCAGGTTCGCCGAAATTCGATTTGTTGAATTCGGATTTCGGGTGGGGGACGGGGTCGAGGTTGGAGGTTTTGTCGATGGATAAGGAGAAGTATTCGATGTCGTTGTGTAATTCGTCGGATTCCCCGGGCGGTTTGGTGGTCGGATTGTCGCTTCCTAAGGAGAGGATGGATGCTTTCGCGACTATCTTTGAAGATGGTCTTAAATATTGAATGCTTGATTTAATTATGTGAATTTTTTTTGTAAAGTTTTGTTTCTTCAAGATATAAAAATTTAAGTGATTTGATCTGATCTGTGAGCGAATTTGGAAGAAACAAAATTATACTTGAAATGAATTATGAAACCATATTTATTCTGTGATATGAATTGTCAGCTGTCGCAACCTTTTTTTTTTGTTAGGTCCTATGAATAAACAAATGAAAAAATCATAGGGCATTATCTCTAGACAATTCAATATAAAATTAATTTATAAAGTGACAAAAACAGTGACATTGACTTTTTTAATGCCGTCCTAATAGTTACTTGCAAAATTGAATGGTTCATTTCAATTCCATATTGGTGGGACATATTATTGTAGTATATCTGATGTCTAAACGACAAAGGTAAGTTAGTACATATACCATGTTTGATAGATATGTCTACTTAATATCTACGTAATTAAGATGGATTTTAATATAAGGATATGATATCTTATTCTTTTGGATTATTAAATAATTTATTTTTTTGAATTAATTTGTTTCGAATCTAAGTAGGCTGCGATGAACTTTGATGACCTAACACGAACCTTATTTATTTAACAAACATTCGAATAATCCATATAACTCATATATCTTAGTCTTATCTAGACTACCAAACAAGTACGAAAAGTATTGCTAATAGAAAAATACAAAGTGATTTTGATTGTGTGTAACGGAGTTAGTATCGTTATCATTTTAATACAAATGGAATTGGGTTGCTTCAGATTCTGATCAGCAGGCAAGTTCATGTGGGTTAAGGATTTCACTTAATAGGTCATGTTCGGATCTAGTTGGTTGAGTCGTTTACGGCCAGACCCGATAATAACCCAATTAGCATAATTTGATAGCTTGTAATTAGCTATCTTATTCACATCTATAAAAATAACTAAACTTTATTTTTAAATTTTTTTTTCATTATCAGTGTTCGTGATATTTTACACATGCACATATTTTACAAATCAAAACATCTTTGAATAGAAGATTGAACACAATTTGTTCCGATTCTAAATCCTAAACACACCATGCCGATTGTACGGGAAACCGTTAGAATCCATCCTCCACACGACACACTGGCCAAGATGACACTACCGCTGACCAGTGGCGAAGCCAGAAGTTTTACGATTGGGGCCCAAATTACTGCTAATAGTTATAAGATATTTTCAATGTTAATGACGTTGTCTCCAACGACCGAGGAAGCCGGATTCAAATAATCCCCCTTTTAGCACCGGCAGATTCTCCGCCAATCTTCGATAGATCGGTCGTCAAGGACCCCACCGGGATCGACTCGATATTTTGGAACGCAGTGAAACAGATTCCGATCAATCCTTCGTCGTCTCCGGTACCGACATAGAGTGAGATCCACATTCAATCTCTCTCATTCACACATGAAAACACTCAAAAACTCGGCTTTTGCTGCTATATTTGCAGCTGGTTTGAAGTTGTAAAATCACGTCGTTTCATATGCTTTTTCGCTATGAATTTCAAACGACTATGTAAATTATTTTATTTAAATTCAACTAAGTAAGGATATTATCTCAAAAATAATTCAATAACTAATTTCGTATCCCAATCGATAGGTCATCGGGCATTAAACAGATAAAATGACGGATAGGAATAGATCGATAAGATTAATTAAGATGGACATATTTCACGATCGTATCTTTTGCCTATTATTTGTATCTCATTAATGCTTACCATTTTTTTCACTCAGTAGTATATTTTTTTATTATTACTTCACTAACGTTATTTTTTTGTATTCTTTATCCATTCCCAATACATCAATAATTTTTATTCATATTCTCAATTCATCTCATTATGGAAGAGAAATTTATATTTACCGACATTGGCAGACACAAATGCACTCTATGGACTACGAGGGACTTAAGCCCCTATTAATAAAAAACAATTTTTTTTACTATTATAATATCATTAAATTCTAGATAATTTAAGTGAATTGTTGAAATTATTATGTCAAAATTTCAAACGCAACTATATCTCTATACTTATAAGAATAGCATCATAACTTTTACATAATACTTCTTCCTTCCATAAATAAGAGTCTCATTATTTTCGACACAGATTTTAAAATATACTAATAAATGTGAGTGGAAAAAGGCTAGTGTTATAATGGTCCAACTTATATATAGTTTTAAATGAAATGTGAATTGAATGAGTTAGTGGGACGTGAGACCCTAATAGCATTTATGTAAAAATGAACGGATATTCATATTTTCGGACGGACCAAATAGAAAGAGAGTAGTGATAAATTAACAAAAATTGTATATACAAAATTAGATGTTTTAGGTATTTTACATTTATAATAATTACTTAATTTAACGTATTACATAATTAGCCTTCAATGCTCATTTAGGAAAATTAAGTTTTCCGTAATCTGTATTTACACATTTATGAAGGATTTAGTAATCAATTCCATAGAAACATACATTAGTTGCATAATTTTTTCTACTAATAAAAAAGACTGCATCATGTATACGTAAATTTTAATGTTAATCATCCAAATAAAAATTATTAGTATTAAATAATAATTCTTAAAATTTTAAGTTACAAACGGCTATATGTCTATATACATAATTTCTAAATGTCATAATCCAACAATTTAATCATAGTCATTCACATCCAATTATTTTATTATTAAGTCATTTTTTAATTTCTAAATATGAATTAAATACATGCATATATACTTATTTCTTTGTGCTAAACGAAATAATCATAGTCTTCACATCCAACTATTTTATTATTATAATTTTTAAAATTTGAAGTTATAAAAATGACTACATAATTATATACATAATTTCTTAGTGTTATTATCCAACGAAATACTACTAATATATTCGCATCTAGTTATTACTATTAATAAACGATTCTTAAAATTTTAAGTTATAAAAACAACTACATGAATATATACTTAATTTCTTCGTGTTATATCTAAAACTTTATTCATAGTCATTCACATCCAATTATTTATTATTGGTAATTTTATAAAAATGAGTACATGCATATATACTTAATTTCTTTATGTTACCATCAAACAAAATAACCATAGTCATTCACATCAAATTATTTTATTATTAAATAATTTTATAATTCTATGTTATAAAAATGAATGCATGCATATACACTTAATTTTTTAGTGTTATCATCCCACGAAATAATAATATATTTCGCATCCATTTATTTTATTATTAATCAATTTGTAAATTAAAAAAATGGTTGTTAGTGCTACCATCAAACAAAATAATCATAGTCGTTCACGTCCATTTATTTTATTAAATAATTTTTACAATTTCAAGTTACTAACAAATAACTACTCCTACATGATTATATACTTAATTTCTTAGTGTTATCATCCAACAAAATAATAATAATAATATTTCATATCCAATTACTTCATTGTTAAAACACTTAAAATTCTAAGTTATAAAAACTACTACATGCATATAGACTTAATTTCTTAGTGTTATTATCCAACAATTTAATCATAGTCATTCAAATTTGGATTATTTTACTACTAAATAACTTCTAAAATTTCAAGTTATAAAAATTACTACATGCATATAAATATTTAATTTCTTAGTCTTAGCATCAAAAGAATTAATATAGTCATTCACATCCCATTATTTATTGTTAAATAAATTTTAAAATTCCAGATTATAAAACGACTATATGCATATATACTTACTTTCTTAGTGTTATCATCAAACAAACTAATCATAGTCATTCACATCAATTTTTTCATCATTAAATAATTTTTAAAATTCTAAATTATAAAAAGGACTAAATGTGGATATATACTTACTTTCTTAATGTTATCATCAAACAAAATAATCACAGTCATTCACATCAATCGAAATAATCATAGTTATTCATATACAGTTTCTTATTATTAAATGGGTGTTAAAATTTTAAATAATCATAATCATTCACATTTAACTCATACAAAATGTATCACATTTGTTTCATATTAGTAAAAAAAGTTTGAAGTTGATATAAATCATACAAAAAGTTTTATTCGTGTTTCAATTTAGTACATTCTGTTGTTATATGTGTTTAAACGGCGTTAACTCTTTGTCTATGTGAAGTACAAAATGTTTCATCATTGTTTCATGTTGGTACAAAAAGTTTTTTGATTGTTTCATATTGGTACAAAATTTTTTATCATTGTTTCATGGTTTGTACGTCATATAAGTAAAAAGTTAACACCGTTTAAACACATATAACGGAATGTACTCAATTGAAACACGAAAGAAACTTTTGTACGATTTATGCCAACTTTAAACTTTTTGTACTAATATGAAACAAATGTGATACATTTTGTATGAGTTTTGTATTTACCCCATTTTATTACTGTAAAATTCTAAATCGTCAGTTAAATCATTTTTAAAATTTTAAATAATCATAGCTATTCAATATTCGCATCAAATAATATATTTTTTTGTAAACATAAATTTATATAAGAAATTAATTTAAAATTATAAAAGAATTATATTTCCAATCTATTTTTGAATTGTTTAAGTGCAATTTAAAAAATCAGAAATAATTGCACCCTAAGATATAATTACAAGTAGATGGAATAAAATGACTAGACAAAAACTATTGGATGCAGCACTATTAAAATCGGCAACCAAAATTTATTAGTATACTTCAATTTATGAAAAATCTCTAAATAAATGGCACCATTTTGTTGCATTGGTTATTCATATTTTTCCTATTTCCATATATAATCATGTACTAATTTGGTAGGGATTTAACTTAGCAAATATAACAAAAAGAGTAATCAAGTAAAGGGATAAGTAATTTATAAGAAAACCGGTTTAAAATTTAAGGGCATATTATATGTCCAATTTTTGTTAATTTATCTTTATTCATAGAAGAATAAGACTCCTATTAATGAACGAAGAGAGTATCTTTCAATTATGTATTACAATTAAATCCAAAAATCACTTATGTCCATAATAAATATTGCATCTCATACTTCAACTCGAATCTATACTGCACCAAAAATTTACAAATGTGAACCCAAAACGTAACTGAAATCTATCAATGTGAACGCAAAATGTAAACTGAAATCTATCTCTCTTATAGTAATTGTGTTAAACTAAACACATTGCATACCAATCTACATAGCAATGTGTTTGGACTAATGCAATTTTTACTTAATGGCATCCAGGTGTTTGATTGCTTAGATAAATGGACAAAATAATATCCTAGATTTAATGGTGTTTGATTGCTTAGATAAAATAATATCATGATATAATTTAGGATTAAGTTGTAAGATTATTTTAGTCATAGGAGGTTAGTTATGACTAGTTATCCCATGATTATTCATCTAGGATTGAGTTGTGGATTTAAATATCATGAACAAAACATATTCCCGAAATACCATCCTGCAAACTTAATACTCCTATCACCTAAGAGAACCAATGTCAGGAAGCTAAATATCTGAGTCAAATTTAAATTTAACATCTGAAATTTGAGCTATAAATACCCTTCTAGTATTATTGAGCAAGAACCACCACCATTACCATGACTACCATACTCCAAACACTTCAAATTTCTCCGGCTGACGGCGCCGCCGCCGAGCTCACACTCCCCCTCACCTTCTTCGACATGTGGTGGGTCCATTTCCACCCCATCCGCCGCGTCCTCTTCTACGACCACCCTTGCTCCACCGCCGAATTCCTCACCACCATCGTCCCGAACCTCGAAAAATCCCTCTCCCTCACCCTCAAACACTTCCCCCCCGCCGCCGGCAACCTCCTCTACCCCACCGACACCGCCAAAAACAAACCCCTCCTCCGCTACACCGCCGGCGACTCCCTCCGCCTCACCGTCGCCGAGTCCGGCCGCGACTTCGACTACCTCACCGCGAACCACCCGCGCGACGCCGACCCTTTCTGGGACTTCGTCCCGGACCTCGCGCCACCGGTCGACGCCGGCGCGTACTTACACGCGCCGCTCATGGCGGTCCAGGCGACGCACTTCCCCGGCCGCGGCGTCGCCCTCGGGATCGCCAACCTCCACCTCCTCGGCGACGGAAGCGCCGTCAACGCGAGCCTGATTCTCGGCTGGGCCTCGATCAGCAAGTCTGCTGGAGACGAAGACTTTCTTCGCGCCCAGCAGAAACTCGAGTCCGCGCCGATCTTCGACCGGCGCGTGATTAAAGACGCAGCCGGGATCGACGGCATCTTCTGGGACGAAATGAGAAAGACGCCCTTTTCGCCGGCGCCTTTCCCATTGCCCACTAACCAGGTCAGGGCGACTTTCGGTCTGACCCGGTCCGATTTGGAAAAATTAAAAAACCGGGTTCTTGTAAAGAAACCCGGTTTAAACCGGGTTTCGTCCTTCGTCGCTGCAGCCTGCTACGTGTGGAGCTGTGTGGCGAGGTCGGAGCCCGACGGGGACGATGCGTACGAGCTGTTTGTCGCCCCCGTCGACGTCAGGGGGCGGAGGAACGCCCTCATCGACCCCCCGGTGCCGGGGAACTACTTTGGGAACTGCATTGCGTTCGCGGTGGTGGAGATCCGGCACGGGGAGCTGGTGGGGGAGGGGGGATTCGAGGCGGCGGCGGAGGCCGCGACGGAGAAGATTAGGAATGGGGTGAATGATGCAGCGGCGCTTCTTAAAGGGGCGGAGGATTGGATGAATGAGATGAAGAAATGTCAGGAGAAGAAAATGAAGGTGTTTGGGGTGTCTGGATCGCCGAAATTTGATCTGGGAATAGCGGATTTCGGGTGGGGAAAAGCGAAGAAGGTGGAATATGTGACGCTTGATGGAGAGAATTATTCCATGTCTTTGGCTAATGCCAGAGACGGCGGCGGAGGGTTGGAGTTTGGGCTATCTTTGCCGGAGAAAAGGATGGAAGCTTTTACTGCTATATTTGCCGATGGTCTCAACAAATAAAAGAGTGTGCGCTTTTATTTATTGCTACATTTTAAAAGAATTTATTGCTACATTTTTAGTTTGGGTCTCCCAAAAATAAAGTGGTATTGATGTAAATCACCTAGTAATAAAATAAAAGAAGTGTAGTTTTTTTAATAATTGTTTTACAATTGTCATTATCGCCCTTTAGGGTTAATAAATATGGACGATCGTGATTAAAAGAACTCAGTAAACAGACGAAGAAAACTAAGGTTTCAATAAAGAGTTTGAACAATAATTAATATTTAAAAAAAACGACCAAGGGTTTGACATTATCCAAAAGATATCAAGTTTTTAAATTTCCAAATAATTAAGTTCAAAGCTAAATAAATGATGAGTAAAACAATGTCTCAGCGGAAGCGTTCAAGAGAAAGAGTGGCGTCATGTGTGGAGATACAACGACACTCGTAGTTCAAAGATAACCAAATAATACTTTTATTTTAATTGCTCAACACCACCAAATGCTCGTCGCCGCTCAACTTGCACATAAGGAAAATACATGCAGGGCTGAGTACTATAAAAATACTCAGTGAACTTATGTCGAAAACAAGTTATCAAAATGATATTTATCGTGTCATTCATAAGTAACCATCGGGGTTTAGCTTTAGATAGGCCCGAGGCACTCAAAATCACTCCCATTGTAAAAAGTCGACTGATCAGTCATTTTCCCATAGACGTTAACCATATCTGCACATACATGACATGGAATGTGGCCACAAACAAGTTACTAGATCGGCCAACCCATACGCTAGCACACAGTCTACCATAGGTGTACACTAATCCAAGTAGGGTTTGCGACCCTACGAGGACCCGAATCCGATTTAAATAATAATGGCAAAAGCCACATCAGATAGACACGTTAAAATCAAAACACGGCATGATAAACATAGTTTCATTCCCATTGATAAATTATTTAGGACATCGTCCTTATTTAAAAGAAAGTCCACCTCGAGTGCTTAATCCACAAATATATTCTTTCCCTTGATATCACGTCTTGCTTGCAAGGAATCGCCTTTAACATTTAAATAACACATAGATCAACACAAGAAATCAAACAACAATTAAGATGCATGCATCCTAAGGCTTCAATTATTTTTTATTGGTAAGGTTACAATTTCTCCCCATCCTTATTAAATAAAAGGGCAAACTGCCTTAAAAGTCACAAACTTTTTCCATTTTCCGGTTTTTCCCACGAACTAAAAAATTGGCGTAGAGTGTCATGAACTTTATCGGGTTGTTGGAATTTCCCATTTGACCCGACCCTAGAGTTTTCCGGTCGAAATCTTGAACACGTAGCAAGCCTGAAATCTGACGTGGAAAACGTCGGAAATTCATTAGCCCTAAAAGTCACAACCTTTTCCTATTTTCCGGTTTTTCCCACGAACTTTTCCCATTCTCCCTTCGCGATTTCTTTTCACGGGAATTATGTCGTAATCCAATTTCAATTTTTTCAATTTCAAACAATCGTTTTTTTGTCAATTTTGATTGAATGTGCGATTATTTTATTTGTTCAAAATTAGTCAATTTTCTGATTTGAATGTATGGTTTCAATCTCAAATTTGTTTTTTTAGAATGAAAGCAAAACAAGCTTGTGATCTGGTTGCTCCTCTCGAGTTGCCTCACTCGTTGCATGCATTTCATCGGGTTTGCTCGACAGATGATCTTAATGTGGTAAGAAATTAGTGTAAGGTGTGTTTTTACCATATTAACTGTGGCTACGTTGTACTCATGCCTCGCTCGTCGCGGTTTCGGGAAGGTTCTGATACGTTTCGCGGAGGGTTGTGGAACTATTTCAGCATGGGTAAGCGAACGAATCTTCTTATAAAATCTTCACAACATATATACAGTTCGGGTTTAGCTTTAATGTAGACTCTCTCGTCTCGTTGTTTCTGCTCTTCAGGCATGGATGATCAGGTATCTTACGCGTTCCACACCGAACGCCCGTTTTCGTGCTCATATGGCGAAACGCCCGTTTTTACATATGCACGCTCGTTGCTATATTTTCTTCGTCAATGTCTTACGCTGTAAGCCTGAATGTATTTCCATTGCAGCATTTCTCAACTTTGTAATGTTAAGATCATGAAAAAGCACACTACTGGTTGTTGGCAAGAACTTGAAACCCTAACAGGTACTGCACTTTTCTGGGGGACTAAATCCCTAAATACGTCCTCAACTTCTCCTTCTCGAGATGCAAAATCTACTGAAGTGATGGCGGATTGAGAACGAGCCCATTCTTCGACCTTCTGTGCATCGACCCTGTAACCAGCGGCGGACCCAGGTGGGGTCGCGTGGGGTCGGCCGACCCCACCGGCGGTCCACCGGGCGCTACCGGAAAACATCATCTTTCACATTTGATCTGGTGCAGCTCCGCCTCTGACCCCACGGAAGCTTCAATTTCACCCGAAACCTTCGGCCTTTTTCAAAAAGTAAGAGGATAGAGGAACGATACTAATAAAATAGAGGAGAGATATAAGGGAGGAGTTGCAGAGAAGGCATAATCTGACGGTGCTTTAGTAATTAGGTTAAATGAGTGAAATTCTTTGGGCCAAATGTTAGTGGGCAGTTAATTAAATAGGTTGCCTATTTTTTGGATAACTAAGCATAATTATTTTTATAATTTTCGTTCATCAACTAAAATTTCATTATATTTATATTTTATTTACTAATTTTTTAAAACTATTTAATATTTGGTGCTAAAATTTTAGAATCGATGTTGTATATTCCCTCCGTCCCATAAGAATATCCACTCTTTCCTTTTTAATCCGTCGCACAAGAATATGCACTTTCTAATTAGGCAAAGTCTTTTGTCTCTAATGAGGTGGAACTCATTCTCCACTAATAATACTTTAATTACTTTTTCTCTCCACCTCTCTCTTACTTTACTAATTTTACGTTAAAACCTGTGTCAACCCCAAAGTACATATTCTTTGGGGACGGAGGGAGTATAAAGTTATTTCATCACTAATTAATATAATGATATTTAAATAATTATTTAAATATTATATTTATTAGTATTATTTTTTATTATATCCGACCCCACGAATTTTATTTTCTGGATCCGCCATTGCATGTAACAAAACGCTTTCTGCAGTTATAAATGGTGCACACGACAAAAGCAATAAAAGAGACAAAATGACACCAAGATTTAACGTGGAAAACCCAAGGCGAGAGAAAACAACTTGCTTACAAAGGCAACCAAGATACTGAATTGTTCGTGTGGTGATCATAAATCGAATTCAGTCAACGACATTAAACACGAACATTTTGATTAGGTAAATTACACAAAATGATAAAACACGGAATATTTATAAAGGATTAGTTCAAGAGTGTCATTAGCGAGCCTGTATTGAGCAGGATCCTCGTTTAGAGCCTTGACATAAGCTTTGAAGATGGCCTCTCTATCTTCGTTGCTCGGGCATCCCTCCATGAGTTGATCATACACGGTGACGAAACCAAGGGCAAACGCCGGATCATACTGGTACGACTTCTTGTACCTCGTCAAAATGCTGCTGTACAATCAGCTCTTGCAATACTGTGTTGTATATACTCGGTATTGGTCTCTTGTACGCCTTCAAGAAATTCAACTTCGTGTCCGCGACTGTAGGGGGATCTGAAAGCAACATCCACAGGACGTCTCAGAATTGACCAGTTGGGAAACGAAGTCAAAACACATCGTTCCTTTGCTTCTTAGGGCATCCACAACCGTGTACGTGAAAAAACACTTAAATCTTAAGCACTTATTCACGAGTTTTCTGCACTATTGCACATCCATTTGCACAGATAAGCACTTACACTCTTCACATTTACTGTCTCCGTCCCATAAGAATATGCACTCTTTCCTTTTTAGTCCGTCTCACAAGAATATGCACTTTCCAATTTTGGAAAAGTTTTTTCTTTCCACTCCTCTCTTATTTTACTAATTTTACGTTAAAACTCGTGGAAGTATAATTTTTTCATTAATTTTATAACTTTCAATTAAGTGTTGTTACTAAGGAATACGACTCAGCTACGTTGCGACGGAAACTACAATTTAAGATTGGGTGCATTTTGATCACAATTGAAGACCTCCAATCCCTAAATCATCATCAAAATGCAGAATGACTAATTGAGCTACTTCACTACAACAAAATGCAAATCCCTAATTTCACACAATAACAAACTAATTCTCAGAAATTAATCATAGCAAAGCACTGAAAATATCTAGTGATAGAGAAGGGCGCTTGCCTGCCGCGGAGGATAGGCAGTGAACCGCCAAACTCCGGCTCCGGAATTCGCAGGAGCCACCGGGCTAGCGGAGCTTGAGAGAGCTGAAATTCGACGGAAAACATCTGTGCGAAGGTGGAATCGGGAATTTCCGGTCGGTTGATTGAGCTATTGAAGCAAATGACACCGAAGCCACGGCCGCCATTGTTGATTTTCGCGGTAACAATAGGAAAGGGGGAAAACAGTTTTCCGTTTCCGGTTTCTCTCTTTGGATTTGAGGTGTCAGGGATTGCCCAATGGTATTATGACACGTGGACCCATGTTTTGTGTAGTGGTTTTTGTTCATACAGTAATTTGAATTATTGAATTTTATTTTAAAAATTTGATATTGTGTGATTATAAAAAAATTATTATTATTAATTTGGATTATTTGGTTTTTATTCAGAGAAAAATATTGTGTTTTTTATGGGTATGTCTACAAAATAATTTTGTTTTTAGGTGATTCATGAAATGTGTCCTAGTATCATAAGGAATTCAATTTTTCCGTTCGAAAATATTCTAAATATTTATTAAAATTCGTATTAAATCTAAAAGGGTGTATACTGGTACTATAGTTGTAGTTGTGACAAGTATTATGAAGTAAATTTTAGTTTGGATTAATGGCTCATCTTCCAGTTACCAAAAGGAAAAAAAACTTTTGTAATTAAACCTCATATTTTAATCTCCTATAATAACATAATGTTTACATTTTTAATCTCAACAAAATAAATACCATTATCATTTGTGTTGTTTACTAGTATATTGAATCCAGATTCGATCAAAATATAAGAATAGTACACACCAAAATTTTAATATTCCCCCTCAAAATATAGAAAATCAACACTAGTTGGATATATTGACATGGATTACACAACCAAAGAAACAAAAGGCCACTTCTTCACCAAAATCAAATACGAGATAGAAACAACAAGCTACTTCTTCACCAAAATAAAATCACAAGATTCAATACCATACTATATATATATATCTAACCAATCGAACACTGATGAAATAAAATACGAGACCGAAGCGAAATCTCTATTTAGTGGCACCCCAACAAATAAGATGCATAATCTTCTCAGCCTTCTCAGATTCCCTTACTCTCCTCATTGCATAATCCTCATGCTCAGAGTTAGATTTCCTCGCGGCGATTGGGCCTCCATAAACCCATTTGGCCCAGCTGGCATCGGGCGATTCCCGGGCAGCCATTGGCAGCGGAGAAGGGCCGATGCCCGCGCTCGCTGCCATGTTATTTCTCTTCAACATTTCGAGGAAGAGAAATTTAAGTATAGAGGCTTAGCTTCGTCAAGTTTGATATTTGTAGTAAAATTGTGTGGTGGATTAGATAAAGAAAATGCAAAGCCACTTTGAAAAGACAGTGCATTTGTCACCACAAATTGCATTAGAAAATCTGGTGCTGATTTTTTGTATCTTAGATTTTTTTTAGTAGTCACAATGGTTTTGATTATTTATGATTGGATAGGAATTTTAATTCCATTACATCAATCAGTGTCAAACTCTCAATAAAATGGAATGAAAATGACTTTTATTCTACAAAACTATATTTATGTTATGGCTTAAAATCTCCTTATCCAAGTATATGTCTTTCTAATCACAAACGCTACATTCATTACGGCAATCGATTCATCGGGTGACGTGGCATAATCGGCAACGACGTCGTCGGATCTCTTTTCAAGTCAAGTTTCGGCTATTTATGTTAACACGAACATTGATTCGCCTCTATCCATCATTAATTATTCTACTTAAGTTCGATACGAATTTTAAGAAATATTATGAAAAAATTGTAAGTAAAAGAAATTAATAGAATATAAATCTCACTTTTATATATTAGCAGTTTATATTTAAATATAAATGGATTAACTTAATACACATTCACAAAATAATTTGCAAATCTGCTTCAGCAGAAGGGCCAAAAAAATGCCAACTCGTACCATGAAATGCTCGAAACGAATCATCGGAAAAAGTATCGACTCCCAACTCTTCAGCGAAGCTCCTAATAGCCAACACATGCTTCCTTGAGCTCGTTACGGCCGAGCTCTTGCACAGCGACGCGTGCTGCTCGTACGCCTCGAAACTATTCCCGAAGATCACCAGCCGATTCAACCGGTCCACCTCCCAATTCGCTTCCAAGAGATTGTCATACAGTTCCGCCTCACAGTGTGGCATGAAGAAAAACGTAGGCTTCACAGCTCGTCTCCGGCCTTGCTCGTTGATTGACAGAACAGTGCAGCCTAGAGACGTCAGGACCTTTGATTCTGTCAGGGAGATTATCGGGTCAAACAGTTCTATTCCTCCGATCCAATCGAAGCTCCTCTGCAACAGAATGGCGAGGCAGAGTTGCAGCCGGGGAGGCTCGAACGATTCAATGCTACCAATCCCGTAAACTACCATCTGCATCTTTTCCTCTGATCCCAAAACTTTGGAAAACTTATCCACAATATCAGGATTTCGGATTTGGCTCAGTAGATTTCTGTAGAATTCAGAGTTTTCGAATTTCTTAATGCAAGTGTCCATTTTTTGCTTCAGCTTTGATTCTCTCTCTGGATCAGTTTCGAGATCTATCGGTGCCCATAACTGCACTTCCATTTGCCGTTTAGGGATCACAAACTTGTTGACAGTTCTGTTCTTCTTTCCACGCCGCGGCAACACAATAGTCCAATCTTCCGAGGGATCAGATTTCTCGGGAGGTAGAGCTTTTGGCAAAGCATCATCCATTGTTGCAGCCACTAGTTTCTTCTGAAGATACAGGACCAGATAGGATCACGTAAACGCTTCACATACAGAATCGAAGTCTACGAAGAAACTTTCAAAATATTCACCTCTGTGTGCTCACTAACTTTTTCCCAATCATTGGTATAGCTCTAAAAATCAAAATACAAGAATCTCTCAAATTAAAAGCTTATCAATCAATTCATAAGTTCAAACAAGAATTGTGTGGTAGAAACTTACAACGAAACTCAAATTAAAAGCTTCAGTCTTCTAAGTTTTCCCAATCATTAGTTTAGTTCTAAAAACAAATTCCTAATCTCTCCAACAAGAATCCAAGAATCTTCACAACAGAAGCTTATCAATCGATTCATGAGTTCAAGCATACTCCTCTTCAAGACCCAAACGTCACTCCTAAATCCTAATCCATCTTACCTCTACCTACACTTCACTCTAATTCGCCACAACAACAAAACAATCTTGAAGAAACTTTCAAAATAGATGTCTCTACTTGTTTACTAAGTTTTTTACAATCACTACTCTAGCTCTAAAAGGCAAAACCCAATAATCTCTCAAAGCAAAAGCTTATTATATCGACTCACGAGTCCAAACAAATTTTACACATCCCTCTTCAGTTTAATACTTTTTTTCCAATAATTACTTTATTCTAAAAACAAAATCCTATGCTCTTTAACCAGAATGCAAGAATATCTCAAAACAGAAGCTTCAAGAGCCAAAATTTACTCCTAACCATCCACTTCCAATATCATCATTTTCCTCACACTTCCAATCCGTCGTGACAACAAAACAAACATGAAGATACTTATATCTCTAGATTCTCTATATGCCTAACTTTGCACAAAATCCAAAAATTCACTAGATCACATCTTTTTACACCATGGCTACTTCGAAAACAAACAAGCCTCATATAGACTTATAACATTAGGATCAGATATAAACATCTAAAACTCATGGCTCATCAAGTAGACAGTTAGCAACATAGTTGGAATAGATACATTTATTCTTAACATAACTCTATAATCACAATCTCCACTCCTTATATAATTTGAAGAACTCAACTTCAATTGTCACTCAGTATTCCATAAATAAGATATCAATCCCCAATTTCGAGGGCAAATATTTGCTCTTATAAATCAATTTAAAGCTAATACGCACCATTTGCTAGAAATTTAACAATTGGGGGAAAAATATGACTTGTGTTCACCAATTGAAGATTCAGAGCTATGATAACATATTATACCTTCAATCTTCGGAAGCTAAAAGAAATGCGAAGCTTCGCCGACTGTGCAATAAGATTCAGGTCGCTGTTGGAGAGCTCTTTTCTTCTCTTTTTCTTTTCTTTTCTTTTCTTTTCTTTTCTTTTCTTTTTGTTGAGCAATCGTTTGTTTTCAAAGTGTGGGCTTTTATTTGTTTAAATAAAGCCCAAATTGGTAAATACCTTTCTGTGCTTGATTTGTAATTTTGGCCCAAATATTTATGGCTTTTGAAGTTATAATTGGATTTTCATGTCCGCGGAGTATTTACTACTCCCTCCGCCAAAGAATGTAAATCCCGTTTCTTCATTTTGGTCCGTCTGCGAAGAGGAGTCCATAATCATTATTACCATAAATGGTAAAGAGCCTCCACATTCCACTAACTATTTCCACTCACGTATCATTTAAAACTAATACTCCCTTCGTTCCCAATGAGTATGAACTATTTCCTTTTTCGTCCGTCCCTAAAGAGTATGAACTTTCTAATTTTAAAAAATTCAAACAACGTACTACCTCTCACATCATTTTATTTACAACTTATACCATCACCCAGTAACACTTATGTCATTATAATAATGTGGACCCCACTTTCCACTAACATTATTTCCACTACCATTTCTCTCTCTCTCTTACTTTTCATCTTATTTATTAAAATTCGTGTCAAACTCAAAGTTCATACTCTTTGGGCGGAGGGAGTATACACAAATGAGACTCATATTTTATTAACTTTCGCAGACGTAGGGAGTATATTTTTCTTTATATTATTTTTGGAATCATAATTTTTTATATTGAAGTTCAGTTGAGTTTATACTCTCTTAAGATAAATACTTACTACAAATTATGTAATTATATCTTTGAAGATTATTTATATATTTATATATCAATTTCTTAGACGCATATATACGTACATGTGTTACTTCCAAGGGCAAACAATGAAACCAAGGAAGCTATAGATTAAAAATACTAAGGAAATCATAGTAATATATATATACCTACTACTAGAATAGGCAAAAATAGTCATATTTCTATGATCTTGCCTTGATGAAGGCAAATATTCCAATTTCCAATAATTTGTCTAATCTAAATGATTTGTATAATAAACATCAAACATTGTAACAGGAACGGCACAATAAACAAATTTACGTAATTTCGTGTAATAGTGAATATTGTACAAGTACTAAATTCGTGTATAACATTGCAATTTTCACAATCATTATCCAAGACATAATAGTCTAAATTATTACTAGTATAGTAGTACTATTCTTACATTTTTATTTACATTACTATAGTTTTCTATTATGATATGTCATTAGCTCATATAAACGTGGAAACAAATTAATTGCAATAAGTGTTCTACTCTATAAAATCAATAGTCTCATTAAAGTCTTCGTTTTATTTTCAATCTCAATCACCACCTCTCCTTATCTGCAACCTTATCACACCTTACGAAAAAGATATTTTTATGACTTTTTCATAGATTTACAATTATAATATTCAATTGAATTTTTATGGCAATATATTTCTTAATCCTATTATCCAAACTATAATCGCATATATTAATCTAATATCGGCCATCAATTCACCAATTCGAAATGTCATTTATGCCCATCCTTTATGTCACTCACATAATTTCAACGGCGCAGTTGGCAATGGAAGGGCAGATCTTGCTGCAATAAGCATGGGTTCGAATCTCACTATTGTCTTGCAGTTGCTTCCATCTCTCAGGCACAAGTGTGAGGCATTGGAAATGGGCTTCTGGCAGCCAGTGGGTTAAGGCCTCCCCCTTAACGGGCTACTGCGTACCCTGATTGAAACCTCTCACATGATGTCGGGCCGGAGTGTGGGGCCGCCAAGGCGACGAAATCGCCTTTTGCTGCAAGAAACTAGAGAAGGGCAAAGCGGTACTTTCAAAGTTGATCGAATGGTAGACCTTGCCTTGTTCACATCTCTTGGAATAATTTTCTTTTTGGCTCAAATTTTCTTTCAAATCACAATCAACTTTCGTCGTATGTTCAATTATTTAATGTGCCTGAATTTCAGCAACAGTCAAACAACCCTTGATCCAATTTTATTGAAGAAATTAATCTGATAAAAAATAATCTCACCAATAGTTTGATGACACCACACCTAAATTCTTTTAGTAGCCCCCAAATTATTTATTACCTGCATTGATATTCCAACTTGCCACTATTAATTTTTTTGTGGGTGCTCTTGATTATGTCTTGAATAGAAGTGGAACTCGGTTGTCGTGATTAATATAATAGATATTATGAGTCTTTTTAGATTCGAGAGCAACAAAGTGGTAGCAATAATAGAGGCAAAAGTAATCATAACCTCACATTTTAACCAGAATTAAACGTTACATTTTATTTTATTTAGATGTTGGGAGTTCGGTCAAATATTGACAACCTCACGAATTGGATAAATTTAGATCTGAAAGCAACAATCTAATTTTTATAATAAAAAATATGATATGTATATGTTGTTCGCTATTTTCTGATTCATGTGAGATTCTCACATTTAGGATTATTTCTTCTATAAATAAATAATACTAGTAGTATAATTATAAAAGATTATAAATTACAATATCTCAAAGCCATCTAGAAATTCGATAATTCAAGATTATATTCCGTATTAATATGATATAGTAAGAGATTGAGTTCCAAAACTAATTTTACGTGACAATTTTTCCGATTTTACCTAATGCATTCAACTAAACATCATTTATTAGACTAATTCTTACATAATCTATATCATATAGAAGCAACTTTATTTGATACTAGTAAAATACTAATTGGATTATTTTGTGCACGTGGGAGTGACAATTTTGTAAGTGGGGAATTTGAGGTGAAGTGTTGTTGGTTTGCCAGTGCAGATCGCACGTGTGTAGATTCCAATAATACACATTCGTGAATTTGCCCACTTTCTCAACCTTTTTTCTTTTTACTTTGATGCTTACATATCAAAAACCCAAGTTTTTTTATAATAATATGATTGATTATAATTTGGATCCAAATCACAAACTATATAGAAGGTCAAGTGTAATTTAGTACTGTAAAAACCATCATTTTAGTGGGAAAGAGACCGATTAAAAAAAATGATCGATAGCAGTGGAAAAGATCGTTATCAACGTTAACACAAAGATAATGCATTAATAGTAATTGAGGATAGATGGACAAAAATTGTAAAATGTGTTCGATGGATCGGTGAAATCACCGCATCGTAGAATTGGTGACAACTCCAAATACCAAATTTAATGAGATTTTCTAATTGTCATGGACCGACAATAGAATCAGTTGATACCCTAGCTAACGATAAATGATAGACAAAAATTATAAAAATGTGATAGGTGGATCATGAACTCACTGTATTGTAGAATCGGCGACAACTTCAAAGACTAAATTTAATGAGATTTTCCGACTATCATGGGCCGACAACAGAGTAACTCGATCCCCCGACCATAGTGGGATCAACCATTACTTGTTACAAATAATTGTACTATAATTTATAAATATCCAATTAGATATGAATTTTGATATCCATAAAAATATTAGTGAATTTCATATATTATTTGTCTTGAAGTTTGTAACGAGGAGACTGGTTTCATGCCAATGGGCAGCCAATTACTCTTCCAAGGGGCGCGATTTTTACTACACGACAAATTTTCACATTACAACAAAATTGGAAGGCCATAAAAGTAAAAATGAATAAGATTATAGTGGGGCCCAGTGGAATTAAACAATTGGCTGAAGTGAAAGCTGTGGGCCGCCAATTGGTCGCATGATAGTGACTTGGTGGATAAGCTCGACACCTGCCACCATCCACTCTCTTTCTATGTTATCTCAATTATTTGTCCCATTTACACTTTATATTTACTCTCTCCTCTAAAATAATTGGCACATTTTTTTGATGAATAGAGAAATAATATACTTAAAAATTAAAAGAATTGATTTTTCTAAAAAAAGTAACCCATTTAAATTAAAACATCTGAAAATGAATACCAATCAATTAACTTTGAGTCTTTGACAACAGTTTTTTTAATCTATTTTTAGGTGTCTTATTTTAGATTAAATTAGTACTACTAATTTGGAAATTGCCTCACTTTTAAATTCAACATTTACATATTTTATATAAAAAAATACAATATGTCCACCATAAATAAGTGATTGGTCTACAAACTCACCTAACCTTCATTAAAATTCATGTTGAAAAAGTGTGAGCACACACATAGAGAGGATGTAGTAAATATTTTATTTTAATCCAATGAGGATTGATGAACTAATTTATCATTCAATTGAATCAGTTCGTGAGTTATTCAATGACTTAAAATAATTAATCCATTTATTAATCAGTTCGTTTCTCGTTTCGCGATATACGATAAATTCAAGATTCCCGTAACACGTATAGAGATAAGAGCTCAAGCTCAGCTATAACTCAGAAATTCCAAAATAGAGTCCGAAATTACCAAATCACCCCTCACCACTCTATAAATAAACTCCCCCAATTATCCCCAAAATTCCCACCAAAGCCAAACAAACCGATTAATCCCTCAGATTCGATTGAAAACCATAAATTAAATACAAAAGATGAGTTACTTCAACAGAGTGTGGATGGCCGCCAGCGTCGCCGTCGTGAACGGCCACTCCGAGCAAGGGCAGAAGCTGAAATCCGGCCTCACTTCCCTCAACCACGGCAAGAAGCGCCTGTTCTCCTCCTCCGGCGCCGATCTCCGCCCCTTCTCCAGCACCGATATGGAAGGAATCGCCGCCGCCGCCGGATCCTGCGAGAGGAGGGGGCAGGCCGACGATTCTCTCCGGCAAGTCATGTACTTGAACTGCTGGGGGCAGAGCTGACCGCCGGAATCCCCACTGCCCGCAGGGGTAGGATTGTAATTTCAGCGATCTACCGAGTTTTCAACTCGGTTGAGTTATTCGAGGGGATGAATGCGCGTGGATCGGCGGGTCGGGTTGCCGGATCCGGAATATGGGGTGGGGAATGGGAGATATTGGGAGATAAAGGACTTGATTGTAAATAGTGTAGATTTGTGTATATGATCACTTGTATAGTTGTACCCTCAATAATAGATGGGCCAATGAAGTTAATTATTACACCTAACTTTTGTTTTTTGATTTTTTGTTTGTTAGTAATTATTGAATTTTATTGTTTATTTACTATAGACATATAGTACAATAAGCTGATAAATCAAATCGAGTGGTAATCAATGAGAATCAAATAGTTTATACACAAATTGAATGGATTCTTTCATCAATTTGGATCAACCATTTTGCTAATAATTTTTGATAAATCGTAAGTAATTGAAAACATACGATTCTAGAAATTTTCCTGCTTTAGCATACACTAGTGCTCCCTTAGGGCACCAAGAACGCGACGTTTCGCACGCGTTCAATTGGAATATGATGGTCGTGAGTCGTGTTGCAAGTTAGCTTTCCAGTGGGAGCCCGCGACTTCGAGCCATTTCATATGCAACCGTGCACTACACTCTCTCATCTCGACTCTAATAGCATGACGCGTGTTAAGCACCGCTAGCAACTTGGGGTTTTCTAATTTTCGACCAATTGTTTTAGTATAAATCTTTTGTTTATATAAATCAGCACTAGACAAAAAAGCTTCTCTTAATGAAAAAAGTAACATCAACAATAGTAAAGTAACCTGAATAATTATAGTAAAAGTAACTTCTACCAGCTGAAATGTTCCAAAATCTTCGACATATGTTGTTGATAGCTCATGAAGCTATGTGATCCAAATGAGTAATTCAAATTAAGGAATAAACATAGAAACAACGAAATATTTTTAATTCATTACAAAGAGAATATTCCAAAATATCCACCAATCAACTAGTTAAACAATATTGATTGTAACATAGATTAAATTAGAAAAAAGGCTACTTTGTTCATCTTTAGTGACGGATCTAGCTGGAGTCCGAGGGTACAACTTTACCTTAATATTTTTAACATTATTATATAATTATTAAGTATCTACTATACATGTAATTGTGTATAACCAAAACTATTGAAACTTCCCAACTTTTATATAGTCAATCTATTTATTTCAACAATTATTCATACTAGAAATTATAAAAAAAAGATATAGGCTACTTTATTTAATAGAACAAAGATAAGAAAAAGAAAAAAATGTTCAATGATTTTTAGACTTCAACAATTGCCTCATTTTGGTTCCCGCCAGACTGCTCAAGACTTCAAGGCTCCAAGTCACTGTAATTATTTGTTTAACCAAAACTGAAAATCTAGAACCCCCATTGGTAATCTTGTACACAAATATAAATATAATCTACAGTAATTTGTAGCACAATGCAAATTAAAATACTGTAAAAGGAGTGAAAAATGAGGAAAGCCGGCGGTTTTTACATCGTGGAAACCAACGATTCTCCTATAAATACGACCACAAATTATTGATAACAAACACAAAATTGTCTGACTATATTAACTTGATAATCTTATAATTATAAGCTAAGATCAAATGGCTAATTACAGTAAGTGATAGGGTCCTCGATTTAGCAAATATCGCAGAAGATCCTCTCCAATATATATTTCTTGATCCAGCATATCTTTTATTTTAGTTAGTTATCTTTATTTATTTTCTATATCTTTTTGTGAACTTTTATTTAATTGTCTTGCTTGATTAGCAAGATATGTTTTTGGGTATAATTCTATAAATAATAGAATTCTATAGTATTTTCATCCATAGTATAAACTTATTCTCATTCACGGTTCTGGTGGAAATCGCCCCTAGCACATCAACTAGGGTTTATCTTGTTCTTCGTTTCGCTACAAATTGTTGGTGCTCTAGTTTGATAGATCTAGGATCTATCAGTAAGGCATTTATCCATTCTTAGTGTTGCAGTTTTTCTTCTTGCCCTTGTTTTAGTGCATGTTGCCAAGTCGAGTGCTTCCCAAATGTAAGATTATTTTATTTATTTATCTAATTAAGTTTACATGGTTCAATTGTCAATTACTTCAGTTAGGTATATACACAAAATTAGGCAAGAGAACATCTCAATTAAAGTTGCATGAGCCCTTCCTCACCAAAACCTCTAAGAAAATGTGACAATTAGCTGTTGTGAAAGTGACTCATGCTATGAACAAAAGTTACATTTGTTGTGTACACGTGTTAGCTTAGTAGTAGAGTGATTAATGCTAGAGTTCGAGTCGACTGATATAGTTTTCAATTATTTTTGTTCATTTTTCTATTCAAAAGTAAAAAAGTGACATTTGCTATACGTAAAAGTAACAATGTTTAGACACTTATTGTGATTAAAAACAGACATTTGCAAAAAACATAAGTGACAATTATTATTCTTAACATGTAAAACAAACCGTGTTGATGGATAAAATATATTTTAAAAAAAAGACCTCGATAAGGTCTGACCCGTACATAGAGGAGTGCACCCTAGTACCAATGACTCATTATTATTGTTATTGCTTAGATTTCGAATTTATTTCTGAGTCCTTTGTGGAAGTAGCTAGGGCATGTCCTCATATCGCCAGAAGGCCCTAATTTTATCTCGGAATCAGCTCAAAATGCCATAGCCACCAATTGTTCTATAGTTTTATTAAGTAGACATCAAACAACATCGATATAGGACTTTTTTTAAAAAAAAAATTACTTTATGAAATCAAAATATTACCTTTAATCAAACTAAAAATAACATTTTTCTTTCCGAAATTATGCATTGGATTTCACGGAGGCGCCGAGCCGAATTAAGGGACTGAATAAGGGCTTAAGTTATGTATGTCTGTTGTTTATTAATAATAAGCATTGTTGTTATTTATAAGATGTCTATATGTGTGTTTGTTTTCCTTTAGTTTTGGTTAAGTTTGTGTAACATTTTTGTTTTGGAAAAATAAGTACTATGTGAATGTCATGAAAGTTCTAGTAGATATTTTTTGAATTGGAGTGGAATATGGGTTGCCTTGCATAATGCGGACCTATCACTAATTTCAATAATCTATGATAGTCAATAATAATTTAGAAATATCGTAATAATTTATTTTGTAAATGTATATATCTAGAGGAGTATTGTCATTAGAAGAAGAATTAATTATTGTATACTCCTGTTTATATAGGATTTTTCGCAATGATTAGAGAAAATTATTTGAAAATACAATAGTAGTGTATAAACTTCTAATGATTGTCCCAAAAAAGCAACCTCTCTCATTCTAGGTCAATGCTACATCAAAACATAAAAGTCACTAGCATTATACTCCATCCGTCCGTCTTATGTTACTTGCACTGTTGCTTTTCGGCTCGTCATAAACTACTTACTCTATTTCTAGTTGAACTTAGAATTAATGTATTTAATTAATATGTTAGATTAAGTTAAGAGGTCGAAGGGCCTAACCCACTACCTGCCAGAAGACCACTTCCCAAGATGAGGTGTTGCAACTACACGACAATAGTGAGATGTGATCTTTGGCCATTTATACAAATCTGGTCCTCCGAAATCAATTGCGCTGTCCCTGCTAACTATACATTTCACTAACATACTGACAATTGATAACCGATTAGCTGGGCAAATAATTATCTTTGTGTATTAGGAATCAAATTGAGTCATTGATTTTGATCTATCTACGTTTCTTATGAAAAAAATAGTAAATTATTATATTATACAAAATATAGCATTATCATTGAAAAAAAAAACACCACTATATATGTGTGTCAGTTTGTGGGAAATGTTTGAGTTTATTCAAAAATGTTTTGGAAAAGTGGGTATTTATGAAGAATATTATTCAATTCCACTATCATGTATTCATGTGTGATATTTTACTAGAACGGCTTTGCCGGCAAAACATTCCATACTATGTTAATTTCTTCTTATAAATACTCACGGAAAACACACTTAAAGCATTCATCACTACTCAAATTAAACATTCATTTTGACAAAGATATATCATTAATTAGAAATGGCTCATCAAACTAATTATGCCTTCTTCAAATTGGCTCTCGTTTTCACTCTTGTTCTTATGATTTGTACGGCTGAGAGCGTTAACCGCGGCAGTAAGTTTTCCTTACTTTAAATTAATCTCCTCATTGTTACTATGTAAAATTACTGAATTCGTCGTGTAGCTAAATTATCTCAAAACACATTTTTTTTCCACCATAGTTAACTACACAACGAATTCAGTAATTTTATACATTGCTTATCGAACCACTAGTATAGTATTGAAATTATTTCAAGAATTATCCGATCATCGGTTTTTTATTTATCGCACTTTATAATTTATAATAAAATTACGCAACCATGCAATTAGGAAAGAGAGAATTTCGTAAGAGAAAATTTACTGCTTTCAGAGTCTCTCCATTAGTAATTACTATCTCTAGTGAGCTATGTAACGAACTATTCTTTCGTCTTTTACTAATTACTCCCGCTTTGATCAGTGGGATTCAAAAAGCAAGACGCGGATGCAGTTTGCAACTCAGTTCATGGACAAGTGAGTGGTGAAACATGCACAAGTGTTGCCCAAGATTTCAATCTCTCTCTTGATGATTTCCTGGCCATCAATCCGAATATCAACTGTGACTCGGTCTTCGTTGGCCAATGGCTCAGCTCTTTTCAAAAATCTCACTCGAATATCATGGCCATCACATGATACGCGATCCACAACATATCAAGATCCTATGATTAGACCATCTTTCTAAATTCAAGAATTTCTACCTGAATGCCTTGTTCTGTGGTGTGGATTTGCAATGCACCTTCTTGTTTTTCGTGTCGATTTTGTAGCATTCGGCTTCCCTGAACTGAACACCGAAGTTTTTCTGCAAGAAACAACGTAAACAATCTCGGTTTCCATTTTGGTCTGTCCACTAAAATTAGTATTTATGGAAACGTTTTCACAACTTTTTATCGCTTTCTATCTTACTTTGCATTTTTTCTCTCTCTCTCTCTATCATACTTTACCAATTCTGCATTAATATGCGATGAGCTCACCTTTCTGACAATGTTGCGGATTGGCTCGACAATGCTGCGAGCCTCCACGGTGCCATTGGTGACGCTCGGAAGCAAAGGAGTGAAGGCGAAGTAGTTTCTGGGAGAGACAACCTCGACTTCAAGAAAAGGATGTTTCAAGCCTTTGAGAAAGCTAGTGCCGGCCCAACCGGTTCCCAACACCACCACCTTCCTGATGTGGGCCCCGCCAGCGTCTGCGTACGCGGTTATTGCCGGACTACTGCTTGAGCATGCCAGTAGCCCTCCACCACTTCACAAGCACTCTCCATTTCAGTAAAAGAGAACATGCGTAGTTTAATTTGTGGACGTCACATATATACATGTGTAAAAAAAAAAAAAAAGTGGCCGACTATGTGGATTAAACGACGTCGTTTTAATTTATAAAATCTTTGACTGGGTGCATTTTCCATTTGCCACATCAGACTTAATTTTCCTCTGACACAATTGAGAAAAATATCAAATTATGATATAATCGTTCATTTTTTAACGCGGGTTAGAAATCATCGTTTACAAACATAGTAGTATATGAACATGTGATCAATTAAAATGAAAAAAAGCTACAACAAAATACATTTTAAAAAAAATACAAAAATACAAACCTGACAGTAGAAACTACAAGCAAATTATAGAGATATGAACGGCTGTAATAAGCCTCTGAAGCTTTCTGATAAAATCTGCAGCCACTCATTGTGTGAGCACTTTCTTGAAATACAAGAACAAACCCAAATTTTAATCTTCTCTTTTTTCAACTGCTATACATGTTTTTCTAAAAAAATTGAAGTATATTTGTATGTATGAATGAATGGAAGGTGTATATTGAGGCAAAAAAGGAAATAAACTTAGGATATTTATTTTATGTATTCACTAAGAACTGCAAGAGAATAGCTCAGTGGGGAAATATTAACCTCAGCTATACGCCATCTGGGATCTGCAATTTTCTAAGTATGTTAATCAAATTATTTAATTCTTTCCTCCTTTTTGGCTAAGAGTGTGTACTTTTATTCGCCATTTCATTTGACAATAACATCAATCTCTATATATATGAACATTTGTTTTTTATGATTGATATTAATATTTTCATACTATAATTATAATGGTTTTTAACCATATCCCTTTTGAAGCATATTTTTGGAAAATACTACAAGGAGTTCACCTCTTTTGTCATTTCTAGAGAGAAAAATTAATCAAAAAGAAAAGAAAATTTATATGGAAAACCTTTTTCAGATCAATTGATATGAAAATATTAATATAATTATTTGACAATTAACCACTTCCATTAAGTAGTTGTAAGACAAATACAACAAATATTAAGAAACAAAACATCAAGATAATACTTTTCTATTTTCTCGAAATTTCCCTTACCATATCTACCAACAAGAACCTAATAGGTTCGGTTCGAGTCAATCGTGGTGCGATATTTAAATTTAATGTAAAGATTACTTAAACAATCATCCATGTCAAATGTCGGTATCCAGCCCACTTCGCCGCGACTCGAACGCCAATCGCCAGCGCAGCGAGCAACAGTGGAACCGGCGCCCTTTCTATAGCTCGGGTGCCTGCATCGTCCCCTGCGCCTCCCGAGCTCTGGGCGTGGTGGAAGACAGCCAAGGCCAAGTAGGAACCAATCACGACGACTCTTACCCACGGCTCGCCCACAGCAGCCAAAACCGCGGCAACGGGAAGCGCAGACGACACGTAGTCTCTCTTCTTCACAAACCTAGCGAAACAGAACATGCCCACGAGCAGCGTCCAGAAGAAGAGCTCGGTGATGTAGTTCCTGACAGCGGCGAAGCCGACCAGGCCGGCCAGCGTGAGCAGATACGGCTGGCTGTTCACGGAGTCCGGGGAAGCGGCCTCCGCGACGGCGAGCACGGCGGATGTCAGCACAATGATCTGTGTCAGCTCCGGGATTGGAGCGTACGCGACTATGCCGGAGTAGAAGGATCGGATACTGTAGAAGGCTGTCTCCACTAGGCGGATTGTGGAGGTGAGGGGATCTCCGATGAAATGGAATACGAAGGCCAACACCAGCTTCGAGATGTAACCCGAGAACCATGCTAGAGCCCCGAGAGCCTTTCTCCAGTTTGTTAGTTCCCACAAGACGGTTCTCCACGCATACAGCAAGAACGCCAGCACTGGGAGAAAACGATGTCGAGACATTATCAATGGCGTGTAAGACGTCAAAATCATTCAACGGAGAATTGCATCGGAAGTTGAAAGAAAGCATCCAAACAGTTTAGTGATCACTAAGGATAATATGACACTCAAAATAGAAGCAGAATAGACGAAATTTCACAATACATATAAAAAAGCTTCGACAAATAGAGCTCTGAAACACTAAAATTTGCTCCTGCACAAGACCTACAGTCCCTGCGCCTATACATTACCATCTGTAGTTCACGCATTAGACAAGAAATTTGTCGGGACATAAGAAAGATGTTTATTTGGAAGAAAACGCAAGGCTGTGGCAAGAACTCGAAGATCCTTTTATGTTGCAACACCTCCACACTTCAAACTACAAAAGACGGATCAACAACCTGTGACAGCAACCCAAACTACATTGTCCTCTACGGGAAACTAGACGGATACTATTTCAGAAAGATGACAAAGTTTAGGCACCAGTAAAAATCGCAGCTTCATAAGCATAAAACAAACAGAAACCGAAGAAAGGTTATGTTTTTCCCTTGGGCAGATTCCAAACTAAGGTGTATTGTTTCATCATGTAACTATGTAAGCATCATCCTAAAACCAAGAAACAGCTATAAACAATCAAAATCTTGTAAACATACAAAAATCCAAAAAAATCTAACGAAACTGAATGAGCACTCAGCCACAAAATCCTATCTTATTATGGATACTCAAGACTCAAGAGTTGCAAGTCGAAATATCATCCTATGAACTAGAAGATCAAGCTGCTCCTCATAGTATAGTCGAAAAAAAAAGATCAGCTTTGGTAGTAGGCTTGTTTCAATTACCTACCTCGTTCATTTTACCTAAAAACTTCAGTCCCATTAAAGAAAGATTATAGTGAAAATTATGCATCTTTAGCTAAACAAAGAACTTGATTATATTCCTCACATTCTCTACCACTTCCTCCATCCCACTCTAACTAAAGCAGGTCCGTCCCCTTTGATTTGTCCTACGCAAATTGAAGCATTTCCTAAAATGGAAACACTACTCTCTTCAAATTTACATTTCTCACTTAACTTACAAAACAACACTACATAAAATCCCACCTGAACAAGAAATACGACACTGAGAGTGGGTCAGAGGTAGTGTTTCACAATCGCACATGCCAAAATTTTTATCTATTTTGCTTAATCGAAAATCATCCATTGCATGCACTCCCTCCATCCCACTCAAAGCGACACATTTTCCTTTCAGGATGCCACTCTAATTGACACATTTCGTAAAATAGAAACATAAATCTATCACCTTTTTTCTCTCAGAGTCCTTTATTCGCCCTCAGTTAACTCAGAAAACAACATTGCATAAAATCCCGTTACATGCTACAAGCTCTCAAGTCATCTTGAAGCTAAATAAAGCAAAAACAACAATAACCATAAATCAACTCCAAAATCAATAATCCAATCATAAATTCACACACATTTCACACACACAGAGAGAAGCAAAACTAATCTTACCAATGAGCAAGGGCCATCTAACAGGCTTATCAGGAGCTTCCTTAGTCAAATATCTGAATCTCTCGGGCATACTGCTCTCTCCACGAATATCCTTCTCTTCATTTTGAGCTTTTACCACAAATCCACTTCTATTTACTGAAAACCCATCAATGGAATTCCCGAATGAGCCGTAAAATCTGTGGGAAATCTGGATTTTGCTCAAAGGTTTCGCCTTTTTGGTCAGTGGCGACGGGAATTGGGTGTTGCGGTGACGAAATTGAGGGGAAATTTGAGGCTGGGAGAGATTGATTGGGGTTTTGGAGAAGAGGGTCGAGAGCGCGGTCGACATGATTTGAGGGGTTTTGGGATTTCAGAGGATTCGGAATTTTGCCATCGATGAATTTTGGTGACGACGGTGAAGGATAGAGGAAAGAAAATGAAAACAGTAATTTAATAAATAATATTTAAATTATGCAAAAATAAGAGAGTAAGCTGTTGAATAAATAATATGAAATCTGAAAAATAAATTCGGAAGGATGAAAATTTTGCAATTATCTCATATTTCTTTTATTGGTGGCCAGTTCAAATATGTGGATAAAATGGTATTGAGCAAAACGCTAATGTTTAATTATGTTTGAAACAAAGTTTATCAACGTATATTAAATCGGGTAGCACGTCAATTTATAATTTGCTAGAAAGAGAAGAATGTAATAATTCTGAAATTGTTTCATGATTACTTTCTAAATTTTTAGAAGTCGGAGACAAATAAGAATTTCAACATTTTTTGTATTTTAGTAATCTCTCTGTCCCTTAAAAGTTGAGTCACTTCATTTTGTGCACTCGTTTTAAAAAAATCGTAATAAATAGTTAAAGTGGATAAATAGTAAAGTAAATTTGAAAATAATGTAGAGAAGACTCTTATCTACGTTATTCTCGATTATACTTTACTATTTATCCATTCTAACTATTTATTACGATTTTTTCAAAACGAGTGCAAAAAATGAAGTGACTAACTTTTATGGGACAGAGGGAGTAATATTGATAATTTAACCAAAAATGACATTTGATGTTATGTGTCAATTCGAGTTTGGAGACATTCTTTTTGTTGATATTCTGAAAATTATAGATTTAACATTAAAAAAAAAGTCAGAGAAATAATTTATTTTGATATGAGCGATTTGATTAATACCAAAATGATTGATTGTGAAAATTCCAAAATTCATACTCCTAATTTTAATTTGTAGAACATAGTTCGTGGTAGTTAAAAAAAATTTAATTTTGATGACTTTTTATGTCACAATATCAGATATAAATTAAAATAACGTTACGTATTAAGCACCAAAACAACATCATATTTTTCTAAATTATTTATAATTTGTATTATGATTTATTTTAAGCTATATTAGCACCAAAATTTTTGTTGTGAAATCAATAAATTAATAGTTTGATAATTTATAAAACCAGAATCGTCTCATCTAAGCACTCCATAATATCAAATGAAACTTGTTAGATTCCGATTTTTTCTCAATATCAAATCCATCTATATATTTTCACACATACAATCGTATAAATACGTGTAAAAAACAAGAACTAAATCTAGCTATCTATACTTATTCGTGGCGGCGGCGATAAAATTAAGGTAATCTAAAACCTAGAAGAAGAAAGAAAGAAGCAATGGGATTATGTTGCTTCAAGGCTTTACCAGAAGATTTTAAGGTTTTCTTGATTCTAATCAAACCTTATTATGATGAATCGATTATAAATTGAATTACAATAATAGTTTTTTCTTCGCTTGACCTAATATTTTTTTTTTGCATCAATGAAGGATGATTTGGGTTTGTTTAGGAATCTACCGCGAGAGCTGACGCTAGATATCCTGGGAAGACTCCCGATTAAAAGCATTATAACATGCAAGTATGTTTGTAAAGCATGGCACTTTATTATTCAAGGGTTTTCACCTCGGAAACCACTTCTCACATTCAAGTGTCATGGTCGTTGCCTTATGGGTCTATGGAATATTTGGGGCGAATGGTCACATTATGGTTTGATGTTCATGTGGGATAAAGACTATAATCATCTTTTCATAGTCAATTCATTGACTCGTGAGTATATCAAGCTTCCTCTGCCTGAGCCTAAGCATAAGATTGTCAGTGGCTTTAAATTCATGTTCCAATTTAGAGTAAGTAAAATAAGCGAACAATATAAGATTATATGCGGTTATCGTAAATATGGATCTTGGTCATGTTATGTATACACTCTAGGGAAAACAGGAACACGGGGGCTGTGGAGACGCATTTCAGGAGCATCGAAGTTTATTGAAGGAACACCAACCAACCCTGAACGGTTGGTTGCTTCATATTACTATGGAAATTTTTGCTAGTTGGCATATGATGATATAATAGAGGAATCTCTTGGTGTGTTGCCTTGATATTGAGATTCTTTTTGTGTTGCCTTGATATTGAGATTGAGCTCTTTAGCATTAATATATAGTGAAATAATGTGAGTTCCTATGAGCTAATTGTTTTGGAGAATCAACTTTGTTTATGTGATTATATGAATAATTTGCATATTTCTATTTGGAGAATGAAGAACTATGGAGATACAAATTCTTGGGTAAAATAATACTCCCTCCGTCCCTCTGTAGTAGAGACGTTTCATTTTGAGCACTCGTTTTGAAAAATTATAATAAATAGCTAAAGTGTAAAAAAGTAAAGTAAAAAAGAGAATAATATAGTTAAGAGTCTTCTCTATATTATTTTTTCTCTTATTTAATTATTTATTATCATTTTTTCTCTTATTTAATTATTTATTATCATTTTTTCAATATGAGTGCTCAAAATGAAACGCTTCTACTACAGAGGGACGGAAGGAATACCTTCATCTCACCAAAGTTCCATGGACTTATCTTGAACTCCCACTCAATATTTTGGCAAATGGCGACATGTTATTCAAACTATAACATGTTTAGTATTACTCAACCCGTCCCTGAAAATTTGTCACACTTCATTTCTGCACTCGTTTTGTAAAGGTAATAATAAATAGTTAAAGTGGAGAGATAGTAAAATAAGAGAGAGAATAATATAGAAAAAAAATCTTTATCTAAATTATTCTCTCTCTTACTTTACACCTTTAGCCTCAGCTATTAGCCTATTACCACTCTAACGCTTGACCAACTTGCACACACATTTTATGCACTTTTATTGTTTCAACATGTTGGTAATAGTTTTGATAGGTCATGTATATTTTCAAATCTCATTTCGTTTGATTGTTATTTAGTCTCCTCTATACTATTCTCTCCCCACTTTAACTATTTATTACTCCCTCCGTCCCCGATTAATTGTCACTCTTTTCCATTTCGGTCTGTTCCTCAATAATTGTCACACTTCATTTTTACCATAAATGGTAAGTAGGTCCCACATTCCACTAATTCACTCCACTCACATTTTATTATAAAACCAATATAAAAAAATGAATCCTATCTTCCACTAACTTTTTCAACCAACTTTTCTTTACATTTCTTAAAACCCGTGCCCGATCAAGAGTGACAATTAATCGGGGACGGATGAAGTATCATTTTTCCAAAACGAGTGCAGAAAATGAAATGTGACGAATTTTCAGGGACGGAGGGAGTATCATTTAGATACGTGTAAAAAACAAGAAGTAAATCTAATTGATTATTTATCCATACCTAGAAATGGATACACTCAATTATACGTGGTGGGGAGGCGGCGGCGAAAAAATTATGGTTGTTTGAAAAGTAGAAGTAGAAAGAGAAAGAGAGAATCAATGGGAATTTGTTGCTGCAAGCCTTTACCAAAAGAGCCTAAGGTTTTCTTGATACTAATCAAACCCTATTATGATGAATCGATTACAAATTGAATTACAAGAATAGTTTTGTCTTCGCTTCACCTAATATTTTCTTTTGAATTAATGAAGGAAGATTTGTTTACAAATCATCCGCGAGAGATGAAGCTAGAGATACTGGGAAGACTCCCGATTAAAAGCATTATAATGTGCAGGTATGTTTGTAAAGCATGACGCCTTTTTATAGAAGAGGGCTTGCCAGCAACATCGTGTGCTCGGAAACCACTTCTCACATTCAAGATGTCTGGTCTACGCATTCGATCTCCACCCAATCATTGGGACAGGTGTCAAAACTTGGTTTTGTTGATGGTTTGCTTTTGGTGTGGGGTAGCCACATTAATCATCTTTTCATAGTCAATCCGATGACTCGTGAGTATATCACGCTTCTTCTGCCTAAGCCTATGCCTAGGCTTTGGCGTGCATGTACAATAGGATTATTCGTCTTTAGGGTCGTATATGGATTTAGATTTGGATTAAGTAAAATAAATGGACAACATAAGATTATATGCGGATATCATGAATCTAGATCTTGGTCATATTATTTATACACTCTAGGGGTAGGAGGAGGACGAGAGGCGTGGAGATGTAATGAAGGAGCATCGGGCATTCTTACAGAGAGCTTGCATCGTATTTGAATGGAAATTTTTACTAGTTGGCAAGTGATATAATAGAGATGAATCCCTTGAGGCGTGTGTAGCCTTGATATTGAAACTGAGCTCTTTAGCAGTGTTATATCTATAAAAGCGAAATAACGTGTGTTCTATGAACTTGTGTGTATGTGATTATTCAGATCTATTGCATATTGCTATTTGGAAGATGAAGAACCATGAAGATACAAATTCTAGGGAAAAAGAATACACCTTCAGCACGCCAAAGTTCCATAAAATTCATCGTGAACTATCACTCATTGTTTTAGAAAATGGATATTTGTCGTTTATATATAACGATCGACTACATATCTACTCTAAGAACATTGGAACTATTGTGTCATATGGTATTATTTACCAGTAAAATGTTGCATCTATATATGTAAGCGAAATAATGTGGGTTCTATTTTGGAGAATCAATTGTATTTATGTGATTATTCATATTATTTGCATGTTGCTATTCGGAGGATGAAATAACTACAAAAATACAAAGTCTTGGGTAAAGAACATATCTTGAACTCCACCACTCAATATTTTAGCAAATGGCGACTTATTGTTTAAACTATATAGTGTTCATTATTCAAGTATCACTTTTTATATCCCAAACTTTCTTATATACAATTAGGAGAATATTTTTTCTCCAACCTTTGTTTTTTCTCTCAAATTAGCCACCTTTTTCACCATTATGAACTCATCTAGTTAGACAATTATGCTCAACTTTGACTTCCACAAATTACAATGAAATCTCTCCACCATTCATACATAATACATTCTAGCATTTCATGCAACACTTATTTGAGCAAGATAATGAAATATGGAACATTTAACCGGGTCCAGAGGGAGGATCATATTTTAGTAAACATTTAATAGTGAAATTGAATATTTATTGGCACTTACTAAACATAGTAATAGTGAAATTGAATATTTACTTGGGTCGTGCAAAAATGAAATATGGAACATTTAATGGGGTCCAGAGAAGGATCATATTTTACTAAATTAAGTAATTTCATATGTCGAATTTTGGTTTATATTAAGCTAAGTTAGCACCAGAATCTTGGTTGCAAAATCAACAAATTAATAATTTGAAATATACACGCAGATTTTAAAGTTAGTATTCAAAAACCAGAATTTGATGAAAGTTTAATACTAATTTACAATCAAATATCTCCATATTTAATATATGTCTAATCTTTAATAGGAAGTTTTAAAATATTATTTCCTATTATTCACTCTTACATTCCTATTTTTTCTCAGTATCAAATCATCTAATATATTCACAATATATCATTTAGATAAGCGTAAAAACCCTAGACATAAAACTAGTGGATTATTTTTATTCAATATCTATATAGAAATACATATGCATGGTGAGGCGGCGGGGCGGCGGCGATGATAAAATTACATATATATAAAAACTAGTAGAAGAAGAAGAAAAAGAAAGAAAGAAAGAAGCAATGGGAATTTGTTGCCGCAATACTTCATCAAACCCTATTATTATGAATCGATTATTAATAGAAACAATAGTTTTTTTCACCTAACCTAATATTTTTTTTGTAACAATGAAGGAAGGTTTGTTTACAAATCTACCGCGAGAGATGATGATAGAGATCCTGGAAAGACTCCCGCTAAGAAGCATTATAACGTGCAAGTATGTTTGTAAAGCATGGTGCCTTATTATAGAAGGGGGTTTGCCTACATCGTCGCGGGAATTACTTCTCACATCCCCGCCCAATAGTCCTCGGAACATTGGTAGGCTATTTTGTGTTTCAGTTAATGGTTTGCGTTTGGTACCACACTTGGATCATATTTTCGTAGTCAATGAAATGACTAGTGAATTTATCAAACTTCCTCTTCCTTCGCATAAGCCTAAGCTTGTCGATGACGTTTGTTTCGTTAATGAGTGTAAAATAAGCGGACAATATGAGATTTTATACGGTTATCTAGAATCTATATCTTGGTCATATTATGTATACACTCTAGGGGGAACAGGAGGACAAGGAGTGTGGAGACGCATTGAAGGAGCACGGGGCCAACATATAGGAGAGGATAGTATCTTTTTTATATGGTATAAATGATAGTGTGTTGCCTTGATATTGAAACTGAGCTCGATAGTAGTAAATTGTTGCATCAATATAAGCGACAAGTGTTTTGGAGAATCAACTATGTTTATGTGATTATTCAGATTATTTGCATCTTATTTGAAGGATGAAGAACTATGGAAATGCAAAATATAATTTTTATAAATACAACTACATTTTCACTTTCATTTCATTAATTATCGCATTTTTCACCTCTATATTCTCAATAAAAAAAATGAATAAGAACGACGATGACAAAGTCCATCTCAATCCTAATGATCAAACAATAACTTAACGATTTTGTTTGTTCAATCAACCTTCGGCTCATGAGTGCCACCGGAAAAAAACTCTATTAATCTGCTTTGGAGTTCAAAATGGAGAATAGAAAGTAAAAAAAGAAAAAAAAATACTTATAAACATAGTTTTAAGTTAGATATATACTATTTCTAAAATGTATCTAAATAAATTATTGTTATGAATTTTTGTAGTAAGAAAAATAGGTTCAAGAAATCTCATAGTCTCTTATTTTATTGATTTACTTCCTTTGTATGAGATATCTTTTAAAATCATTGTAATCCTAGATAATATAAATATTTGTAAAACTAATATTTAATGAGATGTAATTTAAAAAATTCTTTTCCTATCATTCACTTTTAATGATTTATTTACTATAAAACGCCAATTTGGCTTCTCAATGTTTCCTCTCATCTAAATCCTTATCCATGAAATTCTTGATTCCGATTACTTCTCAGCATCAAATCCATCTAATATTTTCACATATACTATCATTTATCCAAATCCATATAGAAATAGACATTCTATGACTAATACGTATAAAATTCCTGTTGATCTGAAAACTAGAAGAAGAATAAGAAGAAACAAAGAGGCAATGGGGAGTTGTTGTTGCAAGCCTTTCTCAAAGCCTAAGGTTTTGTTTATTTACTTGTTATTGTTTAACACTGTTGATACTAATCAAACCCTATTATGATGAATCAATTATAAATTGAATTATAAGAATATTTTTTTTGTGATAATGAAGGAAGATTTGCTTAGTAATCTACCGCGAGAGATGGCGCTAGAGATCATAGAAAGTGTAACACCCCGGCTTTTCCTACCTTTATACTTTTGCTCTCGAAGACGTCGTGCGTATACTTGATTTTTTTAAAGCTCAAGTTCTTTGTACGTTTGAGAGACTCAATTTAGACCGATAGGAAAGATGAAGCCGAAGAAACGAGATATGTAATATTGACGATGAGAAAATTAATATATATATATTGGGCCAAAACAATTATATTTCTTTTCTAGTCTAATTGTTTCTTTTTAAATAGAATCACTTTGAGGAGCCCAAAATCAGTTATTCTTTTTATTTTAATATGCAGCACTTCAAATCCTTCTATATTGCAACATCACGGTTATATTAACATCCCCATTACCTTAAAAATCTCCGACAAACAAAGCAAATCCTTATATCTCCTTCAACTCTGTTTCCACAATTTTCACAATTTCTTTCATTCAATACCAAATAAACGAAATACTAAAGGAAGTACCGAGACTAGGAGAAAGAGAGAGTTGCCGTCTGTTCACTGGAACAGTCAGCGGCCGCGAACCGGGGATGTCCAGTGATGGCTGGATACGACGGCGTGAAACCGCGCGAGGGAGACGGAGGAGGCAGGAGGCTTCAACTACACTGTGACTGCAGAATCTCCTGCTGCGTCGCGACATTGGCGGCAGTGGTACTCTGTTTTTCCTGCGACAACAAGTGAAGATGAAGGGAGATGTCGGTTGAGGGAGCAGCGGCGCTGGCATCCGGTGTGTGAACAGCAGCGGCTGCTCAAAGCGGCGGCTGTGCGGCGATGGCGGCGGCGGACAGCACCGGGCTGAACGCTGAACGGCGGTGACATCAGGCCGGAAACTATAGCAGCTAGACTTCGGCGGAGGAGTGGCGATGAGAGAGGGCGGAGGAGAGGAAGAGACAGGAGTTCGACAGAGTGATATCAGAGGAATTTGAGACTGCTTGGAGGCGGAGGATTTGGGAGAGAAAGATCAGGGGAAGAGATTGGCGCTACACGGTCGTGAAAAGGAGAGCAGCAGCGCCACCGAAAGAGAAGTCAGAGAAGGTGCGAAAGAGAGATGGGAATGGAGATTTCAGATTTGAGGAGACGTGGGAGTGTTAAGGAGTTGGACAAAATTTTGGGCGAATTATTAATCAAATGAATAATGAGTCAGTTGGGTTTTATTTAATTGTTGAAGTAATGGATTGCATACTTATTAAGTGATGATCTGGAGCTTGATTCCTCTTGGGAAACTTCTTCAAATGTTTGGGGTTGATTATTACTTTTACTTTGGGTCATAATGTTAATTTGGTGGAGTTTGGGACAAAATAATTAAAGAATGAGTTGAAGATTAACTTCTAGTGTTGGGTCGATGGAGATAGGAAGATCGGGCGGCCTCGAAAATAAATGAAAGGAAAGAGAAGCATGGATTCAAGGAAGAAATTTCTCTGCGAACAAAATTGAAGTCGAAGTAAGGAATTCAAATTCAGGAAAATTAAACGAACGGGGTGGGCTTTCTTTTTAAATAAGGACTATGTCCTAAGTATATTTATTTTTGCGAAATATGTTTGTCATGCCATATTTTTGTGTTGCTATGAGACCTATCTGAAGTGGCTTTTGCCATGTATGGTTAATCGAATTCGGGTCTGACTAGGGAGTGGGTCCCTACTCAGGCTAGTGTACCCCCGTAGATCGTACGCTATCTCTTTGAGCTTGGAATGTGGCCACATTCCTTGTCATGTATGTTCAGATATGGTATGATGATGTTGATGATGATGAGGTTGATGGTGATGATGATTTTGGTGAAATGTTTAGTGACTCGGCCCTTTCAAAGTTTAAAACCCCGAGGTCACTCGTTAATGGCATGATAAATATTTTTATTGAAAATGTTTTCGGCATGAGTCCACTGAGTGTATCAAGTACTCAGCCCTGCATGTGTTTTCCCTATGTGCAGGTAGAGCGGTGACGAGCGCGGTGGGTGTTGAGCATGAAAGTGAAGAAGATACTAAATAAAATTTTTTGAATATATTATGTCTTCATACGTAATAGTATTCTACTCTCGAATGCTTCCGCTAAATATTGTTTCTTTCGAGTTCGTGTATTGTTGGGATATTTCATTTGGAGTTGTTGATTGTTGAAATGGTACTCTGATTTGATTTGAGCTATTCCCATTTATTTCGAGCTGTGGTGTTGATACGATGTTTTCCCTTTCTTTCCCGCTTCTTTAATCCTCCCCTAGTCGCGATCATCCGTATTTTCTATCCTTAGAAAATGTGGGCGTGACAGAAAGACTCCCGATTAGAAGCATTATAGCGTGCAAGAGTGTTTGTAAGTCATGACGTCATATGATAGAAGGGGGTTTGCTTGCACCGTCGTATATGGCTTTTGCCCAAACACAACACCATGTTGCACCCAACAATGTGTACATAGTCTGCGATGAGGCCTTCATGCCACTTCTTAGAATCGTGTTGTCTATTGGTAGATTTTGGTATCAATCCAATCTTTTTGACGACCGCGTTATACTTGTTTCAGTTAATGGTTTGCTTTGGATGCGATATAAATGGTGCAATAATTTTTGTATATGCAATCCACTGAATCTTGAATATGTCACATCTCCTCTGGCTGCGCATTTCCGTGACTTTAGGTCCATATTTGGGTTTGGAGTAAGTAAAATAAGCCGGTGGTATAAGATTTTATGTGGTTACCATGGATCTAGATTTTGGTCATGTTATGTATGTACTCTCGGGGGAGGAGGACGACGAGGGGCGTGGAGATGCATCGAAGGAGCATCGGAAATCCCTACACAAACGGTTGCTTCTTTTTTTAATGGAAATCTTTACTGGTTGGCATATGATACAATGAGCAATCTCTTTGTATGCTGCCTTGATATTGAAACTGAGCTTTTTACCAGTTTTTCTCTCCCTCAACGTGACACTTCAGATCATTCGCACTTATATAAGCTAAGTATTTTGGAGAGCCGACTATGTTTATGCGATATGTCAGATCGTTTTCATATTGTTATTTGGATAATGATGAAGAACAACATAGGCACGAATTCTTGGATAAAAGAATATACCATCAACACACCAAAGTTCTGTAAACATGCTGAACTTGTATTCCACCTCAGAGTGGCATATGGTAACTTGTTGTTCAGAAGTGATGACCGATTATATATTTACTCTAAAAGCACTAAAAAAGTTAGGCCTTATGGTGGAGTTTATTATTCCTGTACCACTTTTTATATGCAAAACTTTATTTCTCTTAGAGGCATGGGATTTAGCAATGTTAAGTCATTAAAAGGACCACATTATAATTGATTTGATCTTTATATAGTTTCAACCTTATCTACATCACCTTAGTATATATACACACTCTTTTTTGTTTTAACAGATCCTTGTAATAGTTTTGATAGGTCATGTATATTATGAAATCTCAATTCATTTCCTTGATTATAATTATTTTAAATTTTAATTACTTGTCTCATCATATCAATTGTTATTTCATCCATTTCCACATCATAGCTTACTATTAAGTCCTCTGATTAAATATTATGGAGAAAAACTTATTCATGGTATTATTTATCCCTATCCATGTAGAAATATACTTCCTACGACCCTAAAAAATAGACAATATTTGAATGGTGTGAATTTTAATACACAGTTTGTAAAATAAGAGAGATAGAAAGAAAAAAGTAATTGAAGTATCATTAGAAGAGAAAAAAATTCCTTAAATACAATTGATTTATTTTTAAAGAATACCAAAAATTGCAAATATTATCTATTTTTAAGGGACGGAGCAAGTATATTATATACATACATTAAATGATATAATATAATTATGGCATAATTAAAGCTAACGTATAATTCATTCAGCTAATGATTTACTTTTGACATGTGGTCTACACAATTAAAATTAGTGTTAATTAGTTCAGCTAATGGTTTATCTTGGTGCAAAGAGGCAATGATAATGACTCACCACATCACGTCTATAACACACGATATTTTTCACTAAGTCCAATTCTGTAAATTTCATTTTCTATTAAATACCAATAACAATTTCACCAAAGCAAAGTCCTTCTCTTAGTACAAGTAATGCATCTATGACAAATGGAGTATATAAAATAGACAAATCAATTTCTAAAAAACATAATAACAATTTCACCAAAGTAAAAAGGGTTAAAGTCCATAGTACTAGTAGTGAATCTATGACAAATTGAGTATATAAAATAGACAAATCAATTTCTAAAAAACAAGCATTTTATTTATTGAATAAAACAACAGCAAACGGTCGAAGCAAGAAAAAAAGAAGCCACCCGTGCTATCAACGTTTGTCAGGTATTTTGTCAATATCAATGACAATTAATAACCTTCCAATTTTGTCATACTTTGCCATTATAGAAGCTGCATAAATTTAATCGAACCCATTCAATTTAATAATTATAAGCTGCATAAATTTAATCGAACCCATTCAATTTAATAATTATGCTGTTAATTATTAAACTCAAAACCCAACTCTTAAGCAACCTGTACTCCTCTCTATCTCACTCTCTTTCACCCAACTTTACTCTTTCCTGTCGGAATCTTACAACGGCAGCAGCTCTGTTTTCTTTCATTTCTAGCATAGCTCCTCCATCATAGTAAGATATTCTTTTATAATTACATTTTTTTGATCCAAAGATTGCATCTTTTTAGCTGTTTTTTGAAGTGGGAAGGTTCTTGCTTGGTGCATTATCAAGATTTTGATTTGTTTGTACATTTTTAGGAATTCTTTGTTGGAAAGATTGAATCTTGGGGGAAGCCCATTTGGTATCTCTGTTTTATTATTTATAAATGGTTGGATCTAAGTGAAGTTGTTGCTGGGTAGAAGGTTTGGTTTTTTCAATTTTGGGGGTAAATTCAATTTGGAAATTAATTTGTTTCTTGGTATATCTACTCTGTTTTCTTGATATATGGTAATTCAAGAACCCTTATTTTGCCCACATTTCAAAGCGGCCCTTTGAAGAAAAGGTAGTTCTTTTGTGGGCGGAGATTTGGGGAATCTTGAAGCTGTTTATTTATTGCATTTTTTATTAAAGAAGAGAGCTTTGAGAATCATAGATAAAAGTTGTGGTTTTTCTTGAAAAAGTAGAGAGTGTAACAAGAGTTTGAGTATGAGGAAAAATGGCAATCCTCATTCAGGAAGGATGTTTAGTGATAGAAGATGGAAAATGCCATTCTTTGTGAACTTGCTCGTGTCGATCACTCTTTTGACCGGCACCATTTTCGGGCTCTATACGTCTCAAAATGGCCGGGATCAGTTGCAATTTGATACTAAGTCGTTTGAGGATGCTGAGGAGAAGGCAGAGGGGTATTTCATAGAATCTGAGATGAGGAAGTCTTTGGAATCGACCGAGGTTGCTGAGGTCGAGCCTCCAAGGCTCGCTTATCTGATTTCAGGGACAAAGGGAGACAGCCAGAGGATGCTGAGGACGCTGCAGGCCGTGTATCATCCCAGGAATCAGTATATTCTTCACATGGATCTCGAGGCTCCTCCACGAGAGAGGCTGAATTTGACTATATCAGTGAAGAATGACCCGACGTTTAGCGCTGTGGAGAATGTGCGCGTGATGGCTCAGTCGAATTTGGTGACGTACAAAGGTCCTACTATGATTGCTTGTACTCTCCAAGCTGTAGCCATTCTGCTGAAGGAGAGCTTGAATTGGGATTGGTTTATCAATCTGAGTGCTTCCGATTATCCTCTCATGACTCAAGATGGTGAGTTCTCCGCCTTGTTCGCCTCAATTATCGTGATATTCTTGTGTATTCTTCATGCTTTCATGCTTTTTGAAAAGTTGCTAAGTCATAAGGTGTTAAATTTCGAAAAGGGTGGACGTTGTTTGCCTTCTGATCTCGTGACTATGAAGTATACGAAAGGAAGACTTGCTATTATACGTTTTACGAGCTCTAGTAGGGATTGGCTTACTTTGGTAGTTCAACATTGCATTCAACTGTTCTTAGATATTTTTAGAAGCAGTTTTTTTGTTATTCTGAATTTCTTCGAACTATTGAGCGTGTATCATACACGAGTCTAGGCATGTAGTTAGATCGAAGAAACTGCCTTCTAGAAATTCTATTTGTTTACTGTTTAAGTCGATAGTTTGGTTAAGTTTAGCTGTGTATGAACATTGGCTCGTAAGAATAGATACAGCTTTGGATTCTTTTACTAATTGTGAACAAAATTTGAAATAAGCTTATGATTCGAGCCCATTTCCACATCGGTGAATTAGGTGATGCATTTCATTGCCATTAATGCTTTACCTACTGCTTGAACATATGTGACCCAACATAGAATCGAATGTCGGTTAAAGTCTTAAGCCTTTTGAAGAAATGCTCCATCCTATGAGTTGTCTCTGTCCACCTTTTCTCGAAATAGTATGTATTGATAGAGTTGTGTCGTAATCGGAAACTACTGCTACTGAAACTGAGAATAAATTGTTCATAACTATGCAGAAATTGTTGGTTTATTAAGCAATAAGTGCTTTCTTTGTTTTTTCGTATTGAAATTTTGAAATAAGGGTTTGTTATATTGTGTCGAAAACAGCATAAAGTTCGATTTTTTGTGGACAACGTTATGCACCGTGTCTTCCAATTGACATTATCACCGACTCTTCTATTTGTGAAACTCTTGTCTTGAAGATATTGAAGCTTTTATTCAATGTGCAGATATGCTTTATGTTTTCTCGAACCTGTCTCGGAATCTCAACTTTATCGAGCACACACAGATCTACGGCTGGAAGCTGTAAGTATCTAGACACTTGAGAAATTGGCTATAGCGTGAAACGTTTGATGTAACTAAAAGACGACCTTTTGTTATCATACTTTTTTCCAGGAACCAGCGAGCGAAACCTATCATAATCGATCCTGGTCTATACTTGTCTAAAAAATCCGACATTGCCTGGACCACTCAGCGCCGCTCTCTCCCTACATCTTTTAAGTTGTTCACCGGTGCGTTTTTCCATCCTTCATCTATTATGCCATTACACGATTTAGACGCAATTGTAAATTCTTGAAACAAATGACTGAAGTCCAAAACTGGTCATAAACATATGGTTGTTTTACGATTTTTGATGCAAAACATTATCTTTGGTACCTTCTTAGCCCGAACTTATTAAATCGATCCTTTTTTTGCCTTTTTTGGACGGAACCGTTAAAAACTAACGGTCAACCAGAATTTATTTGACCATCCAAAAAAAGGTAAAAGAAAAAAAAACGGACCGATTTCATAAGTTTTGGATGTGAAGGTACCAAACATAATGTTTTGGACCAAAATCATAAAACGGCCATATATTTATGACTACTTTCGGGACTTTACTCAACCGATAGATAACCTTGTTACTCCGATTTTTGAGTATTCTTCTTCGTCTTGCTTTTTACGCAGGGTCGGCTTGGGTGGTTCTAACGCGCTCGTTTGTGGAGTACTGCATATGGGGGTGGGAAAATCTCCCCCGGACGATCCTCATGTACTACACGAACTTCGTTTCATCTCCGGAGGGCTACTTCCACACGGTCCTTTGCAACACCGAGGAGTTCCAAGGCACCGCCATAAGCCACGACCTCCACTACATAGCGTGGGACACGCCTCCGAAGCAGCACCCGAGGTCCTTGACGATGAGGGACTTCGGCAAGATGGTGAACAGCAGCTCGCCTTTCGCCCGGAAGTTCCACAAGGACGATCCGGTTCTGGACAAGATCGACCGGGAGCTGCTCGGCCGGACGGACCGTTTTGCCCCCGGGGCGTGGTGTGTGGGGAGCTCGGAAGGAGGGGCCGATCCTTGCTTGGTGAGGGGCGATGATTCGGTTTTCAGACCTGGCCCCGGGGCTCAGAGGCTGCTGGGGCTCATGAAGACATTGTTGTCTGATGATTTTCGAAGTAAGCAGTGTTTGAAGCAGGGATGAGAGGTTTGCATTGATTGAGATGAGAAGCTGTTTGCGATTTTTCTAAGCAAGTAGTGTTTCTCTCTAACAAGATGAAAGATGTACATTCTGTAAATTTTATTTTACTTTAATTGAGAAATGGGTTTTATTGTTGTGCTTGAATTTAAGTAGTTAGTGTGTTTCTTTCTAAATATCTAAGATAAGTGAGTCATTTATTTTTATTTTAGCAAAAATCCTCATTTTTAATAATTTATAATCCATTTATCCCACTAAAAATGAAACGTTATCCTTTCTGGATTGACTCATTGAAAACGAAACATTTCCTAAAATGAAAACAACTTTGTCTCTACTTTTTCATCTCTTATTTTACTCTTTTTTTATTAACTCACAAAATAATACTACATAAAATTTCGTATCAGTTCCCAAATGTTTCATATTTAATGGAACAGATGGAGTATTTTATTTATCCATTTAATTTACTAAACATCATTTTCTTATAACGGTGTCAATTTATTCATCAACACGGTAGTTGAGCCGCATCCTTCAATCCGTCACTCAATCTTCATCGTCATTGCAGATGCTTTATACATTTAACAAAATTCTTAAAATTCGCATCAAGTCAGAATCGAAACTAAGTTAGGACGAAGAGAGTATTATCTTTGTAAGTCAAAAAGTTTAGTCAACACAATTTATGCATAGAAGGCAGCGCTCCTCCAATTGCTCAACAAATGCGGTGGTGTTGTGCACTCCTTTTTCCGCAAACTCAATTGCATGTGTATAAAGACAACACACAAATTCTAAACAAAATAAATCCCATCTATTTTTATACAACAAATTAGAAGAATATAACCAAAAAAATGGCCTGAATCTACGCCCTCTCCTCCTTGCTTTCTCCGCCACTCTACATACACAAAATGCATGTATAACTGTGCCTCTCTCTCTAGAAATGCATGAGCTGACTGTCTGAGTAAAGGCCTTTTTGTCATGAGAAGCAACACACATTAATTATGCCATCTTTCCCCCTTAAAACTTCCCAATCCATTTTCTAAAGAGAGAGAGACAATGAAGGGAACTCACAGCCACAGCTACAGAAGGAGATGGAGCAATGCTTACATAGTAATGGCAATTGTGTGTTGTGTTTTTGGATGTGGAATTCTTGGCCTAATGGGAATCCATAGGCTTAAAGAGAGAAGCTCTTTCTCACTCATGATCAAGGAAAAGGATGACCAAATCCTCTCCCTCCATCTCCTCTTGCAGAAGGAGAGGGAGCGTGTGGCGGAGACGAGGAGGAAGGCGGAGGAGATGCGGACGAACATGGCGAGCCTCGGGTCTCAGAAGGCAGAGCTCAGCGCCAAGGTGTCGGAGATGCTGTCGACGATTTCGTCTCTGAGAGAGGAGCAGAGGGCGGTCGAGTCGGCCTTCCAGGAGAAGTATGCGCAGATGAATGACCAGAGCCGCCTTCAGGTTGAGGCTCTCAAGGAGGCGGTGAGGCGGAAGGAAGGCGAAATCGAGGATCTGAGCCTTCGCCTGGCGGCATCGAATGCGACAGTGGCGGAGGCGGACGCGACGGGGAGTGGAGGAGGGAAGAGTGCGTCGGCAGAAACGGAGGCGGTGAACGACACGAGCTCGGAAAATGATGCGACGAGAGGGAAGGGTGATGGCGCGGATGATCGGGAATCGGAGGTGCGGGGAAGCACTCGTAGATTCAGAGGGAAACGCGGGTATCTGAGGCGGGCTAAGGGGAGGAGATGGAGATCGATTGGGAAGCAAGCGCAAGTGAGGAAGAGCGACGGAGATTCAACGATGGCGGATGGTGCACTCAGAAACACGAGCACGGAGCAAACTCATGCGTCGCTGGAAGAGCTGGCCGAGGGCTCGGAGAGGAAGACAGAGGGCGGGCGCGAACAAGAGAATGAGCAGCCGAGAGATGAGACTGCGGAGGATGGAAACGGGCACCAGCAACGAAAAGGAGCTGCTGAGAGAAGTGCAGAAGAGAGAGATGTTAGAGGTGCTGATGAAAGTGAAGACAAGGAAGAAACAGAGGAGACTGAGTTTTAGTTTTTAAGGGATTTCTTGAATGTTTTGCAGATCCATGTTTGTTTCACATTAGTATTTGGACCTACTTATAACTAGCTCGGTTGAGATATTCACATATGAGTTGCTCGACATTGAAAATGCAAAGTAGAAAGAAATCAACTTAAATACCTATCGAGTCACTCCTCTTATCACCAGTTGGTTTTATGATAAAAACCTCACTCGGGTTTGGTTGATCTTCCCTTCACGTATCATATACGATATGATACAACAATGAACTAAACAAATCTTTGCAATAATAACCAAAATATGAAGGGCTAAATTAACTAACCCCAGCAAGGATGCATCTAACCATCCCAGTGTAGGGAGGTTCCGATTCTCGAAACCGAACCTAACGGACGTTGCACTGCAGCATCAGCGGATGGCTGTAATCGACGTATCTATCCCAAAGTAGCTTGTATTTCTCCATCCGGATCTTCAACCAGGGATTCGAGTTCCCATTGAAGTGCAGGACCGCTCCCTTCTCAATCAAGTGTGGATCGATGAAGGGCTCAAAGGCTGGGTCGAAGTGCTCTCGGATGAGTGGGTGGGAGTAGTTCAAGTACTTTTGGTATCTGTGGAATGTCTCCATGCATGTCTCGACTGCGCCGTTGACGTTTCGAGAACAAAGGCGAGAGATCTTTCTGCACCACGACGTCGTCATCAAGAAACACCACCTTTTTTTAGGGAGGGAAAGACTTCGGGGATGTAGAATCTGAGGCGGTTGAGCATGGATAGGTATTTAGGGTTCCGGAACTTGATCGGAGTCCGATTGTCGCCACCACTGTCGGAGAAGTAGTATCTCTGGGTTTCGGAGTCTTGGAGCTGTTTGAGAACAGGTATGTAAGACGCGTTCAACCAGCTGAAATCTTCGATCTTCTGAACATTGACTGTCACCCCTCCGAAAGTATTCATTGTGAACCAAGCCTTCATTGCTTCGTAATTGACTTCGTCAGTCACGAGGTGTAAGAAGATCTCCTCGGGATTTTTCGAATTCAGGGATGTCGAGTTCACAACAACAGAAGTAGCGAGGATGTTGTTGGAGAAGACACAGAAATGATACAAGCTGTTATCATTGAGCTTCAAAGCAGTTTGCCGATTCTCTTTGAGCTTCCTCTGCAAATACGCATTCCTAAACCATTCACCGGTCAGTCGAACACCGAGACAGAACAAACTCTTCGGGACTTCTTCAGCCACGATTTGTCCATACTTTGAACTCTTCTCGTTGGTCGAGCTCATTTGCTGTTCGAAACCTTGTATCTTGGCCTTCAGTCTCATGATCATGGCAGCGCTATCGTAATGAAGCTGCTGAGCCTGAAAGAGCATAAGAGCCATGTCGCGAACAGCAGTTCCTGATTCGCTGATTGTCAGCAGAGTTCGTCTTAAGGCAGCATTCGACACAAGGATCTGTGAGTTTCGAATCTGAGCACTGAGTTCCCACGCAAATTGCAGATTGTTGCTTTCTTTCGCAATAACCAGAAATCCCTTAGCCAGAGAAATTTGGTCGTTCAGTTGCCTCGTCAGAGAATCGGGACTCAACATTTCGTCAGTGATGTTAAGCCCATCAGTGAATCTTTCGTGTGTAGGCGATCTCTGCATATATAACATAAAAGGGATATCGATATCAGATTCACAACGAAAAAAATCGAGCAAACTAATTCATACGTCAGCGAAATACGAAACACAAAACAACTAAATACCAAGAACCTTCAAGAAGGTTCCCTGCAATGAACAAGAGCTACGATCTTGCTGCACCAACATCCAAATCGACACACGTTTATCGCTTTAGTAAGATCCGTCGAACCCATCTCATTAATAATTCTCAAATACAAAGACAATACTCCTACAATCACCATGATTAACACATAAAAGTTCAGACTTTTCTTAACTTCAACATATATATAGTCATCCATATAGCAGCATTAGTCTAATTATTCGATTAAACCAAAACTAATAAACCTAGTGCAAGCAATCCCTCAAAGACAGCCACACGGTTAAATCCGAACATATTGCATATACGCGAACCCAGCCAACATTTCTAGACTATAGCAACTGGCAGCTGTTAAAAGCTTAATTTCATACAAACAACAACACAATAAATCCTTCTGAAGCTGATAAAGGCCAAATATTGGCACTAAATAAGCACTCTATCCGTTCCAAGTTAATCGATTCGTATCCTTTTTTGGGACATCCCAAGTTAAATGACTCCTTTCCTCTTTTGGCAATAATCAATTCCCTTATCTACTTATCTTTGCTACTTTATCATCACTCCACTTCCTTAATTCTCGTGTCCAAAAGAAGCGTCTTGCTTAACACGGAACGAAGGGAGTATAAATGTTTTAAGTAATTTCACTATTGTTCCAATCTTGAAGCTATTGAGGCACTAAAATAATACTCCCTCCGTTTTTAAAAAATAGCAACTAGTTCTATCTTGGGCATGAACCTACAATCCACTAACTCTACTTCCACCGCTTTTTCTCTTCCTCTCTCTTACTTTACTCATTTTTCTTTTCCTCTCTTTTACTTTACCGATTTTTCTTTTCCTCTCTCTTACTTTACCAATTTTTCTTACTTTACCAAATGTTTCTATTTTTTGAATACGGAGGGAATAGATTCTTCACACACCAAAGTGCATAAACAACTATGCATTTTTCTCTACTGCGAAATTACCATCAAAATTCAAAGGTAAAAGCCATCGAAATAAACCACAAAAATATTCACTGAGACTAGTTCAAGCTCAAAATTGCAATGCGAATACAGAAATCACTCAAAACACGCAGATTAGTGTAGCTTGAATCAGAAACTGGATCGATGAAAAAAATTACCTTGGTATAAACCGATCTCGAAGTGGGACGATGATTCACGCGTCTCAACACCAAAACGAAGAGCAGAATCACGAACCCACAAAGCGATAACCACAGCGCATTCGGAAATTTCCGCCTCGCCGGCCACCGGTAATCTCCGCCGCGCCGCCGCATTTACTCGGCGCGAAAAGAATCACGCAATCTCTGATTAAAACCTATCAATTGGCGACTCGGGAAGCTCGGGATTGAAGAAATCACAGCTCAATTTGATTTTGGAGATGGAAATGGTGTTGGTCTCAATTGGTACTTTGGTAGTGAAGTGCGGGAGAGCGATTAAACGGGGGAATAAAAATGTACTATATCCAATCAAAAATACTATGGTGAAATTAAAATTATTCATTTAAAAAGTGTAACAAATTAAACGGGGGAATAAAAGGAAACAATCACCAAATTGATAAACCTCATTCAATAACTATCAAGAACATACTACAATCTAGCAAAAGGAAACAATCACCAAACATTGTTACTAATAGTAATTTTATATGATTTGTAAGCTACTTACACAATAAGATTAACTTATTTTAAGACCTAATCATAAGTGACATTAATTATCACAAGATTAAGTATAATTAGGCTCTATGTATCCATCGAACACCTTATTTATATATAATAACATCTCTAGAACAATATCATATCATGTATATATACTACTATACTAGATATATGTACACAAACCATAACAATATCTTTCTCATCTTCAATTTCACACACAAACAACGCTTCAAACCTCAACACTTCCATAATCATCGACCTCAAATTCAAAAGAGAGGTCGCCTACGACCCACTCCGCTACGAAAACATCAACATCACTCTCTACTACGGTCCCAACCGGAGCTCCGTGGGCAGCGCCATCATCGTCGGATTCTCCCAGGGCAAGAAGAAGACGGCCCGCCGCAGGGCGGTGGTGGACGCTCGCGGCCTTCCGTGGGAGGAGGCCTTTGCAAGGGTTTCCGGTGGGTAGACGGTGGAGGTGGGAGTGGAGGTGGCTACTGGATATATACTGCAGCGGTGCGATGAACACCGTTGCTATTTTACAAAGACGAAGGCGGTGTGGTGGTGGGGGAAGATTTGGTGGTGGATGGCTCCGGTGTGGAGGTTTCTAAGAAGGCTACAAGACTTAAGAAAGTATTGGTTTGAACATTTTTAATTGTACAAATGATTCGATTGATATAGGGAATGAGTTACTAAATCAAGTTGATAAATAAAAGAAACACCATTTTATAAAAATGACAATATTTCATCCCAATATAAAAATCAAACACAGACGGATTGCCAACGAACAAGGTAGTTAGAAAAAAAAACAATTACCGACAGACACCAATCAGTAATACTCCAACAGTAAACCATGGTAGGGATGGCGTCGACGTTTGGGACGGCATTTTACTGACAGTTGACGTCGTTGGTAAAAATTTGTGACAGACATGACGACGCCTTTGCCGGATTTTCAGCATTTACCAACGGAAATATACGTTGGTAAGCCCCCTTTTTTCGTTGAGTCAGCTAGCTACATCCTTGATAGAGCAATGATGCATCAGCTGATCCACTGAGAACCGGCACTGTTTGAAAAAAACATGCACACAGTTACACAATTGCATTTGAGACAGAGAGTTAATCCATTTTCTCAAAATCTATAATATACACATAATTCCTAATCTTGAACACTTCACTTTTCTATTTCAGGGCAATACCAGATGTAACTTCACATTTTTTCACCTCTTAAATTCCGCAGTTCAGCCAAAACTGCGTATGTGTAAGCAAGCTCCGAGTAGCACAGCCACAGAAACGAAAGAAACTAGAGTTATAAACATGGTTCATAAACTATCTACGTCTATTGCTTGATAAAGTAACAGAAAAATATAAGAAAGAAGAGATGAAACCATTACCAATCAAGACGAGATGACTCCTCATCCTCTTTACGCTAGTTTGCAGTGCGGTTCCCATAATTCCAATACGAGAACGGAGAAAAATGAGGCAATCCCAACCCGATCCCATTCTCCGTTTTCTCAACTTCCGTACACTCATTAGCCTCCTGCAAAGTATCCACATCCCGCCAGAACTTGATGATGTTGAGGCTCTCTTCTTCAGTCGATCTCTGCAGGACAATCCGAGAAGCATACCCTTTCTTCCTCATTTGTACACACAATTCCACGGGGTTATTCGCAGTGAGTGTAACCATGTACAGCCAGCCCTTATCCGACAGGAGGTCATCCGCGACCGGCAATATCCTATCGATAACACGCCTCCCATCCTCTCCCCCAGCCCAGGAGGAGGCGATTCCGCGGCAGCCAACCTCTGCATCCGGAGTCGGCACATAAGGCGGGTTCACCAGCATCACGTCCACACTTCTGGCCAAGCGCCTCTCCAGCCCCGATGCAATATCCGTGTGCACGACCTCAGCAGAGCACCCGTGCGCTGCTAGTGTTTCGTGCGTCACTGTGGTGGCGTGGGGGTTTATGTCCGTTGCAATGTAGTACAAGCCAGAGCACTCTTTCTCGAGCAGCAGAGCGAGCGAAGTGATGACGTAGCCACTACCGCAGCCGATTTCCATACAAATCGACGGACGGTGGTCGATTAGGCTAGCTCTATCGGCTAGCAATGCATCAACCAATGCAAACGAATCATCACACGGATCGTAAACCTCAGGGTGTGAACTCACGAGCTGAATTCGAGCTATGTTGGGGCGCATTGTGCATAAATCTAGGGAAAATCCACTGAAACAGAAACGAAATCTGAATTGAAAGCTATATTTCAGAAACTAACGGAATCAACGTGAACAAGCATTGCAAATAAAATAAAAACAAACAAAAGCATCGATCTTTATTCAAAACACACACCTAGGTTTCAATTTTGATTCAAATTAGCATAAGATATGTATTCAATAGCAGGACAGAAAAAATGATGGATTTCCGTCGAAGTACATTTCAGCGGGAGAGAAGAAAGAAATGAATTACCGGCGACGATGAGATAGGCTACCGTTTATCTGAACGAATTGCGCCGCCGCTGGATTTGGGGACTAGGGCTTGTGATTTTTGATTTGGGAATTGTTTTGAATTTGGGGAAGGGGGAGTATTTTCAATTCGTTTCACATTTATTTTTACTTTTTGTATTTTAAATACTCTGTATACGAGTTGAAAATACTGAATCAAAATTAATAGGATTTAGAAAATAAAAAGTAGTACTCCCTTTATTCATTACTTTTTGATCAAATGATGAATGACAACAATTTTAATAGAAGAGTTGGTACTCCAAGTAGAATATGAATCTCATTTTACATTTGTAATCAGGGTGTTTTGAGTATTCACTTCCGTGTTCTTTGGCTGGAGTACGGATATGGACAAGGACATGTTCAAGGGTCTAACTATTCCATTATTTAATTTAAATACTTCAATTATTAAAAATATTTCCACAATATTAAAATGCATTAAAAATATCTGATACCATTACAAATTACTAAAAAATTAAAAATTACATAATTAAAATCATAAAAATTAAAAATTACATAATTAAAATCCTAAAAATTAAAAATTACACAATTAAATTCATAAAATGGCGGGGGTGGTGGCGGCGACATAGGCTTCATAGGCGGCACGATATTGTTCATAGTATTTTTGTTCTTCGCGCTCCGCTTCAGCCATGATATCAGTGAAATCCATTTTTAGAGAGAGTTTGAGTAAGAGAGGAAGATGTAGATTAGTTGTATGAAAAAGGATGAATGAGAGATAATTTGCAGCGAGTTGCAGCGCTCCTGCTCAGCGGCACGAACGAGCTCGATGTATCGAGCAGCGAGTTGCAGCGCCAGTGGCACGGACGCCGTCCGTCCCAGCGAGCACCGCTGTGGATGCTCAATTGTACAAACACGAGCAAAATTGGAATTAAACCGATGCTTGCCACGAGCCACGACCGACACACTAGCTCGATGCTCGAGTATCGAGCAATCGCACACACTGAACTGAGTCAACACGCTGAGTGTCCAACATCGAACAATAGTTTAATTTGTTCTGATTCTCACCACACTCGACACAATCACGTAGTCGATGCTCGAATCCGAGCCGAACATATACGGTGGTGGATACTCTTTACCCATCATTTTGCCCTATGTTATTTATATGAGAAAAAGTGATACAGATCAAACAAAAGAACTCATACCAAAAGACTAGTCTGTTAGGAGAGAGAACACATTCAATATATATATATATATATATATATATATATTTCATATTAGTTGTTCTAATAATCTATGTGAAATTAAGTATGTAACAAAAAGCCATTCTAAAAATAGCCAAATTTCACTAAATCCAAATTCCAAAATCATTATTTCATGACACCAAAAAAACAAAAACACACTCAATTCAATCTCACAACCCTCTCATCCACCTCCTCCCCAGACCCATCCAAACTCACCACCCCTTCCACCAGCACCACCCTCCTCTTCATATACACCCCGCACCGCCGCAGCTTCACTGCCATCGCCACCTCCACCGCGACGTCCACCGTCAGCCCCCTCGATACCCTATCAAACGCGTCCTCCCATGGCATCCCGCGCGTCCGCAGCACCGCGGCCTTCCTCGCCGTCTTCATCATCCCCTGGTAGAATCCGGCGACGGCACCCTCCGCCACCGCGGCGCCGGCGTAGGAGAGGGTGAGGTTGACGGCCTCGTAGCGGAGGCCGTTGAGGTGCATGGCGTTTTCGAGGCGGAGGTCGATGAATAGGAAGGTGTTGAGGCGCGTGACGTTGGAGGGCACGGCCGCGTTGAGGGCCGGGAGGTAGAGGTCCTCGACCGAGATCCTCGGGTTGTGGGTTTTCAGGCTGAGGGAGATTAGGGTGATGGGGAGGACTAGGATGATGAGGCATGTGCAGATGTAGCAGCAGCCGCAGCATGCTGCGAAGTCGTCGTCGTCACTCATTGATCTTTTTGTGTAGGAGTTTATGTTTTACTTGTGGGGTGAGTATATATATATATATATAAAAGAGTTTCATCTGACTGTAGATACAAATTTTAAGAAATATAAAGAAAAGTAGATTGAATAAGTTAGCAGACTATGAGAACCACTAGTATATACTCCCTCCGTTCTATAGTAGTGAAGACATTTTTTTCGGCACGGAGATTAAGAAAGTAGAGAGATGAAGAAATAATAAAATAAGAGAGAGTAAAGTAAGTGAAAAGAAATGTGTTGACTTTTACTAAAATAGGAAATGACTGTACTACTATGGAACGTACCAAAAATGGCAAAATGACTCCACTACTATGGAACAGATGGAGTATTAGTTATAACAAAATGTGAGGAGAATAAGTTGGTGAAATATGATGAGACTTTCTTACTATTTGTAGTAAAAGTGAAATGAGAATATGGGACGGATCGAAATGACAAAATGTGACTCTTACTGTGGGACGAAGGTAGTATATTGGTGTTCGGTTTGATGGATTAAATAAGATTGATCGGTTTTGTGGATGTGGTTCGGTTAGGTAGAGTTTGTGAGTTTGTGCTAGGAAATTTTGCGACGAGCCTTGTATAGATATTTTTTGTGATCTGAAATAAAGTGCTCGGTATTTTGTCTTTACCGACTTATGCCTAGCTGGTTTGGGACAATGTCAGGTAAAATTAGTCTCGGCTCATGAATCTCAGACATTCTCACAACAAATTAACCTTAAATAACATTTGCTTGGGAAAAAAAACATCACTATAGGACAACTGAAAAAATTGTTCAAATTTTGTGATTTGTCATTTAAATTATGAAAGATACTATATAAATCAAAATTTGATAAAATTTTGTGATGTTATAGACTCAGTGAAAATGTATTGATCGAGTAAATTTTGGTTTAATTAGATTTAACGTGCCGTCAAATATAATGATGAGTTTGACATTGATGTTGTAGATTTTAGTTTTGAATTGATAATGTCACAATGCTACGAATATGTTTACCATAACAAATAAAGTCGATTGGCAAAGTAGTTCAGAAGTTTGTTAAAACTTCATATTATTTTCATAATATTTCTATTGATAAAATCTATGTCTCAAGAAAGGTTAAATGCCACATTAATTTTATGCATTGAAATAAAGAATTGGAAAAACTTGATGGTATTGATGCAATTGATGATTTTGCTTCCCAAATTAAAGGCAAGCGGATCTAAATCATTTCATTAATAATTTGATCCTTATTTAGTGTTTTGTTGCAAATTTGTAAAATTATTATAGTCATACGGTCATGCAAGCATCTATTTAAACTAGTAATACTAAATTAATTGGTATCAAACAACAACATTATTTATGACGATGAGATAAAATTGTTATTACAATGTACTCTTGGGAATGGTGTTACACTGAGACAGCTTAAGCAAAAAATAAAATAAAAAAATAGTTTGACAGCAAATAATAAATTCCATCTCGGCCGTCCGTTTGTTTCTTATCCTAATATCCACATCTTATATAAAATAAATTGTACAATGATAACAATAACATGAAACAAAAATACAAGTATAAAGCTTTTCGCCAAATTCCTATCTAATATAATAAATCAAACAGCTAATTTATTAATTCGCAATAAAAATATTATTTCTCAATTGGAATATGTTAATTTTAAGAACACATAAAAAACTTAAGAAAACAAGCGATGAAAAATAAATATAGAATGACTATTTATACATGTAAAATGTACTCCTAATAAGAAATCAATTCATAATAATTGACAATTATGAAAAAATAGAAATATAAATATGCCGCATAAGTAAGAGAATAATATATCTTGTTTTTATAAATTTGGTAATTTAAATGTACAAACAAATATGTGTGAATAAATAAATTAAAGTATAATTTATATTTTCATTCTTCCGTTCATGGTCAATTATTAGTATAATGATAAATTCATTTTTATGTATATATGTGAATATTGTTTATAATAATTTATTTATATTAAATTCTAAATTTCTTGTAGTTGATAGTCATACTTTAATTAATTTCAAATTTATTATCACAAATAATGTTATTGTTTTACATAATAAATTAAGGGTAGTGATTTAGAGACATAATGTCTCTATGACATAATGCCCCTATGTCACTTTGCCATAACTATATTTTATATTGTGACTAATCTACCCTAATATCATATTAAATGGATATATATCTAGTTAAGGAAAATTGTATCAAATTAAATACATTTATCTAAATGCATGCTCATTTATTAGAGATAAACGTGAATCATGCATTAAAGTTATAAATGGATTTCAAAAAAATCATATGTATATATATACTTATGTCATGCTAATTTAATACTTATTTAAAAAATATTAATTTAGATTATAAATTTATCATTATAGTAGTATTAATTACACACTATATAACTAAAATGTTATATTTAATTATAAAATAATTTGATAACTTAATATAGTACTACTATTCTTTTATATCTTGTTCTTTTTTTAAAAATATTCTAAATATACAACAATTAAATAATTTATTTTAATATATGAAAAAAATAAAAATTAAAACATTTTTCTTCTTCAAATTTGAATTTTATAATAAAATAATATAGTTATTATGATGAAGAATTTTTGCGTTATCTTATTTTTTGTGTTATTTTCTATAGCTTTTGTTACATGGGAGGCTTTCTTAAGTTGCAAACTCTGATAACTTATCAATGCAGTGAATTAAAAATGTCAATACAGTGACATTAAAATGACAATAAATAATTTTGTTGACATTTCAATATACTGTGTTGATATTTTAATGTCACTGTGTTGATATTTTCAAGAAAAGTTATTGTTTTTGAATAAAATTTATTATTTTAAAAGGATCAATAATAGGTTTCTATTTAACATGTGATGACTCAAATCCTTTGGTCTATTGGATAGATAGAGAGCTTGTTATTTACTATACTTCACCATAGAATAAAGAGTATTGTTATTGGGAATAAAATTTACATTTACTATGAAAAATTAGTGTTTAATACTATATAAATTTACTAATTTAGTTTGTTGCAAATACAAGTTATTTATTGCAGAAAAAAGTTATTTATTTTTGCTATTTGACAAGAGATTGTAATTGTTAAAAATATAATCATTTTAATTAATAAAATATTAAATCAATAAAAGCATTATTGTAACAAATACTACCTCCGTCCCACAAGAATATACACTATTTTCTTTTTAGTCATTCCCACAACAATATGCACTTTCTAATTTTGGAAAGTCATTTCTCTCTAATGAGGTGGAACTCATTCTCCACTAACAATACTTTAATTACTTTTTCTCTCTACATCGCTCTTACTTTATCAATTTTACATTAAAACTCGTGTCGACCCCAAAGTGCATATTCTTTGGGGACGGATGGAGTAATAGTTATAGTTCTAGTTAAATGAAATTATTGTTCCAATAAATAAAATTTATTATTCTTATGAATAACATTTATTATCCTTGTAAATAAAAGTTAATGTTTTGGGAATAAAAGTTACTGTTATTGCAAATAAAAGTTACTATTTTGAAAATAAAGTTACTATTCTCATAAATAAATAATTTTGTTCTAATGAATAAAAAGTTAGTAGTATTAATTTTGTGAAGAGACAAAGCAAAGGGAATTAATCAAATGCATATTTTAATTTGTATGTGATAAAATGATATAAATAAATTTTTTATTGTTATAGAAAATTAGAAATGAGCAAATTGGAAAAGAGATAAGTTGTTGATGTAAAACTATACTTGGAGAAAAAGAAAATGAGAATTCATTGATGGAGAATTATAATGTGAGAAAAAAGAGAGAATTTATTGATAGACTTATAATTAGAGAAGAGGAGAGAAAACTTAATAAAAATGAATTAAAAATCTTTGAAATTTAATTAATTGCTAGGCACAAATCTCATTAAGACACACACCTTCCTTAATTGAAGTCATACATACCTTTTATACCATTAAGGGTAAAATAGTATACATGTAAAGCATTAATTTAATAATAAACACAATATAATACAAAATTACTGCTTTAACCTCATTATGTCTTAGACATTATGTCTCCAAAACATTTTTCATAAATTAAATAATTTTATTATTTTGTTCAAGACTAAAAGTATTAAATGATGTAAGTTGTTACGGTATGGTTGAACTCTAGTGTCACACATTTGGAGTTTGATTCGTTTGCTTTGTAAATTAATAGTAAAATGTATAGGACAGATTTAGAGAAAAAATAGTTCGATTATTATTAATGAAGAATGAAGTTCATCTCATTATAAATAAAATGAAAAAGAGAAGGCGAATGAGTTCATCTCAATGGAAAAAATGAAGAATAGCACCATTGATTGTTGACGAAATGGAGCAACAACTGTAAATTTGGTTTTGGATTCGTTAATTAAGGGAAAAAAGTTACTTTGAGCCAAAGTTTTTATAACCATTTTTATCTTTACAATATGAAGATTACTTTTTTTTAAATAATTAATCGGTTTTTTTGAAAGGAAATGAGTTTCTATTCAGATATAAAAGCAGTACCTTTAATAAACAATTTATGTCATTTTCTCCATAGGCATTAGCCAACGACATGTAAACAATAAGCAACAACATAGGAAATACTTATATTATTGTAAAACTTTCTTGACTAAATCCTTGTAGCCAACGCTAGAGTTGAGGTTGTTACTTAGATATTAGTGACAATATCACTACATATTTTCCACCAAATTTACAGCACCATTTCTCTGATGCTGATGGGAATATTCCGAAAAAATTCCAAGAACCTCGACTCTGCTTGGGAAGTACTCGCTAAGCACACCATTCCTTCGACGTTTCTGACTACTCTTTCATGCTCGATGTGCTCGGAAATTTCCAAGGATTGTACGTACGTGTTCGGTAAAACCCGATGTACAACGTTTTTATAGTTATTAATAATACCTTGAATTGTGATTAATAGGACATGTAAGTTTAAAATAAATAAATTTTTAATTAAAGTGTTCAACATTAGTTTTCTATATTTCTTTATGTTTTAATAAGATAAACACATTTTTATTATGTCGCATAATTAGTTCTTTATTTATTTCAAGTGATTTTAATGTATAATTATATATTTTAAAATACATATTACTTCTAACCTCCCATTTTTTCGAAAGCCCAATAAAATTACACTAATATAAATAGAATAAAATAGATTTGGCTAATTTCCAATATATAAAAGACAAGTTTTGAGGAACGAATTTGGGTATGTTATAAATAATAAATAAATTTTAATTAATGTGGCAGTTACAAATCATTTGATTAATATGGGAGTTATTATAATTATAAGAGACTTAATAGTATAATGAATTCCGTCAGTTATTTTTAGGGGTGGGTCGATACGAGATATCGTATCGAAAATATCGATATGAAAGAATTTCATATCGTTATCGTATCGAAAGTTTCGATATATCGAATTTCGATATATCGAACTTTCGATATAGATAATATCAATATCGTTATCGTATCGATATTTTGATATATCGTACCGAAATTTGATATATCGATATATCGAATTTCAGTACGATATATCGAAATATAGATATCGTATCGAATACCTGTATATCGAAAATTATAATTTCAAATATGTTTCGATATATACGATATATTCGAATATTCGATATAAAACGATATATCGAAAATATCGATATATATCGTGTATTCGATATATATCGTATATTCGATATAAAACGATATATCGAAAATATCGATATATATCGTATATTCGATATAAAACGATATATCGCGATATAAGAAAATTCATATCGTTATCGTATCGAAAACTTACGATACGGTATCGTTTCGTATCGAAAATTACGATATATCGAAAATCCGATAATTTTTCGATATTTTTCAATACGATACGAGCGATATATCATTTTTTCGATATTTTTCCCCAGCTCTAGTTATTTTCTCCTTATTCTATAATTAATGTAAATTAATGCTAATTAACATAATTAATTAGCTCTTTATTTTAGAGTCAATACTAAACCCTTAACTATTAGATAAATACATCCTATTTGATGGTAGAAAATTCATGTTAACGCATGTTTGCTCCAATTCACAGAAATTTGTATTTTTCGTCTATTTTCGAAAAAAATAGGTAATTATAGATGTGATCGTTTATTTATGGACAGTGAAGACCTCATTTGGTGTAAATTCTACAGAAACCTCATTCGATTAAACACTGATCTGATTTATAGGTGAAATTATGGTTAGATTTTCAATTTCTTAGTTATTTCAATGTGGTTTTAGTATTTGTTTTTATTTATTTATGTTGAGAAAATTCAATTATTTGTAGGCTTACTTCTGTGTAATGGTGTGAAAAACTTGGAGAAGTTTTGAAAGGTGTAAAAGTTCATTCCCATTGGAAAACAAACATATACTCTTAGTAAGTTAGTTTACATGTTGCAAAAGCTTTTAATTTGCTGTGATTTATTTGCTTTTTATAGTGTAGTAAAAACCATATAATGATTTTTGAGATCACTGATTTTAGTTTTTCATTTTGAAACAGGAATATGAATTTGTTATGGTTTGCTATTATGGGACATATGGAAACTGTTTTTTGCCTCCTTTCATTATTACAAGCCTTTTAGATGCATAAAGTGTTAAATCTTTTAATCTTTTCATTGTTGGTTTTCAAGTTTGCAACATATTTAGAGATGTTACACTAGCTAGAAAAAGAATGCTTAAAATGGATAAAACACAAATTTGACTTTAAGGTTTGTATTTTAGGTTGATTTTGTCAGTGTATTTGTTGATAAATTCTTGTTGATGATAGATTAATTGCTATAGCTTTGTGTTTGATCTTGTTTGATTGTTCTATTGGGCTTAGAAATCAGGTCAGCCTCTGTCATGGCAGTATCTGCGATTGTAGTTTGAGGGAGGTGAAGACTTCTAAGCGTGGGGGACTTCTTTTACGATTTACCATATCCAATTTTTGAGAATATTTTATCATTTCTTCCTCTGAAAGACGCTATTCGAACTGTCCTCTTTTGAAGATTTGGTGACATGTGGCGTGACATCCGAGTTCTTGACTTTGATAGCTGTTCTTACCACAACTTTGAAGACACCGACAAAAGTCCGGACGATGTTAATGAGAAGTTTGTGAATGTAATTCGTCGTGTGTTGGATTTTCATGACAACTCCACACTAGACAAACTAAACCGCAAGTTCTGCTTTTCTCTCGAGTACACAAGAAAACTGTTGGATGGAGTTGAAGAAAAAGTGGAATGGGAGATGTGTACATCACTTGAAATCGAGAAGCTGATTCGCTATGCTATAATCTGGAAAGTGAAAGAGTTGGATCTTGACTTAAACGGTGACAAGATTGTGGATACCTGGAACCACTACCGCATCCCTTATGTCTTGAGAAGTGATCACTTGACATATCTTAAGCTGACTGCTTTCGACATGACATCTTGCAAAGTCATGGATTTGAAGTCCTTAAGAGTCATATTTCTCAATGAACTTTCACTAAGTGATGAGATCTTCAAGGATGGGGCAATGAAGGAGAATGGCTTCCATTTCATTATCACTTAGTGCAAAATTATGGAGAACTAAGGTTTTTAGTGACTTCAAATTCTCTGTCATTACAAGATGTCATATCGAAAATAACCAGCTTAAGATATGTTAAGTCATCACTTCTCAAGACATTAGGGAGACTCTAGGCATCCCAGGACTCCACAAACTCGTCCCCGTTTAAGTCAAGATCCAAAACTTTCACTTTTCTGCTCATAGCATAGCGAATTAGCTTGTCGATTTCAGTTGATGTACGCGCCTCCCATTCCACAATATCAGCTTAATCAGGATCTTGTGGCTCCCCTCTCGTGTAAGTGAGACGAAAGCAGAACCTGAGACTTACTCTATCTAGTATAGAGTTGTCATGAAGGTCCTGGACACGACGAATGACATTCGTAAATTTCTGATTAAAGATCACGGGAAGATCGATCGGCTTACGTGATAATAATCGTTTTCAGCACATTGCGGGTGGTGGATGTAATTGTGGAGACTATTGGTGAAATTCTCATACGCTTTATTCCAAATGAATTCAGCATATACATACCGAAGTTACCGGGTATTTTTCTTGCTTATGGTCATATAAAGTAGTGCATATAGATTTCCAAGTTGGTTAACATGCTGTGTTTATGTATTCCAGTTGCATAACACTACGCATTCATTGTCTATTTGTGCTTTCGTTATAAAGGAAAATGAAAGTAGAGTTTTCCCATGTGTGTCGTATGCAGATATTTGACAGGGGATGGAGCATTGGTCCCAAATGTTGGAGAAAAAGGCTACATGCGACGAGGAATTCAAAGAATGTGAAGGGAGAAGCATTAACCGACTAAGTTGCCCAAGCTGTTGGATCGACCAGACCATGATCTTTAAGCAGGGAGATTTTCGAACTCAGGCTTTAGGTTGCATGATCTTTTGCTCATCATCGGGTGAAGCTTGTAGTAGTATTTATTGCCTTTAATGCTTAGCTTCTTTGGATCACTTGTTTTTGGAACCATTTCCCAACCTCTTAAAGAGCATATTAGTGTTCTTGAGTGTTTGGTTTGAAAATCTTTGTCTTTAAGCTTACTACTTTCGGTTCGTGCCTAGTTAAATGTTCTTGGTGACTTTGTTTGTTTACTTTGGTTGTTGGTGTTCTTGAGTTTGTTCTGAAAATCTTTGTCTTTAACTTACTATTTTCGGTCATGCCTAGTTAAATGATCTTGGTGATTTTGTTTGTTATTTGAAGTGTGTGAAAGGTGGGTTGTTGTTTAGTAGATTTCATTTTTGTCTTTTTGTAACTTGTTTTCTTGCTCTTTCCAAGTGTTTAAGTTAATTATATTTTCATATTGTTGATTTCGAATTTTTAATGGGGTTTTGTTTGTTGCAAGTTGCTCTTAGTTTTGCATTTAGCAAATAGTAAACATTAGTAAGTAGAGACTTTGAGACGTGTTCAATTTATCGTCTGATAAGTTACGATACTTAGGTTGGGTCGTGATAACTAAGTCAACATGAATGTTATGTAAAATGCTCATTCTTAGCGATTTATTTTCCAATTACCCTTTCATGAGTTTGTTATGATTCGTGGCAATGCGTTTACGAAATTGGAGCTATTTAAATTTCTAATCCATAATTATCACCAAATATTTTTAAGTGCAACAATATACTACCATTCTTTGTGGATTTAACACCTTGACTTATAAATTAATTTATAAGGACATGTGCCTTTCTTTTCATATTGGTTATTACAGGGGAAGCACTCTACCAACCAAACTGCACCTTTTATGTGGGAAAAAATTATCCCTTTTATTTTCCTATACGCATAACTATGTTGAATCAAGGTGCGTTTAGTATTTTCAAGCCAAGGTATGTTTAGATGTTGTATATTACTCCCTCCGGTCTCCATTAAATGTATATTATATATGACCGTGAATGTCTCATATTTAACTCGTGTGGGATTTAAGAAATTGTTAGACTTTCTTAATAGAAGTAAGTAGAAAAAGTTAGTGAAATATGAGTCATACTTTTATTTACTACTTAGTTTTATAATAAAATGTGATTAAGAATGAGTTAGTAGAAGGTAAGATTCATTGTCAAAAATAGTAAAAATAAAATGAGATATTTATTGAGAACTGTCCAAATAAGAAAATGTGAGATATTTAATGAGTGTCGGGGAGTGTAATTTAGTATAGGTTGTAGTTGATTAATATTTGTTTATATTTAAAGTTGTCAAACTATCGAGACATGCTCATTAGGCCGGCACAACGTTGATAAATTCTCTCCCACTGTCTCTTTAATTTCCTAAACTATGAATTATATTACTAAATCGTAGTTATTGAACATGTTAGTATGCCTTGAATTTGTTTCCTAATTTGGATAGGATTATGTTTCCTAATTGGGATAGGATTATGTTTTCAAATTAGGATAGGTCCCATATGTGCCTATTTATATGGGAGTAGAGCACATGATCGTGATCTTAGATCTGAAATCTGTAACTGCAGTCATAATGCAATTTGTTCTCCGTTCTTGCCCGTGTATGTAGCCAATTGGCGAACCACGTAAATTTTGTGTCTCTTTACGTTTTTTCGTTTGTCGATTACACAATTGCTCTATTCTGCCATAACAGAACATGTTTGATATCTAAACAATTTAATTTGAATATTGGTAAAATCTATGGAAAACATATGATTTGAGATTTATGGAGAATTATGAAGAAATTGGGATCATGAATACATATCTATCATATTTATTAATATTATTTTTTTGTATGATAAAATATTATTTTCCTGATAATTAATTTACATCTACTTTTATTAAAGGGTAAGATTAGGTTATAAAAAGTGATATTCTCAGTGATTTCTTATCCAATTAGAGTGTCGATTTCACTTCCATTTCAACTTCCGATCCCAATTCATCAGTTCAAATTTCTTCCGATTCGTTGCTATGCGTTTCAGATATTTCCACACCACTGTCGTACGCTCGACTTGGAACAGATCAACCACTAATAATGCCAAAATCAACAAATTTACAGACTCGGACATGGTGAAATGCACGATTGCTATCAGAAACCATTTGCGCAGTGGCCGATGTGACGCCGCATTGCGTTTATTCAACTCCATGCCTCGCAAATGCAAGGTCGCCTACGGCACTATGATATCTGGCTGCTTCTCCAATGGCAATGTTAAACTGGCCCATCAGCTGTTCGATGAAATGCCTGTCAAGGGTTTGGTGGCTCGGAATATAATGATCAAGGGATATGTTAAAAACAACAATCTCAGAGCTGCCCGGCAGCTATTTGATCAAATGTCTATCAAGAATGTTATCTCGTGGACTACAATGTTGTCTGGTTATGTGAAAAATGGTTCAATGGATGAGGCAAAAAGAATTTTTGATCGAATGCCGGTCAAGGATATTGTGTCGTGGACCACAATGATGTCTGGTTATGTGAAAAATGGGTTAATGGACGAGGCCAAGAGAGTTTTTGATCAAATGCCTATCAAGGATGATATCTCGTGGAACACAATTTTGTCTGGATATGCACACAATGGATTAATGGACGAGGCTAGGAAAGTTTTTGATCAAATGCCGGTGACGGATGTTGTGTCATGGACCACATTGATGTTTGGTTATGTGCAAAATGGGTCTATGGACGAGGCAAAAAAGGTTTTTAATCAAATGCCAGTTAAAAATGTTGTCTCGTGGAACACGATGGTGTCTGGGTACGTGCAAAATGGGTTAATCGACGAGGCTAGGAAAATTTTTGATCAAATGCCGGTCAAGAATGTTGTCTCGTGGAACGCGATGGTGTCTGGGAATGTGCAAAATGGGTTAATGGATGACACTATGAGAGTTTTGGATCAAATGCCAGTAAAGCATGTCTTGCCATGGAACACATTGATGTCTGGTTATGTGAAAAATGGATTAATGGACGAGGCGAAGAGAGTTTTTGATCGAATGCCGGTCAAGAATGTTGTGTCATGGAACACATTGATGTCTGGTTATGCGAAAAATGGGTTAATGGACGAGGCGAATAGAGTTTTTGATCGAATGCCGGTCAAGGATGTTGTGTCGTGGACCACAATGATGTCTGGTTATGTGAAAAATGGGTCAATGGACGATGCGAAGAGAGTTTTTGATCAAATGCCGGTCAAGGATGTTGTGTCGTGGACCACAATGGTGTCTGGCTATGTGCAAAATGGGTCCATGGCTGAGGCAAACAGAATTTTTGATCAAATGCCGGTCAAGAATGTTGTTTCGTGGACCACAATGATGTCTGGTTATGCGAAAAATGGGTTAATGGACGAGGCCAAGAGAGTTTTTGATCAAATGCCTATCAAGGATGATATCTCGTGGAACACAATTTTGTCTGGATACGCACACAATGGATTAATGGACGAGGCTAGGAAAGTTTTTGATGAAATGCCGGTGACGGATGTTGTGTCATGGACCACATTGATGTTTGGCTATGTGCAAAATGGGTCTATGGACGAGGCAAAAAAGGTTTTTAATCAAATGCCAGTTAAGAATGTTGTCTCGTGGAACACGATGGTGTCTGGGTACGTGCAAAATGGGTTAATAGACGAGGCTAGGAAAATTTTTGATCAAATGCCAACCAAGAATGCTCTCTCATGGAACACAATGTTGTTCGGGTATGTGCAAAATGGGTCATTAGATGAGGCGAAGAAAGTTTTTGATCAAATGCCGGTCAAGGATGTCATGTCATTGAGGACAATGATATCTGTTTATGCACATAATGGGTTAATGGACAACGCCAGGGGTGTGTTCGATCAATTGTTTATCAAGGATGATATGTCGTGGAAAATAATTTTGTGTGGATATGCAAAGAATGGATCAATGGATGAGGCTAGGAAAGTTTTTGATCAAATGCCACATAGAGATTGTATGGCGTGGTCCTCTATAATAGCTGGGTATAATCAAAATGGAGATAACGAAGAAGCGTTGCTTATGTTTACTGAAGCAATGAATGATCGGGAAATGTTAAGTGCATCTGCATTTGCTAGTGTTATAAGTGCGTGTGCAGATATTGTTGCTTTTGAGCTTGGAAAGCAAATTCACGGGCATGTTGTTAAGGGAGGATTCGCTAACTGCAAAGTGGAAAACGCTCTTGTTTCCATGTATTGCAAGTGTGGAAGCATCACTGAGGCATATGAGATTTTCGAGAGAATTGAAAAGAAGAATGTGATATCATGGAATACACTCATCGTTGGTTATGCAAGACATGGCTTAGGCCAAGAAGCTCTCCAACTTTTTGAGTCAATGAAACTAGCGTCTAAAAAACCTAATGACATTACCATGGTAAATTTTACGTGTATTGTTTTTTCATTTTCTAAATACTTGTGTTGATTGAGTACTCACTTGTTTTGATGTAGGTTGGAGTTTTAACGGCTTGCAGTCATTGTGGCTTCGTAGAAAAGGGAAAACATTATTTCTATTCCATGACCGAAGATCACGGCATAGTCTCAAATCTAGTGCACTATTCCTGTTTGATTGATCTTCTAGGTCGAGCTGGGCGCCTAGATGAAGCTCACGACCTAATAAAAAGCATGCCTTTTGAGCCACACGCGATTATATGGAGATCTCTCCTTGGTGCTAGCAAGAGACATAGAAATATAATACTGGGAGAAAAAGCTGCTGAGATGCTGTTGTTTATTGATCCATGGAACTCTTCGGTGTATGTTCAACTTGCTCATTTATATGCTGCTTCAGGTCGATGGGAAGATGTCGAGAGGATTGGATTAAAAAGGAGGGATTTGGGTGTTGTAAAAACGATTGCATATAGCTGGGTTGAAGTGTCAAACAAGACTCACAAATTTTCTGCTGGGGACTTCACTCATCCTGAGAGTGAAAGCATATGCTCTTTCTTGGAAGAGTTGTATGTTAGAATGAAAGAAAACGGGTATGTTTCATTGACAAAATCGGTGCCGTATAATGTGGAAGAGGAAGAAAAGCATCATTCAATCAAATATCATAGTGAAAGGTTAGCTGTTGCTTATGGGATTATGAAGACACCAAGTGGAAGGCCTGTTCGTGTTTTCAAGAACTTGTGCAGCTGTGAGGACTGCCACGTTGCGATGAAACTCATATCCAAGATCACGGGAAGATCGATCATCTTACGTGATAATAATCGTTTTCACCACATTGCGGGTGGTGAATGTAATTGTGGAGACTATTGGTGAAATTCGCACATGCTTTGGGTCTAACGTGAAATAAGCATAATGCTACACATTCATAGTTTATTTGTGCTTCAGTTATAAGGGATAACACTGTCAATATCGATTATGCTTTGATGATTGACTTATTCGAATCGTTGATTCATATTGTCATTGAATTTGGTTTGATTTGTATTAGGAGATTAATCTTGAGATGTTCCCATTAGGATTTCGGAATTGTTTACTAGGTTTTGCATCATGATTTGTGTCGTGAAAATAATGATCCCAAAGATCGACAGTGCTCTGATACCACGTTGAACGGTGTAGAGATCATAGTAAAGAGTTTGAGTGTATGGAATACATGCGCATGTTGTTTTATAGAAACTCAACCCAATGAAGTTACAATGGTAAATTTTAAATGTATCGTTCTTTTATTTTATATCTATATTTATTGTGTAATGGATCTTTTTTTTAGTATTGCCAAATTTGTTTATTGCTATTTACATGAAATATTCACTTTGTTTTGATGTAGTTTGGTGTTTTACAGTGAAAAAGTTTAAACCTCGTATCATTCTAGTCCATATCTACAACAAACCCCAAACTCTTATACTAAGTTTATTGATCAACCACCATATATTTAATTGACAACAACAACAAAGTTGGTGATATTTGCAGTTAAGTTACAATTAGTTGAGAATCAACTATCAATTAATATATCAAATTAAAAATAATTTTATAAGTATTCTAACGAGATCTCAATTGCACATGTTCCGACGACGTTCGGATGACGAAATTTGATGATTTTTATTTCAATTTTCGTATATGTTGATAATAGATTTTTTTATCAACAAATACATCAAAAAATTTCAATATAATGCATGTAAAATCTCAATTTAATGCATGTAAAATCTCAATAAAACTGTGTTGATATTTTCGTGCACTTGTGTTGAAATACTCATGTCATTGTGTTGATATTTGTAATACACAATGTTGATATTAAAAAAACACGAAATTATGATATCATAATAGACGGGCGATATTACCCTTTTAATTTGTTGATATTTTGTCTACTATTTATTGAAATTCGTAAGATTTAATCTCATCTACTTATTTTAAAATCTAAGGGTAGAGATTTGGTCTAGATTTTGAATTATGAGGCTATAAGCAATATAAAGGAACCTGTTTAACTATATGCATATTTTATTCAACCATTTACCCTTTATGGTTATTATTTCTCATTCCTAAACAGCTTAGGTTTGATTAATATTTTATATGAATATAAAATTCATGCTAAAATGTAGCGCGGAGTATATATTTTTGTTCCACTATATGAAGGAAAGTCAAAATTTTATGCATGAAGGAATTAAGCACGTCTTTTTCTATTAAAGCCTTGTACTTCTACATTAATGATTGATTTTCAATTAAATTTTACTTAAAGGCAACACTGAACCATGTATTAGGTTCTTAGTTGAAAATTATTGACAAACGAAACTAACAAATTAAATACTACTATAAGTTATGTGTTAGAAGTAGTATTAGATTCTCAATAGAAAATTATTGACAAACGAAACAAACAAATATAAGAAATGCCCCACGCATCGGCATAAAGGTAAAATTAGAACCACTGTTAAGTATCCCGAACCATTCCTCGTATCACTAATTGGTCGTCGAACTGTCAGCTATACATTAAATGACCAAACAATATAATTAGGCCGAAACAAAAAAAAAATGATTCACCCAATTGTATATATGAGCTTCAGATTTGGTCCAGTTCTATATAGGGTTTGCTCGTCCAAGCTTAGAGCATCCACAATAGGAAGTGGACAAGCAATAGCCCAGCCACAAACTCCTCTGCCACATCATCAGCACTAAAAACTCCTCCTGCCACATCATCAGGACAAGCAATAGCCCAGCCACAATAAACAAAATTATAAAAATAACAATCACACAAAATACGGAATTCAACTTAACAGATACGGGAAAATGCAATAATTTCATTTAAATTAAAAAAGCTACATTAAAAAAAATTACATAATAAAAAAAACCCTAACGTCGTGCAGTCCTCCGCTCCCACAACTCTTCAATTAAATCCTTTTAGAGTCGAATATGAGCTTCCACTTGGCGCAAGTTGACATGTGCTTGGAGGCGGCCGGCTTCATCGTGAGGTACCCCACTTCGTACGTTGGGGGTGGCCACGTCGTGGCTTGGACCGGCTTCGTTATCGTCGTTGGCCCAACTAGTCAGTTGTACACCTTCATCTTCGACAATCATGTTGTGCATGATAATATAGGTGTACATTATATCAGCAATGCAGTCGATATGCTACAAACGCGTTGGACCCCTAATTGCTGCCCATCGAGACTGGAGCACGCCAAATGCGCGATCCACGTCCTTGCGCGCCGACTCCTGGCGTTCCGCAAAGTAGGCCTTCCTCTCATCCGATGCGCATCTGATCATCTTCACAAAGACGGGCCACCTAGGGTATATCCCATCCGCCAAGTAGTAGCCCATATCATGTTGGGTCCCATTGGCGACAAAACTGATGGCCGGACCGACGCCCTGGCACTGCTCGTTGAAAAGGGGCGACTAGTTGAGGACGTTGAGGTCGTTGTTCGACCCGGCTACCCCAAAATATGCATGCCAAATCCACAGCCGGTAATCAGCTACGACCTCGAGGATCATCGTGGGATTCTTTCCCTTGTAGCCGGTCGTGTAGAACCCTTTCCAGGCAACGGGGCAGTTCTTCCACTCCCAATGCATACAATCTATGCTGCCTAACATACCCGGGAACCCATGCTTCGCCCCGTGCATCTGCATCAGCTTCTGGCAATCTTCGGGAGTAGGACTTCGAAGGTACTGCTCACCGAATATTTCAATCTCGCCCTAACAGAAATACTTCATACATTCAAGGGCAGTCGTCTCGCCGATGTGGAGGTACTCGTCCCACAAGTCTGCCGCGCTGCCTGTTTACCGCAGTGCACTTTTGAATAGGTGTGTGGCCGGGTCTACCAGACGCGTCGTGCCTGAAGCGGAAACACAAATATCGATGCTCCAAAGCGTCAACAATACGCATAAACAAGGCCCTGCTCATCCTTAAGCGCCACCTGAAAAGGTTGGCGTTAAACCGCGGCTCCGGTGCGAAGTAGTCGTCATATAGCCGCTGATGTGCAGCTACGTGATCCCGGTCAATCACTACTCGGTGGTGGACAACTGGTCGGGGTCGAGGTACCGCCGGCTGCAAGGCCCGTTGTAACAGCCGGTCTATCTCTCGGGACGTATAGGCATCCAAATATTCGTTCAAATGCCGTTCGTACTCCTCAGCATCCCCACCACTACCACTACTACTACCACCCGCGTTACTCATTTCGCGTTGTTGATCTTGTACAGAAATTAAGATAGAGAGAGTACTCGTTAAAACAAGTGGTGCGAATGAAAATAACGTGCAAATCGCGTATATATAGTGTTTCGAAAATTTAAAAAAACAAACAAAATCCGCTCGCCAGTCGCTCGTCGATCGGGAGGCTGCAATAGCGGCGAGCCGATCGGCGAGCGCCCAGGAATCGGCGTGCGCTCGCCGAAATTCCCGCCGATTTGGCGCTCGCCGGCTACAATAGTTCGGCGAGCGCCAAAAATCGGCGAGCCGGTGCGCTCGCCGCTATTGTGGATGCTCTTATAAAAAAATGTCAAAACACTCAAGATTTTAAATTTCATATTTGATTTAATTATAACAATATATTATTTTACTTTTTATTATAATTGACTTTCTTTAAAATTTTCCATCTATCCTTATTATTTTTAATTCTCCTTTATATAATAAACTTTATATACTTTCTTCAAACACCATTATTATTATTGTTATTTTAGAAAACTTTATATGCTTTCTTTAAAATTTTGCTGTCATCCCTTATTATTTATTCTCCTTTTTTATAAATTAAAGTTTTCTGTTGTTTTCCTCTATTCAGCCATTACTCGTAGCTTTGATGCTGCGTCATAAACGTGTGTCATGTTATTTGTTTGTATTTATTCAGTTAGTTCAAATGTCACATTCCAAAATATTAATTAAACATAGGCAACAAAGACGTATTGATTCGAATCTTCATACAAACAAGTAATGTCAAATCAGAAATTGATATATACATCAAACAAAATGTGACCAAGAATAATCCTTGGATGTATATGTTCACCATATAAATTCTAATTGCTGGACAATGAAGCACACCTTAATTGATAGTTGGCAACAGTATATATAGCTAACAAGTATTAAGCCCCTATTAAATTAACTTTTTTATTTGTAAATATTGTCGTATTTTCGTTATTTTGTGTGAATTGTTATGCAAGAGCCCTTGTCATCACTACAAAACATATATAATTAATGTCTTAAAATTTTGAATTCGAATTTGAGGATATATAGTCCAAATAGTTGGTAAGACGTTTCCATTCCAACCTGATTCGAACCATCACAGCCATAGGGTTCACGTCAGTATTATTCTTTTTATTTCTTTTTTCTCATAGATCTCATAAATTACATTATTGTATACTTTAAAAATCATATAAAATCAAAACCTAATTTTTTTCTCTTTAATTTCAAAGATAGGAACAAAACTAATAAATTGAACGTCGATCATTATGTTATTTATACAACAGATGATTTTGATCACAATTTATTAGATACAAGAGTAAATATAAAAGGGAAAATTTTAAAAAGGACAAACGCTAACATGAATTACACTACAGCGGTGCTCACATATGTACATAAAATTGTAATATAAATAGTAAATTAAAACATTAATATACACATCAAATCCATGTAAAAAAATTATGAATGTTTTACTATATGAACCAACCTCACATGAGTAGAAAAATCACTACTTTTCAATGGAAAACATAAAGCATTGCTTTGTAAATGTCAGAGGCCTCAACCTTCACTAGGCAGAAATTGGAACAGGTTTCAATCTCATCATTCTTTAATTATTTTTCAACAATATACAAGTCAATTGTGATGAATTTAATACAATCGAAATTTATCTAATTTTTTCGAAAATTGTCTATTAATTAGGTCCTGTAGTACCTTCATGGCTTTCCAGAGATTTGGTATTCATGGAGGCATCAGATGACAGCCCTTGCCGGCGCCGGATTCCGGGCTATAGCGCCGGATTTCCGGGGCTATGGCCTGTCTCAACCGGCGCCGTAACCGGAGAAAACAACTTTTAAGGATATGGTTGATGACCTGGTGGTGATGCTAGACCTTCTTGAGATCAATAAGGTAAAATTTTGAGTGATTAGCAAATCGAGTCGAATATGCTAAGATTACACTGTGTCTCACGATTATCTATCTCACCCTGGCCCATGGCCCATGTGACCACTTTAATCCAGGAAAAAAATTATATTAATTTATTTCATATTATATCTCAGTATTATCTTGTCTGGCGTGATATTTCAGGTTGTACTTGTAGGGAAAGACTTTGGAGAGCAAAGGTAGTTTACCATTTTGCCCTCGTCCACCCTAAAAGAGTGGCTGCAGTTGCTACACTAGGCATCCCCTTCGTCATCCCAGCCGACCCTCACGCATTCCGAGATTCTCACCCGAAAGGATTCTACGTCATGAGATTCCGGGCAAATTCTACAACCCTTCACTTTAAACTTTGATTTGAATTGAAACAAATGATTTTTATAAAAAAAAAAAACTTATGCTGAATATGAGCAGGAAGTAGGGAGAGCTGAGAAAGATTTCGCGCGATTCGACGTGAAAACGGTGATCAAGAAGATCTACATAATGTTCACAGCAAGTGAGCTCCAGGTGGCCTCGGAGGATCAAGAAATCATGGATTTGGTGGATGCATCGGCCTCGTTGCCCGCCTGGTTTAGCGAGGAAGATCTTCAGGCGTACGCGGATTTATACGAGAAATCCGGTTTTGAGACAGCACTTCAGGTTCCATGTTGGTTCAAAGAAAATCGCTGACTTGGGCTTAAACAAAAAAATGACTGACTCAGTAATATATCTCGACGAAAATGTCCAACATCTCCAACTACAGGATAAAAGTAAAAAGTTATTGATTTAGTATTTACACCTCCCTCTATAATTAATAGTCTTTTTTTTCATTTTGATCGTCCGCCACTTTTCCTTATTCTCTTTCGTTTATCCACTTTCAACTAATAATACTTCAATCATATTTTTCTTTTTTTACCTTTAAAATAATGTCGTCAGCTACAAAGACTATTGGTAGTGGACTGGTAATATATTTTGGACTAAAAAAGTTTGGCCGGTTTGAGGGACGGTGTTGGAAAATGAAAGGAACATATCGGTTACGTCTCGTATATCACTTTGGCGGCATTTGTGCAGGAAATGGTTGGAAGGGTATGGAGTTGATGAGCTGAAAGTTGAAGCCCCGGGGCTGTTGATTTTGGGAGACAAAGATTACTGCCTGAAATTTGCAGGATTTGATGATTACATCACAAGTGAAAAATGTTCCAGATTAGGAGATTGTTTTCATGCCACAAGGAAACCATTTTGTTCAAGAACAGCTGCCTAATGAAGTTAACAGCATTCTTATCAAATTCATCAACAAGCTTGCATCAACCTAGTAAAATAATTTGTTTCCAATTATTATTATTATTATTGTTATTTTAGAAAACTTTATATACTTTCTTTAAAATTTTGCAGTCATCCCTTATTATTTATTCTCCTTTTTTATAAATTAAAGTTTTCAATTGTTGTGTTGTTTTCCTCCATTCAACGATTACTCGTAGCTTTGATGCTGCGTCATAAACGTGTGTCATGTTATTTGTTTGTATTTTTTCAGTTAGTTCAAATGTTCCATTCCAAAATATTAATTAAACATAGGCAACAAAGACGAATCGATTCGAATCTTCATAATAACAAGTAATGTCAAATCAGAAATTGATATATACATCAAACAAAATGTGAACAAGAATAATCCTTGGAGGTATATGTTCACCATATAAATTCTAATTGCTCGACAATGAAGCACATCTTAGTTGATAATTGATAGCAGTACATGTTAACTTTAAAAATTATCGTTATTTTATATGAATTGTTGTGCAAGAGCCCTTTGTCATCACAACATACCCTGATTGGTAAGAAATTTCCATCACAACCACAGGGTTCACGTCAGTATTTCTTTTTCCTTTTTTTCTATATATGTCATAAATTACATTATTATAAACTTTAAAAATAATGTGAAGATCAAAATTTATTTGATTTTTTTCCCTTTAACTTTAAAGAAGGAACAAAACTAGTAAATTAGACTTTGATCATTGTGTTATTTATACAATAGATGATTTGATCACAATTTATGAGATACTACCCCTAACATGAATTACGCGACAGCGGTAACCCTATCATGAATTATAATATATTAATTAAAAATATAACATACACATCAAATCCATATAAAAAATTATGAATGTTTTTCTATATGAATCAACCTCACTTGAGTTAAAAAATCACTACTTCACCAAATCCTCACCTCTTCAATGGAAAACATAAAGCACTGCTTTGTAAATGTTAGAGGCCTCAACCTTCATTATGCAGAAATTGGAACAGGTTTCAGTTTCATAATTCTTTTAATTCATTTTCAACAATATATATGTCAATTGTGATGAATTTAATACATTTCAAATTACTCTAATTTTTTGAAAAATGTCCATTAATTAGGTCCTATAGTAGTATTCCTGCATGGTTTTCCAGAGATTTGGTATTCATGGAGGCATCAGATGACAGCTGTTTCCGGCGCCGGATTCCGGGCGATAGCGCCGGATTTCCGGGGCTATGGCCTGTCTCAACCCGCGCCGGAACCCGAGAAAACAACTTTTAAGGATATGGTTGATGACCTGGTGGTGATGCTGGACCTTCTTGAGATCAATAAGGTAAAATGTTTGAGTGATTAGCAAATCGAATCGCTAAGATTACACTGTGTCTCACGATTATCTATCTCACCCGGACCCATGTGACTAATTTAATTCAGGAAAAAGTCTAATATTAATTTATCTCTTATTATATCTCACTATTATCTTGTCTGGCGTGATATTTCAGGTTGTACTTGTAGGGAAAGACTTTGGTGCCAAGGTAGTTTACCATTTTGCCCTCGTCCACCCTAAAAGAGTGGCTGCAGTTGCTACACTAGGTGTCCCCTTCGTCGTCCCACCCGACCCTCACGCGTTCCGAGCTTCTCACCCGAAAGGATTCTACGTCATGAGATTCCGGGCAAATTCCACAACCCTTCACTTAAACCTCTATTCAAGGATTTGAATTGAATCAAATGATTTTGATAAAAAAAAAACTTAATGTGAAAATGAGCAGGAAGTAGGGAGAGCTGAGAAAGATTTTGCACGATTCGACGTGAAAACGGTGATCAAGAAGATCTACATAATGTTCACAGCAAGTGAGCTCCAGGTGGCCTCTGAGGATCAAGAAATCATGGATTTGGTGGATGCATCGTCCCCGTTGCCCGCCTGGTTTACCGAGGAAGATCTTCAGGTGTACGCGGAGTTATACGAGAAATCCGGCTTCGAGACAGCACTCCAGATTCCATACAGGTAGGTTCACAAGAAAATGGTTGGATGTTTTATTTGATAAATGTCATAGTTGGGAAATGAAACAATCAAATATAATTTACATCAGTATAAATAGAGAACTGAAATCATTATTTAAGTATCAGATGTTCCACTTATCATTAATTAGTTTTGAAATGGAATTGCACGAACTTCACACGTGGTATCAGACCGGATCGCTAACTTGGACTTAAACAAAAAATAACTAGCCCAATAGTATCACTCGTCTAAAAAAGTCCAACCTCTCCAACCACGGCCTAAAAGTACCACCTCCGTCTATAACTAATAGCCTCCTTTTTCATTTTGATCGTCCACGAAAATTAATATCTTTCTATTTTTGGTGATATAGTCCATCGCTTTCCCTTGTTCTCTCATGTTTATCAACTTTCAACTAATTCTACTCCAATATTTTTTTACTAATTTTATATTAAAATTCGGGTCGCCAGCAACAAATACTATTGGTAGTGGATGATAACCGACCTAGTGATATATTTTGGACTAAAAAGTCCAGCCCCTCCAAGCTTCACTCTAGGTTTAAGGGACGGTGTTGGAAATGAAACGAACATATCAGTTACGTCTCGTATTTCACCTTCGTGGCGTTTGTGCAGGAAATGGTTGGAAGGGTATGGAGTTGATGAGCTGAAAATTGAAGCCCCAGGGCTGTTGATTATGGGAGAAAAGGATTATGCCTTGAAATTTGCAGGATTTGATGATTACATCACAAGTGGAATGGTGAAGAAAAATGTTCCAGATTTGGAGATTGTTTTCATACCTCAAGGAAATCATTTTGTTCAAGAACAGCTGCCTAATGAAGTTAACAGCATCCTTATAAAATTCCTCAACAAGCATGCATCAACCTACTAAAAGAAAATTTGTTTTCAATCATTATATATAGGATGTAATAATTTGATGTTTTCGTTTCGTTTACGCCTTCTTCTTCGTGAAAGTGTGTTTGGTATCGTCATGAAATTGGAATTGCGCTGTAATTGCAATTTTAATTTTAGTTTGTAATATTATAATTCCTTATGCAATTATAGTCGACGAAGCTGCAAAAGTCACAGTCTAACTTGAAATTGTCATCTTAAGTGGCAATAACTTTTTTGCCATTTCTTGATAGCTTTCAATGACCAAAATTCAAAATTAAAGGTTCCAGAATAACATGGATTTGGTAGACGAATCTGCCCCGTCTCCCGCCTGATTATACGGAGATCTCCAAGTATACTGAGAATTTTACGAGAAATCCGGTTTCGAGTCAGCACTCCAGGTTTCCATGCAGGTAAAACAATGGCACGGTCCGGATTTTCTCCACCGTGTTTATTCGTATTACATCTCGTGTTTCACTTTTGCGTCTTCAATGCATGGCAGCTGGTAATGGGAGAAGATGATAATGGCTTGAAATGTGCAGGATTTGATCATCACATCAGAAGGTGAATGGTGAAGAAGACCTATGTTCCTGATTTGGAGATCACCTTCTTACTTGAAGAACAGTTACCTGATCAAGTCAACAACCTTTATATCGTATTCATCAATAAGCATGCAACAATCCAGTAAAATAAATTTGTTTCTAACCATTGCAGGATGTAATAATTTGATGTTTCATTTCGTTTCTGTGTTCCTCAATGAGGGAGCGTTGCGTATTATGTGTGCAATGTTGTGTTTGTGTGTGCTATGCGTCTACATGTGCAGTGTATGTATTGTGTGAAGGTATTAAACGCGCGTGAAGGTATTAATTGATAAATCAATGGTGGTATGCAAGTAATGCAACAATATTTCATTCTTCAATGTAGGAACTAATAAATTTGACAAGACAAAGAAAGAGCACCTTATTGCCATTGTACAGGACTGCATCGTTGATTGAGAATCGTATCCGTGGCTACGACTATCCGCCCCCCCTCTTTTGTCCCTTGGCTATCAGAACATCCTTGGTGAGTAGCCGTGGAGAAATTGACATGGACATGAGTTCTTGAAGTAGAAGCTTGCATGCATAAGGGATATTTATTTGTTAAAACATGAGTAGAGCCTTCTTGTTGTTGTTAGCCAATGACAAAAATCATTTTTTTACATCGGTGTAAAGAGACAATTAACTGAAACCATTATATATGTCTCATGAGCTCTATTCAACTGTAGGCTAAAACTTTAACTGGCACAACTGTTTTTTGGTCGAAAAGGAAAAATGATTGACCTAGCAGTATATATGGACTTCAAATTTGGTCCAGTCTCACAAAATGTTCATCAAACTCAATCAGGAGAAAAAAAAATCAAACCCCTCCAAGTGCACCTTAAAGGATTTGAAGAAGGGTGTTGGCAAATAAAACGAACAGATGTATCATATCGGTGTAAAAAGAGAACTGTATATTTTACCTGAACAATGTTCGTTTTGTTCTTGCATCCTCTGCACTCGAAGCTAAGTTTCTTCAAATTAGCAATGGCGATGAGCCCACACCTCTCGCACACGTGCACCTTATACGCATCGCTCTGATCAAACAGCCTCTCCTTGAGGAAGTGCGCGGCTCCATGAGCAATCATGCAGTCACGCTCCATCTCCCCGAACCTCAAGCCGCCATCCCTCGACCTCCCCTCCGCCGGCTGAAGGGGGTTTAGGGTTCACAAGGGTGGCGTCGCCTTCCTTGCCCATGTGAGCCGCCACCTTACCCATGATGCACTCGATGAGCTGACCAATCGTCATACGGGAAGGGATAGCATGAGGGTTCACAATTATGTCGGGAGTGATCCCTTCGATCGTCCATGGCATGTCTTCTTGTGTATAGGTCATCCCAATTGTTCCCTTCTGGCCATGTCTGCTGCTGAACTTGTCTCCGATCTGTGGAATTCGAACTGATCGCATCCGTATTTTCACAAATCTCAGTCCATCGGCGTTTGTCGTCAGCAAAACCTAATGAGATATGATAAGAGAGAGAGAATGTATATATTGCTAGTAGAAATGAAGAACAAAGATGTTACCTGATCAACAATTCTGGTTTCACTATGGCGTAGGCTAGTGCTGTGATCCTTGCTGGTGAATCTTGCTGATTTCCCTTGAGCTTCTTCTTGTGTAACTCGTGTTGTCTTGCCGATGATCCCGTCGTCGCCAGAGACTCTAGTTCCCTGGTACGAACACAAATTAGGCGCGATATATGCCTCGAAAAAGTCATTGTTGTTCAAATGGAGTGTTCTCTTTGGTTGCGATATTTGCCTTGAATAAGTCGTTGTTGTTAGAAATATACGATGATGTGGCAGTCGATTTTCATATGTTTAAAATGGCTCATTATATTATCGTGTATTCCTCCGTAAAAATTCTATCCAATCATATGGAAAGTGTAAAAATGAGAGAAAATAATATTCTATTAAAAATATGTCATTTTGAATGGGACAGTACTCAATGGTATTTTATAGAAACTAAAACATCATTTTCCGGCGCACCAGAATATCTACATGTGACACCAAAGGCTGCCTTTGATTTCAGATGAAAAAAAAATGTCTGAAGTGTTGGATTTTGTACTGTCTCATTTGTTGAAGCATACCTGATTACGTGAAGGGAAGACCAACTGAACCTGACGAAGTTCCATCTCAAAACCAACTAATGATAATGGCAGCGTCTCATTAGATATTTAAGTTGATCTCTTTATATTTCACATTTTCAATGGAGAATTTTGCATTTTCAATATTGGACAACTCACGTATGAATATCTTATTAGAAGGAGTGAGAATTTAAAGTCATACTCACAGGAGGTGCAAAGCCATCATCATCTAGTTTCTCATAAGAACCATGCCTCATTCCCTGATAAAAAACCATTGCAACAGTTGCTTTTTCTTCAAAAATGACTGATCAAACCAAAAACACTCATATAAACTGAAACTAACTAACTAACTAACCATGGTGCTATCCCTATTCGGACGCCCGAAATCCTCCTTCACTAGCGTCCCCTTCTTCTTCTCTTCGTCTCTACCCGGAGAAAAAAATAATGCAGTAGACATCATCCACGAAACAAAGAAAACGGAGAAAGAAAACCAGGCTTACCTATACGAACGGAAGAAGAGAGAACGAAAGAATCCTCAATCTATAGAGGACTGGTTCATGATCACAGAATCTTCCTGGTTATAGCCAGAGAAGCACGCGATGGAAACAATTGCATTCTTGTTCGAACATAAGGACAGAGAAAGAGAAAAAGTAGATATATGTCACGATTACTTATATAAGAAACAGAAAAAAAAAAGGATTAGAAAATTACACATTCTTATCTTACAATGCCTGCTGGGAGCTGCCTGAAGTGGAGATGCTCCATTGCGCGCGTCGTTACAAGAGGCTTCTGCGGGTAGTAAAGCACGTATGCCAGAGTATCCTGCACAAACACACGAAAACACAACAAATATGCGGATTCAGAGATGATCTTTTTTTACTTCACATTTTCGTATTTTGTTAATATCATAACTGCGACAACACATATGGCTCGAGCATGGTGCTTGCTCTGATACCATATTATATCTTCGTATTTAAGTTGATATCTTTGTAGTTCACATAAAATTTATGTAAAACAACTCATATGTGAATATCTGAACGCGAAGATAAAAAGGAGTGGAAATGGTCTTACCATTCTTAGCTGGTAATTGGTGACATAGATTCCCATTGCTTGTTTCCCCATTGCAAACTGATAAGTGTTATGAGGCGACTACCATTGAAGAAGAGACGAATGAGCTCGACTCGAATCAAGTAGAGGAAAAAAAACAAGAGCTACGCAAGCAAACCTGGTTGTGGTCAGGAAATGGTATGATTGAAGCGCAGACGCCTAATATCAACGAAGGGTGGATCTCACAGTGCGTGTACGTCTCCGAATATGCATCATCTGGATTTCGCCTTGACCGTATAAGATCCTACCAGACTCATCAAACGGTCATATTTCTTGCGTATCACTCTCGTTGATCATTTTTCATCATTTTTTTTTATCGAAGGCTACTTACATTCACGGTCATTGATATCATCGTCGTCTCCTCTTCTTCCGTGTCAACATACTCAATGAATCCTTTCCTAATGAGATCGTTCCATCCATACTCCTCAGGACTTTCCTGCGTGTGAAAGGTTGCAGTATCAGTCGAAACAGGTCGCCACAGAACACATTTTTTTATCATGACAAAAAAACACACTCTTTGCTGCAGGGCAAGAATGTCACTCTTCTTTATATGCAGCCTTTGCTTATCGACGATGAACAAGGGACGGCTGCAGCGGCCGTAGTCTGTGTACAGACGAAGCTCCTTGAGGTGTATGTCTCGTACGATTCCAACTTCCGTGTTCACATCAACCTGCAACGAGCGAAATTTCCATCTCAAACTACATGGAAAAAACGAAGAAGAAACGAGAAATTGTAGAGCTGAAACCTGTCTCCTAAGCTGCCGGAGAGTCTTCACCAACAGCTCCGGGTTGCGGTGAATGCCAACCCAACAGCCATTCACAAATGTTTTTGTGGCCTGAGGAATCACTGCTGGTGATATTTCCTTCACCACGAAAAAATGAAATTATGTCACACAATGATATATATTAACACAAACTAATGCAATTTTGAAACTTTATACTACTACATGAATTTGCTCACCTCAAAATTCTCAGTGCCCATTCATCCAAAAACTCGAGAATCAGATTAGCTGTTGAGCCGACGGTTATGTAGACCATAAGTGCAAGGTTCTTGACAAGCCCACATGCCTAAATTCACACAATTTCTCAACAAATCATGTCAATGAACTCACAACTACGGAAACAGTACTCAATCGTTAAATTTTTTGCATTACTTGTCCTTCAGGTGTTTCTGCAGGGCACATCATCCCCCAATGCGAGTTATGCAGCTGGCGCGGCTTCGCCAGTTCGCCTACACGAATCATGAAATACAAACCAAACTGAAGAACTCGTCGCAAATGACTAAAGAGACTCACTGTCACAATACAGACCAAACTGGAGAACGCATCCCAACACAGACTAGCATATTTCACATCTGATGTGCGACATTGGAGTCTATAATATATGCTTACCCTCGCAGCCAATAGGTGAGTTCAGTCGTCTCAGATGGGAAAGTGTTGAGGCAAATGTCAAGCGATTGAGCACCTGGATATGCAAGAATCGATGTGGAAATCGGAATCAAAGATTCTTGTTCCGAAAAGAAAGAAAAAGATGAGAAGATTTATAGTAAGCTTTCTTGTGCTCGTGTCCATCTCCAATTCCAACGTGTGGAAGCATCTCCCGTTGGAGAATTTCTCTAGCATACCTTTTCAAGAAACAGGATTAATAACATATACAGTTGTAAAAATTTATGCATAAAACAAAATTTGATTTGATGCATAATTCTCTTCTCTTTTGTAACACCGACAGTGGATCCTCTCTTTCCTATATAATCAAGCGCAACCTACAAAAAAACGCGCTTCAACGCTACAAATGGATTTACGAAGAGGCTTAAGCCCCTGTAAAGCCTATTTTTTCATTTTTTTTCTCGTTTATAGAGTTTTCAAATGAATCTGAATCACTTAAAAACATTTTTTTAGTGATTTTGGAAAATCGTAACAGAATTTTGAGGCAGAGATGGCGAAATGTTGGCTTTAATTCTCAATCTGTTTATTAGAGTGAAGACTATATTTTAGATTTTTAGCATGCATGAAAATATACTTTTTTCACTTTTTATTTTTTAATTTTTTATGTTCCAAATTCTATTTGTGAAATGTGACCCTTTATATTCTAAATTACTCCCTCCATTGTTACCAAAAAAATGGTCTATAATTTTCTCAAGAGATACCGAACACTTTCCGACCAAATTCTGATCAGCGGACGATAAGAATATCAGTACCGTGCAAAATTTCTGGAAAATGTCGAAAAATTTAAGGGCATAGCGAACGCTTTCCGAGCACTCTGAAATGTTATTGGTAATTTTGGTGTTAAAACTATATGAGAAGCCTTTTTAGATATTATCAGCACTTAGGTGCTCGAAATTGTTTTTAACTATATTTCTAAAATTTTAGTAGAATTTTTCTGAGTGTTTGGCATTTGAAATTATGTTTTGTTTTTTAATTTAATTTAGTAGAATTTTTCGAACATTTTTGGGCAAAATCTTGTACGTAATTGCTTTTTACTTCTCTCCATCTATAAAAATTAGACTTATGGAATGTTACTTTTTTTAATAAAAGTTGCTCATCCACTGTATATAGAAAGAAAAAACTACTAATACATTATTAATGACTAATAAATATAATATGAATAGAAAAAAAATGAATATGACGATAGTATTAATAATGATTAATAAATTACTCTACAAATTTAATCACAATTTGGAGGGAAAATCCTCTCTCAAAATGATTTGGTTTTGGCGCGGTTACTGAAGCCGCTCCATTTCCATCAATGGCGCCAATTTTCCCGCCACAAATCCCTAAACCGCGCCCCTACAAAAGTCGCGCCTCTTCCCTCACACACACACACACTCACACACTCAAATCAATCGAGCAGAAACAACGCCTTCGATCAGATCTCCACACACTGACACAACAATCCGCCGCAGAAATGGTTGTGCCACTAGGTCCAGGGAAGTTCTACGGCAGCAGCCTGCCGCGCCCGCGCTTCTACACCGACGTCAAGCTCAACTCCGAGAGGGTCGATCCGCCGCCCTCCGTCACCGATCCGCTCATGTCGTGGGCGCAGGAGGCCCACTGGTCCATGGGCGGCCTCAACGTCAAGCGCCACCGCCTCCAGGGGCGGATTGAGGGCAGCGTCGAGAAGCTCCGGGCGCAGAAGGAGCAGATCTTCAAGCGCACTCCGATTCCGAAGAAATCTGCCGCGAAATTGACCGCGGAAGAGGAGATCCACGTCGAGATCGGTAGATCCCCCTCCCCGCCGCGCGCTCCGGTGGCGATTAAGCGGCGGCGAGTGGTCGGATTGATGGATGAGGATGAGGAGGAGGAGGAGGTTGTGGCGGTGAAGAGAGGTGCGGTGAGGAAATTGGGGGATGATTTCGAGAGGGTGGCGAGGGAGAGCGTGATGGCGAGCAGCTCCGGTGGAGAAATTGGGGGTGGCGCTGCGGCGAGGACGAGGAGTAGGGTGAATTTGAGCGGTGGTGGAGAGGGGGAGAAGAGGAAATTGGTTAAGGGAGGGAGGAAGATTGGGGGAGCGGTGGTGGCTGCTGCTGCCGGAATTAGAAGCTCGCCACGGTTGTCGAAGATGCGTTGATTGGGTTTGGAGTGAAGGTGTTTGATGATTTGTCTCAGTGGAATTAGGATTAGATTTTTTTCCTTTTTTATTTCTTATTTAATGAATTTCGAGTGTTTAGATCTGCAATTAGTATCTGTAATCTAACTTGGCTCTTTGTTTACTGGATTGAGAAATAGAAAATTGAAAACGACGGTTTTGATTTATAAATTTTGCTAAGAATTTGCAGGTTGGGTCGTAAATCACATGTCATTATATTTATATTCAACTTCAGAAACTTTTATGCAGTTGAGCATGTGATCATATGATAAATATTTGAAGTAACCATATAAATTTTTTTCTCCAAAATTTACTATTAAACCCACCATTCATGATAATAAACAACGAAATTTTATATCTACATCTCAATTTAATTAACTTTAATTGTTTTTATGACAATTTATCAATTTTTATTCGTAGTACTTTCTAAAACATAGCTAATTCGTGAATTAGTTTTTTATGGAAGGAAGTTAATTAGTTTGATTTGGTGTAATGACATGACATTGTATCTTGTAAGTGCTAACTAGAAATTAGTTCCAATGCCCACAATAGTTGTATGAAATTCAGCACATTCTTTTTAAGACCTCTAACCGAATCAATTATTAATAGGCGTAAAGGATAAATATATATGTATGTTATGGATGTATTAGGGTCTTCACAACTCTTGAATCCTTGGATTACATGGTTGTGATAAGATTATTAAACTAGCTACATTATTATATTGAGATGTTACATTATTAGTCAAGCAACATTATTAGACTAATAATTTACATTATTAGACTTACATGTTATTAGATAACTTGTGGTATTAATCTAATCATTAAATTACCCAATGAAAATGTTTTATTTTTTAACAATATTTACCATATGAATATTAATATTGGATCATATGTTGCTAATTAATGATCAAATATTGTTTTCTATTGCGGGATTATCGTGCATTTTTTGGATTGTGGAATGGTGAGGGTGACAATATAAGAATATATTTTGTTGACCAAATTATTGGATTGTGGAATGGTGCAAAATTTGATGGACTCTGTCAAGCTTGTAAAAAATGTTTTCGTAATTGGCGGACTTTATAGTGATCAAAGTTAATAAAAATATAAGATACTACTCCATTTCTTTATAACTCTATGAATATAGGTCAAAATCAATGAATAAATTGGTCACGTTCTTCTCTCGCGCGCTCATTCCAATTTCACTATGTGAAACACCAATTTGGCTTTTCTCAATCTAAAATCCTATCGATTGGTGCTTTCATCTCATAAGGTACTCCTCATGCTCGTCGATTCCGTGATAGGTTTTGAGATTAAAACACCAATTGATAAGGAATTTTGATGAGAGAGATAAAGGACTGTGTCTAGCTAGTGAGATGTGAGAGATATGAGACAGGAGACGATATCCATCTAAAATCATTGTCAACTAGTGCTTTCATCTCAAAGTTATGGTATTTTCTTGTGTCTTTCGATTCTCCAATAGCTTTCAAGATGAAAACACCAATTGATAAGGAATTTTGACGAGAAAGATTAAGAACCATGTGTGGTGGCACGTGTGAGTATGTGAGAGAGGTGAGGTAGGAAAAGATAAATTGAATTACTAAATGAAATAATAATGTTAATTTTTGCTAGGGATTCCACCCATATTTATAGAACTACAAAGAAATAGTATCAGATAGTAGTACTATTATTAAAGAAATCAAATCAAATCAGATTCGATTCTAAATAAACCAGCTACATTAGAAATCTGATTAGCAAAGTGGTTGAGAAAAAATCTACACATTTATGTATAGTAATAATAGCATAAAAATAGGTTACCTAAATGTTTGACTACATATCACGATACGATTTTAGGCTGTATTTAATTTACTTGATTGTTTTATAAAAAAAAGGAGCTTATTTATTGCCTATATAAATCAGTATGTCTATTATAAAAATTCACATGAGTTGCTTTTCTCAATATTTAATTTTGCGAAAAAACCTTCATATATATCCAACATAAACACTATTTAAAAACACTATACTGTTCGAATAAATTCAAAAATAAAAATAAAAATAAAAATTGAGCAATCATAATCTCAATAATTCTCCATTAACCAGCAAATGCAGTTCAGAAAATATTGTTGGCTAGTCTTGTGGATTAGAAGAAAGACAATTTTATTTTGTATTTTTGTTATATACTCCTATTTCTATCCACTTTGTGATGTAATAGATAACTTATCAATGTTCTATATTTTTCTTTTGTCACAATTGTCACAATTCTCAAATATCAGATACATGAATCTTTTCTCAACAACAATTATATTATTGTTACTCTAAAATAATACTTTTATATAATCAAGATGAAATAAATAAATCAGAAAATATAAGGGCATCAACAATGAGATTTGGGGCAGGCACATAATTTTTGTTTGATAGAAGCTATGAGTAATGTATAGACAATAGTAGAGTAGGAAAAAAACCTAAAAATAATAATACGAATAAAACGTTGATAACAATTCGGGCTTTTCATTCTTCTCTTCTTACTATCATTTTAGTTTTTCCTAGCTCGACCTCAACCTCTGAATCCGATGGTTTGGACTCAACCCCGTCATAGTAATAGGAGTTCAGCTTAGTGACAACACTTTCAACTAATTTTCACATTTAAAAGTATACGAAACACATGGTAAAAGCTCAAGTCTCTCGTCGTTTTTTCAAATATCAACTATTGAATGAGACAATAGGACAGTCTTTAGTGTGTTGGTTTCTCGGATTACAAAGATAACTACCGGGCGTAATACAACCCAAAAGAAAGGAAAGGAAGAACTGAACTTAAAAATACAACGTATAATCGAAACTACTAAACCAGTGTGATTAGCCGAGTCGAGGAGGCCTCTTCCCGCAAGACGAGATACGCCCCGGTAGTGCTCTTCGGTTTGGCGTGTCGTCCCCAAAGGTAAAACGGCTACGTCTCTATTGATGCAGCACCGCAATCAACAGAGCTCCGGCGAACTGGATGGAGGAGAGGGCAGAGCTTCGACAGAAAAAACTATGCAGGGAGAGGGAGAGAGCTTATGATGCAGAATGCTTTTTGAATTGTGTAGTGATGCATGGAATGGCTGGCCTATTTATAGGCTCAGTCCACTGCAGGGGGTCAACAGCCATGATGGCTGTCATCATGGCAATTCGTAACCGACGTCGGTTACAGACGTGTGGCAGGAGTGTGCCATCCGTGTGTGGAGCGTGTGGATTTCTCACGTGGCAACCGTGACTGTGCCTCGCTTGACGACGTGTCAAGCCACTTGGATTGCTGACTCGGCGGTGGTCCAAAAAGAATAGTTTGGGCCAAGCACCAAGCCCAAAGACCACCCAAAGACCAATTGCCAAGATCCAAGTCCAAGTCCAAGTCCAAGTCCAAGATCAAGATCGAGATCGAGATCGGGATCGAGATCGGGATCGGGCTCGGGCCCGGGCCCGAGGCCCGAGGCCCGAGGCCCGCGGCCCGCGCCCGCGACCACGAGCACGAGCACGAGCACGTGCACGGGCACGGGCACGGGCTCGGGCTCGGGCGGGCGGGCGGCGGCGGCGCGCGCGTGTGCCCGCGTGTGGGCTCTTTCACCCATCTTGGTCCACTATAATTATTAAGTAACATAAAGTCACTTAATTTATACACATTAAAGATGTGTTAATCCTCCAATGTGGGATAATTAACACTAGTTAATTATTCCCTAAGCTCCATCTCCAAGCTTTAATTAAAAGCTAATTATGCCCAACTTTAATCCACTATTTCTCACTCACCGGAAATCGGATTTGAGAAAGTGAATATACTACATTTACCTACGTAAAATGTAGATCGACGCTATGTCATTTAATTTCACAAAATTAAATGTCTCGTCACATTTATTATTTGGTCAAAATCCATTGACCGGGCATATTTAATCCATGATTATATGTTACTCGACGTTCACTTGAGCAAAAACAAAGGCGAGCCCGTTGCACAAGAAGAGTATGCACGGGTCATCGGGTGCATTATGTACTTGACTAATTGCACTCGACCTGACATTGCTTGTGCCGTGAACAAGTTAAGTCGTTACACGAGCAATCCAAGCAAAGAGCATTGGAGAGCTCTTGTGAGGGTTTTGAGATATTTAAAACACACTCAAAATCTTGGGCTACACTTCTCGAGATACCCCCCGGTGCTTGAAGGGTACTGTGATGCCAATTGGATATCCGATAATAGAGACTCACTTTCAACAAGTGGATATGTCTTTACTATTGGGGGTGGTGCTGTATCGTGGAAATCCACAAAACAGACCTGTATAGCCCGATCAACAATGGAATCGGAGTTCATTGCCTTGGATAAGGCTGGTGAGGAAGCCGAGTGGCTTAAGAACTTCCTTGAAGACATTCCATGTTGGTCTAAGCCAGTGCCACCAGTGCTGATTCACTGCGATAGCCAAGCGGCTATTGGAAGGGCAAACAATGGTTTCTATAACGGTAAGTCTCGACATATACGTCGACGACATAACACCGTGAGACATTTGATCACAACAGGGGTGATTACAATTGACTATGTGAAGTCAATAGATAATCTAGCGGATCCGCTAACCAAAGGGTTAAACCGTGATCAAATGAATAAGTTGCTAGAGGGAATGGGTTTGAAATCCACAAACTAAAGAATTGTCATAGTGGTAACCCAACCATGATGACTGGAGATCCCAAGAACTTGGTTCAAAGGGACAACTAAGCTATGAGAGTTCATGGAAAAACACTCAAACTATATCTATTCCCTAGAGAGCAATAGAGTGTTGGAGAACTTGCCTCGTGGTAAAGGCTAAGTCTATGACTTTTAATGGTTCTTAAGGATCTCAAAGAGATGGAATTCTCAAAGAGACCAAGTATGGCAAGGTACTTGACTAAGAATCACCTACGTAAGTGCGAAGTGTGGTCGCTTCATAAAAAACGCACTTATGAATCCAAAGTGGTGTCCAAGACCGCAATGGACACAAAACGTGAGAACGGATGAGGTTGAGGTGTTTAAGTGTTAACACCATTGTCTCGGTGCACGCCGTGGGGGATTAGTTCAAAGCATCGCGCTACTAAGCCGCCTGTGTATCCGATGGTGTCGACTATGGAGGGTTCAAAGTCAACAACTACCTATCCTTATGCTTATATACCTCGCGAGGGTTGAGCTTGTGTCTGCATGCATATGCATTCGGCTATTTCCACTCATGTGGGGGATTGTAAAAAATCATGGATTAAATATGCCCGGTCAATGGATTTTGACCAAATAATAAATGTGACGAGACATTTAATTTTGTGAAATTAAATGACATAGCGTCGATCTACATTTTACGTAGGTAAATGTAGTATATTCACTTTCTCAAATCCGATTTCCGGTGAGTGAGAAATAGTGGATTAAAGTTGGGCATAATTAGCTTTTAATTAAAGCTTGGAGATGGAGCTTAGGGAATAATTAACTAGTGTTAATTATCCCACATTGGAGGATTAACACATCTTTAATGTGTATAAATTAAGTGACTTTATGTTACTTAATAATTATAGTGGACCAAGATGGGTGAAAGAGCCCACACGCGGGCACACGCGCGCGCCGCCGCCGCCCGCCCGCCCGAGCCCGAGCCCGTGCCCGTGCCCGTGCACGTGCTCGTGCTCGTGCTCGTGGTCGCGGGCGCGGGCCTCGGGCCTCGGGCCCGGGCCCGAGCCCGATCCCGATCTCGATCCCGATCTCGATCTCGATCTTGATCTTGGACTTGGACTTGGACTTGGCAATTGGTCTTTGGGTGGTCTTTGGGCTTGGTGCTTGGCCCAAACTATTCTTTTTGGACCACCGCCGAGTCAGCAATCCAAGTGGCTTGACACGTCGTCAAGCGAGGCACAGTCACGGTTGCCACGTGAGAAATCCACACGCTCCACACACGGATGGCACACTCCTGCCACACGTCTGTAACCGACGTCGGTTACGAATTGCCATGATGACAGCCATCATGGCTGTTGACCCCCTGCAGTGGACTGAGCCTATAAATAGGCCAGCCATTCCATGCATCACTACACAATTCAAAAAGCATTCTGCATCATAAGCTCTCTCCCTCTCCCTGCATAGTTTTTTCTGTCGAAGCTCTGCCCTCTCCTCCATCCAGTTCGCCGGAGCTCTGTTGATTGCGGTGCTGCATCAATAGAGACGTAGCCGTTTTACCTTTGGGGACGACACGCCAAACCGAAGAGCACTACCGGGGCGTATCTCGTCTTGCGGGAAGAGGCCTCCTCGACTCGGCTAATCACACTGGTTTAGTAGTTTCGATTATACGTTGTATTTTTAAGTTCAGTTCTTCCTTTCCTTTCTTTTGGGTTGTATTACGCCCGGTAGTTGCAAAGATAACTACCGGGCGTAATACAACCCAAAAGAAAGGAAAGGAAGAACTGAACTTAAAAATACAACGTATAATCGAAACTACTAAACCAGTGTGATTAGCCGAGTCGAGGAGGCCTCTTCCCGCAAGACGAGATACGCCCCGGTAGTGCTCTTCGGTTTGGCGTGTCGTCCCCAAAGGTAAAACGGCTACGTCTCTATTGATGCAGCACCGCAATCAACAGAGCTCCGGCGAACTGGATGGAGGAGAGGGCAGAGCTTCGACAGAAAAAACTATGCAGGGAGAGGGAGAGAGCTTATGATGCAGAATGCTTTTTGAATTGTGTAGTGATGCATGGAATGGCTGGCCTATTTATAGGCTCAGTCCACTGCAGGGGGTCAACAGCCATGATGGCTGTCATCATGGCAATTCGTAACCGACGTCGGTTACAGACGTGTGGCAGGAGTGTGCCATCCGTGTGTGGAGCGTGTGGATTTCTCACGTGGCAACCGTGACTGTGCCTCGCTTGACGACGTGTCAAGCCACTTGGATTGCTGACTCGGCGGTGGTCCAAAAAGAATAGTTTGGGCCAAGCACCAAGCCCAAAGACCACCCAAAGACCAATTGCCAAGATCCAAGTCCAAGTCCAAGTCCAAGTCCAAGATCAAGATCGAGATCGAGATCGGGATCGAGATCGGGATCGGGCTCGGGCCCGGGCCCGAGGCCCGAGGCCCGAGGCCCGCGGCCCGCGGCCCGCGCCCGCGACCACGAGCACGAGCACGAGCACGTGCACGGGCACGGGCACGGGCTCGGGCTCGGGCGGGCGGGCGGCGGCGGCGCGCGCGTGTGCCCGCGTGTGGGCTCTTTCACCCATCTTGGTCCACTATAATTATTAAGTAACATAAAGTCACTTAATTTATACACATTAAAGATGTGTTAATCCTCCAATGTGGGATAATTAACACTAGTTAATTATTCCCTAAGCTCCATCTCCAAGCTTTAATTAAAAGCTAATTATGCCCAACTTTAATCCACTATTTCTCACTCACCGGAAATCGGATTTGAGAAAGTGAATATACTACATTTACCTACGTAAAATGTAGATCGACGCTATGTCATTTAATTTCACAAAATTAAATGTCTCGTCACATTTATTATTTGGTCAAAATCCATTGACCGGGCATATTTAATCCATGATTTTTTACAATCCCCCACATGAGTGGAAATAGCCGAATGCATATGCATGCAGACACAAGCTCAACCCTCGCGAGGTATATAAGCATAAGGATAGGTAGTTGTTGACTTTGAACCCTCCATAGTCGACACCATCGGATACACAGGCGGCTTAGTAGCGCGATGCTTTGAACTAATCCCCCACGGCGTGCACCGAGACAATGGTGTTAACACTTAAACACCTCAACCTCATCCGTTCTCACGTTTTGTGTCCATTGCGGTCTTGGACACCACTTTGGATTCATAAGTGCGTTTTTTATGAAGCGACCACACTTCGCACTTACGTAGGTGATTCTTAGTCAAGTACCTTGCCATACTTGGTCTCTTTGAGAATTCCATCTCTTTGAGATCCTTAAGAACCATTAAAAGTCATAGACTTAGCCTTTACCACGAGGCAAGTTCTCCAACACTCTATTGCTCTCTAGGGAATAGATATAGTTTGAGTGTTTTTCCATGAACTCTCATAGCTTAGTTGTCCCTTTGAACCAAGTTCTTGGGATCTCCAGTCATCATGGTTGGGTTACCACTATGACAATTCTTTAGTTTGTGGATTTCAAACCCATTCCCTCTAGCAACTTATTCATTTGATCACGGTTTAACCCTTTGGTTAGCGGATCCGCTAGATTATCTATTGACTTCACATAGTCAATTGTAATCACCCCTGTTGTGATCAAATGTCTCACGGTGTTATGTCGTCGACGTATATGTCGAGACTTACCGTTATAGAAACCATTGTTTGCCCTTCCAATAGCCGCTTGGCTATCGCAGTGAATCAGCACTGGTGGCACTGGCTTAGACCAACATGGAATGTCTTCAAGGAAGTTCTTAAGCCACTCGGCTTCCTCACCAGCCTTATCCAAGGCAATGAACTCCGATTCCATTGTTGATCGGGCTATACAGGTCTGTTTTGTGGATTTCCACGATACAGCACCACCCCCAATAGTAAAGAGATATCCACTTGTTGAAAGTGAGTCTCTATTATCGGATATCCAATTGGCATCACAGTACCCTTCAAGCACCGGGGGGTATCTCGAGAAGTGTAGCCCAAGATTTTGAGTGTGTTTTAAATATCTCAAAACCCTCACAAGAGCTCTCCAATGCTCTTTGCTTGGATTGCTCGTGTAACGACTTAACTTGTTCACGGCACAAGCAATGTCAGGTCGAGTGCAATTAGTCAAGTACATAATGCACCCGATGACCCGTGCATACTCTTCTTGTGCAACGGGCTCGCCTTTGTTTTTGCTCAAGTGAACGTCGAGTTCAATTGGAGTCTTAACCGGCGCGCCATCATAGGCTTTGAATTTATTCAATATCTTCTCAACATAATGTGATTGTGTTAAGATGATTCCATCATTCGTTCTTAAAATCTTCATTCCAAGAATTACATCGGCTAGACCCATGTCTTTCATGTCAAAGTTTCTCTTTAACATGGCCTTTGTATCGTTAATTACTTGAGTGTTGCTACCCAAGATTAACATATCATCAACGTAGAGACACACTATAACATGACCGTTATTAGTGCTCTTGATGTAGACACATTTGTCGCACTCGTTGATTTTAAACCCATTTGATAACATCACATTATCGAACTTCAAGTGCCATTGCAATGGCGCTTGTTTCAATCCATATAGGGATTTCACGAGCTTGCATACCTTTTTCTCTTGTCCAGGTACTACAAACCCTTCGGGTTGTTCCATGTAGATTTCGTCTTCTAGTTCACCATTCAGAAACGCGGTCTTTACATCCATTTGATGAATCTCGAGATTGTGCAATGCAGCAATAGCGAGAAGCACCCGGATAGATGTAATCCTTGTTACAGGTGAATAGGTATCGAAGAAGTCATGTCCTTCTTTTTGTTTAAAACCCTTTACTACTAATCGGGCTTTATACTTATCAACTGTTCCATCGGCCTTAAACTTTCTTTTAAGAACCCATTTGCATCCTAAAGGTTTAGCACCTTCGGGCAAATCAACCAACACCCATGTGTGGTTTAGCAAAATTGAATCAATTTCGCTTTGAACAGCTTCTCTCCAATGCAGCCCGTCTGGGCCAGCAAAGGCTACTTTTATCGATGTTGGTTCTTCATCCAACATGAAAGCAATGTAGTCAGGACCAAAAGTTTTTGGTGTTCTGACTCTATTACCACGTCTTAGTACTGTATCTTTTGGATCGGGCCTTGCACGCTTGCGCGATTCAGGTTCCGCATCTGTTGATTTAGAACTAGTGGCTTCTTCTTCCACTTGTTTAGAACTAGTGGCTTCTTCAATTCTTGTCTCAGAATTGGTTGATACTTTTTCCTTATCTTTGCAAGGAAAGGTATTTTCGAGAAATACAGCATTCCTCGACTCAATTGTTGTTCCTACTGTGATAGTCGATATTTCAGACTTGTGAACAACAAATCGATATGCACTACTGTTAAGTGCATATCCAATGAAGATGCAATCAACCGTCTTAGGTCCGATTGTAACTTCTTTGGGCGGAGGAACCATCACCTTTGCCAAACACCCCCACACTTTGAGGTATTTGTAGGATGGCTTCCTTCCCTTCCACAACTCATAAGGAGTAACATCTTTTCCTTTGAGAGGGATTTTATTCAAGATATAGTTTGCTGTCAAAACAGCTTCCCCCCACATGTTATGTGGTAATCCTGAACTGAGTAGCAGTGCATTCATCATCTCTTTTAGAGTTCGATTCTTGCGTTCTGCAACACCATTGGATTGTGGTGAATATGGAGCAGTTGTTTGATGAATTATACCACTTGCGTTGCATAACTCCTCAAACGGGGCTACATATTCGCCTCCTCTATCGCTTCGAATCATTTTGATTTTACAACCAAGTTGATTCTCAACTTCGTTCTTATAATTTTTGAACGCCTCTATTGCTTCATCTTTGCTTCTTAAAAGATAAATGTAGCAATATCTTGTGCAATCATCTATGAAAGTGATAAAGTACTTTTTACCACCTCTAGTTTGCAACATCTTTAAATCACATACATCCGTGTGAATTAATTCAAGGGGTTTTGTGCTTCGTTCAACCGAGTGAAACGGCAACTTAGTCATTTTTGCTTCAAGACAAATTTCACATTTATCTTGGATATCCAATTCATTAGCCTTTAGTAAATCTAAATTTACTAATCTTTTAATGGCTTTTGAATTTACATGTCCCAATCTACAATGCCACAAATTTGAAGACTCAATCAAATAAGAGGAAGTAGATGCTTTATTCTTATTGGCCAATGGCTTCGCAACACTTCGAGTTGCTACACTAAGCTTGAAAAGCCCATCGGTTACATAACCTTTTCCGATGGATTTTCCAAACTTATACAAGACAAACCTATCGGACTCAAATACAAGTTTAAACCCTTTATTAACTAGTATTGATCCTGACACTAGGTTCTTGCGGATGTCCGGGACATGCAGCACATCCTTCAAAGTGATAGTTAGGCCAGACGTCATCATGAGAATCACGTTGCCAACGCCGAGGACTTCTGACGATGCTTGATTCCCCATGTTGATCTTCCTCCCTTCAACAGCAGTGTAGGAGGCAAACTTGCTCCTGTCGGAGCAAACATGAGCAGTAGCGCCGGTGTCGATGTACCAGCCTCCCTTGTTATCAACAAGGTTAACCTCTTCAGTGACCACTGCAATGAGGTCGTTCTCATCCCAGTCCTTGAACTCCTTCTCAACGACGTGGGCTGCCGGCTTCTTCTTCTTGCTGCGGCAGTCTTTGGCAAAGTGGCCCGGTTTGCCACATTTGTAGCAGTCGCCTTCAAACTTCTTTGAAGGCTGCTTTCCCTTCCCTTTGTCGTTTGGACGGTTTGGGCGAGGGCGTTTGTTGGAGGGACCGCCCCGCTCCAACAGGTTGGCTTTGGCTTCATTTGGGGTGAAGCCCTTAGCCTTTTGATCACTTTTGCGCACGTCGGCCTCAATGCGCAACTTCACGATCAAGTCTTCAAGGGTCATCTGCTTTCGCTTGTGCTTGAGATAACTCTTGAAGTCCTTCCAACTTGGAGGGAGCTTGTCAATGATCGTGCACCTTAGGAACTTATCGGGCAAGGTCATCCCTTCAGCCACTAAGGAGTGGATGATCATTTGGAGCTCTTGGACTTGCTCCATGATGGGTACGAGAATAACCAAAATGTAATAAATACATAGAAAAATGAATTAAAGACAATGTGAAGATTTACAAAAACAAAAATGTACATATCTTGTCTCATTCTAAATGAAGAATTTACTACTCCCTAGTAAATGAAGAATTTACCGCTCTAAGATTTGAACTTTTTTCTATTGCATGCATATCAATTGGTGTTAACTTGGTGGTGTTTTCACAACATCTTGTTCTATTGAAATCTTCTATTGTAAGCCTTATATCAAGACATTCTAAAATTGAAAAATGTTTGTCTGCATGCAGCTGTAAAGGCTCTCTCCCCAAGTATTGGAAGTTGGTTCAGTGTCTTTATTAGCTCTCTTTTACAGGCTATCTTTTCTTATAAATTCTTTAACCAATAAATTTGTCCTTATAATTAACGTGGATCGAGAGGGATACTTGCAGTACATGCGATATAAATTGCAGGCTTGCACTTTGTTTAAGACACAATGCTCAATATGGACCTATATTAATTAGTTGTATTTCTCTGATTATGTCTTTAAGTAGTAGTTCAGGGTATTAGTAGTATTATCACTAATTTATATCTTAAATATATAATTTATTATTCAATAAATTACAAAGTTTGCAAATTAAAATACATTAAACATACTGATATGTATTATGCAATTTATTTAAGGTAAGCCTTAAATCCACTGTTCATAAAATTAAAATAAAAAAGCATTTTACCAAAATTACCTCATTAATCTCACTACCGCAACCCTAAATTACCAAATTGATTGCAATGCACGGGTGTATATCGTTTAGGGTTTAAATAAATGATGTACTACTATTGGTAAAAGAGTAAGAACCCTAAAAAATGTTTTATGCAAACGATGAGAAAGTGAGTAATAAGAATGCAAATAACACATCCTATTTATAGATAAAAAAACAAAGAAATATCTAGAAACTCACCAATTAGCAGCCATAAATTTACATTAAATTATTATTATGAAGAAGCAACCTTGAAACGTCTTGTGCCAAATTCTTTACAAAATGTTGTTTCAAAAGATTATTAATAATACATGGCAGTTACATATTAATAAATCAATTCTTAATAAGGCAACGGTTATAAATCTTAGTATACATTAAACATTCCATGGCTTAATTATAGAGGCCCTATGCCATTCATATTTAAATCTTGGTTGACAGAAAGAGGATAAATTCTAAGCTATTTCCATTAAATGGTTATTTAAAATATTTAATAGGAGCGTTTCTTTTTATTAAAAGTAGCTGACCGATTTAATTAGAATTCTATATAGGAATTGATTCACTTAAGTTCTAACGGTTAAATTAGAAATTACAATCGTACACTAATTTGATCAGATTTATAGGAAGATATAATTTATCAATCGTTTATGATGATTAATTAAATCAAAAATACCAAATTGATTGCAATATATATGGCCATTTTCCAGATTAGTCGACCAAATTTGAATGGCTAATTTAATTCTAATAAAAATATTATATACATACCCAATTTTCATATCAGTAATATACTATATTTGATATATTTGTCATACAATTAATTATTAATAGATGTTAATAGAGATAGAAATTATAAATTATCGAGCTTCATTTCATTGCAATATAGTGATCCTATACACTAAAAACACAAACCTCGAAACCTAAATCCTAAACCCTTAACTTTAAAATATATTCATCATGACCAACAAATGGCTCTCTATAATAAATTTCATTACATGTTTATTACAAGTTATTGATAAATTAAGGCAATTTGATTGACCCAAAATGGAAGGTAATCTAATTATTTTGCTACACTAATATGCTGTTACTATATTTATTGGCCATGAAATCTATAGTCACAATAAAAGAATTAGATGCAAAATTAAGATAATTTAATAATTTAATTAAGATAATTTTATAATTTGTTTACACCAAAAATTATGGTAATTTATTGGAAAACGTTTCTCCACATATTTTTTGGCAACAAAATCAATTGATAATATAATATGTAAAAAAAGAATTATTATAAGCAAAAATTAAAAAAAAGCTAAAATATGAACTAACACAACTCAAAGCGCAGATCAATCTTCAAAATAGGATTTAAGTGCTATTTTCATTTCACCTTCTCTCACACGACTCTTTCCAAAGTCTCTAATTCGCTTCTTCCTCATTGTTGCCTTTCACTCTCTCTCACATGAGTAATCTACGCCGCCTCCTTGACTCCATCTTCACCGACTAAGTTATGCTAGGTTGTAGGTCTTCGAAGAAGATGAATTCCTTGGTTTCAATTTTCTTTTTCTAATAATAACAAAATATGAATAAAAAAATAATTAAACAAAAAGAGTGGATAAATAAATGATGTACTACTATTGTTGGTAAAAGAGTAAGAACCCTAAAAAATGTTTTATGCAAATGATGAGGAAGTAGAGTAATAAGAATGCAAATAACACATCCTATTTATAGATAAAAAATAAAGAAATAGCTAGAAACTCACCAATTAGCAGCCATAAATTTACATTAAATTATTATTATGAAGAAGCAACCTTGAAACGTCTTGTGCCAAATTCTTTACGTTAGCTATAACTTTTCCACTTCCACTCCCCTAAATTATTAATTTATTGTAACAACAATAAAAACAGCACACATTATAATTTCATTTAAATATTTATAATGGCAACAAAATCAATTGATAATATAATATGTAAAAAAAGAATTATTATAAACAAAAATTAAAAAAAGCTAAAATATGAACTAACACAACTCAAAGCGCAGATCAATCTTCAAAATAGGATTTAAGTGCTATTTTCATTTCACCTTCTCTCACACGACTCTTTCCAAAGTCTCCAATTCGCTTCTTCCTCATTGTTGCCTTTCACTCTCTTTCACATGAGTAATCTACGCCGCCTCCTTGACTCCATCTTCACCGACTAAGTTATGCTAGGTTGTAGGTCTTCGAAGAAGATGAATTCCTTGGTTTCAATTTTCTTTTTCTAATAATATCAAAATATGAATAAAAAATAATTAAACAAAAAGAGTGGATAAATAAATGATGTACTACTATTGTTGGTAAAAGAGTAAGAACCCTAAAAAATGTTCTCTCACATGAGTAATCTACGCCGCCTCCTTGACTCCATATTCACCGACTAAGTTATGCTAGGTTGTAGGTCTTCGAAGAAGATGAATTCCTTGGTTTCAATTTTCTTTTTCTAATAATATCAAAATATGATTAAAAAATAATTAAACAAAAAGAGTGGATAAATAAATGATGTACTACTATTGTTGGTAAAAGAGTAAGAACCCTAAAAAATGTTCTCTCACATGATTTCTTTGGTGACCTAATTTTGGTTCGGAGTTATGATTGTGGGTTGACCGAGTCAACTCCGTTGATATATGTGTTATTTCCAATATTTAAAGGTGATATTGCGCGCGAAACTTGATTCCAAGGGAAAGGATATAGTTGAGACTTAAGCGCTTTGAGGTGGGCTTTCTTTTAAATAAGGACGATGTCCTAAATGTTTTTATCGATGAAAATGAAATCGTGTTTATCATGCCTTGTTTGATTTTAACGTGCCTATCTGATATGGCTTGAAGCCATTATTATATAAATCGAATTCGGGTCCTCGTAGGGCCGCAAACCCTACTTGGATTAGTGTACACCTATGGTAGATCGTGTGCTAGCGTACGGGCTGGCCGGTCTAGTGACCTGGTTTGCGGCCGCATTCCTTGTCATGTATTGGCAGATATGGCTAACGTCTATGGGAAAATGACTGCAGTCGACTTTTACAATGAGAAATGATTTTAGTGCCTCGGGCCTTTCTAAAAGCTAAAACCCGATGGTTACTCTCGTATGGCATGATAAATAAAACTCTTTATTGAAAATGTTTTCGGCATGAGCCCATTGAGTATTATTTTTAGTACTCAGCCCTGCATGTGTTTTCCTTATGTGCAGGTTGAGCGGCGACGAGCGGTTGGCGGTGTTGAGCAAATTAAATGAAGAATTAAATATTGATATATTTTGACTACGAGTGTCGTTGTGTCTTCATACATGACGTCTAGCCACGTGGGAGAATGAGGAAAAGATGATAGAACTGTACCCTGAACTCTTTCCTTGAGGATGCCAAATTTCGGGACGAAATTTCTTTTAAGATTGGTAGGATGTAACGCCCCACTTTCTGAACCCTAATTTTCGAACCCTATGACGATTTCATTTATTTCTTTTAATGCCATAAATTAAATGACAAGTGGATTTGTTATGTGATTTCTTTGGTGACCTAATTTTGGTTCGGAGTTATGATTGTGGGTTGACCGAGTCAACTCCGTTGAATATGTGACGTGGTTATTTTTGAATAATTGATGTGGGATGAAATTATTTGTTTGTAAATAATTGATACAAGTCCAATCTAATAAAGAATAAATGGTGGGCTATACTATTTAAATAAAATTTTAAATGGGGTCTTGAGCCCAAATTAATACTCATTCAAATAATATCTCTGGCCCAATCTCATTTCCTTTTGAGCCCAATTCTCTAAAATCTTCCTTCCGACATCAGAACCCTTCTCCTCACGTTGAATCCTCCATTCTGCAAGGAAACATCCGTTTAAATTGTAAAATTCAGTCAAAGCAATTAATCCCAAATTGATTGAGCAATCAAATACCAAAATTTGCTCCCCTCCCACGTCGCAGCAATTACGTCTCCATCTCTTCACCCATTCTGGCATATCTTCCTAATTTTAGATGGCAATCAAGGTGAAATCAATCACCAAAATTTGCTCTCAGTACACGGATATATAAATCCTCCTACCCTAATCACTATCCCTCACACAAATTCGCAGCCACTCACCTCTTCACAAAAACGGCGGAGGGAGCAGTAGAAAGGGGGAAGCCAGAAACTGCAAGCTTTTGTTTCAAGCCAAGTTGTTCTTTTGAAGGTATAATCTTCTTCCCCAATTCAATTCATCAATCTATGAACTGCATAGCATGTTTCTCGCTCAATCAAATTGATAAATCCGAACAATCTAAACCAAAGATTCAAGCTGTAACTCACGAACTCAATTTAAGAACTTATCTGCGGGGTAAATCGGGATTCATCGGGGGATGAAAACGGATCTTCCGATCTGGACGGTGCGACCAACTTCAGCGGCGGCACCACGGAGAGCTGACGACAACCATCGCGAATCGGGTGTCATCCGGCTGAGCCCTGCGACGACGATGTCGCGGTGTTGGGTCTGCGGCGGCACCGATTCTGGTACCACGACGAATTGGAGAAAATGGTGTATCAAATTTAGTGAATTTTTTCGGGTGAGTTCTGTTTTGGGGAGGAAAGAGATTTGAGGGAGAAAGAAAGAACGACGAGTTCTGGAAAGGGAGTTCTGCCCTTTTTATTTTAATATAGTTTTGATATATGTTTTAAAATGGAATTTGGGGAAGCATACGTGTATTTTGAAAAGAAAGGAGTATTTTGACTTTTATATGTTTTACCTCTTTAATTTTTGGTGATTAAGCTAAAAGTGGGAATGGGTGTGTGCGTATGGGCTGGAGTATTTAAAATTTCTTTCTTACTTCCTCTTCCTCTTCCTCTTGGCCACTTAATTTAGTTGGTTTAGACTTGTTTTAATATAATTTGTTGAGACGCGAGCGGGCGAAATTAATTGAAAAGATCAAGATTTAATTGGAAAGAATTCATAATCATACCGGTAGAATAATTGAAGCTTTAGGATGCATGCATCTTAGCTTTTGCTTGACCTCTCATGTTGATATATGTGCTATTTCCAATATTTAAAGGTGATATTGCGCGCGAAACTTGATTCCAAGGGAAAGGATATAGTTGAGACTTAAGCACTTTGAGGTGGGCTTTCTTTTAAATAAGGACGATGTCCTAAATGTTTTTATCGATGAAAATGAAATCGTGTTTATCATGCCTTGTTTGATTTTAACGTGCCTATCTGATATGGCTTGAAGCCATTATTATATAAATCGAATTCGGGTCCTCGTAGGGCCGCAAACCCTACTTGGATTAGTGTACACCTATGGTAGATCGTGTGCTAGCGTACGGGCTGGCCGGTCTAGTGACCTGGTTTGCGGCCGCATTCCTTGTCATGTATTGGCAGATATGGCTAACGTCTATGGGAAAATGACTGCAGTCGACTTTTACAATGAGAAATGATTTTAGTGCCTCGGGCCTTTCTAAAAGCTAAAACCCGATGGTTACTCTCGTATGGCATGATAAATAAAACTCTTTATTGAAAATGATTTCGGCATGAGCCCATTGAGTATTATTTTTAGTACTCAGCCCTGCATGTGTTTTCCTTATGTGCAGGTTGAGCGGCGACGAGCGGTTGGCGGTGTTGAGCAAATTAAATGAAGAATTAAACATTTATATATATATTTTTGACTACGAGTGTCGTTGTGTCTTCATACATGACGTCACTTTTCTCTTGGATGCTTCCGCTGAAAACCGTTTTACTTATTGTTGAATTCTCTAAACTATTTTGATTTCGTTTAGAATCTAAAGACATGATATGTTTTGGAATACGTTGAACCCTCGTTATTTCGAAATAAATGATGATAATTGTTTCCTCTATTTAGTCTATCTGTCAAGGCGTCGCTCTGCCCTTTGCTTTTGATTATTTGTCGTTAAATACCTTGGTCAAACCCCTTTTATAAAACCCTAGTTCTTTTTTTTCTTTAATTGTATTTAAGTCAGTTTTGTCGCGATCGCCGCATTTATTATACCCTAGAAGGGCGGTCGTGACAGTTTAGTTTTAGTGATGATAGTTTAATCATGAAACCAATTGTATAAATAAGTTATCAAAAACGACTTATGAGCAATTACTCTTTTATTCAATTGGTTATTGTGATGGGTTTTATATCATGTAATTTAATATTGAAACATTATATTTTGGAGTTGTTTCATGTTTATTATGTTTTAATATTAATTAGTTTTACCATAACTAAAACACTCAAACATTAGGGGAAAAAATAGAAAATGCCAATTTTACATTTAATGTTTAATCATGAATTTTAAAATTTTATGCACAATCATAAAATTCTATCAAACGTTGTTATGCATAGATAGATGTAACCGTTATTTACTCATAAATATATAACTTAACTTATGTCGTATAATTAATTGGACCCAATATTAATAACATTTTTGTAGGTTTTGATATTTACAAATTCCGATATTAGGGAAGTTAAAAAGTTTTTATTTTATTCGTATTCTAAATGGGAAAAGTGAAAAGTTTAGGAAGACTTTCGTAATTTTTTTTTACTATAAATACATGACATTTGTTATGTTATAATCCACTCGTTCCTACATTTTTTTCATTACATTCTTCGTTGAAATTTTTGATGAAATTTACTCACTTGGTATTCTTCCCCTTATTCATCTATATTATTATAACATGAAGTCAGTTTTCTATTTTATGATTCCTTTTTGTGGTTTATGTGTTAATAATGTTTGTTTTGTATCCTCAATTCACTTTCAGTTGTTTTGTGATTAGTTGTTTTGTGATTGTGAATTGTTTTTATTTTGGATATTAAACTTTTGCCTTTGTTTTTCTAATTTATCAGATGGTGAAGATGGACTTTAGGTAGGACAATCGGCATTGTCCGTGTGTTTATTGGGAGTTATAGCTTCGGCTACTTCGTTGTTGTGTCGTGGGTCGGAATGGGTTGGTAATAATGAGGATGATGAATATTGAGGATGAAAAAATAAATATTGAGGATGATGAATATCGACTGTAAAGTGATTCTTGGTGCAAATTTATTATTTTATATATTGATTTATTATTATTTTTGTTTATTTATGTTCCTATTATTGCACACAATTACAAATGTTATAGATCTAAAACCTTCAAAATAGAATAAGTGATTAACAAAGTAAAATTGAACTGGGACAGAGGGAGAATTTTATTGATATTTGACTCATTTGTTGGTCATGATGAGTACAGTATATTTTAAAGTTAAGGGTTTATGATTTAGGTTTCAAGGTTTGAGTTTTTATTGTATAGGGTCACTATATTGCAATGAAATGAAGCTCGACTAGGAAGTGCCTCACCAGTACAATCTTAAATTATAGCTTTTGATAAACAATACCTTAAATCTCATTAGGAGAAGTGGTAATTATACAATTCTTTACTAATAGATCATAACGTGAAAGGTCAAATAATTTGTAACTCATTTATTATTAATTTAATTTATAACAAATAATTTTAAAATTATTTGCATTCTAAATTTAATAATTTAGTTATTTAATTACACTCTAAAATTAATATTTTAAAATTATTTTAGTCTGTGCATAGCACGGGTGTAATACTAGTTTCATAAAAACGAAAGCTTTCAAGATTAAATCCACAAAGTATTCGAAATAGTTTTTATAGGAAACATTTAGTATAAAAGTTGGATATGAAACGTCTGTGGCCCTCTTTCACATGAAATAAAGTAGCATCTCTATATATTTGAAATTTCATAAAGGTGATTTAAGAACTTAATATATTGAGGAAAAGATAACTCTTTCCCTAAATTAAGCATGTTTTTATAGGTGATTTAACAAAATTTGTAACCTCTATTCTAAACATCCGCTGCCACCACCGCCGCCGCCATTCCCTCCACCATGGCGACCACTGGACCGGTCAACACTTCATCGATTCCCTCGATGATGCCAACTTCTGGCTTCCCAGCCGCTTCATCCACCGTCCCTTGGGTTTGGGACAACCCCTTCGGGGCGTCCACTGGTTCCACCTTTGGTGGTTCGGTTGGTTCCACTTTTAGTGGTTCCTTCGGATCCTTTAATGGATCGAGTGTTGGTGCCTTCGGGCTCAATACTAGTGTTGGATCTTTCGGGATCAACACGAATGCTGGGGCCTTCGGGTCTCATGCGGGTGCTAGTCCCTTCGGGGCTGGTACGACCATGGCGGGCTCTATGCCCAACATGAATGGTGGGGGCTCTATGCCCAACCAAGTTGTTGGCTCCTTCGGGGGCAACGGAATTGGTTCCTTCCAAGGACCAACTGCGGCACCTTTGGCACCAAGAATGATGCCACCTGCCGAGAAGCCACCAAAGTTTGGAGGATCTGACTTCAAGCGGTGGTACCAGAAGATGTTGTTCTACTTGACAACATTGGGCGTCGCCAACTTCCTCACGGAGAACGAGCCGCCCGCGCCAAGCGACCAAGAGACTAGGCTCGAAGTCATGGCGGACTATGAAGCTTGGAGAAAAGGGGATTATCTATGTAAAAACTTTATTTTAAGTGCATTAGATGATAGCCTCTATAATGTATACTCCAATGTAACCACATCTAAACAAATGTGGGAAAGCCTAGAGAAGAAATATAGCATAGACAATGCTGCAGGGACTGAACAGGTTGTAGCATCCAAGTTTATGGACTACAAGATGGTCGACTCTCGACCCATCATGGAGCAAGTCCAAGAGCTCCAAATGATCATCCACTCCTTAGTGGCTGAAGGGATGACCTTGCCCGATAAGTTCCTAAGGTGCACGATCATTGACAAGCTCCCTCCAAGTTGGAAGGACTTCAAGAGTTATCTCAAGCACAAGCGAAAGCAGATGACCCTTGAAGACTTGATCGTGAAGTTGCGCATTGAGGCCGACGTGCGCAAAAGTGATCAAAAGGCTAAGGGCTTCACCCCAAATGAAGCCAAAGCCAACCTGTTGGAGCGGGGCGGTCCCTCCAACAAACGCCCTCGCCCAAACCGTCCAAACGACAAAGGGAAGGGAAAGCAGCCTTCAAAGAAGTTTGAAGGCGACTGCTACAAATGTGGCAAACCGGGCCACTTTGCCAAAGACTGCCGCAGCAAGAAGAAGAAGCCGGCAGCCCACGTCGTTGAGAAGGAGTTCAAGGACTGGGATGAGAACGACCTCATTGCAGTGGTCACTGAAGAGGTTAACCTTGTTGATAACAAGGGAGGCTGGTACATCGACACCGGCGCTACTGCTCATGTTTGCTCCGACAGGAGCAAGTTTGCCTCCTACACTGCTGTTGAAGGGAGGAAGATCAACATGGGGAATCAAGCATCGTCAGAAGTCCTCGGCGTTGGCAACGTGATTCTCATGATGACGTCTGGCCTAACTATCACTTTGAAGGATGTGCTGCATGTCCCGGACATCCGCAAGAACCTAGTGTCAGGATCAATACTAGTTAATAAAGGGTTTAAACTTGTATTTGAGTCCGATAGGTTTGTCTTGTATAAGTTTGGAAAATCCATCGGAAAAGGTTATGTAACCGATGGGCTTTTCAAGCTTAGTGTAGCAACTCGAAGTGTTGCGAAGCCATTGGCCAATAAGAATAAAGCATCTACTTCCTCTTATTTGATTGAGTCTTCAAATTTGTGGCATTGTAGATTGGGACATGTAAATTCAAAAGCCATTAAAAGATTAGTAAATTTAGATTTACTAAAGGCTAATGAATTGGATATCCAAGATAAATGTGAAATTTGTCTTGAAGCAAAAATGACTAAGTTGCCGTTTCACTCGGTTGAACGAAGCACAAAACCCCTTGAATTAATTCACACGGATGTATGTGATTTAAAGATGTTGCAAACTAGAGGTGGTAAAAAGTACTTTATCACTTTCATAGATGATTGCACAAGATATTGCTACATTTATCTTTTAAGAAGCAAAGATGAAGCAATAGAGGCGTTCAAAAATTATAAGAACGAAGTTGAGAATCAACTTGGTTGTAAAATCAAAATGATTCGAAGCGATAGAGGAGGCGAATATGTAGCCCCGTTTGAGGAGTTATGCAACGCAAGTGGTATAATTCATCAAACAACTGCTCCATATTCACCACAATCCAATGGTGTTGCAGAACGCAAGAATCGAACTCTAAAAGAGATGATGAATGCACTGCTACTCAGTTCAGGATTACCACATAACATGTGGGGGGAAGCTGTTTTGACAGCAAACTATATCTTGAATAAAATCCCTCTCAAAGGAAAAGATGTTACTCCTTATGAGTTGTGGAAGGGAAGGAAGCCATCCTACAAATACCTCAAAGTGTGGGGGTGTTTGGCAAAGGTGATGGTTCCTCCGCCCAAAGAAGTTACAATCGGACCTAAGACGGTTGATTGCATCTTCATTGGATATGCACTTAACAGTAGTGCATATCGATTTGTTGTTCACAAGTCTGAAATATCGACTATCACAGTAGGAACAACAATTGAGTCGAGGAATGCTGTATTTCTCGAAAATACCTTTCCTTGCAAAGATAAGGAAAAAGTATCAACCAATTCTGAGACAAGAATTGAAGAAGCCACTAGTTCTAAACAAGTGGAAGAAGAAGCCACTAGTTCTAAATCAACAGATGCGGAACCTGAATCGCGCAAGCGTGCAAGGCCCGATCCAAAAGATACAGTACTAAGACGTGGTAATAGAGTCAGAACACCAAAAACTTTTGGTCCTGACTACATTGCTTTCATGTTGGATGAAGAACCAACATCGATAAAAGTAGCCTTTGCTGGCCCAGACGGGCTGCATTGGAGAGAAGCTGTTCAAAGCGAAATTGATTCAATTTTGCTAAACCACACATGGGTGTTGGTTGATTTGCCCGAAGGTGCTAAACCTTTAGGATGCAAATGGGTTCTTAAAAGAAAGTTTAAGGCCGATGGAACAGTTGATAAGTATAAAGCCCGATTAGTAGTAAAGGGTTTTAAACAAAAAGAAGGACATGACTTCTTCGATACCTATTCACCTGTAACAAGGATTACATCTATCCGGGTGCTTCTCGCTATTGCTGCATTGCACAATCTCGAGATTCATCAAATGGATGTAAAGACCGCGTTTCTGAATGGTGAACTAGAAGACGAAATCTACATGGAACAACCCGAAGGGTTTGTAGTACCTGGACAAGAGAAAAAGGTATGCAAGCTCGTGAAATCCCTATATGGATTGAAACAAGCGCCATTGCAATGGCACTTGAAGTTCGATAATGTGATGTTATCAAATGGGTTTAAAATCAACGAGTGCGACAAATGTGTCTACATCAAGAGCACTAATAACGGTCATGTTATAGTGTGTCTCTACGTTGATGATATGTTAATCTTGGGTAGCAACACTCAAGTAATTAACGATACAAAGGCCATGTTAAAGAGAAACTTTGACATGAAAGACATGGGTCTAGCCGATGTAATTCTTGGAATGAAGATTTTAAGAACGAATGATGGAATCATCTTAACACAATCACATTATGTTGAGAAGATATTGAATAAATTCAAAGCCTATGATGGCGCGCCGGTTAAGACTCCAATTGAACTCGACGTTCACTTGAGCAAAAACAAAGGCGAGCCCGTTGCACAAGAAGAGTATGCACGGGTCATCGGGTGCATTATGTACTTGACTAATTGCACTCGACCTGACATTGCTTGTGCCGTGAACAAGTTAAGTCGTTACACGAGCAATCCAAGCAAAGAGCATTGGAGAGCTCTTGTGAGGGTTTTGAGATATTTAAAACACACTCAAAATCTTGGGCTACACTTCTCGAGATACCCCCCGGTGCTTGAAGGGTACTGTGATGCCAATTGGATATCCGATAATAGAGACTCACTTTCAACAAGTGGATATGTCTTTACTATTGGGGGTGGTGCTGTATCGTGGAAATCCACAAAACAGACCTGTATAGCCCGATCAACAATGGAATCGGAGTTCATTGCCTTGGATAAGGCTGGTGAGGAAGCCGAGTGGCTTAAGAACTTCCTTGAAGACATTCCATGTTGGTCTAAGCCAGTGCCACCAGTGCTGATTCACTGCGATAGCCAAGCGGCTATTGGAAGGGCAAACAATGGTTTCTATAACGGTAAGTCTCGACATATACGTCGACGACATAACACCGTGAGACATTTGATCACAACAGGGGTGATTACAATTGACTATGTGAAGTCAATAGATAATCTAGCGGATCCGCTAACCAAAGGGTTAAACCGTGATCAAATGAATAAGTTGCTAGAGGGAATGGGTTTGAAATCCACAAACTAAAGAATTGTCATAGTGGTAACCCAACCATGATGACTGGAGATCCCAAGAACTTGGTTCAAAGGGACAACTAAGCTATGAGAGTTCATGGAAAAACACTCAAACTATATCTATTCCCTAGAGAGCAATAGAGTGTTGGAGAACTTGCCTCGTGGTAAAGGCTAAGTCTATGACTTTTAATGGTTCTTAAGGATCTCAAAGAGATGGAATTCTCAAAGAGACCAAGTATGGCAAGGTACTTGACTAAGAATCACCTACGTAAGTGCGAAGTGTGGTCGCTTCATAAAAAACGCACTTATGAATCCAAAGTGGTGTCCAAGACCGCAATGGACACAAAACGTGAGAACGGATGAGGTTGAGGTGTTTAAGTGTTAACACCATTGTCTCGGTGCACGCCGTGGGGGATTAGTTCAAAGCATCGCGCTACTAAGCCGCCTGTGTATCCGATGGTGTCGACTATGGAGGGTTCAAAGTCAACAACTACCTATCCTTATGCTTATATACCTCGCGAGGGTTGAGCTTGTGTCTGCATGCATATGCATTCGGCTATTTCCACTCATGTGGGGGATTGTAAAAAATCATGGATTAAATATGCCCGGTCAATGGATTTTGACCAAATAATAAATGTGACGAGACATTTAATTTTGTGAAATTAAATGACATAGCGTCGATCTACATTTTACGTAGGTAAATGTAGTATATTCACTTTCTCAAATCCGATTTCCGGTGAGTGAGAAATAGTGGATTAAAGTTGGGCATAATTAGCTTTTAATTAAAGCTTGGAGATGGAGCTTAGGGAATAATTAACTAGTGTTAATTATCCCACATTGGAGGATTAACACATCTTTAATGTGTATAAATTAAGTGACTTTATGTTACTTAATAATTATAGTGGACCAAGATGGGTGAAAGAGCCCACACGCGGGCACACGCGCGCGCCGCCGCCGCCCGCCCGCCCGAGCCCGAGCCCGTGCCCGTGCCCGTGCACGTGCTCGTGCTCGTGCTCGTGGTCGCGGGCGCGGGCCGCGGGCCTCGGGCCTCGGGCCTCGGGCCCGGGCCCGAGCCCGATCCCGATCTCGATCCCGATCTCGATCTCGATCTTGATCTTGGACTTGGACTTGGACTTGGACTTGGATCTTGGCAATTGGTCTTTGGGTGGTCTTTGGGCTTGGTGCTTGGCCCAAACTATTCTTTTTGGACCACCGCCGAGTCAGCAATCCAAGTGGCTTGACACGTCGTCAAGCGAGGCACAGTCACGGTTGCCACGTGAGAAATCCACACGCTCCACACACGGATGGCACACTCCTGCCACACGTCTGTAACCGACGTCGGTTACGAATTGCCATGATGACAGCCATCATGGCTGTTGACCCCCTGCAGTGGACTGAGCCTATAAATAGGCCAGCCATTCCATGCATCACTACACAATTCAAAAAGCATTCTGCATCATAAGCTCTCTCCCTCTCCCTGCATAGTTTTTTCTGTCGAAGCTCTGCCCTCTCCTCCATCCAGTTCGCCGGAGCTCTGTTGATTGCGGTGCTGCATCAATAGAGACGTAGCCGTTTTACCTTTGGGGACGACACGCCAAACCGAAGAGCACTACCGGGGCGTATCTCGTCTTGCGGGAAGAGGCCTCCTCGACTCGGCTAATCACACTGGTTTAGTAGTTTCGATTATACGTTGTATTTTTAAGTTCAGTTCTTCCTTTCCTTTCTTTTGGGTTGTATTACGCCCGGTAGTTATCTTTGTAATCCGAGAAACCAACAATTATGCCCGGTCAATGGATTTTGACCAAATAATAAATGTGACGAGACATTTAATTTTGTGAAATTAAATGACATAGCGTCGATCTACATTTTACGTAGGTAAATGTAGTATATTCACTTTCTCAAATCCGATTTCCGGTGAGTGAGAAATAGTGGATTAAAGTTGGGCATAATTAGCTTTTAATTAAAGCTTGGAGATGGAGCTTAGGGAATAATTAACTAGTGTTAATTATCCCACATTGGAGGATTAACACATCTTTAATGTGTATAAATTAAGTGACTTTATGTTACTTAATAATTATAGTGGACCAAGATGGGTGAAAGAGCCCACACGCGGGCACACGCGCGCGCCGCCGCCGCCCGCCCGCCCGAGCCCGAGCCCGTGCCCGTGCCCGTGCACGTGCTCGTGCTCGTGCTCGTGGTCGCGGGCGCGGGCCGCGGGCCTCGGGCCTCGGGCCTCGGGCCCGGGCCCGAGCCCGATCCCGATCTCGATCCCGATCTCGATCTCGATCTTGATCTTGGACTTGGACTTGGACTTGGACTTGGATCTTGGCAATTGGTCTTTGGGTGGTCTTTGGGCTTGGTGCTTGGCCCAAACTATTCTTTTTGGACCACCGCCGAGTCAGCAATCCAAGTGGCTTGACACGTCGTCAAGCGAGGCACAGTCACGGTTGCCACGTGAGAAATCCACACGCTCCACACACGGATGGCACACTCCTGCCACACGTCTGTAACCGACGTCGGTTACGAATTGCCATGATGACAGCCATCATGGCTGTTGACCCCCTGCAGTGGACTGAGCCTATAAATAGGCCAGCCATTCCATGCATCACTACACAATTCAAAAAGCATTCTGCATCATAAGCTCTCTCCCTCTCCCTGCATAGTTTTTTCTGTCGAAGCTCTGCCCTCTCCTCCATCCAGTTCGCCGGAGCTCTGTTGATTGCGGTGCTGCATCAATAGAGACGTAGCCGTTTTACAAAGATAACTACCGGGCGTAATACAACCCAAAAGAAAGGAAAGGAAGAACTGAACTTAAAAATACAACGTATAATCGAAACTACTAAACCAGTGTGATTAGCCGAGTCGAGGAGGCCTCTTCCCGCAAGACGAGATACGCCCCGGTAGTGCTCTTCGGTTTGGCGTGTCGTCCCCAAAGGTAAAACGGCTACGTCTCTATTGATGCAGCACCGCAATCAACAGAGCTCCGGCGAACTGGATGGAGGAGAGGGCAGAGCTTCGACAGAAAAAACTATGCAGGGAGAGGGAGAGAGCTTATGATGCAGAATGCTTTTTGAATTGTGTAGTGATGCATGGAATGGCTGGCCTATTTATAGGCTCAGTCCACTGCAGGGGGTCAACAGCCATGATGGCTGTCATCATGGCAATTCGTAACCGACGTCGGTTACAGACGTGTGGCAGGAGTGTGCCATCCGTGTGTGGAGCGTGTGGATTTCTCACGTGGCAACCGTGACTGTGCCTCGCTTGACGACGTGTCAAGCCACTTGGATTGCTGACTCGGCGGTGGTCCAAAAAGAATAGTTTGGGCCAAGCACCAAGCCCAAAGACCACCCAAAGACCAATTGCCAAGATCCAAGTCCAAGTCCAAGTCCAAGTCCAAGATCAAGATCGAGATCGAGATCGGGATCGAGATCGGGATCGGGCTCGGGCCCGGGCCCGAGGCCCGAGGCCCGAGGCCCGCGGCCCGCGCCCGCGACCACGAGCACGAGCACGAGCACGTGCACGGGCACGGGCACGGGCTCGGGCTCGGGCGGGCGGGCGGCGGCGGCGCGCGCGTGTGCCCGCGTGTGGGCTCTTTCACCCATCTTGGTCCACTATAATTATTAAGTAACATAAAGTCACTTAATTTATACACATTAAAGATGTGTTAATCCTCCAATGTGGGATAATTAACACTAGTTAATTATTCCCTAAGCTCCATCTCCAAGCTTTAATTAAAAGCTAATTATGCCCAACTTTAATCCACTATTTCTCACTCACCGGAAATCGGATTTGAGAAAGTGAATATACTACATTTACCTACGTAAAATGTAGATCGACGCTATGTCATTTAATTTCACAAAATTAAATGTCTCGTCACATTTATTATTTGGTCAAAATCCATTGACCGGGCATATTTAATCCATGATTTTTTACAATCCCCCACATGAGTGGAAATAGCCGAATGCATATGCATGCAGACACAAGCTCAACCCTCGCGAGGTATATAAGCATAAGGATAGGTAGTTGTTGACTTTGAACCCTCCATAGTCGACACCATCGGATACACAGGCGGCTTAGTAGCGCGATGCTTTGAACTAATCCCCCACGGCGTGCACCGAGACAATGGTGTTAACACTTAAACACCTCAACCTCATCCGTTCTCACGTTTTGTGTCCATTGCGGTCTTGGACACCACTTTGGATTCATAAGTGCGTTTTTTATGAAGCGACCACACTTCGCACTTACGTAGGTGATTCTTAGTCAAGTACCTTGCCATACTTGGTCTCTTTGAGAATTCCATCTCTTTGAGATCCTTAAGAACCATTAAAAGTCATAGACTTAGCCTTTACCACGAGGCAAGTTCTCCAACACTCTATTGCTCTCTAGGGAATAGATATAGTTTGAGTGTTTTTCCATGAACTCTCATAGCTTAGTTGTCCCTTTGAACCAAGTTCTTGGGATCTCCAGTCATCATGGTTGGGTTACCACTATGACAATTCTTTAGTTTGTGGATTTCAAACCCATTCCCTCTAGCAACTTATTCATTTGATCACGGTTTAACCCTTTGGTTAGCGGATCCGCTAGATTATCTATTGACTTCACATAGTCAATTGTAATCACCCCTGTTGTGATCAAATGTCTCACGGTGTTATGTCGTCGACGTATATGTCGAGACTTACCGTTATAGAAACCATTGTTTGCCCTTCCAATAGCCGCTTGGCTATCGCAGTGAATCAGCACTGGTGGCACTGGCTTAGACCAACATGGAATGTCTTCAAGGAAGTTCTTAAGCCACTCGGCTTCCTCACCAGCCTTATCCAAGGCAATGAACTCCGATTCCATTGTTGATCGGGCTATACAGGTCTGTTTTGTGGATTTCCACGATACAGCACCACCCCCAATAGTAAAGACATATCCACTTGTTGAAAGTGAGTCTCTATTATCGGATATCCAATTGGCATCACAGTACCCTTCAAGCACCGGGGGGTATCTCGAGAAGTGTAGCCCAAGATTTTGAGTGTGTTTTAAATATCTCAAAACCCTCACAAGAGCTCTCCAATGCTCTTTGCTTGGATTGCTCGTGTAACGACTTAACTTGTTCACGGCACAAGCAATGTCAGGTCGAGTGCAATTAGTCAAGTACATAATGCACCCGATGACCCGTGCATACTCTTCTTGTGCAACGGGCTCGCCTTTGTTTTTGCTCAAGTGAACGTCGAGTTCAATTGGAGTCTTAACCGGCGCGCCATCATAGGCTTTGAATTTATTCAATATCTTCTCAACATAATGTGATTGTGTTAAGATGATTCCATCATTCGTTCTTAAAATCTTCATTCCAAGAATTACATCGGCTAGACCCATGTCTTTCATGTCAAAGTTTCTCTTTAACATGGCCTTTGTATCGTTAATTACTTGAGTGTTGCTACCCAAGATTAACATATCATCAACGTAGAGACACACTATAACATGACCGTTATTAGTGCTCTTGATGTAGACACATTTGTCGCACTCGTTGATTTTAAACCCATTTGATAACATCACATTATCGAACTTCAAGTGCCATTGCAATGGCGCTTGTTTCAATCCATATAGGGATTTCACGAGCTTGCATACCTTTTTCTCTTGTCCAGGTACTACAAACCCTTCGGGTTGTTCCATGTAGATTTCGTCTTCTAGTTCACCATTCAGAAACGCGGTCTTTACATCCATTTGATGAATCTCGAGATTGTGCAATGCAGCAATAGCGAGAAGCACCCGGATAGATGTAATCCTTGTTACAGGTGAATAGGTATCGAAGAAGTCATGTCCTTCTTTTTGTTTAAAACCCTTTACTACTAATCGGGCTTTATACTTATCAACTGTTCCATCGGCCTTAAACTTTCTTTTAAGAACCCATTTGCATCCTAAAGGTTTAGCACCTTCGGGCAAATCAACCAACACCCATGTGTGGTTTAGCAAAATTGAATCAATTTCGCTTTGAACAGCTTCTCTCCAATGCAGCCCGTCTGGGCCAGCAAAGGCTACTTTTATCGATGTTGGTTCTTCATCCAACATGAAAGCAATGTAGTCAGGACCAAAAGTTTTTGGTGTTCTGACTCTATTACCACGTCTTAGTACTGTATCTTTTGGATCGGGCCTTGCACGCTTGCGCGATTCAGGTTCCGCATCTGTTGATTTAGAACTAGTGGCTTCTTCTTCCACTTGTTTAGAACTAGTGGCTTCTTCAATTCTTGTCTCAGAATTGGTTGATACTTTTTCCTTATCTTTGCAAGGAAAGGTATTTTCGAGAAATACAGCATTCCTCGACTCAATTGTTGTTCCTACTGTGATAGTCGATATTTCAGACTTGTGAACAACAAATCGATATGCACTACTGTTAAGTGCATATCCAATGAAGATGCAATCAACCGTCTTAGGTCCGATTGTAACTTCTTTGGGCGGAGGAACCATCACCTTTGCCAAACACCCCCACACTTTGAGGTATTTGTAGGATGGCTTCCTTCCCTTCCACAACTCATAAGGAGTAACATCTTTTCCTTTGAGAGGGATTTTATTCAAGATATAGTTTGCTGTCAAAACAGCTTCCCCCCACATGTTATGTGGTAATCCTGAACTGAGTAGCAGTGCATTCATCATCTCTTTTAGAGTTCGATTCTTGCGTTCTGCAACACCATTGGATTGTGGTGAATATGGAGCAGTTGTTTGATGAATTATACCACTTGCGTTGCATAACTCCTCAAACGGGGCTACATATTCGCCTCCTCTATCGCTTCGAATCATTTTGATTTTACAACCAAGTTGATTCTCAACTTCGTTCTTATAATTTTTGAACGCCTCTATTGCTTCATCTTTGCTTCTTAAAAGATAAATGTAGCAATATCTTGTGCAATCATCTATGAAAGTGATAAAGTACTTTTTACCACCTCTAGTTTGCAACATCTTTAAATCACATACATCCGTGTGAATTAATTCAAGGGGTTTTGTGCTTCGTTCAACCGAGTGAAACGGCAACTTAGTCATTTTTGCTTCAAGACAAATTTCACATTTATCTTGGATATCCAATTCATTAGCCTTTAGTAAATCTAAATTTACTAATCTTTTAATGGCTTTTGAATTTACATGTCCCAATCTACAATGCCACAAATTTGAAGACTCAATCAAATAAGAGGAAGTAGATGCTTTATTCTTATTGGCCAATGGCTTCGCAACACTTCGAGTTACTACACTAAGCTTGAAAAGCCCATCGGTTACATAACCTTTTCCGATGGATTTTCCAAACTTATACAAGACAAACCTATCGGACTCAAATACAAGTTTAAACCCTTTATTAACTAGTATTGATCCTGACACTAGGTTCTTGCGGATGTCCGGGACATGCAGCACATCCTTCAAAGTGATAGTTAGGCCAGACGTCATCATGAGAATCACGTTGCCAACGCCGAGGACTTCTGACGATGCTTGATTCCCCATGTTGATCTTCCTCCCTTCAACAGCAGTGTAGGAGGCAAACTTGCTCCTGTCGGAGCAAACATGAGCAGTAGCGCCGGTGTCGATGTACCAGCCTCCCTTGTTATCAACAAGGTTAACCTCTTCAGTGACCACTGCAATGAGGTCGTTCTCATCCCAGTCCTTGAACTCCTTCTCAACGACGTGGGCTGCCGGCTTCTTCTTCTTGCTGCGGCAGTCTTTGGCAAAGTGGCCCGGTTTGCCACATTTGTAGCAGTCGCCTTCAAACTTCTTTGAAGGCTGCTTTCCCTTCCCTTTGTCGTTTGGACGGTTTGGGCGAGGGCGTTTGTTGGAGGGACCGCCCCGCTCCAACAGGTTGGCTTTGGCTTCATTTGGGGTGAAGCCCTTAGCCTTTTGATCACTTTTGCGCACGTCGGCCTCAATGCGCAACTTCACGATCAAGTCTTCAAGGGTCATCTGCTTTCGCTTGTGCTTGAGATAACTCTTGAAGTCCTTCCAACTTGGAGGGAGCTTGTCAATGATCGTGCACCTTAGGAACTTATCGGGCAAGGTCATCCCTTCAGCCACTAAGGAGTGGATGATCATTTGGAGCTCTTGGACTTGCTCCATGATGGGTCGAGAGTCGACCATCTTGTAGTCCATAAACTTGGATGCTACAACCTGTTCAGTCCCTGCAGCATTGTCTATGCTATATTTCTTCTCTAGGCTTTCCCACATTTGTTTAGATGTGGTTACATTGGAGTATACATTATAGAGGCTATCATCTAATGCACTTAAAATAAAGTTTTTACATAGATAATCCCCTTTTCTCCAAGCTTCATAGTCCGCCATGACTTCGAGCCTAGTCTCTTGGTCGCTTGGCGCGGGCGGCTCGTTCTCCGTGAGGAAGTTGGCGACGCCCAATGTTGTCAAGTAGAACAACATCTTCTGGTACCACCGCTTGAAGTCAGATCCTCCAAACTTTGGTGGCTTCTCGGCAGGTGGCATCATTCTTGGTGCCAAAGGTGCCGCAGTTGGTCCTTGGAAGGAACCAATTCCGTTGCCCCCGAAGGAGCCAACAACTTGGTTGGGCATAGAGCCCCCACCATTCATGTTGGGCATAGAGCCCGCCATGGTCGTACCAGCCCCGAAGGGACTAGCACCCGCATGAGACCCGAAGGCCCCAGCATTCGTGTTGATCCCGAAAGATCCAACACTAGTATTGAGCCCGAAGGCACCAACACTCGATCCATTAAAGGATCCGAAGGAACCACTAAAAGTGGAACCAACCGAACCACCAAAGGTGGAACCAGTGGACGCCCCGAAGGGGTTGTCCCAAACCCAAGGGACGGTGGATGAAGCGGCTGGGAAGCCAGAAGTTGGCATCATCGAGGGAATCGATGAAGTGTTGACCGGTCCAGTGGTCGCCATGGTGGAGGGAATGGCGGCGGCGGTGGTGGCAGCGGCGGTGTTGGAGTCGGTAGACATCTCCAGCAAAGGTGTTTAATATTTCGAAAGTTTTAGTTCAGTTTAGAAGTCCAAATTCCTTCAAAGGCAAGTTATCTCGTCTTGCGATTGTTGGTTTCTCGGATTACAAAGATAACTACCGGGCGTAATACAACCCAAAAGAAAGGAAAGGAAGAACTGAACTTAAAAATACAACGTATAATCGAAACTACTAAACCAGTGTGATTAGCCGAGTCGAGGAGGCCTCTTCCCGCAAGACGAGATACGCCCCGGTAGTGCTCTTCGGTTTGGCGTGTCGTCCCCAAAGGTAAAACGGCTACGTCTCTATTGATGCAGCACCGCAATCAACAGAGCTCCGGCGAACTGGATGGAGGAGAGGGCAGAGCTTCGACAGAAAAAACTATGCAGGGAGAGGGAGAGAGCTTATGATGCAGAATGCTTTTTGAATTGTGTAGTGATGCATGGAATGGCTGGCCTATTTATAGGCTCAGTCCACTGCAGGGGGTCAACAGCCATGATGGCTGTCATCATGGCAATTCGTAACCGACGTCGGTTACAGACGTGTGGCAGGAGTGTGCCATCCGTGTGTGGAGCGTGTGGATTTCTCACGTGGCAACCGTGACTGTGCCTCGCTTGACGACGTGTCAAGCCACTTGGATTGCTGACTCGGCGGTGGTCCAAAAAGAATAGTTTGGGCCAAGCACCAAGCCCAAAGACCACCCAAAGACCAATTGCCAAGATCCAAGTCCAAGTCCAAGTCCAAGTCCAAGATCAAGATCGAGATCGAGATCGGGATCGAGATCGGGATCGGGCTCGGGCCCGGGCCCGAGGCCCGAGGCCCGAGGCCCGCGGCCCGCGCCCGCGACCACGAGCACGAGCACGAGCACGTGCACGGGCACGGGCACGGGCTCGGGCTCGGGCGGGCGGGCGGCGGCGGCGCGCGCGTGTGCCCGCGTGTGGGCTCTTTCACCCATCTTGGTCCACTATAATTATTAAGTAACATAAAGTCACTTAATTTATACACATTAAAGATGTGTTAATCCTCCAATGTGGGATAATTAACACTAGTTAATTATTCCCTAAGCTCCATCTCCAAGCTTTAATTAAAAGCTAATTATGCCCAACTTTAATCCACTATTTCTCACTCACCGGAAATCGGATTTGAGAAAGTGAATATACTACATTTACCTACGTAAAATGTAGATCGACGCTATGTCATTTAATTTCACAAAATTAAATGTCTCGTCACATTTATTATTTGGTCAAAATCCATTGACCGGGCATATTTAAAAACAACGTATAATCGAAACTACTAAACCAGTGTGATTAGAAGTCCAAAATACAACGACGAATGTTGGATCTTTCGGGATCAACACGAATGCTGGGGCCTTCGGGTCTCATGCGGGTGCTAGTCCCTTCGGGGCTGGTACGACCATGGCGGGCTCTATGCCCAACATGAATGGTGGGGGCTCTATGCCCAACCAAGTTGTTGGCTCCTTCGGGGGCAACGGAATTGGTTCCTTCCAAGGACCAACTGCGGCACCTTTGGCACCAAGAATGATGCCACCTGCCGAGAAGCCACCAAAGTTTGGAGGATCTGACTTCAAGCGGTGGTACCAGAAGATGTTGTTCTACTTGACAACATTGGGCGTCGCCAACTTCCTCACGGAGAACGAGCCGCCCGCGCCAAGCGACCAAGAGACTAGGCTCGAAGTCATGGCGGACTATGAAGCTTGGAGAAAAGGGGATTATCTATGTAAAAACTTTATTTTAAGTGCATTAGATGATAGCCTCTATAATGTATACTCCAATGTAACCACATCTAAACAAATGTGGGAAAGCCTAGAGAAGAAATATAGCATAGACAATGCTGCAGGGACTGAACAGGTTGTAGCATCCAAGTTTATGGACTACAAGATGGTCGACTCTCGACCCATCATGGAGCAAGTCCAAGAGCTCCAAATGATCATCCACTCCTTAGTGGCTGAAGGGATGACCTTGCCCGATAAGTTCCTAAGGTGCACGATCATTGACAAGCTCCCTCCAAGTTGGAAGGACTTCAAGAGTTATCTCAAGCACAAGCGAAAGCAGATGACCCTTGAAGACTTGATCGTGAAGTTGCGCATTGAGGCCGACGTGCGCAAAAGTGATCAAAAGGCTAAGGGCTTCACCCCAAATGAAGCCAAAGCCAACCTGTTGGAGCGGGGCGGTCCCTCCAACAAACGCCCTCGCCCAAACCGTCCAAACGACAAAGGGAAGGGAAAGCAGCCTTCAAAGAAGTTTGAAGGCGACTGCTACAAATGTGGCAAACCGGGCCACTTTGCCAAAGACTGCCGCAGCAAGAAGAAGAAGCCGGCAGCCCACGTCGTTGAGAAGGAGTTCAAGGACTGGGATGAGAACGACCTCATTGCAGTGGTCACTGAAGAGGTTAACCTTGTTGATAACAAGGGAGGCTGGTACATCGACACCGGCGCTACTGCTCATGTTTGCTCCGACAGGAGCAAGTTTGCCTCCTACACTGCTGTTGAAGGGAGGAAGATCAACATGGGGAATCAAGCATCGTCAGAAGTCCTCGGCGTTGGCAACGTGATTCTCATGATGACGTCTGGCCTAACTATCACTTTGAAGGATGTGCTGCATGTCCCGGACATCCGCAAGAACCTAGTGTCAGGATCAATACTAGTTAATAAAGGGTTTAAACTTGTATTTGAGTCCGATAGGTTTGTCTTGTATAAGTTTGGAAAATCCATCGGAAAAGGTTATGTAACCGATGGGCTTTTCAAGCTTAGTGTAGCAACTCGAAGTGTTGCGAAGCCATTGGCCAATAAGAATAAAGCATCTACTTCCTCTTATTTGATTGAGTCTTCAAATTTGTGGCATTGTAGATTGGGACATGTAAATTCAAAAGCCATTAAAAGATTAGTAAATTTAGATTTACTAAAGGCTAATGAATTGGATATCCAAGATAAATGTGAAATTTGTCTTGAAGCAAAAATGACTAAGTTGCCGTTTCACTCGGTTGAACGAAGCACAAAACCCCTTGAATTAATTCACACGGATGTATGTGATTTAAAGATGTTGCAAACTAGAGGTGGTAAAAAGTACTTTATCACTTTCATAGATGATTGCACAAGATATTGCTACATTTATCTTTTAAGAAGCAAAGATGAAGCAATAGAGGCGTTCAAAAATTATAAGAACGAAGTTGAGAATCAACTTGGTTGTAAAATCAAAATGATTCGAAGCGATAGAGGAGGCGAATATGTAGCCCCGTTTGAGGAGTTATGCAACGCAAGTGGTATAATTCATCAAACAACTGCTCCATATTCACCACAATCCAATGGTGTTGCAGAACGCAAGAATCGAACTCTAAAAGAGATGATGAATGCACTGCTACTCAGTTCAGGATTACCACATAACATGTGGGGGGAAGCTGTTTTGACAGCAAACTATATCTTGAATAAAATCCCTCTCAAAGGAAAAGATGTTACTCCTTATGAGTTGTGGAAGGGAAGGAAGCCATCCTACAAATACCTCAAAGTGTGGGGGTGTTTGGCAAAGGTGATGGTTCCTCCGCCCAAAGAAGTTACAATCGGACCTAAGACGGTTGATTGCATCTTCATTGGATATGCACTTAACAGTAGTGCATATCGATTTGTTGTTCACAAGTCTGAAATATCGACTATCACAGTAGGAACAACAATTGAGTCGAGGAATGCTGTATTTCTCGAAAATACCTTTCCTTGCAAAGATAAGGAAAAAGTATCAACCAATTCTGAGACAAGAATTGAAGAAGCCACTAGTTCTAAACAAGTGGAAGAAGAAGCCACTAGTTCTAAATCAACAGATGCGGAACCTGAATCGCGCAAGCGTGCAAGGCCCGATCCAAAAGATACAGTACTAAAGACGTGGTAATAGAGTCAGAACACCAAAAACTTTTGGTCCTGACTACATTGCTTTCATGTTGGATGAAGAACCAACATCGATAAAAGTAGCCTTTGCTGGCCCAGACGGGCTGCATTGGAGAGAAGCTGTTCAAAGCGAAATTGATTCAATTTTGCTAAACCACACATGGGTGTTGGTTGATTTGCCCGAAGGTGCTAAACCTTTAGGATGCAAATGGGTTCTTAAAAGAAAGTTTAAGGCCGATGGAACAGTTGATAAGTATAAAGCCCGATTAGTAGTAAAGGGTTTTAAACAAAAAGAAGGACATGACTTCTTCGATACCTATTCACCTGTAACAAGGATTACATCTATCCGGGTGCTTCTCGCTATTGCTGCATTGCACAATCTCGAGATTCATCAAATGGATGTAAAGACCGCGTTTCTGAATGGTGAACTAGAAGACGAAATCTACATGGAACAACCCGAAGGGTTTGTAGTACCTGGACAAGAGAAAAAGGTATGCAAGCTCGTGAAATCCCTATATGGATTGAAACAAGCGCCATTGCAATGGCACTTGAAGTTCGATAATGTGATGTTATCAAATGGGTTTAAAATCAACGAGTGCGACAAATGTGTCTACATCAAGAGCACTAATAACGGTCATGTTATAGTGTGTCTCTACGTTGATGATATGTTAATCTTGGGTAGCAACACTCAAGTAATTAACGATACAAAGGCCATGTTAAAGAGAAACTTTGACATGAAAGACATGGGTCTAGCCGATGTAATTCTTGGAATGAAGATTTTAAGAACGAATGATGGAATCATCTTAACACAATCACATTATGTTGAGAAGATATTGAATAAATTCAAAGCCTATGATGGCGCGCCGGTTAAGACTCCAATTGAACTCGACGTTCACTTGAGCAAAAACAAAGGCGAGCCCGTTGCACAAGAAGAGTATGCACGGGTCATCGGGTGCATTATGTACTTGACTAATTGCACTCGACCTGACATTGCTTGTGCCGTGAACAAGTTAAGTCGTTACACGAGCAATCCAAGCAAAGAGCATTGGAGAGCTCTTGTGAGGGTTTTGAGATATTTAAAACACACTCAAAATCTTGGGCTACACTTCTCGAGATACCCCCCGGTGCTTGAAGGGTACTGTGATGCCAATTGGATATCCGATAATAGAGACTCACTTTCAACAAGTGGATATGTCTTTACTATTGGGGGTGGTGCTGTATCGTGGAAATCCACAAAACAGACCTGTATAGCCCGATCAACAATGGAATCGGAGTTCATTGCCTTGGATAAGGCTGGTGAGGAAGCCGAGTGGCTTAAGAACTTCCTTGAAGACATTCCATGTTGGTCTAAGCCAGTGCCACCAGTGCTGATTCACTGCGATAGCCAAGCGGCTATTGGAAGGGCAAACAATGGTTTCTATAACGGTAAGTCTCGACATATACGTCGACGACATAACACCGTGAGACATTTGATCACAACAGGGGTGATTACAATTGACTATGTGAAGTCAATAGATAATCTAGCGGATCCGCTAACCAAAGGGTTAAACCGTGATCAAATGAATAAGTTGCTAGAGGGAATGGGTTTGAAATCCACAAACTAAAGAATTGTCATAGTGGTAACCCAACCATGATGACTGGAGATCCCAAGAACTTGGTTCAAAGGGACAACTAAGCTATGAGAGTTCATGGAAAAACACTCAAACTATATCTATTCCCTAGAGAGCAATAGAGTGTTGGAGAACTTGCCTCGTGGTAAAGGCTAAGTCTATGACTTTTAATGGTTCTTAAGGATCTCAAAGAGATGGAATTCTCAAAGAGACCAAGTATGGCAAGGTACTTGACTAAGAATCACCTACGTAAGTGCGAAGTGTGGTCGCTTCATAAAAAACGCACTTATGAATCCAAAGTGGTGTCCAAGACCGCAATGGACACAAAACGTGAGAACGGATGAGGTTGAGGTGTTTAAGTGTTAACACCATTGTCTCGGTGCACGCCGTGGGGGATTAGTTCAAAGCATCGCGCTACTAAGCCGCCTGTGTATCCGATGGTGTCGACTATGGAGGGTTCAAAGTCAACAACTACCTATCCTTATGCTTATATACCTCGCGAGGGTTGAGCTTGTGTCTGCATGCATATGCATTCGGCTATTTCCACTCATGTGGGGGATTGTAAAAAATCATGGATTAAATATGCCCGGTCAATGGATTTTGACCAAATAATAAATGTGACGAGACATTTAATTTTGTGAAATTAAATGACATAGCGTCGATCTACATTTTACGTAGGTAAATGTAGTATATTCACTTTCTCAAATCCGATTTCCGGTGAGTGAGAAATAGTGGATTAAAGTTGGGCATAATTAGCTTTTAATTAAAGCTTGGAGATGGAGCTTAGGGAATAATTAACTAGTGTTAATTATCCCACATTGGAGGATTAACACATCTTTAATGTGTATAAATTAAGTGACTTTATGTTACTTAATAATTATAGTGGACCAAGATGGGTGAAAGAGCCCACACGCGGGCACCGCAAAAGAAAGGAAAGGAAGAACTGAACTTAAAAATACAACGTATAATCGAAACTACTAAACCAGTGTGATTAGCCGAGTCGAGGAGGCCTCTTCCCGCAAGACGAGATACGCCCCGGTAGTGCTCTTCGGTTTGGCGTGTCGTCCCCAAAGGTAAAACGGCTACGTCTCTATTGATGCAGCACCGCAATCAACAGAGCTCCGGCGAACTGGATGGAGGAGAGGGCAGAGCTTCGACAGAAAAAACTATGCAGGGAGAGGGAGAGAGCTTATGATGCAGAATGCTTTTTGAATTGTGTAGTGATGCATGGAATGGCTGGCCTATTTATAGGCTCAGTCCACTGCAGGGGGTCAACAGCCATGATGGCTGTCATCATGGCAATTCGTAACCGACGTCGGTTACAGACGTGTGGCAGGAGTGTGCCATCCGTGTGTGGAGCGTGTGGATTTCTCACGTGGCAACCGTGACTGTGCCTCGCTTGACGACGTGTCAAGCCACTTGGATTGCTGACTCGGCGGTGGTCCAAAAAGAATAGTTTGGGCCAAGCACCAAGCCCAAAGACCACCCAAAGACCAATTGCCAAGATCCAAGTCCAAGTCCAAGTCCAAGTCCAAGATCAAGATCGAGATCGAGATCGGGATCGAGATCGGGATCGGGCTCGGGCCCGGGCCCGAGGCCCGAGGCCCGAGGCCCGCGGCCCGCGCCCGCGACCACGAGCACGAGCACGAGCACGTGCACGGGCACGGGCACGGGCTCGGGCTCGGGCGGGCGGGCGGCGGCGGCGCGCGCGTGTGCCCGCGTGTGGGCTCTTTCACCCATCTTGGTCCACTATAATTATTAAGTAACATAAAGTCACTTAATTTATACACATTAAAGATGTGTTAATCCTCCAATGTGGGATAATTAACACTAGTTAATTATTCCCTAAGCTCCATCTCCAAGCTTTAATTAAAAGCTAATTATGCCCAACTTTAATCCACTATTTCTCACTCACCGGAAATCGGATTTGAGAAAGTGAATATACTACATTTACCTACGTAAAATGTAGATCGACGCTATGTCATTTAATTTCACAAAATTAAATGTCTCGTCACATTTATTATTTGGTCAAAATCCATTGACCGGGCATATTTAATCCATGATTTTTTACAATCCCCCACATGAGTGGAAATAGCCGAATGCATATGCATGCAGACACAAGCTCAACCCTCGCGAGGTATATAAGCATAAGGATAGGTAGTTGTTGACTTTGAACCCTCCATAGTCGACACCATCGGATACACAGGCGGCTTAGTAGCGCGATGCTTTGAACTAATCCCCCACGGCGTGCACCGAGACAATGGTGTTAACACTTAAACACCTCAACCTCATCCGTTCTCACGTTTTGTGTCCATTGCGGTCTTGGACACCACTTTGGATTCATAAGTGCGTTTTTTATGAAGCGACCACACTTCGCACTTACGTAGGTGATTCTTAGTCAAGTACCTTGCCATACTTGGTCTCTTTGAGAATTCCATCTCTTTGAGATCCTTAAGAACCATTAAAAGTCATAGACTTAGCCTTTACCACGAGGCAAGTTCTCCAACACTCTATTGCTCTCTAGGGAATAGATATAGTTTGAGTGTTTTTCCATGAACTCTCATAGCTTAGTTGTCCCTTTGAACCAAGTTCTTGGGATCTCCAGTCATCATGGTTGGGTTACCACTATGACAATTCTTTAGTTTGTGGATTTCAAACCCATTCCCTCTAGCAACTTATTCATTTGATCACGGTTTAACCCTTTGGTTAGCGGATCCGCTAGATTATCTATTGACTTCACATAGTCAATTGTAATCACCCCTGTTGTGATCAAATGTCTCACGGTGTTATGTCGTCGACGTATATGTCGAGACTTACCGTTATAGAAACCATTGTTTGCCCTTCCAATAGCCGCTTGGCTATCGCAGTGAATCAGCACTGGTGGCACTGGCTTAGACCAACATGGAATGTCTTCAAGGAAGTTCTTAAGCCACTCGGCTTCCTCACCAGCCTTATCCAAGGCAATGAACTCCGATTCCATTGTTGATCGGGCTATACAGGTCTGTTTTGTGGATTTCCACGATACAGCACCACCCCCAATAGTAAAGACATATCCACTTGTTGAAAGTGAGTCTCTATTATCGGATATCCAATTGGCATCACAGTACCCTTCAAGCACCGGGGGGTATCTCGAGAAGTGTAGCCCAAGATTTTGAGTGTGTTTTAAATATCTCAAAACCCTCACAAGAGCTCTCCAATGCTCTTTGCTTGGATTGCTCGTGTAACGACTTAACTTGTTCACGGCACAAGCAATGTCAGGTCGAGTGCAATTAGTCAAGTACATAATGCACCCGATGACCCGTGCATACTCTTCTTGTGCAACGGGCTCGCCTTTGTTTTTGCTCAAGTGAACGTCGAGTTCAATTGGAGTCTTAACCGGCGCGCCATCATAGGCTTTGAATTTATTCAATATCTTCTCAACATAATGTGATTGTGTTAAGATGATTCCATCATTCGTTCTTAAAATCTTCATTCCAAGAATTACATCGGCTAGACCCATGTCTTTCATGTCAAAGTTTCTCTTTAACATGGCCTTTGTATCGTTAATTACTTGAGTGTTGCTACCCAAGATTAACATATCATCAACGTAGAGACACACTATAACATGACCGTTATTAGTGCTCTTGATGTAGACACATTTGTCGCACTCGTTGATTTTAAACCCATTTGATAACATCACATTATCGAACTTCAAGTGCCATTGCAATGGCGCTTGTTTCAATCCATATAGGGATTTCACGAGCTTGCATACCTTTTTCTCTTGTCCAGGTACTACAAACCCTTCGGGTTGTTCCATGTAGATTTCGTCTTCTAGTTCACCATTCAGAAACGCGGTCTTTACATCCATTTGATGAATCTCGAGATTGTGCAATGCAGCAATAGCGAGAAGCACCCGGATAGATGTAATCCTTGTTACAGGTGAATAGGTATCGAAGAAGTCATGTCCTTCTTTTTGTTTAAAACCCTTTACTACTAATCGGGCTTTATACTTATCAACTGTTCCATCGGCCTTAAACTTTCTTTTAAGAACCCATTTGCATCCTAAAGGTTTAGCACCTTCGGGCAAATCAACCAACACCCATGTGTGGTTTAGCAAAATTGAATCAATTTCGCTTTGAACAGCTTCTCTCCAATGCAGCCCGTCTGGGCCAGCAAAGGCTACTTTTATCGATGTTGGTTCTTCATCCAACATGAAAGCAATGTAGTCAGGACCAAAAGTTTTTGGTGTTCTGACTCTATTACCACGTCTTAGTACTGTATCTTTTGGATCGGGCCTTGCACGCTTGCGCGATTCAGGTTCCGCATCTGTTGATTTAGAACTAGTGGCTTCTTCTTCCACTTGTTTAGAACTAGTGGCTTCTTCAATTCTTGTCTCAGAATTGGTTGATACTTTTTCCTTATCTTTGCAAGGAAAGGTATTTTCGAGAAATACAGCATTCCTCGACTCAATTGTTGTTCCTACTGTGATAGTCGATATTTCAGACTTGTGAACAACAAATCGATATGCACTACTGTTAAGTGCATATCCAATGAAGATGCAATCAACCGTCTTAGGTCCGATTGTAACTTCTTTGGGCGGAGGAACCATCACCTTTGCCAAACACCCCCACACTTTGAGGTATTTGTAGGATGGCTTCCTTCCCTTCCACAACTCATAAGGAGTAACATCTTTTCCTTTGAGAGGGATTTTATTCAAGATATAGTTTGCTGTCAAAACAGCTTCCCCCCACATGTTATGTGGTAATCCTGAACTGAGTAGCAGTGCATTCATCATCTCTTTTAGAGTTCGATTCTTGCGTTCTGCAACACCATTGGATTGTGGTGAATATGGAGCAGTTGTTTGATGAATTATACCACTTGCGTTGCATAACTCCTCAAACGGGGCTACATATTCGCCTCCTCTATCGCTTCGAATCATTTTGATTTTACAACCAAGTTGATTCTCAACTTCGTTCTTATAATTTTTGAACGCCTCTATTGCTTCATCTTTGCTTCTTAAAAGATAAATGTAGCAATATCTTGTGCAATCATCTATGAAAGTGATAAAGTACTTTTTACCACCTCTAGTTTGCAACATCTTTAAATCACATACATCCGTGTGAATTAATTCAAGGGGTTTTGTGCTTCGTTCAACCGAGTGAAACGGCAACTTAGTCATTTTTGCTTCAAGACAAATTTCACATTTATCTTGGATATCCAATTCATTAGCCTTTAGTAAATCTAAATTTACTAATCTTTTAATGGCTTTTGAATTTACATGTCCCAATCTACAATGCCACAAATTTGAAGACTCAATCAAATAAGAGGAAGTAGATGCTTTATTCTTATTGGCCAATGGCTTCGCAACACTTCGAGTTGCTACACTAAGCTTGAAAAGCCCATCGGTTACATAACCTTTTCCGATGGATTTTCCAAACTTATACAAGACAAACCTATCGGACTCAAATACAAGTTTAAACCCTTTATTAACTAGTATTGATCCTGACACTAGGTTCTTGCGGATGTCCGGGACATGCAGCACATCCTTCAAAGTGATAGTTAGGCCAGACGTCATCATGAGAATCACGTTGCCAACGCCGAGGACTTCTGACGATGCTTGATTCCCCATGTTGATCTTCCTCCCTTCAACAGCAGTGTAGGAGGCAAACTTGCTCCTGTCGGAGCAAACATGAGCAGTAGCGCCGGTGTCGATGTACCAGCCTCCCTTGTTATCAACAAGGTTAACCTCTTCAGTGACCACTGCAATGAGGTCGTTCTCATCCCAGTCCTTGAACTCCTTCTCAACGACGTGGGCTGCCGGCTTCTTCTTCTTGCTGCGGCAGTCTTTGGCAAAGTGGCCCGGTTTGCCACATTTGTAGCAGTCGCCTTCAAACTTCTTTGAAGGCTGCTTTCCCTTCCCTTTGTCGTTTGGACGGTTTGGGCGAGGGCGTTTGTTGGAGGGACCGCCCCGCTCCAACAGGTTGGCTTTGGCTTCATTTGGGGTGAAGCCCTTAGCCTTTTGATCACTTTTGCGCACGTCGGCCTCAATGCGCAACTTCACGATCAAGTCTTCAAGGGTCATCTGCTTTCGCTTGTGCTTGAGATAACTCTTGAAGTCCTTCCAACTTGGAGGGAGCTTGTCAATGATCGTGCACCTTAGGAACTTATCGGGCAAGGTCATCCCTTCAGCCACTAAGGAGTGGATGATCATTTGGAGCTCTTGGACTTGCTCCATGATGGGTCGAGAGTCGACCATCTTGTAGTCCATAAACTTGGATGCTACAACCTGTTCAGTCCCTGCAGCATTGTCTATGCTATATTTCTTCTCTAGGCTTTCCCACATTTGTTTAGATGTGGTTACATTGGAGTATACATTATAGAGGCTATCATCTAATGCACTTAAAATAAAGTTTTTACATAGATAATCCCCTTTTCTCCAAGCTTCATAGTCCGCCATGACTTCGAGCCTAGTCTCTTGGTCGCTTGGCGCGGGCGGCTCGTTCTCCGTGAGGAAGTTGGCGACGCCCAATGTTGTCAAGTAGAACAACATCTTCTGGTACCACCGCTTGAAGTCAGATCCTCCAAACTTTGGTGGCTTCTCGGCAGGTGGCATCATTCTTGGTGCCAAAGGTGCCGCAGTTGGTCCTTGGAAGGAACCAATTCCGTTGCCCCCGAAGGAGCCAACAACTTGGTTGGGCATAGAGCCCCCACCATTCATGTTGGGCATAGAGCCCGCCATGGTCGTACCAGCCCCGAAGGGACTAGCACCCGCATGAGACCCGAAGGCCCCAGCATTCGTCGTTGTATTTTGATTGTTGGTTTCTCGGATTACAAAGATAACTACCGGGCGTAATACAACCCAAAAGAAAGGAAAGGAAGAACTGAACTTAAAAATACAACGTATAATCGAAACTACTAAACCAGTGTGATTAGCCGAGTCGAGGAGGCCTCTTCCCGCAAGACGAGATACGCCCCGGTAGTGCTCTTCGGTTTGGCGTGTCGTCCCCAAAGGTAAAACGGCTACGTCTCTATTGATGCAGCACCGCAATCAACAGAGCTCCGGCGAACTGGATGGAGGAGAGGGCAGAGCTTCGACAGAAAAAACTATGCAGGGAGAGGGAGAGAGCTTATGATGCAGAATGCTTTTTGAATTGTGTAGTGATGCATGGAATGGCTGGCCTATTTATAGGCTCAGTCCACTGCAGGGGGTCAACAGCCATGATGGCTGTCATCATGGCAATTCGTAACCGACGTCGGTTACAGACGTGTGGCAGGAGTGTGCCATCCGTGTGTGGAGCGTGTGGATTTCTCACGTGGCAACCGTGACTGTGCCTCGCTTGACGACGTGTCAAGCCACTTGGATTGCTGACTCGGCGGTGGTCCAAAAAGAATAGTTTGGGCCAAGCACCAAGCCCAAAGACCACCCAAAGACCAATTGCCAAGATCCAAGTCCAAGTCCAAGTCCAAGTCCAAGATCAAGATCGAGATCGAGATCGGGATCGAGATCGGGATCGGGCTCGGGCCCGGGCCCGAGGCCCGAGGCCCGAGGCCCGCGGCCTGCGCCCGCGACCACGAGCACGAGCACGAGCACGTGCACGGGCACGGGCACGGGCTCGGGCTCGGGCGGGCGGGCGGCGGCGGCGCGCGCGTGTGCCCGCGTGTGGGCTCTTTCACCCATCTTGGTCCACTATAATTATTAAGTAACATAAAGTCACTTAATTTATACACATTAAAGATGTGTTAATCCTCCAATGTGGGATAATTAACACTAGTTAATTATTCCCTAAGCTCCATCTCCAAGCTTTAATTAAAAGCTAATTATGCCCAACTTTAATCCACTATTTCTCACTCACCGGAAATCGGATTTGAGAAAGTGAATATACTACATTTACCTACGTAAAATGTAGATCGACGCTATGTCATTTAATTTCACAAAATTAAATGTCTCGTCACATTTATTATTTGGTCAAAATCCATTGACCGGGCATATTTAATCCATGATTTTTTACAATCCCCCACATGAGTGGAAATAGCCGAATGCATATGCATGCAGACACAAGCTCAACCCTCGCGAGGTATATAAGCATAAGGATAGGTAGTTGTTGACTTTGAACCCTCCATAGTCGACACCATCGGATACACAGGCGGCTTAGTAGCGCGATGCTTTGAACTAATCCCCCACGGCGTGCACCGAGACAATGGTGTTAACACTTAAACACCTCAACCTCATCCGTTCTCACGTTTTGTGTCCATTGCGGTCTTGGACACCACTTTGGATTCATAAGTGCGTTTTTTATGAAGCGACCACACTTCGCACTTACGTAGGTGATTCTTAGTCAAGTACCTTGCCATACTTGGTCTCTTTGAGAATTCCATCTCTTTGAGATCCTTAAGAACCATTAAAAGTCATAGACTTAGCCTTTACCACGAGGCAAGTTCTCCAACACTCTATTGCTCTCTAGGGAATAGATATAGTTTGAGTGTTTTTCCATGAACTCTCATAGCTTAGTTGTCCCTTTGAACCAAGTTCTTGGGATCTCCAGTCATCATGGTTGGGTTACCACTATGACAATTCTTTAGTTTGTGGATTTCAAACCCATTCCCTCTAGCAACTTATTCATTTGATCACGGTTTAACCCTTTGGTTAGCGGATCCGCTAGATTATCTATTGACTTCACATAGTCAATTGTAATCACCCCTGTTGTGATCAAATGTCTCACGGTGTTATGTCGTCGACGTATATGTCGAGACTTACCGTTATAGAAACCATTGTTTGCCCTTCCAATAGCCGCTTGGCTATCGCAGTGAATCAGCACTGGTGGCACTGGCTTAGACCAACATGGAATGTCTTCAAGGAAGTTCTTAAGCCACTCGGCTTCCTCACCAGCCTTATCCAAGGCAATGAACTCCGATTCCATTGTTGATCGGGCTATACAGGTCTGTTTTGTGGATTTCCACGATACAGCACCACCCCCAATAGTAAAGACATATCCACTTGTTGAAAGTGAGTCTCTATTATCGGATATCCAATTGGCATCACAGTACCCTTCAAGCACCGGGGGGTATCTCGAGAAGTGTAGCCCAAGATTTTGAGTGTGTTTTAAATATCTCAAAACCCTCACAAGAGCTCTCCAATGCTCTTTGCTTGGATTGCTCGTGTAACGACTTAACTTGTTCACGGCACAAGCAATGTCAGGTCGAGTGCAATTAGTCAAGTACATAATGCACCCGATGACCCGTGCATACTCTTCTTGTGCAACGGGCTCGCCTTTGTTTTTGCTCAAGTGAACGTCGAGTTCAATTGGAGTCTTAACCGGCGCGCCATCATAGGCTTTGAATTTATTCAATATCTTCTCAACATAATGTGATTGTGTTAAGATGATTCCATCATTCGTTCTTAAAATCTTCATTCCAAGAATTACATCGGCTAGACCCATGTCTTTCATGTCAAAGTTTCTCTTTAACATGGCCTTTGTATCGTTAATTACTTGAGTGTTGCTACCCAAGATTAACATATCATCAACGTAGAGACACACTATAACATGACCGTTATTAGTGCTCTTGATGTAGACACATTTGTCGCACTCGTTGATTTTAAACCCATTTGATAACATCACATTATCGAACTTCAAGTGCCATTGCAATGGCGCTTGTTTCAATCCATATAGGGATTTCACGAGCTTGCATACCTTTTTCTCTTGTCCAGGTACTACAAACCCTTCGGGTTGTTCCATGTAGATTTCGTCTTCTAGTTCACCATTCAGAAACGCGGTCTTTACATCCATTTGATGAATCTCGAGATTGTGCAATGCAGCAATAGCGAGAAGCACCCGGATAGATGTAATCCTTGTTACAGGTGAATAGGTATCGAAGAAGTCATGTCCTTCTTTTTGTTTAAAACCCTTTACTACTAATCGGGCTTTATACTTATCAACTGTTCCATCGGCCTTAAACTTTCTTTTAAGAACCCATTTGCATCCTAAAGGTTTAGCACCTTCGGGCAAATCAACCAACACCCATGTGTGGTTTAGCAAAATTGAATCAATTTCGCTTTGAACAGCTTCTCTCCAATGCAGCCCGTCTGGGCCAGCAAAGGCTACTTTTATCGATGTTGGTTCTTCATCCAACATGAAAGCAATGTAGTCAGGACCAAAAGTTTTTGGTGTTCTGACTCTATTACCACGTCTTAGTACTGTATCTTTTGGATCGGGCCTTGCACGCTTGCGCGATTCAGGTTCCGCATCTGTTGATTTAGAACTAGTGGCTTCTTCTTCCACTTGTTTAGAACTAGTGGCTTCTTCAATTCTTGTCTCAGAATTGGTTGATACTTTTTCCTTATCTTTGCAAGGAAAGGTATTTTCGAGAAATACAGCATTCCTCGACTCAATTGTTGTTCCTACTGTGATAGTCGATATTTCAGACTTGTGAACAACAAATCGATATGCACTACTGTTAAGTGCATATCCAATGAAGATGCAATCAACCGTCTTAGGTCCGATTGTAACTTCTTTGGGCGGAGGAACCATCACCTTTGCCAAACACCCCCACACTTTGAGGTATTTGTAGGATGGCTTCCTTCCCTTCCACAACTCATAAGGAGTAACATCTTTTCCTTTGAGAGGGATTTTATTCAAGATATAGTTTGCTGTCAAAACAGCTTCCCCCCACATGTTATGTGGTAATCCTGAACTGAGTAGCAGTGCATTCATCATCTCTTTTAGAGTTCGATTCTTGCGTTCTGCAACACCATTGGATTGTGGTGAATATGGAGCAGTTGTTTGATGAATTATACCACTTGCGTTGCATAACTCCTCAAACGGGGCTACATATTCGCCTCCTCTATCGCTTCGAATCATTTTGATTTTACAACCAAGTTGATTCTCAACTTCGTTCTTATAATTTTTGAACGCCTCTATTGCTTCATCTTTGCTTCTTAAAAGATAAATGTAGCAATATCTTGTGCAATCATCTATGAAAGTGATAAAGTACTTTTTACCACCTCTAGTTTGCAACATCTTTAAATCACATACATCCGTGTGAATTAATTCAAGGGGTTTTGTGCTTCGTTCAACCGAGTGAAACGGCAACTTAGTCATTTTTGCTTCAAGACAAATTTCACATTTATCTTGGATATCCAATTCATTAGCCTTTAGTAAATCTAAATTTACTAATCTTTTAATGGCTTTTGAATTTACATGTCCCAATCTACAATGCCACAAATTTGAAGACTCAATCAAATAAGAGGAAGTAGATGCTTTATTCTTATTGGCCAATGGCTTCGCAACACTTCGAGTTGCTACACTAAGCTTGAAAAGCCCATCGGTTACATAACCTTTTCCGATGGATTTTCCAAACTTATACAAGACAAACCTATCGGACTCAAATACAAGTTTAAACCCTTTATTAACTAGTATTGATCCTGACACTAGGTTCTTGCGGATGTCCGGGACATGCAGCACATCCTTCAAAGTGATAGTTAGGCCAGACGTCATCATGAGAATCACGTTGCCAACGCCGAGGACTTCTGACGATGCTTGATTCCCCATGTTGATCTTCCTCCCTTCAACAGCAGTGTAGGAGGCAAACTTGCTCCTGTCGGAGCAAACATGAGCAGTAGCGCCGGTGTCGATGTACCAGCCTCCCTTGTTATCAACAAGGTTAACCTCTTCAGTGACCACTGCAATGAGGTCGTTCTCATCCCAGTCCTTGAACTCCTTCTCAACGACGTGGGCTGCCGGCTTCTTCTTCTTGCTGCGGCAGTCTTTGGCAAAGTGGCCCGGTTTGCCACATTTGTAGCAGTCGCCTTCAAACTTCTTTGAAGGCTGCTTTCCCTTCCCTTTGTCGTTTGGACGGTTTGGGCGAGGGCGTTTGTTGGAGGGACCGCCCCGCTCCAACAGGTTGGCTTTGGCTTCATTTGGGGTGAAGCCCTTAGCCTTTTGATCACTTTTGCGCACGTCGGCCTCAATGCGCAACTTCACGATCAAGTCTTCAAGGGTCATCTGCTTTCGCTTGTGCTTGAGATAACTCTTGAAGTCCTTCCAACTTGGAGGGAGCTTGTCAATGATCGTGCACCTTAGGAACTTATCGGGCAAGGTCATCCCTTCAGCCACTAAGGAGTGGATGATCATTTGGAGCTCTTGGACTTGCTCCATGATGGGTCGAGAGTCGACCATCTTGTAGTCCATAAACTTGGATGCTACAACCTGTTCAGTCCCTGCAGCATTGTCTATGCTATATTTCTTCTCTAGGCTTTCCCATATTTGTTTAGATGTGGTTACATTGGAGTATACATTATAGAGGCTATCATCTAATGCACTTAAAATAAAGTTTTTACATAGATAATCCCCTTTTCTCCAAGCTTCATAGTCCGCCATGACTTCGAGCCTAGTCTCTTGGTCGCTTGGCGCGGGCGGCTCGTTCTCCGTGAGGAAGTTGGCGACGCCCAATGTTGTCAAGTAGAACAACATCTTCTGGTACCACCGCTTGAAGTCAGATCCTCCAAACTTTGGTGGCTTCTCGGCAGGTGGCATCATTCTTGGTGCCAAAGGTGCCGCAGTTGGTCCTTGGAAGGAACCAATTCCGTTGCCCCCGAAGGAGCCAACAACTTGGTTGGGCATAGAGCCCCCACCATTCATGTTGGGCATAGAGCCCGCCATGGTCGTACCAGCCCCGAAGGGACTAGCACCCGCATGAGACCCGAAGGCCCCAGCATTCGTGTTGATCCCGAAAGATCCAACACTAGTATTGAGCCCGAAGGCACCAACACTCGATCCATTAAAGGATCCGAAGGAACCACTAAAAGTGGAACCAACCGAACCACCAAAGGTGGAACCAGTGGACGCCCCGAAGGGGTTGTCCCAAACCCAAGGGACGGTGGATGAAGCGGCTGGGAAGCCAGAAGTTGGCATCATCGAGGGAATCGATGAAGTGTTGACCGGTCCAGTGGTCGCCATGGTGGAGGGAATGGCGGCGGCGGTGGTGGCAGCGGCGGTGTTGGAGTCGGTAGACATCTCCAGCAAAGGTGTTTAATATTTCGAAAGTTTTAGTTCAGTTTAGAAGTCCAAATTCCTTCAAAGGCAAGTTATCTCGTCTTGCGATTGTTGGTTTCTCGGATTACAAAGATAACTACCGGGCGTAATACAACCCAAAAGAAAGGAAAGGAAGAACTGAACTTAAAAATACAACGTATAATCGAAACTACTAAACCAGTGTGATTAGCCGAGTCGAGGAGGCCTCTTCCCGCAAGACGAGATACGCCCCGGTAGTGCTCTTCGGTTTGGCGTGTCGTCCCCAAAGGTAAAACGGCTACGTCTCTATTGATGCAGCACCGCAATCAACAGAGCTCCGGCGAACTGGATGGAGGAGAGGGCAGAGCTTCGACAGAAAAAACTATGCAGGGAGAGGGAGAGAGCTTATGATGCAGAATGCTTTTTGAATTGTGTAGTGATGCATGGAATGGCTGGCCTATTTATAGGCTCAGTCCACTGCAGGGGGTCAACAGCCATGATGGCTGTCATCATGGCAATTCGTAACCGACGTCGGTTACAGACGTGTGGCAGGAGTGTGCCATCCGTGTGTGGAGCGTGTGGATTTCTCACGTGGCAACCGTGACTGTGCCTCGCTTGACGACGTGTCAAGCCACTTGGATTGCTGACTCGGCGGTGGTCCAAAAGAATAGTTTGGGCCAAGCACCAAGCCCAAAGACCACCCAAAGACCAATTGCCAAGATCCAAGTCCAAGAGTCCAAGTCCAAGATCAAGATCGAGATCGAGATCGGGATCGAGATCGGGATCGGGCTCGGGCCCGGGCCCGAGGCCCGAGGCCCGAGGCCCGCGGCCCGCGCCCGCGACCACGAGCACGAGCACGAGCACGTGCACGGGCACGGGCACGGGCTCGGGCTCGGGCGGGCGGGCGGCGGCGGCGCGCGCGTGTGCCCGCGTGTGGGCTCTTTCACCCATCTTGGTCCACTATAATTATTAAGTAACATAAAGTCACTTAATTTATACACATTAAAGATGTGTTAATCCTCCAATGTGGGATAATTAACACTAGTTAATTATTCCCTAAGCTCCATCTCCAAGCTTTAATTAAAAGCTAATTATGCCCAACTTTAATCCACTATTTCTCACTCACCGGAAATCGGATTTGAGAAAGTGAATATACTACATTTACCTACGTAAAATGTAGATCGACGCTATGTCATTTAATTTCACAAAATTAAATGTCTCGTCACATTTATTATTTGGTCAAAATCCATTGACCGGGCATATTTAATCCATGATTTTTTACAATCTTTGTAAAAAATCATGGATTAAATATGCCCGGTCAATGGATTTTGACCAAATAATAAATGTGACGAGACATTTAATTTTGTGAAATTAAATGACATAGCGTCGATCTACATTTTACGTAGGTAAATGTAGTATATTCACTTTCTCAAATCCGATTTCCGGTGAGTGAGAAATAGTGGATTAAAGTTGGGCATAATTAGCTTTTAATTAAAGCTTGGAGATGGAGCTTAGGGAATAATTAACTAGTGTTAATTATCCCACATTGGAGGATTAACACATCTTTAATGTGTATAAATTAAGTGACTTTATGTTACTTAATAATTATAGTGGACCAAGATGGGTGAAAGAGCCCACACGCGGGCACACGCGCGCGCCGCCGCCGCCCGCCCGCCCGAGCCCGAGCCCGTGCCCGTGCCCGTGCTCGTGGTCGCGGGCGCGGGCCGCGGGCCGCGGGCCGCGGGCCTCGGGCCTCGGGCCTCGGGCCCGGGCCCGAGCCCGATCCCGATCTCGATCCCGATCTCGATCTCGATCTTGATCTTGGACTTGGACTTGGACTTGGACTTGGATCTTGGCAATTGGTCTTTGGGTGGTCTTTGGGCTTGGTGCTTGGCCCAAACTATTCTTTTTGGACCACCGCCGAGTCAGCAATCCAAGTGGCTTGACACGTCGTCAAGCGAGGCACAGTCACGGTTGCCACGTGAGAAATCCACACGCTCCACACACGGATGGCACACTCCTGCCACACGTCTGTAACCGACGTCGGTTACGAATTGCCATGATGACAGCCATCATGGCTGTTGACCCCCTGCAGTGGACTGAGCCTATAAATAGGCCAGCCATTCCATGCATCACTACACAATTCAAAAAGCATTCTGCATCATAAGCTCTCTCCCTCTCCCTGCATAGTTTTTTCTGTCGAAGCTCTGCCCTCTCCTCCATCCAGTTCGCCGGAGCTCTGTTGATTGCGGTGCTGCATCAATAGAGACGTAGCCGTTTTACCTTTGGGGACGACACGCCAAACCGAAGAGCACTACCGGGGCGTATCTCGTCTTGCGGGAAGAGGCCTCCTCGACTCGGCTAATCACACTGGTTTAGTAGTTTCGATTATACGTTGTATTTTTAAGTTCAGTTCTTCCTTTCCTTTCTTTTGGGTTGTATTACGCCCGGTAGTTATCTTTGTAATCCGAGAAACCAACAATCGCAAGACGAGATAACTTGCCTTTGAAGGAATTTGGACTTCTAAACTGAACTAAAACTTTCGAAATATTAAACACCTTTGCTGGAGATGTCTACCGACTCCAACACCGCCGCTGCCACCACCGCCGCCGCCATTCCCTCCACCATGGCGACCACTGGACCGGTCAACACTTCATCGATTCCCTCGATGATGCCAACTTCTGGCTTCCCAGCCGCTTCATCCACCGTCCCTTGGGTTTGGGACAACCCCTTCGGGGCGTCCACTGGTTCCACCTTTGGTGGTTCGGTTGGTTCCACTTTTAGTGGTTCCTTCGGATCCTTTAATGGATCGAGTGTTGGTGCCTTCGGGCTCAATACTAGTGTTGGATCTTTCGGGATCAACACGAATGCTGGGGCCTTCGGGTCTCATGCGGGTGCTAGTCCCTTCGGGGCTGGTACGACCATGGCGGGCTCTATGCCCAACATGAATGGTGGGGGCTCTATGCCCAACCAAGTTGTTGGCTCCTTCGGGGGCAACGGAATTGGTTCCTTCCAAGGACCAACTGCGGCACCTTTGGCACCAAGAATGATGCCACCTGCCGAGAAGCCACCAAAGTTTGGAGGATCTGACTTCAAGCGGTGGTACCAGAAGATGTTGTTCTACTTGACAACATTGGGCGTCGCCAACTTCCTCACGGAGAACGAGCCGCCCGCGCCAAGCGACCAAGAGACTAGGCTCGAAGTCATGGCGGACTATGAAGCTTGGAGAAAAGGGGATTATCTATGTAAAAACTTTATTTTAAGTGCATTAGATGATAGCCTCTATAATGTATACTCCAATGTAACCACATCTAAACAAATGTGGGAAAGCCTAGAGAAGAAATATAGCATAGACAATGCTGCAGGGACTGAACAGGTTGTAGCATCCAAGTTTATGGACTACAAGATGGTCGACTCTCGACCCATCATGGAGCAAGTCCAAGAGCTCCAAATGATCATCCACTCCTTAGTGGCTGAAGGGATGACCTTGCCCGATAAGTTCCTAAGGTGCACGATCATTGACAAGCTCCCTCCAAGTTGGAAGGACTTCAAGAGTTATCTCAAGCACAAGCGAAAGCAGATGACCCTTGAAGACTTGATCGTGAAGTTGCGCATTGAGGCCGACGTGCGCAAAAGTGATCAAAAGGCTAAGGGCTTCACCCCAAATGAAGCCAAAGCCAACCTGTTGGAGCGGGGCGGTCCCTCCAACAAACGCCCTCGCCCAAACCGTCCAAACGACAAAGGGAAGGGAAAGCAGCCTTCAAAGAAGTTTGAAGGCGACTGCTACAAATGTGGCAAACCGGGCCACTTTGCCAAAGACTGCCGCAGCAAGAAGAAGAAGCCGGCAGCCCACGTCGTTGAGAAGGAGTTCAAGGACTGGGATGAGAACGACCTCATTGCAGTGGTCACTGAAGAGGTTAACCTTGTTGATAACAAGGGAGGCTGGTACATCGACACCGGCGCTACTGCTCATGTTTGCTCCGACAGGAGCAAGTTTGCCTCCTACACTGCTGTTGAAGGGAGGAAGATCAACATGGGGAATCAAGCATCGTCAGAAGTCCTCGGCGTTGGCAACGTGATTCTCATGATGACGTCTGGCCTAACTATCACTTTGAAGGATGTGCTGCATGTCCCGGACATCCGCAAGAACCTAGTGTCAGGATCAATACTAGTTAATAAAGGGTTTAAACTTGTATTTGAGTCCGATAGGTTTGTCTTGTATAAGTTTGGAAAATCCATCGGAAAAGGTTATGTAACCGATGGGCTTTTCAAGCTTAGTGTAGCAACTCGAAGTGTTGCGAAGCCATTGGCCAATAAGAATAAAGCATCTACTTCCTCTTATTTGATTGAGTCTTCAAATTTGTGGCATTGTAGATTGGGACATGTAAATTCAAAAGCCATTAAAAGATTAGTAAATTTAGATTTACTAAAGGCTAATGAATTGGATATCCAAGATAAATGTGAAATTTGTCTTGAAGCAAAAATGACTAAGTTGCCGTTTCACTCGGTTGAACGAAGCACAAAACCCCTTGAATTAATTCACACGGATGTATGTGATTTAAAGATGTTGCAAACTAGAGGTGGTAAAAAGTACTTTATCACTTTCATAGATGATTGCACAAGATATTGCTACATTTATCTTTTAAGAAGCAAAGATGAAGCAATAGAGGCGTTCAAAAATTATAAGAACGAAGTTGAGAATCAACTTGGTTGTAAAATCAAAATGATTCGAAGCGATAGAGGAGGCGAATATGTAGCCCCGTTTGAGGAGTTATGCAACGCAAGTGGTATAATTCATCAAACAACTGCTCCATATTCACCACAATCCAATGGTGTTGCAGAACGCAAGAATCGAACTCTAAAAGAGATGATGAATGCACTGCTACTCAGTTCAGGATTACCACATAACATGTGGGGGGAAGCTGTTTTGACAGCAAACTATATCTTGAATAAAATCCCTCTCAAAGGAAAAGATGTTACTCCTTATGAGTTGTGGAAGGGAAGGAAGCCATCCTACAAATACCTCAAAGTGTGGGGGTGTTTGGCAAAGGTGATGGTTCCTCCGCCCAAAGAAGTTACAATCGGACCTAAGACGGTTGATTGCATCTTCATTGGATATGCACTTAACAGTAGTGCATATCGATTTGTTGTTCACAAGTCTGAAATATCGACTATCACAGTAGGAACAACAATTGAGTCGAGGAATGCTGTATTTCTCGAAAATACCTTTCCTTGCAAAGATAAGGAAAAAGTATCAACCAATTCTGAGACAAGAATTGAAGAAGCCACTAGTTCTAAACAAGTGGAAGAAGAAGCCACTAGTTCTAAATCAACAGATGCGGAACCTGAATCGCGCAAGCGTGCAAGGCCCGATCCAAAAGATACAGTACTAAGACGTGGTAATAGAGTCAGAACACCAAAAACTTTTGGTCCTGACTACATTGCTTTCATGTTGGATGAAGAACCAACATCGATAAAAGTAGCCTTTGCTGGCCCAGACGGGCTGCATTGGAGAGAAGCTGTTCAAAGCGAAATTGATTCAATTTTGCTAAACCACACATGGGTGTTGGTTGATTTGCCCGAAGGTGCTAAACCTTTAGGATGCAAATGGGTTCTTAAAAGAAAGTTTAAGGCCGATGGAACAGTTGATAAGTATAAAGCCCGATTAGTAGTAAAGGGTTTTAAACAAAAAGAAGGACATGACTTCTTCGATACCTATTCACCTGTAACAAGGATTACATCTATCCGGGTGCTTCTCGCTATTGCTGCATTGCACAATCTCGAGATTCATCAAATGGATGTAAAGACCGCGTTTCTGAATGGTGAACTAGAAGACGAAATCTACATGGAACAACCCGAAGGGTTTGTAGTACCTGGACAAGAGAAAAAGGTATGCAAGCTCGTGAAATCCCTATATGGATTGAAACAAGCGCCATTGCAATGGCACTTGAAGTTCGATAATGTGATGTTATCAAATGGGTTTAAAATCAACGAGTGCGACAAATGTGTCTACATCAAGAGCACTAATAACGGTCATGTTATAGTGTGTCTCTACGTTGATGATATGTTAATCTTGGGTAGCAACACTCAAGTAATTAACGATACAAAGGCCATGTTAAAGAGAAACTTTGACATGAAAGACATGGGTCTAGCCGATGTAATTCTTGGAATGAAGATTTTAAGAACGAATGATGGAATCATCTTAACACAATCACATTATGTTGAGAAGATATTGAATAAATTCAAAGCCTATGATGGCGCGCCGGTTAAGACTCCAATTGAACTCGACGTTCACTTGAGCAAAAACAAAGGCGAGCCCGTTGCACAAGAAGAGTATGCACGGGTCATCGGGTGCATTATGTACTTGACTAATTGCACTCGACCTGACATTGCTTGTGCCGTGAACAAGTTAAGTCGTTACACGAGCAATCCAAGCAAAGAGCATTGGAGAGCTCTTGTGAGGGTTTTGAGATATTTAAAACACACTCAAAATCTTGGGCTACACTTCTCGAGATACCCCCCGGTGCTTGAAGGGTACTGTGATGCCAATTGGATATCCGATAATAGAGACTCACTTTCAACAAGTGGATATGTCTTTACTATTGGGGGTGGTGCTGTATCGTGGAAATCCACAAAACAGACCTGTATAGCCCGATCAACAATGGAATCGGAGTTCATTGCCTTGGATAAGGCTGGTGAGGAAGCCGAGTGGCTTAAGAACTTCCTTGAAGACATTCCATGTTGGTCTAAGCCAGTGCCACCAGTGCTGATTCACTGCGATAGCCAAGCGGCTATTGGAAGGGCAAACAATGGTTTCTATAACGGTAAGTCTCGACATATACGTCGACGACATAACACCGTGAGACATTTGATCACAACAGGGGTGATTACAATTGACTATGTGAAGTCAATAGATAATCTAGCGGATCCGCTAACCAAAGGGTTAAACCGTGATCAAATGAATAAGTTGCTAGAGGGAATGGGTTTGAAATCCACAAACTAAAGAATTGTCATAGTGGTAACCCAACCATGATGACTGGAGATCCCAAGAACTTGGTTCAAAGGGACAACTAAGCTATGAGAGTTCATGGAAAAACACTCAAACTATATCTATTCCCTAGAGAGCAATAGAGTGTTGGAGAACTTGCCTCGTGGTAAAGGCTAAGTCTATGACTTTTAATGGTTCTTAAGGATCTCAAAGAGATGGAATTCTCAAAGAGACCAAGTATGGCAAGGTACTTGACTAAGAATCACCTACGTAAGTGCGAAGTGTGGTCGCTTCATAAAAAACGCACTTATGAATCCAAAGTGGTGTCCAAGACCGCAATGGACACAAAACGTGAGAACGGATGAGGTTGAGGTGTTTAAGTGTTAACACCATTGTCTCGGTGCACGCCGTGGGGGATTAGTTCAAAGCATCGCGCTACTAAGCCGCCTGTGTATCCGATGGTGTCGACTATGGAGGGTTCAAAGTCAACAACTACCTATCCTTATGCTTATATACCTCGCGAGGGTTGAGCTTGTGTCTGCATGCATATGCATTCGGCTATTTCCACTCATGTGGGGGATTGTAAAAAATCATGGATTAAATATGCCCGGTCAATGGATTTTGACCAAATAATAAATGTGACGAGACATTTAATTTTGTGAAATTAAATGACATAGCGTCGATCTACATTTTACGTAGGTAAATGTAGTATATTCACTTTCTCAAATCCGATTTCCGGTGAGTGAGAAATAGTGGATTAAAGTTGGGCATAATTAGCTTTTAATTAAAGCTTGGAGATGGAGCTTAGGGAATAATTAACTAGTGTTAATTATCCCACATTGGAGGATTAACACATCTTTAATGTGTATAAATTAAGTGACTTTATGTTACTTAATAATTATAGTGGACCAAGATGGGTGAAAGAGCCCACACGCGGGCACACGCGCGCGCCGCCGCCGCCCGCCCGCCCGAGCCCGAGCCCGTGCCCGTGCCCGTGCACGTGCTCGTGCTCGTGCTCGTGGTCGCGGGCGCGGGCCGCGGGCCGCGGGCCGCGGGCCTCGGGCCTCGGGCCTCGGGCCCGGGCCCGAGCCCGATCCCGATCTCGATCCCGATCTCGATCTCGATCTTGATCTTGGACTTGGACTTGGACTTGGACTTGGATCTTGGCAATTGGTCTTTGGGTGGTCTTTGGGCTTGGTGCTTGGCCCAAACTATTCTTTTTGGACCACCGCCGAGTCAGCAATCCAAGTGGCTTGACACGTCGTCAAGCGAGGCACAGTCACGGTTGCCACGTGAGAAATCCACACGCTCCACACACGGATGGCACACTCCTGCCACACGTCTGTAACCGACGTCGGTTACGAATTGCCATGATGACAGCCATCATGGCTGTTGACCCCCTGCAGTGGACTGAGCCTATAAATAGGCCAGCCATTCCATGCATCACTACACAATTCAAAAAGCATTCTGCATCATAAGCTCTCTCCCTCTCCCTGCATAGTTTTTTCTGTCGAAGCTCTGCCCTCTCCTCCATCCAGTTCGCCGGAGCTCTGTTGATTGCGGTGCTGCATCAATAGAGACGTAGCCGTTTTACCTTTGGGGACGACACGCCAAACCGAAGAGCACTACCGGGGCGTATCTCGTCTTGCGGGAAGAGGCCTCCTCGACTCGGCTAATCACACTGGTTTAGTAGTTTCGATTATACGTTGTATTTTTAAGTTCAGTTCTTCCTTTCCTTTCTTTTGGGTTGTATTACGCCCGGTAGTTATCTTTGTAATCCGAGAAACCAACATTGTTGGTTTCTCGGATTACAAAGATAACTACCGGGCGTAATACAACCCAAAAGAAAGGAAAGGAAGAACTGAACTTAAAAATACAACGTATAATCGAAACTACTAAACCAGTGTGATTAGCCGAGTCGAGGAGGCCTCTTCCCGCAAGACGAGATACGCCCCGGTAGTGCTCTTCGGTTTGGCGTGTCGTCCCCAAAGGTAAAACGGCTACGTCTCTATTGATGCAGCACCGCAATCAACAGAGCTCCGGCGAACTGGATGGAGGAGAGGGCAGAGCTTCGACAGAAAAAACTATGCAGGGAGAGGGAGAGAGCTTATGATGCAGAATGCTTTTTGAATTGTGTAGTGATGCATGGAATGGCTGGCCTATTTATAGGCTCAGTCCACTGCAGGGGGTCAACAGCCATGATGGCTGTCATCATGGCAATTCGTAACCGACGTCGGTTACAGGCGTGTAGCTGTAATGTGCCACCCGTGTGTGGAGCGTGTGGATTTCTCACGTGGCGTGGCAACCGTGACTGTGCCTCGCTTGACGACGTGTCAAGCCACTTGGATTGCTGACTCGGCGGTGGTCCAAAAAGAATAGTTTGGGCCAAGCACCAAGCCCAAAGACCACCCAAAGACCAATTGCCAAGATCCAAGTCCAAGTCCAAGTCCAAGTCCAAGATCAAGATCGAGATCGAGATCGGGATCGAGATCGGGATCGGGCTCGGGCCCGGGCCCGAGGCCCGAGGCCCGAGGCCCGCGGCCCGCGCCCGCGACCACGAGCACGAGCACGAGCACGTGCACGGGCACGGGCACGGGCTCGGGCTCGGGCGGGCGGGCGGCGGCGGCGCGCGCGTGTGCCCGCGTGTGGGCTCTTTCACCCATCTTGGTCCACTATAATTATTAAGTAACATAAAGTCACTTAATTTATACACATTAAAGATGTGTTAATCCTCCAATGTGGGATAATTAACACTAGTTAATTATTCCCTAAGCTCCATCTCCAAGCTTTAATTAAAAGCTAATTATGCCCAACTTTAATCCACTATTTCTCACTCACCGGAAATCGGATTTGAGAAAGTGAATATACTACATTTACCTACGTAAAATGTAGATCGACGCTATGTCATTTAATTTCACAAAATTAAATGTCTCGTCACATTTATTATTTGGTCAAAATCCATTGACCGGGCATATTTAATCCATGATTTTTTACAATCCCCCACATGAGTGGAAATAGCCGAATGCATATGCATGCAGACACAAGCTCAACCCTCGCGAGGTATATAAGCATAAGGATAGGTAGTTGTTGACTTTGAACCCTCCATAGTCGACACCATCGGATACACAGGCGGCTTAGTAGCGCGATGCTTTGAACTAATCCCCCACGGCGTGCACCGAGACAATGGTGTTAACACTTAAACACCTCAACCTCATCCGTTCTCACGTTTTGTGTCCATTGCGGTCTTGGACACCACTTTGGATTCATAAGTGCGTTTTTTATGAAGCGACCACACTTCGCACTTACGTAGGTGATTCTTAGTCAAGTACCTTGCCATACTTGGTCTCTTTGAGAATTCCATCTCTTTGAGATCCTTAAGAACCATTAAAAGTCATAGACTTAGCCTTTACCACGAGGCAAGTTCTCCAACACTCTATTGCTCTCTAGGGAATAGATATAGTTTGAGTGTTTTTCCATGAACTCTCATAGCTTAGTTGTCCCTTTGAACCAAGTTCTTGGGATCTCCAGTCATCATGGTTGGGTTACCACTATGACAATTCTTTAGTTTGTGGATTTCAAACCCATTCCCTCTAGCAACTTATTCATTTGATCACGGTTTAACCCTTTGGTTAGCGGATCCGCTAGATTATCTATTGACTTCACATAGTCAATTGTAATCACCCCTGTTGTGATCAAATGTCTCACGGTGTTATGTCGTCGACGTATATGTCGAGACTTACCGTTATAGAAACCATTGTTTGCCCTTCCAATAGCCGCTTGGCTATCGCAGTGAATCAGCACTGGTGGCACTGGCTTAGACCAACATGGAATGTCTTCAAGGAAGTTCTTAAGCCACTCGGCTTCCTCACCAGCCTTATCCAAGGCAATGAACTCCGATTCCATTGTTGATCGGGCTATACAGGTCTGTTTTGTGGATTTCCACGATACAGCACCACCCCCAATAGTAAAGACATATCCACTTGTTGAAAGTGAGTCTCTATTATCGGATATCCAATTGGCATCACAGTACCCTTCAAGCACCGGGGGGTATCTCGAGAAGTGTAGCCCAAGATTTTGAGTGTGTTTTAAATATCTCAAAACCCTCACAAGAGCTCTCCAATGCTCTTTGCTTGGATTGCTCGTGTAACGACTTAACTTGTTCACGGCACAAGCAATGTCAGGTCGAGTGCAATTAGTCAAGTACATAATGCACCCGATGACCCGTGCATACTCTTCTTGTGCAACGGGCTCGCCTTTGTTTTTGCTCAAGTGAACGTCGAGTTCAATTGGAGTCTTAACCGGCGCGCCATCATAGGCTTTGAATTTATTCAATATCTTCTCAACATAATGTGATTGTGTTAAGATGATTCCATCATTCGTTCTTAAAATCTTCATTCCAAGAATTACATCGGCTAGACCCATGTCTTTCATGTCAAAGTTTCTCTTTAACATGGCCTTTGTATCGTTAATTACTTGAGTGTTGCTACCCAAGATTAACATATCATCAACGTAGAGACACACTATAACATGACCGTTATTAGTGCTCTTGATGTAGACACATTTGTCGCACTCGTTGATTTTAAACCCATTTGATAACATCACATTATCGAACTTCAAGTGCCATTGCAATGGCGCTTGTTTCAATCCATATAGGGATTTCACGAGCTTGCATACCTTTTTCTCTTGTCCAGGTACTACAAACCCTTCGGGTTGTTCCATGTAGATTTCGTCTTCTAGTTCACCATTCAGAAACGCGGTCTTTACATCCATTTGATGAATCTCGAGATTGTGCAATGCAGCAATAGCGAGAAGCACCCGGATAGATGTAATCCTTGTTACAGGTGAATAGGTATCGAAGAAGTCATGTCCTTCTTTTTGTTTAAAACCCTTTACTACTAATCGGGCTTTATACTTATCAACTGTTCCATCGGCCTTAAACTTTCTTTTAAGAACCCATTTGCATCCTAAAGGTTTAGCACCTTCGGGCAAATCAACCAACACCCATGTGTGGTTTAGCAAAATTGAATCAATTTCGCTTTGAACAGCTTCTCTCCAATGCAGCCCGTCTGGGCCAGCAAAGGCTACTTTTATCGATGTTGGTTCTTCATCCAACATGAAAGCAATGTAGTCAGGACCAAAAGTTTTTGGTGTTCTGACTCTATTACCACGTCTTAGTACTGTATCTTTTGGATCGGGCCTTGCACGCTTGCGCGATTCAGGTTCCGCATCTGTTGATTTAGAACTAGTGGCTTCTTCTTCCACTTGTTTAGAACTAGTGGCTTCTTCAATTCTTGTCTCAGAATTGGTTGATACTTTTTCCTTATCTTTGCAAGGAAAGGTATTTTCGAGAAATACAGCATTCCTCGACTCAATTGTTGTTCCTACTGTGATAGTCGATATTTCAGACTTGTGAACAACAAATCGATATGCACTACTGTTAAGTGCATATCCAATGAAGATGCAATCAACCGTCTTAGGTCCGATTGTAACTTCTTTGGGCGGAGGAACCATCACCTTTGCCAAACACCCCCACACTTTGAGGTATTTGTAGGATGGCTTCCTTCCCTTCCACAACTCATAAGGAGTAACATCTTTTCCTTTGAGAGGGATTTTATTCAAGATATAGTTTGCTGTCAAAACAGCTTCCCCCCACATGTTATGTGGTAATCCTGAACTGAGTAGCAGTGCATTCATCATCTCTTTTAGAGTTCGATTCTTGCGTTCTGCAACACCATTGGATTGTGGTGAATATGGAGCAGTTGTTTGATGAATTATACCACTTGCGTTGCATAACTCCTCAAACGGGGCTACATATTCGCCTCCTCTATCGCTTCGAATCATTTTGATTTTACAACCAAGTTGATTCTCAACTTCGTTCTTATAATTTTTGAACGCCTCTATTGCTTCATCTTTGCTTCTTAAAAGATAAATGTAGCAATATCTTGTGCAATCATCTATGAAAGTGATAAAGTACTTTTTACCACCTCTAGTTTGCAACATCTTTAAATCACATACATCCGTGTGAATTAATTCAAGGGGTTTTGTGCTTCGTTCAACCGAGTGAAACGGCAACTTAGTCATTTTTGCTTCAAGACAAATTTCACATTTATCTTGGATATCCAATTCATTAGCCTTTAGTAAATCTAAATTTACTAATCTTTTAATGGCTTTTGAATTTACATGTCCCAATCTACAATGCCACAAATTTGAAGACTCAATCAAATAAGAGGAAGTAGATGCTTTATTCTTATTGGCCAATGGCTTCGCAACACTTCGAGTTGCTACACTAAGCTTGAAAAGCCCATCGGTTACATAACCTTTTCCGATGGATTTTCCAAACTTATACAAGACAAACCTATCGGACTCAAATACAAGTTTAAACCCTTTATTAACTAGTATTGATCCTGACACTAGGTTCTTGCGGATGTCCGGGACATGCAGCACATCCTTCAAAGTGATAGTTAGGCCAGACGTCATCATGAGAATCACGTTGCCAACGCCGAGGACTTCTGACGATGCTTGATTCCCCATGTTGATCTTCCTCCCTTCAACAGCAGTGTAGGAGGCAAACTTGCTCCTGTCGGAGCAAACATGAGCAGTAGCGCCGGTGTCGATGTACCAGCCTCCCTTGTTATCAACAAGGTTAACCTCTTCAGTGACCACTGCAATGAGGTCGTTCTCATCCCAGTCCTTGAACTCCTTCTCAACGACGTGGGCTGCCGGCTTCTTCTTCTTGCTGCGGCAGTCTTTGGCAAAGTGGCCCGGTTTGCCACATTTGTAGCAGTCGCCTTCAAACTTCTTTGAAGGCTGCTTTCCCTTCCCTTTGTCGTTTGGACGGTTTGGGCGAGGGCGTTTGTTGGAGGGACCGCCCCGCTCCAACAGGTTGGCTTTGGCTTCATTTGGGGTGAAGCCCTTAGCCTTTTGATCACTTTTGCGCACGTCGGCCTCAATGCGCAACTTCACGATCAAGTCTTCAAGGGTCATCTGCTTTCGCTTGTGCTTGAGATAACTCTTGAAGTCCTTCCAACTTGGAGGGAGCTTGTCAATGATCGTGCACCTTAGGAACTTATCGGGCAAGGTCATCCCTTCAGCCACTAAGGAGTGGATGATCATTTGGAGCTCTTGGACTTGCTCCATGATGGGTCGAGAGTCGACCATCTTGTAGTCCATAAACTTGGATGCTACAACCTGTTCAGTCCCTGCAGCATTGTCTATGCTATATTTCTTCTCTAGGCTTTCCCACATTTGTTTAGATGTGGTTACATTGGAGTATACATTATAGAGGCTATCATCTAATGCACTTAAAATAAAGTTTTTACATAGATAATCCCCTTTTCTCCAAGCTTCATAGTCCGCCATGACTTCGAGCCTAGTCTCTTGGTCGCTTGGCGCGGGCGGCTCGTTCTCCGTGAGGAAGTTGGCGACGCCCAATGTTGTCAAGTAGAACAACATCTTCTGGTACCACCGCTTGAAGTCAGATCCTCCAAACTTTGGTGGCTTCTCGGCAGGTGGCATCATTCTTGGTGCCAAAGGTGCCGCAGTTGGTCCTTGGAAGGAACCAATTCCGTTGCCCCCGAAGGAGCCAACAACTTGGTTGGGCATAGAGCCCCCACCATTCATGTTGGGCATAGAGCCCGCCATGGTCGTACCAGCCCCGAAGGGACTAGCACCCGCATGAGACCCGAAGGCCCCAGCATTCGTGTTGATCCCGAAAGATCCAACACTAGTATTGAGCCCGAAGGCACCAACACTCGATCCATTAAAGGATCCGAAGGAACCACTAAAAGTGGAACCAACCGAACCACCAAAGGTGGAACCAGTGGACGCCCCGAAGGGGTTGTCCCAAACCCAAGGGACGGTGGATGAAGCGGCTGGGAAGCCAGAAGTTGGCATCATCGAGGGAATCGATGAAGTGTTGACCGGTCCAGTGGTCGCCATGGTGGAGGGAATGGCGGCGGCGGTGGTGGCAGCGGCGGTGTTGGAGTCGGTAGACATCTCCAGCAAAGGTGTTTAATATTTCGAAAGTTTTAGTTCAGTTTAGAAGTCCAAATTCCTTCAAAGGCAAGTTATCTCGTCTTGCGATTGTTGGTTTCTCGGATTACAAAGATAACTACCGGGCGTAATACAACCCAAAAGAAAGGAAAGGAAGAACTGAACTTAAAAATACAACGTATAATCGAAACTACTAAACCAGTGTGATTAGCCGAGTCGAGGAGGCCTCTTCCCGCAAGACGAGATACGCCCCGGTAGTGCTCTTCGGTTTGGCGTGTCGTCCCCAAAGGTAAAACGGCTACGTCTCTATTGATGCAGCACCGCAATCAACAGAGCTCCGGCGAACTGGATGGAGGAGAGGGCAGAGCTTCGACAGAAAAAACTATGCAGGGAGAGGGAGAGAGCTTATGATGCAGAATGCTTTTTGAATTGTGTAGTGATGCATGGAATGGCTGGCCTATTTATAGGCTCAGTCCACTGCAGGGGGTCAACAGCCATGATGGCTGTCATCATGGCAATTCGTAACCGACGTCGGTTACAGACGTGTGGCAGGAGTGTGCCATCCGTGTGTGGAGCGTGTGGATTTCTCACGTGGCAACCGTGACTGTGCCTCGCTTGACGACGTGTCAAGCCACTTGGATTGCTGACTCGGCGGTGGTCCAAAAAGAATAGTTTGGGCCAAGCACCAAGCCCAAAGACCACCCAAAGACCAATTGCCAAGATCCAAGTCCAAGTCCAAGTCCAAGTCCAAGATCAAGATCGAGATCGAGATCGGGATCGAGATCGGGATCGGGCTCGGGCCCGGGCCCGAGGCCCGAGGCCCGAGGCCCGAGGCCCGCGGCCCGCGCCCGCGACCACGAGCACGAGCACGAGCACGTGCACGGGCACGGGCACGGGCTCGGGCTCGGGCGGGCGGGCGGCGGCGGCGCGCGCGTGTGCCCGCGTGTGGGCTCTTTCACCCATCTTGGTCCACTATAATTATTAAGTAACATAAAGTCACTTAATTTATACACATTAAAGATGTGTTAATCCTCCAATGTGGGATAATTAACACTAGTTAATTATTCCCTAAGCTCCATCTCCAAGCTTTAATTAAAAGCTAATTATGCCCAACTTTAATCCACTATTTCTCACTCACCGGAAATCGGATTTGAGAAAGTGAATATACTACATTTACCTACGTAAAATGTAGATCGACGCTATGTCATTTAATTTCACAAAATTAAATGTCTCGTCACATTTATTATTTGGTCAAAATCCATTGACCGGGCATATTTAATCCATGATTTTTTACAATCATGATTTTTTACAATCCCCCACATGAGTGGAAATAGCCGAATGCATATGCATGCAGACACAAGCTCAACCCTCGCGAGGTATATAAGCATAAGGATAGGTAGTTGTTGACTTTGAACCCTCCATAGTCGACACCATCGGATACACAGGCGGCTTAGTAGCGCGATGCTTTGAACTAATCCCCCACGGCGTGCACCGAGACAATGGTGTTAACACTTAAACACCTCAACCTCATCCGTTCTCACGTTTTGTGTCCATTGCGGTCTTGGACACCACTTTGGATTCATAAGTGCGTTTTTTATGAAGCGACCACACTTCGCACTTACGTAGGTGATTCTTAGTCAAGTACCTTGCCATACTTGGTCTCTTTGAGAATTCCATCTCTTTGAGATCCTTAAGAACCATTAAAAGTCATAGACTTAGCCTTTACCACGAGGCAAGTTCTCCAACACTCTATTGCTCTCTAGGGAATAGATATAGTTTGAGTGTTTTTCCATGAACTCTCATAGCTTAGTTGTCCCTTTGAACCAAGTTCTTGGGATCTCCAGTCATCATGGTTGGGTTACCACTATGACAATTCTTTAGTTTGTGGATTTCAAACCCATTCCCTCTAGCAACTTATTCATTTGATCACGGTTTAACCCTTTGGTTAGCGGATCCGCTAGATTATCTATTGACTTCACATAGTCAATTGTAATCACCCCTGTTGTGATCAAATGTCTCACGGTGTTATGTCGTCGACGTATATGTCGAGACTTACCGTTATAGAAACCATTGTTTGCCCTTCCAATAGCCGCTTGGCTATCGCAGTGAATCAGCACTGGTGGCACTGGCTTAGACCAACATGGAATGTCTTCAAGGAAGTTCTTAAGCCACTCGGCTTCCTCACCAGCCTTATCCAAGGCAATGAACTCCGATTCCATTGTTGATCGGGCTATACAGGTCTGTTTTGTGGATTTCCACGATACAGCACCACCCCCAATAGTAAAGACATATCCACTTGTTGAAAGTGAGTCTCTATTATCGGATATCCAATTGGCATCACAGTACCCTTCAAGCACCGGGGGGTATCTCGAGAAGTGTAGCCCAAGATTTTGAGTGTGTTTTAAATATCTCAAAACCCTCACAAGAGCTCTCCAATGCTCTTTGCTTGGATTGCTCGTGTAACGACTTAACTTGTTCACGGCACAAGCAATGTCAGGTCGAGTGCAATTAGTCAAGTACATAATGCACCCGATGACCCGTGCATACTCTTCTTGTGCAACGGGCTCGCCTTTGTTTTTGCTCAAGTGAACGTCGAGTTCAATTGGAGTCTTAACCGGCGCGCCATCATAGGCTTTGAATTTATTCAATATCTTCTCAACATAATGTGATTGTGTTAAGATGATTCCATCATTCGTTCTTAAAATCTTCATTCCAAGAATTACATCGGCTAGACCCATGTCTTTCATGTCAAAGTTTCTCTTTAACATGGCCTTTGTATCGTTAATTACTTGAGTGTTGCTACCCAAGATTAACATATCATCAACGTAGAGACACACTATAACATGACCGTTATTAGTGCTCTTGATGTAGACACATTTGTCGCACTCGTTGATTTTAAACCCATTTGATAACATCACATTATCGAACTTCAAGTGCCATTGCAATGGCGCTTGTTTCAATCCATATAGGGATTTCACGAGCTTGCATACCTTTTTCTCTTGTCCAGGTACTACAAACCCTTCGGGTTGTTCCATGTAGATTTCGTCTTCTAGTTCACCATTCAGAAACGCGGTCTTTACATCCATTTGATGAATCTCGAGATTGTGCAATGCAGCAATAGCGAGAAGCACCCGGATAGATGTAATCCTTGTTACAGGTGAATAGGTATCGAAGAAGTCATGTCCTTCTTTTTGTTTAAAACCCTTTACTACTAATCGGGCTTTATACTTATCAACTGTTCCATCGGCCTTAAACTTTCTTTTAAGAACCCATTTGCATCCTAAAGGTTTAGCACCTTCGGGCAAATCAACCAACACCCATGTGTGGTTTAGCAAAATTGAATCAATTTCGCTTTGAACAGCTTCTCTCCAATGCAGCCCGTCTGGGCCAGCAAAGGCTACTTTTATCGATGTTGGTTCTTCATCCAACATGAAAGCAATGTAGTCAGGACCAAAAGTTTTTGGTGTTCTGACTCTATTACCACGTCTTAGTACTGTATCTTTTGGATCGGGCCTTGCACGCTTGCGCGATTCAGGTTCCGCATCTGTTGATTTAGAACTAGTGGCTTCTTCTTCCACTTGTTTAGAACTAGTGGCTTCTTCAATTCTTGTCTCAGAATTGGTTGATACTTTTTCCTTATCTTTGCAAGGAAAGGTATTTTCGAGAAATACAGCATTCCTCGACTCAATTGTTGTTCCTACTGTGATAGTCGATATTTCAGACTTGTGAACAACAAATCGATATGCACTACTGTTAAGTGCATATCCAATGAAGATGCAATCAACCGTCTTAGGTCCGATTGTAACTTCTTTGGGCGGAGGAACCATCACCTTTGCCAAACACCCCCACACTTTGAGGTATTTGTAGGATGGCTTCCTTCCCTTCCACAACTCATAAGGAGTAACATCTTTTCCTTTGAGAGGGATTTTATTCAAGATATAGTTTGCTGTCAAAACAGCTTCCCCCCACATGTTATGTGGTAATCCTGAACTGAGTAGCAGTGCATTCATCATCTCTTTTAGAGTTCGATTCTTGCGTTCTGCAACACCATTGGATTGTGGTGAATATGGAGCAGTTGTTTGATGAATTATACCACTTGCGTTGCATAACTCCTCAAACGGGGCTACATATTCGCCTCCTCTATCGCTTCGAATCATTTTGATTTTACAACCAAGTTGATTCTCAACTTCGTTCTTATAATTTTTGAACGCCTCTATTGCTTCATCTTTGCTTCTTAAAAGATAAATGTAGCAATATCTTGTGCAATCATCTATGAAAGTGATAAAGTACTTTTTACCACCTCTAGTTTGCAACATCTTTAAATCACATACATCCGTGTGAATTAATTCAAGGGGTTTTGTGCTTCGTTCAACCGAGTGAAACGGCAACTTAGTCATTTTTGCTTCAAGACAAATTTCACATTTATCTTGGATATCCAATTCATTAGCCTTTAGTAAATCTAAATTTACTAATCTTTTAATGGCTTTTGAATTTACATGTCCCAATCTACAATGCCACAAATTTGAAGACTCAATCAAATAAGAGGAAGTAGATGCTTTATTCTTATTGGCCAATGGCTTCGCAACACTTCGAGTTGCTACACTAAGCTTGAAAAGCCCATCGGTTACATAACCTTTTCCGATGGATTTTCCAAACTTATACAAGACAAACCTATCGGACTCAAATACAAGTTTAAACCCTTTATTAACTAGTATTGATCCTGACACTAGGTTCTTGCGGATGTCCGGGACATGCAGCACATCCTTCAAAGTGATAGTTAGGCCAGACGTCATCATGAGAATCACGTTGCCAACGCCGAGGACTTCTGACGATGCTTGATTCCCCATGTTGATCTTCCTCCCTTCAACAGCAGTGTAGGAGGCAAACTTGCTCCTGTCGGAGCAAACATGAGCAGTAGCGCCGGTGTCGATGTACCAGCCTCCCTTGTTATCAACAAGGTTAACCTCTTCAGTGACCACTGCAATGAGGTCGTTCTCATCCCAGTCCTTGAACTCCTTCTCAACGACGTGGGCTGCCGGCTTCTTCTTCTTGCTGCGGCAGTCTTTGGCAAAGTGGCCCGGTTTGCCACATTTGTAGCAGTCGCCTTCAAACTTCTTTGAAGGCTGCTTTCCCTTCCCTTTGTCGTTTGGACGGTTTGGGCGAGGGCGTTTGTTGGAGGGACCGCCCCGCTCCAACAGGTTGGCTTTGGCTTCATTTGGGGTGAAGCCCTTAGCCTTTTGATCACTTTTGCGCACGTCGGCCTCAATGCGCAACTTCACGATCAAGTCTTCAAGGGTCATCTGCTTTCGCTTGTGCTTGAGATAACTCTTGAAGTCCTTCCAACTTGGAGGGAGCTTGTCAATGATCGTGCACCTTAGGAACTTATCGGGCAAGGTCATCCCTTCAGCCACTAAGGAGTGGATGATCATTTGGAGCTCTTGGACTTGCTCCATGATGGGTCGAGAGTCGACCATCTTGTAGTCCATAAACTTGGATGCTACAACCTGTTCAGTCCCTGCAGCATTGTCTATGCTATATTTCTTCTCTAGGCTTTCCCACATTTGTTTAGATGTGGTTACATTGGAGTATACATTATAGAGGCTATCATCTAATGCACTTAAAATAAAGTTTTTACATAGATAATCCCCTTTTCTCCAAGCTTCATAGTCCGCCATGACTTCGAGCCTAGTCTCTTGGTCGCTTGGCGCGGGCGGCTCGTTCTCCGTGAGGAAGTTGGCGACGCCCAATGTTGTCAAGTAGAACAACATCTTCTGGTACCACCGCTTGAAGTCAGATCCTCCAAACTTTGGTGGCTTCTCGGCAGGTGGCATCATTCTTGGTGCCAAAGGTGCCGCAGTTGGTCCTTGGAAGGAACCAATTCCGTTGCCCCCGAAGGAGCCAACAACTTGGTTGGGCATAGAGCCCCCACCATTCATGTTGGGCATAGAGCCCGCCATGGTCGTACCAGCCCCGAAGGGACTAGCACCCGCATGAGACCCGAAGGCCCCAGCATTCGTGTTGATCCCGAAAGATCCAACACTAGTATTGAGCCCGAAGGCACCAACACTCGATCCATTAAAGGATCCGAAGGAACCACTAAAAGTGGAACCAACCGAACCACCAAAGGTGGAACCAGTGGACGCCCCGAAGGGGTTGTCCCAAACCCAAGGGACGGTGGATGAAGCGGCTGGGAAGCCAGAAGTTGGCATCATCGAGGGAATCGATGAAGTGTTGACCGGTCCAGTGGTCGCCATGGTGGAGGGAATGGCGGCGGCGGTGGTGGCAGCGGCGGTGTTGGAGTCGGTAGACATCTCCAGCAAAGGTGTTTAATATTTCGAAAGTTTTAGTTCAGTTTAGAAGTCCAAATTCCTTCAAAGGCAAGTTATCTCGTCTTGCGATTGTTGGTTTCTCGGATTACAAAGATAACTACCGGGCGTAATACAACCCAAAAGAAAGGAAAGGAAGAACTGAACTTAAAAATACAACGTATAATCGAAACTACTAAACCAGTGTGATTAGCCGAGTCGAGGAGGCCTCTTCCCGCAAGACGAGATACGCCCCGGTAGTGCTCTTCGGTTTGGCGTGTCGTCCCCAAAGGTAAAACGGCTACGTCTCTATTGATGCAGCACCGCAATCAACAGAGCTCCGGCGAACTGGATGGAGGAGAGGGCAGAGCTTCGACAGAAAAAACTATGCAGGGAGAGGGAGAGAGCTTATGATGCAGAATGCTTTTTGAATTGTGTAGTGATGCATGGAATGGCTGGCCTATTTATAGGCTCAGTCCACTGCAGGGGGTCAACAGCCATGATGGCTGTCATCATGGCAATTCGTAACCGACGTCGGTTACAGACGTGTGGCAGGAGTGTGCCATCCGTGTGTGGAGCGTGTGGATTTCTCACGTGGCAACCGTGACTGTGCCTCGCTTGACGACGTGTCAAGCCACTTGGATTGCTGACTCGGCGGTGGTCCAAAAAGAATAGTTTGGGCCAAGCACCAAGCCCAAAGACCACCCAAAGACCAATTGCCAAGATCCAAGTCCAAGTCCAAGTCCAAGTCCAAGATCAAGATCGAGATCGAGATCGGGATCGAGATCGGGATCGGGCTCGGGCCCGGGCCCGAGGCCCGAGGCCCGAGGCCCGCGGCCCGCGCCCGCGACCACGAGCACGAGCACGAGCACGTGCACGGGCACGGGCACGGGCTCGGGCTCGGGCGGGCGGGCGGCGGCGGCGCGCGCGTGTGCCCGCGTGTGGGCTCTTTCACCCATCTTGGTCCACTATAATTATTAAGTAACATAAAGTCACTTAATTTATACACATTAAAGATGTGTTAATCCTCCAATGTGGGATAATTAACACTAGTTAATTATTCCCTAAGCTCCATCTCCAAGCTTTAATTAAAAGCTAATTATGCCCAACTTTAATCCACTATTTCTCACTCACCGGAAATCGGATTTGAGAAAGTGAATATACTACATTTACCTACGTAAAATGTAGATCGACGCTATGTCATTTAATTTCACAAAATTAAATGTCTCGTCACATTTATTATTTGGTCAAAATCCATTGACCGGGCATATTTAATCCATGATTTTTTACATAGTGGTCCTTCAGTTGGCCCCCCAATTCAAACTTGTATTCGCCCATTCTCACAAAACACACACATGCCATCTCGATGACTTTCCCTCGAGTTGAACGGCTCGTCCCGCCACACCCCCTATGCCCTCCGGTACAAGCCAGCGTTGCTAATGCCCTAATATCATTTCACAATAGTCATCAAGTATGCTTGCAGAACACACAGCCAGTCTCACTCACTTCATCACCAAACATGTGATGATGGAGATTTTCATCAACTTGAAATTGGTTAGAAACAAAGCAAAGATCCAAACAAATAAGATGACAAAAAGGAAGAAAATGTTGGGTGATGAAAATGACTTAATTTAGTTTACTGCCTAATTTAGTGCCACTGCACATGGGCAGAAGACTCAACTAAATTGTTTATGATGTCCTAATTTGACACTGCACCAAAATCTATGCACAAAAGTCTCACAAAGTCACCATGAGATGAGACAGAGGCATCTTTTCAAGGTGAATCCCACAAGTTTAGTATTCAAAAAGTTCAAAAAATAATCATTAAAGTAAGAAATATAATAAAATAATACTGTGAAGAAAGCTATGAATTCTAGGCATTTCTTACTATTAATGGATTTGTTTATTTTAAAAATAATCAAAATTGCAAAATGGAGAAATGAAAGGCAAATTTAAATTTGTAACTTAAGATTTTGAAATTCTGCCAATTTCTACACAGAGCCTTTATTGATGATCTACATAATACAAAAATATGTTTTTAATTAAAATGTAGAAAACATAGCTGTCACTATTAATTTACAGAAAATGCAGAAATAATAAAATAAGGTAAATATAGAATAAAAAATATTGAAAATGGAGTAATGGTCTACTTATGTATTAAAAAAAATAGAATGATGAGTGTTATAATGATTATTAAATCACAAGAAAAGTCTGAAATTATGAACCCAGATCTAATCTGGCAAATGCAATTGATACCAACATTCCACCGTCGCATTCATTAAAGATTTTTTCTTTTCCACATTGCTTTACCAGTTTTGTATATATATATATATATATTATATATAATATATATATAAGCTCGATTTCCCCCAATTTCTCTCTCTCACATCTCCTTCAACTGCAAAGATTGAAGGGATTCAGATTAATTGCACACACATACACACAGTGATCTTTTTTCTGCAATAAGTCTCATGTTTCAGTGACTAATTTGGGTAACTGAAATCTGAAGGCTCATTGATTTTGATTTAATTATTTGAACTTGGGCCAGAAGAGGATCTGGTCTTCATCTAGAAGCTAAAGATTCAGTGAGAACAGATCAAAATCATCAATGAATTAGCGCTGATTCTTGATTTAGTGCTTAAAGATTCGATTTTTAGCTTCTTTCTTGGTTTTGGGAGTGTCTAAATTGATGGTTAAGAGCAGGATGTTTGGTGGGAATGGGGTGCTTTACCCCATTGTTGCCTTTGCATCGTGTGTGGCCTTCATATACTTGTCGTTTGGGGATTTGTGGATCAACATTCATGGGGATGGGAAGTGGAGCTTTGTGGAGAGGAATGGGACTCAGTTTGTGGTGGATGGGATGCCCTTTTATTTCAATGGGTGGAATTCTTACTGGATGATGGATCATGCTGCTGATGAGTTTAGGAGAGGGAAGGTTAGGGAGATGCTGCAGACTGGGGCGAGGATGGGGCTCACTGTGTGTAGGACTTGGGCTTTTAATGATGGGGAGTATAATGCTCTTCAAATTACACCGGGCCGATTCGATGAGAGGGTGTTTAGGGTGAGTTTAGTGTTTGTTTGTGTTGCTGGAGTGATTGCTGATGTTGTTGTTTTCTTGGTGATTGGATTTGAAGGTTAACTTGATGTTGATATTTATCTTGATTCTTGAATGGAGCTTCGTTTATTGACAGTTTATACTCGTATGTAGTGTTAATTTTTTGCTGATTGAACATTGTTTAATGCAGTGGTTGAGTGGTTTTAGTCTTTATGTTGATTGTTTTGTTGAGCTTCGTTTGCGAATAGTTTATACTCGTGTGATGATTATGATGAGCAGTAGAGTGTGAATCTCGGTTTCTTGGTAATTGAGCACTGGCTTATGCAGTGGTTCTAGTCTTTATCTTGATTGTTTTGTTGGGCTTCGTTTGTGAATAGTGTATACTCGTATAATGATTATGATGAATAGCAGAGTGTAAATATCGGTTTCTTGGTAATTGAACGTTATCCGGTGTAGTGGCTCTAGTCTTTATCTCGATTTTTTGGAGTTCAGTTGCAAATAGTCTATACTCGTATGGTGATCGTATCATTTGGATGAGGTCGAGTGTACATCTCTTGCTTGAAGTTTGCATTGCTGTTTCTTGTTTGAGTTATTTGCTCTGTTCTTGCTTGAGAAGTTCAATTCTTCTGTTAAAGTTGAAGAGAATTAGAAAGCTAAATCTGGAATTTGCCAATCACAATCTCGAATTTGTTGCCAATAACATTTATTCTTTTCCATTTTTCGTCCTAAGTTTCGATTGTATAATCTAATGGTTGCCCAAATTGTCGTAGGCGTTGGATTATGTTATTGCAGAATCAAGAAGAAACGGGATAAGGCTCATGCTGTGCTTGGTAAATAACTTGCAAGCTTATGGTGGAAAGACGCAATATGTCAAGTGGGCGTGGGAAGAAGGCGTGGGCTTGAGTTCTTCTAATGACTCGTTCTTTTATGACCCTTCTATCCGTCGCTACTTTAAGCATTACGTTAAGGTATTCTTGCCGTTCTATCTCCTACTTTGTGCTTGGAAAGTCTCGTCTTAGCGTCTAGAATATGATCACTAATCCACTCTAAGAGCACGATAACAATCTGCGGGCTTCGTGAAATAGACGAAAGTAGATCCCTTTAATCGAAATGTGGATGTGTGTATTAAACATCTACTGTAATCTCGTTGATCAACACATTTAATGGTATCGATGTTTTATCTCCAATGTTGAATGAGCAAATTGAAATCGAAAGAAACCTTGAACGCCTTTTTTTCTTTCGAGATTTGGTGCTTAGGTTGTCGTTTCTCGTACATAATAGATGTACATTTGATAATTCTCGACAGACTGTTCTAACAAGGAGGAACACATTGACCGGAATCGAGTATAGGGACGATCCAACTATCTTTGGATGGGAGTTGATCAACGAACCCCGCTGTATGACTGATAAATCCGGTGATACACTTCAGGTAAACTCGAGATTTCCCATCGAGTTGAGCTTCTTTGAACTCAATTTTGCTCCATGTGGTAAAAATCGTTATCTCGTATGACTGCAGGATTGGATCGAAGAAATGTCGACTTTCATAAAAGAAATCGACAGGAACCATCTGCTTACAGTGGGGCTTGAGGGATTCTACGGACCTAAAAGTCGGAAAAGATCGACTGTCAATCCCGAGATCTGGGCATCTGACATTGGAACGGATTTCATTCGCAATTCAAACCTCTCGACTATCGATTTTGCATCAGTTCACATTTACCCCGATCACTGGTGAGCTTTCCCTCCACATGAATTTTGAAAGCTCGATTTTTTGTCGTTGTACAACTGATTTAGTGTTCTTGTTTGATGAATATCCGATTTGATCAAAGAAACGCCACAAGTTAGAGCGAAAACCGTGAATCTTGAAAGCTCGATTTTGTAATGTACGTAAAAATCAGTTGATCACCTCTGCAGGACACACAACCCGGATTTCGAATACAAGCTAAGGTTCGTCTCCAAGTGGATGATCTCCCACATCGAAGACGGCGACAAGGAGCTGAAAAAGCCCGTGATGTTCACCGAGTTCGGTCTATCCACAGAGAATCCGGACTTCACCCCTGCTCAGCGCGAGAGGTTCTACAAAGTGATTCTCGACATAATGTACAAGTCCGCTGGGAAGAACAAGTCGGGAGCGGGATCCCTCGTGTGGCAGTTCCTGGTGGAAGGGATGGAGTACTCCAACGACGACTTTGGGATCATCCCGTGGAAGAGGCAGTCGACGTATCAGCTCTTCGCTGAGCACTCGTGCAGGCTCGCGCGAATCCAAGGTGCACTCTCCACACAATTATATTACTTGAGAAAACTGTGCACACTAAGAAAATAGAAAAGCCACAGTTTCTTCCCTTTGATATGTTTTTTTTGCAATTTTTTCTATATTTTAGGGTGGAAAAAAAATATAAAAATATAAAATGAGTGTTACTGTTTAATTTTAATTTTTTTTAATATATATAGAAAGAGTGTTTGATTTAGTTTCTAGAAATTGGATAATTATTTTAATGAAATGCTGAAATTGCGGAAGAAAATGTGAATAATGTGGAAAAACTCAAGCTTCACGCATCATCCAACTACTTCTAACTAATGTGTATAACCTAATTAAAAATTGTAATTTTATTTAGTACATAATTGATAGTTTTTGTATTTGAACCTCCAATCGTGTGACAGATTTTGATCCGTCAGACAGTCTGATACGAGACTCTATAATTATGTAAATTAACATACTTAGGCCACCAGCGACTCGGGTTCCTTAATTGCTCCTTAGGCACGCCTTATCAGGATCGATCGTCAACTTTCTCTCGTCTCTTAACATTCACAACTATAATTAGTAAAAGTAAGAAAAAAAAAATGTGAGTGATGAGGGGCGCGGTGGATCTCACGGCCTCGCTCATCCCTCTGCCTCTCCATGAGGCGACTCGCGGAGGGCTCATATTGCAGCCCAAACTATGAATTATTTTCGATTGATTCGAGTGTAAGATCATGAATTCATTCAACAAAGTGATTCATATGATTTTGTACTTTAATTTCTTTACATTTTAAAACATCAAGAAATGAAGAAAGAAAGTTGTTCAAGTAGGTTTATTTTAGGTCAGCCAACTATTTCCTCAAAAAAGCTTGAAGAATACATTTCTATTTTATGAGCATTGCTTTTATAAAGCTGCTCAACCACAAAATCTCAGAGAAATAAATAAAAATATTGGATATAACGAAAAAAAAAGAAAGAAATAACAAACAAAATCTCGTTGCCCCATTTCAATCGTCCTCTCAAATATAGTATAGTAGTGAAGATAAATAAAAAAATTTATAAGAACACGCATTTTAGATTATTTTTGTCTATATAATTTCAAGATAGATGAGTTAGTTATCCTATTAAACTGATTCTAAATGTATAAATTATCTGATGGCAAAGAAAAAATAAAATAATTGAATTTTTGTAAATGCATTTCCTAGAAATTATGTGACATACATTCGATATAGGATTGTAAATTGACTTTCACAAAAGTATAATTGGTAGTAGAATTTACTAATTCTTACTTTTATGACAAAAGAAAAGACCTTCAATATGGAGTAGTTTTTTTTTTTGCTAACATAATACAGATTGAAAATATTGTGATAGGATGAAGAAAACAAAACGAAATTTGGGTTAGTTCGAACACTAAAAATTTTTAATGTTGACCCTTTCAAAAAAATCATACTATTGTAAAAAAAATGTTTTTAATTGAATTGTCCTTAAAATATTATTACTAGAGAATATTCCCCCCATAAATTAAGGAAATAAAATTGAAAAGCAATGGCAATCATTCATACATGCTGGAGTAGAGGATACGTTTGAGCATGAGCTACAACCTACAATTAAATAAGTCTCTAAGCAAAAAAATAAAAATAAATTATGTATAGGGTTGTCATTAAACAAGAATCAAATTTTAAATAAGAACCAGAATTAATATTTACCTTATTATATAGTATAATATGTTTTTGAATATTGACATATTTACCATGATGATATCATGTATCATCACATTATTTATTCTATATCATTGCAATATTTAAGCAATGTTATCATAAAATGAAAATAGTTCTAGACAAATGTGGTTGAGATCGTGAGAAGATATGTTGAGGAAATCACATCCCCCGAATCCCGACCGCTATTTAATTTTGTTATAGTTGACGGCAGCAGTGGACGCAGAAATCATTATCGATCGAGGCTGTAATTTCTAATTTTTTTCAAAGTATTTTTTGGATAATTTACATCATTTGTATGGCTCCTATTTAATAATTTATATTAATCTTGAATAAATTTCAAATACATTAATAAAAAAAGTTTAAAAAATTATTTCATTGAGAGCTTTAGCCACTCACTCCCCACTCCACTTGGATCCGCCCATAGTTGACGATGTTAGTCTTACGATGATATTGAGCAATATGTATAACGCTATCGTTATTAGGTTTGGACCGTTTATTTTTAGATCTAATGGATTTTATTTATGTTATAACTGTCGGTCTCACTTTTATATGATCCTAAATATATATACATAATATAAAATATATAGTATTGCAATAAATAATTTTGTGTGGAATAATGCCAAGCCACAAAAATTGAAGGTCTCACTTTTATATGATCCTAAATATATATACATAATATAAAATATATAGTATTGCAATAAATAATTTTGTGTGGAATAATGCCAAGCCACAAAAATTGAAGGAGATGGTTACTTTATAGCCAATGTGGAGTCGTTTTATCCATACAGAGCACATGTCAGCCAGCAAAGAAAATTCATTTTCCAAACACAAAAAATTAATTAAAGTCTGAAAATAAGTTCGATGCTATCTTCATATTTATACCATGAAACCCTCAACAATTGCAGCCCCCACACTCTTGAATATTTTGTCATAAATAGGACAATTATGTTTTAAAATAAATATACACAAACTATTATCATTATTTTATCTATGATAGTGCTACATATGTCCCAAATGGCAGAAAACAATTAGAGCTTTGAATTGTTCAAATATTTATATATCTAGAATGTCAAATATGTACGACCAAGCATAAGTTGATCAAGAAAATACAAGTTTAGTTACTTGATGAAAAAAAACAAATAAACAAATAAAGTCTTGTTTTCAATGTTGATTTTTTAGGAATTTGAATGATGATGCTTCTTAGCACTAATTATTTTTGTTCCTTTTTTTTTATTTTTCTCATGAACAAGGAATTGATTTTCCTAAAGTTAAATTTAAATATAAATAATTTACTATATTTATTACTTTGTTGATACATTGTGTCACCAAACCTACTTTTTTCTTGACTTCTCTTCAATGACTTACTAGATCAAGACAACTATATATATAAGAAATATTAGTGAAGCAAATTTGACATCTCAGTCTTAATTACTAAAACGCAATAGATATATAAGGCAATATTTGGAATTTAGCAGCTAAATGTTTGTCTTATTTATCCTTAAAAATTGTTGAATCAAAGTATTAGGTAGGTTTGAAACAATTAACTACCTTTGACAAAGGTGGAATACACAATTAAATAATAGTTTGTTAAATGTAAATGTGGGTATAGTTGTTTGGCCGAATTCATTATAGGATATTATCAATTCTTAATTAATTATAACTTTGATCATATAAAGACATTATAGTCACAGTGATGATATGTTACAATATAACATGAGGTTATACATTGCAATCAAACATTAAAAATGTATTCAATGATATAATGTTATCTCCCTATCATGTACTACAATATAACTAAGTATAATTAACTAAGATGTAATTATTATTACCAAATGTAATTTTCCTATTTGATAGCGGTAGGTTTAGACTTTAAGACTAGAATGTTTAATGCTAATAATAATGAGTTGATTACTCATTAATCATTATTGACAAAGTACCAAACATAAGCTTTATTTTTATTTTTCACCAAATTCAGTTCACTAAGAAAATCAAGAAACCCAATTCATGTTATAAAAAACACAAGAAGATTATTGAGATTATCTATCAACAATCCTATGATTTAGAGTAGATTATATTAAGTTGATTGAGTTTAATCAATAAAAAATCAATAATGGTTGGTTACCTATGGTAATGATAGAATAATTGCTTACACATTCGAACTTATAATTTATCAATTAAAAAAACGCCTTTACCAATTAAGTTGTTATTTATATATAAAAAAAAACTTCAAAAATTTTGGATGATTGTGGCATTAATTTCCAATAAATCCACTCTAGTTTCCAATATGAGTGGGATAGATTGAAACATGGTCAATTTTCTTTGGTTGATTCATTAAAAGTAGAGAATAAAAATTTGTGATTGGCCTTTTGACTCAAAGACTCACATTTGAGGGGAAAAGATCCCATTCAATAATTTGCAAGAAATTTAAATATCATAATATTAAAAATTTTCAATAATGTCACACTTAATATAAATCAAATTGGTACACAAAATTCACTTTTTATCGATAATGTCCGTAATATACTTCCCGATTTTCAGAATATATACGTGTGATATAACGTGAAACAACTTTATGATATGTTTCACGTATCATAGATATTTTAAAATTCTATTAAATTTTGGCCTTTGTACATTAATAGTACTATTGATAAGCCCATAAATAAAATTGAATATAGTTTTAATATACCTTTAAATTTTACTTATTTGAACAACTTCCATATTAACTCATTTTTATTACTTTAAACACACCAAACTTTCCCAAAAAGATAAAAATAGCATAATATTGATTATCTGTCCCCTATAAAATGGTAAAAAAATAAAGATAATAAAAAGATTTAAAAAAAAACTAGAGAGAGAATCCAACGCCGTCTTGACTAAGCCAAAAAGCTGCTGTTTTTCCAGTGTTAGAGAGAGAAATCGCCGGCTTGCTTCTCTGTTTCTTTTTTTAATTTATTTTTAATTTCCGAATATCGAATTTTGGCCCATCGATGGTGCTCGAGGTGGGGTCGTAAAATTGATTCAGTATTCGTAACAATTTCTGCGTATAATTCGTAAATTATTTTAATTTACTGAATTGTGAGCTTCAATCGCAGATTACTTTACCTGCGAAAAGGAATATCGAATATTATTCACCTTTTTCCCCTTTGTTTTTTTGTCTGTGTGAGTATTATATACATACATATATATACACACTACGATCATGTCGAACAGTCAATAATTGCGCAGATTATTGTAGCTTTTTTAGACCAAGTCCTCGTTTTTACTGCCAAGAATTTTCTAAAACATCACCAATCACCTCATTTCTCCCCCAATTTCAGGTCCAATTGAAGGAATTGGATTGGGAAATTTAGGCGTTTCACTTTTCTATTGCTTCGGATTGCGGAAAGCTGAGCTCTTTAGCTCTAGGTTAGATAATTGGATTGAATTCAATTCAATTGATTTCGATATTGAATTTAATTTTGGTGGGTGTGCCAAAATTGGGATGGGGTTTGATTATCTGAGCGTGTGAAGAGGGTTTTGTTGGTTTGATTTTGAAATTGGGGGAAAATGGGTTGTGTTTGTGGGAAGCCGTCTTCGGCGGTTGAGGATAGTGAGGTGAGCCCAAAGCAGAGGGAGCTGAGTAGGAAGGCGTCTGAGCTGCGTATGGCGAGGGGGGTTTCGTCGAGGAGGAATGAGAGTTTCTCAATGAAGGAGAATTTGGAGAGTGGTGATGTGAAGATTGGGCTGATTGATAGGAAGGTTAGTGGGTCTAGGAAGGTGAGGGATGATTATTATGAGAAGAAGAGGAAGGAGAGCTGTGAGGATCTAGGTGGGAATTTCCCCAACATGGGGAGCCTCCCGAGCGCGGTGGTGGGCGAGCAGGTGGCTGCTGGGTGGCCGTCTTGGCTGGTCGCGGCGGCTGGGGAGGCCATCTGCGGATGGGTTCCGCGGAAAGCTGATACCTTTGAAAAGCTTGATAAGGTACATGATTTGGATGTGCTAACCTGTTTAATGAATCATCTTGATCATTTTTTTCGGTGTAAAAGTGGATGAATTGCCTAATTTTATTGACTGTAGTGCTATAAATGGTGAATTTGTGAGCTGTTTTTGATCTTCTTTAAAGTTTTTGACTTTGTGTAGCTTATCCTTATGGTTGATTGAGCGTTCGTTGTCGTTTTTTGGATGATGTTTCTGGTTGATTAGCAACAATATTTGTGTGTGATTTGGTAGCATGATCAGAGTGAGATGAGAAGATTGTTGATGGTATATGACTTTTGTTAATTTTTGACTTTGTATATTGAATTGGTGATAGCTTGTGCATTCTTCGTATATTTTGTGGATGATATTTTCGGTTGATTAGCAAGAAGATTTGACAGCATGTCTGAACGAAATGAGAAGATTATTATGTTAAATTTGTTTAGTGCATCATGTTTGTTATTCCTTCAATACAAAAGTAGTTGAATTTCACTAATTTTATGACCTATTATAGCTAAAAATGCTAAATTTAAGGTTCTCTTTGATCTTCTTTGAAGTTGTGATAGTTTCGAATGTGTGTATTTTACCCTGATATGATTGGTTTTGGTTCTTGTGTGATAGCATTTTGTTATTGCAGATTGGTCAAGGGACTTACAGTAGCGTGTATAAGGGCAGAGATCTCCTGACTAACAAATACGTGGCTCTGAAGAAAGTGCGTTTTGACAATATGGATCCAGAAAGCGTGAAATTCATGGCAAGGGAGATTCTCATCTTGCGAAGGCTTGATCACCCGAACATTATCAAGCTGGAAGGCTTGGTCACTTCAAAAACGTCTTCGAGTTTATACCTCGTCTTTGAGTATATGGAGCATGATCTCACTGGTCTTGCGTCACTGCCCGGCGTCAAGTTCTCAGAGCCACAGGTGATAAACGTGTTTTTTTACCATGATGGGACACCAAGTGGAAGAATCTGTTTGTTCTGATGTTCGTTTGTTTCCTGTTCGTTTCAGGTGAAGTGTTACATGAAACAGCTATTGAGTGGGCTGGATTATTGTCACAGGAACGGTATCCTGCATCGTGATATTAAGGGTTCGAATCTCTTGATTAACAATCACGGGATCTTAAAGATCGCCGATTTTGGCTTGGCGAGTTATTTTGATAATCACAACAAAATCCCTCTCACAAGCCGTGTTGTGACTTTATGGTATCGGCCACCTGAACTTTTGCTCGGAGCGACTCAGTATGGAGTTGCTGTCGATTTATGGAGTACCGGCTGCATACTCGGAGAATTATACGCTGGCAAGCCCATCATGCCTGGTAGAACCGAGGTATTTACACAATAAATTGAAGCTGCTTATATCTGGAATTCGTTTCTGTTATGACCTTTGAAAACACATTATTAAACTTTGTTGCATATGAAATTGCATTGTTCAGGTTGAGCAGCTGCATAAGATATTCAAGCTTTGTGGTTCGCCTTCTGAGGATTATTGGAAAAAATCGAAGTTACCCCATTCTCCCGTCTTTAAGCCTATTCAGCCTTACAGACGGCGGATTGCTGATACCTTTAAGGATCGTCATGATGCTGCTGTAAAGCTTATGGAGATCCTACTCTCAGTCGATCCTTCTGATCGAGGGACTGCAGCTAGTGCTCTCGAGAGTGAGGTGCCCTCTCTCTCTCTCTGGATGAGACGTACTTTCTTAAAAAGTGTTCTTTCGAAGCCAAAGTTTACTGTGTCTTACTGATTCTATGTTTTTCTACAGTTCTTCAAAACATCTCCCATTCCATGTGATCCATCGAGTTTGCCCAAATATCCTCCAAGCAAAGAGATCGATGCAAAACTGAGAGAAGAGGAAGCGAGAAGGTCTGTGCTCACATCTATTAGTTCGAATCGTTTAAGGTTTTTGCTTAACATCTTATGCACACATACATCCCCTTTCGTCCTTGATTGATTGTGTTGTTTGGGCCATCTTTCGACAGGAAAGGAGCTGCTGGAGCTAAGGGACATAAGGGTGACAATGATTCTAAAAAACCGAGAGAATTCAGAAGTGTGGTAGGGCTCGATCCCAATGCTGAGTTGTCTAGGTTAATCCCGGTATGCTCATCAAGATTCCTTACGACTTTGTTACTACTCTTACATTTGAGAAGTCAAAACCACACGGCCTAACATGATTGAATCTTTGACATTTGTACATTAGTTACACGTCACTTAAACATCGATCCTAGTTGTATGACCAGTGGTGTTCATTCATTCTATGTTTGCGTACTGATATAGCTTTCCCGATAGATTGTTAGTTCTCTAGAAACTACATCCCGTAAACTTAGATATGTAAAATGCATCTCGTAAACTTAGATATGTAAATACGTAGAAGGTTGTGTTAGGTTAATTATACTTGGTGGCCCGAATTTTTGCCTGTTGGCGACTTTCTCGATATTCACATTCTATATCGATTACTGATTTCGTGAATTGTGTCTCAGAGGCATGGCCACGCGGACTCAAAGAGCCGTAGCGAATTTTTCAACACTCAAAAGCAAGACGCTGCTCCTGGTTTTGCAGTGGATCAATCGGGACGAGCACAGGGTCTGTCCGAAAGGAGCAAAGATCACCTGCCAAACCCGAGGGAGAGAGTGATTTCCAATTCCGGTCCTCTTGCTCCACCTGTGAGCTGGACGTCGTCTGGGAAGAAAAGCAACAATATTTCCGTTGCTTCCACCAGAAACGGTTTGTCACCTGCAGAATGCCGAAACAGTTTAGGCCCTCAACGCGTCGAGGCTACAAATCAAGCAGGCAGGTTCTCGCAGTCGTTCGGAGAAGCTGTGAGAAATCACGACAGGAGCCGGCAATCTCAAATACCTCTGGGCTCTCACCAGGCCGACTACGGAAGAATCAACACGAAAGAAACCGTCTTGGTACGAAAATGCTCGTATATCTTACAATAGTTAAAAATTGTCAATAAATTTTGTGTTTCATACGATCAGCAGCTATCGGCTATCGTCTAACGCGATCCTCGTCTATTCTTGTGTCTTAGGACGGGCACGGTAAGGAGAGAACGATCCATTTCTCGGGTCCTCTGCTTGCCCCATCGAACAACATCGAGCAGGTGCTCAAAGAGCACGATCGCCGGATCCAAGAAGCTGCTCGGCGCTTGAGGCACGAGAAGACGAGGGCCGGTAGAGTTCGGCCCCACGAGACGCAAACGTCGTCTAAACAGACGCACGTCTCGAATCAAAGCGCCGGATAGTCCGGCCGGTAGGAATCTATACATATATATATTCATACATATAGTAAGTGCTTCTTTCACCTGTGTAAATCATGTACAGATTGTGAGGATTGTTTTTTTATATAATCTTTTTTTGCTATATTTTTTGAATGATCCAATCACTAAATCAAGAGCAGGAACTGATTCATGTGTTTGATGCCATTTTTTAGATTCTGTTTGAAGTAGGAAGAGAGACCAAACAAGTTCTACTTATTCTTGATGGGATTGGATTGTTCAATTAGAGCTCATATTTTGTTGCAATTAAGAACTTAATTAGTTCAATTTTGATTTGTAGTGTTTTTTGTAATTGCAAAATTAATTTTACTAATCGTTTCACGGCGGATTCGAATCTGAAATCTAAAATTTTTCCTTTAGATGTTAACTACTCTACTGCTAAGCCAATACATATACGAAAAGAAAGATTGCCGTTTCTTAATTTTGCCACTTTTCCGTTGTGTGTTACTATATCGCAACTTCGGATATGGAATCCTAAATAATCAAATTGTGTGATTAATGAGGCTATAGGTCTCGGATTTGAGTCTACAAATGATACTATGAAACATGGAATTACAATGAAATAGTAACTATGATTAACCAATATTTTGTGGTAAAAAAATTAACTAATACTATTATAAAGTGATAGCAATGGAATACATATTCAATGTAGCTGTCATTGCACGCTCATTGACTTATATTCATTCGTGATTATATTAAGAAAGAAAAGGTCACATACATTTGTATCATTGTATGTGTATTTTTTAATTTGAAATTTTGGGTATATTAAATTCGACAAGTACGCACTAAATGTAGCAATATTTGGTGGTGGATATGCATTATCTCCATCAACTCTCAAACTTCGAATAAATAAATAATTGCAACTTCAACTAATCAAAATTTTAAAAGTCAAGCCCAATTATTTCGATTTCAAATATATGTAACTATTAAGTTAGACTTTTGTGTTATGGTTGATTCTAGACTTTCATAATTAGTGGAGAAAGTTGCTGCGTGATGGCGATTGCCAAATATGGATGTACACAAGTTAGGTTTACCAAATTTTGTGTTTGATGAGGATTGCATAGTGGTCCATGTCGCATGAAATCAACCAATTCGGAAGTGCCATGTGGAATGATAGTTTGATTTTTTTCCCTTTATGTTGTAACTGCTTTTTGTTATTAAGAATTTTTGTTGCATGTCATATTTGTAGCTTATGAGTTGAGTGTTTGATACTTGACATGAAAATTGATGTAACATGTAAATAGTGTAATATGACCCAATTTGGTGAATCCATATAGTCGTAGCTATAGAAGAATCCAACTCAAGGAAACATGTTCTTAAACACAAACTTGTCATATACTTATTCATTTTATACAAAAGAAATGCTCGCATCCAAAAATTAGCGAGTAAGGAAGTAGTTCAAAATGAAAATAATGAAATCATTATATAAGAAAAAACAAACGTTCTATCCAAAATCACTACAAAAGGATAAAAGCGAATAAACATAAGAAATCAACGCAAATGAACAACACTCTAAAAAACCAAAGCAAATGAACAACACTCGTCCTAGCGTTATCCGCCAACCTGATAACCACGTACAACAATTAACATAAAAATCCACGAACTTAAACAACTAAACCATAGACCCGACTGTTTTATAGTTCTATATCTTGTTCCAATGACTAGGGTTGTGAAAGAAATATCTCAAATTCATCATATTTCTTTCTCTTGCTACGTCTCTATTTATTGTAACCCAAGCTTTTTTTTTCCTAGATTTATTACTGTGAATGAATTCAAGAAAAATTACAAAAATAGTTCCAATATTACACGCAAATGGTAATTTTTAATTTTACCGCTTTACATTCACAATTTTAAAAAGAAATAGTCAAATAGAAGCCCAATTCAACAAACAAACTGGTCATAAAAGCCCACTCATTTTAAGTATAGGAGTACATTTTACTATTAATAATTCAGCCTATTATGTTCTGGATTAATTATTGGGCTATATTTCTGTCACCAAAACAATATTTAAAATTTTTAATCATAAAATAGTTTTAATTATTAATAGTACTCGTTTTTGCTTTGGCTACTATTAAGTAGCTTAGTTTCAATTGTGAACATGGTGTGATGGTGACATTTAAAAATAAATTAATCTTTCTAGTCCTCTATTTGATCATTTTGATACCAACACAAACTAAACTTTTCCTAACCTCCATAAAATTAATCTTTCTAGTCATTCTCTCTTTATAGATCGAATTTATGTCGTATAAAATCGTTATTTTTCTATTCATAGATATAATGGTATCTAGAATCAACCTTTTCCATTTATAGGTACAATTTATGTCATTTTGAATAAATCATTTACAAATCAGAAAAAGAAAATTTTGGGTTAGCAAAAAGGGTAAAAATCTAAAAAGAGCAATTTTCATTTTCGACTAAAAATTAAACATGTTAATTGGAAAAAGTAAAATGGATGAATCATCGGTTCAGGAGGTTAACCGCGGAACCGTAACCACCGGTCCCGGTTCCAAACTGGAACCGTGACTTTTTTCTTGAACCGGAACTGTCATAATTTGAACCACGGGCCGATTTTAGTTCTAAATTTTACGAACCGAAACCATCCCAGAACTGCTGGTTCTGGACGGTTCCAAACCGGAATAGTGAAATCTAGCCGGAACCACGAAAAACCGCCGGAAACCAACAGTTCAGAACCATGAAAAACCGTAAAAACCGTCAGAAAACCGGCGGTTTAGAATCGGAACCGGAACTGTCGGTTTTTTAACCGAAACTGGAACCGTGAAATAGCCTCACGGTTCAGTTCCGGTTCCACATTTCTCGAAACCGGAACCAGCGGTTTACGAACAGTGGGCATTGGGCATGTCTAATGAGAAACGAAGTACTATCTTTTCTCATACGCAGCATTGTCGGTCTGCGTCAGAAGGTGTCCTAATATTATTCATGTCTCATCATTTTCTCATCCGATTATCAAATAATTTTAAAAAACTGAAAAAAATATAATCGAGAAAGAAAAATGAAAGGACGAATCAGAAAGAACGTAGCGAAGTGAGAAATACATAAAATCGATCAAGTGGAATTCACCATCACGCATCAATTCTACTCATCATCTTCCTCCTATACATAAACCAAATCAAATTGAATGCAAAAACATGAGAAAGAAAGAGATACAGAGATGTGAGAGAAGTGATATGAATGGTTGAAGCATGTGTGTTTATATAGGTAAATTTGAAGACCTAATGGGCCAGTTTAGGCCCAGTATATTTTAGGATGCGTTTCTCAAAGCCCAATTAGAAGACCTAATGGGCCGCTTTGGGCCCAGTATGTGATGTGTTTGTGCACCAAAATAAGGTTATATACAAAAAAAAAAAAAAAATTCAATTTTGATCCCCAATTTTTCAATGTATATATAATAGTAGTATCAAACACTAATAAACACATAAAATCCCCAATATTTCAATGCATACAAATATTCTTTCATGTATGTGTATGTATAGATAAATGTAGTTTAAGCTTCAAGGGCAGCTTTATAGATAACATCAAAGGCAAATTCGATACATGACATCATTTCATTGTGGTCAATGAAATCTTTCTCTGTTGTCACTGCAATCCTCATATTTCCCATATAGCTTATCATTGTTATCGTTAGACTCTGCATCCAAATTAATCAATGTAGTAATTTACAGTATAAAGTCATGTTAGGTAATTTGTAAGGAGATTTCTAATAAACAAATAACTCAGAGGGTTTAGATTCGTACCTGAGGTGTCCCTGCAACGACGGAGTATAGTCCTTTACAAAGGTTATTGGCCAACGTCATTTGTTCTATGGGCCCGACCAAATTCGATATCGCCATGCTTGTGTTCTTTAATGTTCCAAGGATGTGTCGAGACGCTGCCTGTTACATGGATACCAAACAAATTAAAACTGGAAAAAAAAACTGCAGCCTACTTTTCTTACAACAAGCTAATTAAAAAAATTATGAGGACAAGGTAAGAGGTTTACCTAATTTATTAATTATTGAATAATTTATTAAATGTCTAACCAACAAAAAGATGACTTTCATCCAATGAAAACGCCGTCCATAAAAAATAGTTTTATTTTGAATTGTCCATAAAAATTAGTCACCTGCTACTTTTAATAACTCTCACCTTGAAGTGTACCATATTTTCTACTATCACAACTCCAACTACTTTTTCTCTCTATATCTCATTTATTTTACCAATTTTGCATTGAACTCTGTATCTTACAGATTAAACGTTTATAATTTTACTGGAAAGTTTTACAAAATATTTATCTTTTTAACTTGGTGGAAATGTTCAAGTATAATGTGATAGAATGACGAGCAAAGCAGTTTAGAACAAAAACGTAAAATGAAATCAATATATAGACAAAAACAAACATCATTGTCAAAAAGCATAAAAATTTACCATACCTGGTGACCTCTAACCATTGTAATAAAACGAAGAAGCTGCCCAGTTAGGTAAACCGCGGGAGAGTTCTTCTGTCTCTTGATGATCCGGTGAGCTTTTTTGACAAAATGAAGCGGGTTGAGAAGCTCGGCCCTAGTCAATTTAGGCAGAGGAACTTGTAAGAAAGCGAACCGGTTGCCCCATGGTGAGTCCGAATTAGGTCTGATCATCTCATCTATTGATTTGTAGCCTCCAATAGCTCTAGTGTTGAGCAAGACTAGGGCTGTTGTCTTTGATTTAATTGATTCTTCATCTGCTTTTTGCATGTATAGTCGAGTCCCCAATATTATCACACCAGTTATGACGTCGTTAATAGTCTGCAATAGTTCAAAAATCCAGATACAATTAGTGGGAAAGTAAAGTAAAAGGATTAAGCCAAATGAGCTATCATAATATGTAATATATATCCCTAATTTGTTAATAAAAAAAGGAATTGACTTTATACGACATATGTTTTAAAGATAATTGGCAAAATAATAGAGAGGGAGGGAGAAAAAAGTTGATAAATATGAGAAAGAGAAGAAAATATATGAAGAATGTAAAAAAAAATTGATAAAGTATGTGATCGAGGAGAAAAAGTGGGTAAAGTATAAGCTAAAATGAGATTATTTTGTGTGGAAACCTCCAAATGGTAAAATGAAATTATTTTTCGTGCAAAGAGAGAGTATGTATTTTTGTTACCAATTTAGTGTATGGGGTTGTTGTGTAAAGAGCAATAGGCTGGAAATATTTCATAAGGTTTAATTCTTATGTACCAGGGGGAAGAGCTAATTAATGACCATAACATTAAGGAAGGAACTGTTAAATACTCCCTCCGTCTGCGAATAGGAGTCCCGTTTTTCCATTTTAGTCGGTCTGCGAATAAGAGTCCCGGTTCACTTTTACCATAAATGGTAATAGGGTCTCACCTTCTACTAACTCATTTCACTCACAGTTTATTTAAAATTAATATATACACTAATACAAGTGGGACCCCTAAATTTTTTTTCCACCCACTTTTCTTAAAACCCGTGCCGCTAAGAAATGGGACTCCTAATGACGGACAGATGGAGTATTAGAAAAAATATATTGTTGGTTGAAATTCTTACCACATTGAGCTTGCTCTTTATTTGCTTGAGCTGGTCAATAGAAAAAGTGGTTGTAGCGGTCGCGATCGGCCGGAATTCCACACCGTCGGCTCCCGATCTAATTGGCGAGTTATCGTCCTCCATGAAGGTGCTCTTTAAGAGGCTACCCCCAAAATCGCAAGCCGTGTGAACAAGGCTGGTAAAAAACCTAGGAATCCGTCGCAAAAAGCAGCTTTTGTGACGGATTCTGGTACGTACCCACGGAAATGTCAATGGCATCGAGGGATCATCCGCACATCGGAGGCAGGAGAGGAGGGCTCCCATCAAGGAGTAGCCGTCGCCTAAAGAGTGGTGGAGCTTGAAGATCACGTTGCCCGCTGCATTCTTGGTAGAGTATTTGAGTATGTGGATTTCCCAAAGTGGTTGATGCAATGGGAGTTGTTCCGCCGCTATTTTCGACAAGTAGTCGTTGAAACATTCGTCGTAGTAGTCCACCGACATGCCACCAGGGAAAGTTGGGACGATGATGTGGTCTTCCACATTCACCTCTACCTTCTTCCATTTCCTTTCTCCTTTCTTGTTACTAACCTAATCATTTATCATTACTTCAACAACAGTTCGATTCTGGCGGTTTTCTATAAAAAAATTCAACCTTTTTTGGGCATGAAATTTTAAAAAATGGTACTCCCTCCGTCCCGGGCTACTCGCTCATTTCCTTTTCGGCTCGGAGATTAAGGAATGAGTGTATAGGAAAGTCAAAAATGACGGCTGTAGGTGAAATTTTTTACTAAAAATGGAAAGAGTGCAAGTAACTTGGGACACCCAAAAAGGAAATAAGTGCGAGTAGTGCGGGACGGAGGGAGTATTTAATAATAAACTGAAAAGAGAATAAAGTACGAGAGATAATATGTAAAAGATATTATTGAAATAACATACCATAACGGAGGAGAAACGAGGGTTTATTGGCAAGAAAATATCTTTGAGGAGAGACATAGTCATTGAATCATCAATTTCATTTTCAATTTCCAAAACTCCTAAGATTGTAAGTGATAACGCAGAGCTCCTCAAGTATTGAGCACTTGGGCTCATTGGCTCCAATATTTCTTCTTCACCCTCCATAACCTACGACTCTCTCTCTCTCTCTCTACAAATCTATATATATAGTATAAATTGAAATAAATAAAAATACTAATTAATGCTTATTAATTTATTGATATACTTCTTCTATCCCTCAAAAATACCAGCACATTTTAGGATGACACGGGATTTAATGCATAATTGGCAAAGTAGCTAAAATATAAAAATAAAAAATAATTAAAATATTACTATTAGATCCGCTTATTTAAAAAGAAGAAAGTTACTAAAAATAGAAATATTTATTTTATGGGACAAAAAAAATGAAAAAATTAATCTGTTTTTATGTGACCGAAGGAGTATATATTTTTAATGGGTAAATAGCCAAATAAACCATGAAGTTTGGTCAAATTATGGTCTATCCCCCAATCTTAAAAAATAACCAATTATATCATAGGTTTGAATTTTTTTTAATTGTCCCATTGTTGAATATTAAAAAATATTTGAAAAACTCTTCATCCGGTAATTGAATATTAAAAATATTTGAAAAAAAATCTTCTTTTCTTAATTGATTGGTAATTCAATTTCATTAGTTGTGATTAATCATCTTTCAATTTCTTGTCATCATCACTACAAATTTAGATAAGACGTGTATGAACTTTGTGCAGCAATTAATTAATTATTTAGACGTTGATATTATGATATATACTTGTGACTAAATTGTGGGCCGAACGTAAACTTCACTAAAATTTAAGGTTATTTAAAAAATGAAAATGAAGTTTTGGTCATAAATTATAATTAATCCAAATCAATAAATTAATGTTCAGTTCCACGCCCTAAATTTCTCACGTTTTTATATATTTTCTTCATCCACCAGTAAATGTGGCATAAAATTTCCATTAAGCAAAAATCGGACCTATAAAACGACATCGTATTAGCAAAGAGGAGGATATTGTAACACCAGTAAGATGGGCCTTCACATTTTTATGTTCTGGATATTTACCAACATAGGCTAGTTCAATAATTAAAAAAAGGGGGCCTATAAATTCCCAGCCCATTTATATTTTCTATTTTTGCCATTTATATGTCATAAATCTTACAAAATTTATTCCAAAAAGTAACAAAGCCCAATAATTGGTAACATCATATAGTAGCTAGTTATATGACGATCCAATTTTATCCCTAAATTTCCAATTTATACCATATAAAATAAAATAAGACATGATAAATATATATTCATGTATGTATGTATGTAGTCTAAACTTCAAGGGCAGCTTTGCAGATAATCTCAAAGGCATATTCTATGCATGACCTCAATTTATTTTGGTCAATGAATCCTTTCTCAACTGTCAATGCGATTCTCGACTTTCCCACGTAGATTATCATTGTAACTGATAAAATCTGCACCCAAATAAATCAATAAATTGTAGTATAAGTGTGTAACCAAATTTATTTGGTAAAACGTTTTTCCTTCAATTAATATGTCAAGGGGTTAGGGGGTTCAGATCTGTACCTAAGGTGGCACTGCAACGACGAAGTACAGTCCTTTACAAAGGTTATTGGCCAAGGCCATTTGTTCGACGGGCCCAACCAAATTCGAAATCGCCATGCTCGTGTTCTTTAATGTTCCATGGATATGTCGAGCAGTTGCCTATTACATAGACACGACACGAATCTAAAGGGTGTGGACAAATTAGAATATTACTTAATGTCTGTTTTTTAATATATTGACAAAAACAAACGCGTAATCCTAAAGCAAACACGTTGGCCAAATTAAATTTAATCCATACCTCGTGACCTTTGACCATGGTAATAAAACTAAGAAGTTGCCCAGTTAGGTAAACCGCGGCAGAATTCTTCTGTCTCTTGATTATCCGGTGAGCTTTCTTAACAAAACCGAGCGGGTTAAGAAGCTCGTCTCGGGTCAATTTAGGCAGCGGAACTTGTAAGAAGGCGGAGCGGTTGCCCCATGGCGAATCCGAATTAGGTTTGATCATCTCATCGACTGATTTGTAGCCTCCAATAGCCCTAGTGTTAAGCAAGACTAAGGCTGTTGTCTTTGAGTTTATTGATTCTTCATCTGCTTTTTGCATATATAGTCGAGTCCCCAATATTATCACACCGGTTATGACATCATTAATAGTCTACCATTGTTCGAAAAATTAGATATTATTAGTGAAAGAATTGAAGTAAAAGAGTTAGTGGCAATAGAAAGTAAAGGGATTTTAGTAGTACATATAACATAAAACAAGAATTCTAGTACTACTATTTACCATTAATTCAAACCTAAAAAAATTCATATTCATTTAGAACTAATTTAATTTCCTGCTTTTGTTGAGAAAAAAAGAAAAAATACATTTTGCTTAGTAATAATATATCAACAGGGTTCTTATGGAAAAAAATAATAATAATAAAAAAATAAAAAAATTCTTATCTTTTGGGGAAAAGAGGTAATTAATGCCGTTACGTATATCTCATATATAGACTCACACGTTAAAATTAAATGTACCATGGGAAGAATATACACATATATAGCTAGAAATCTTTTCCTTTTCTTAAAATAGAAACGTCTTAATCAGCTCTCTCTTCCAAAAATTATGGCGGATTTTTAAATTAAAAAAAAAATGTTTTAAGAATTGAAGTATTTGAAACTAATATCCTAACATCCATAACCAATTGATGAAACGTGTCTACTTAATTTAAATGAGTGTGACACTATAAGTTTATAATAAACATTAAGAAATGGATATCTAGAAATTCTTACCACATTGACCTTGCTCTTGATTTGCTTGAGTTGATCAATATAAAATGTGGTCGTAGTCGTCACGATCGGCCGGAATTCCACACCGTCAACACCCGATCTAATAGGAGAATTATCGTCCTTAATTAGAGTGCTTTTGAAGAGACTCCACCCAAAGTCGTGGGCCGTGTGGACCAAGCCAGTAAAAAACCTAGGAATCCGTTGCAAAAAGTTTTTGCTACGGATTCTGGTACCTGCTGACGGAAACGTCAGTGGAGTTGGAGGCACGAAAGGAGGGCTCCCATCAAGGAGTAGCCGTCTCCTAACGAGTGGTGGAGTTTGAAGATCGCGTTTCCCGCTGCCTTCTTGGTAGGGTATTTGACTATGTGAATTTCCCAGAGCGGCCGTTCCAGTGGGAGTTGTTCTGTCGCTATTTTCGACAAATATTCGTTGAAACATTCGTTGTAGTAGTCCAAGGACATGCCACTAGGGAAAGTTGGGACAATGACATGCTCTTCGAGATTCACTTCCACCTTTTTCCATTTCCTTTGCCCTTTCTTGTTGGTAACCTAATCAATTATCATAGTCCATTAGTTGTGTTATCGAATAAAGTTCCTCGAGCCCATTGATTTGGGGACATCAGATGACGTTACCAATTGTATTTAGAAATATTTCTAATTCAAGAACCGTGATTTGAGTTATAAAAAATTCGAATCGGAATCAGTCCAACAAAGGAAATGATAGCTTTAATTCAAAATCACTGACTTTCGATAGTTTTTTTTCCAAGTTTTGTCCCAATATTTTTCCCGGTTTTTGGCTAAAGCCGGTGGTTAAACACTGCTTACGGTTCCCAAAATTGTGGAACGAGGCTTATTATGCTTGTTCAGATATAACATGTGAAAGGTGGGACCAGTTGAACCAACGATTCTGGTTCAACTATGCATCCATATGTGTATATTTCACAGAATGGTCAATGGTTCAAACCCTACTATTCATCTACATTCCGAGTCAACAAAAAATTAAAAGAGTGTAATTTTTTACATTAAAAAAAAGAATATATATGTCGGTAATAGTAACATACCATAATCGATGAGAAACAGAGGGTTTATTGGCAAGAAAATATCTTAGAGGAGAGAGATAGTCATCGAATCATCAATTTCATCTTCACTTTCCAAAACTCCACAAATGGTGAGTGATAAAGCAGAGCTCTTCAAGTATTGAGCACTTGGACTCATAGGCTCCAAACCTTCTTCTTCACCCTTCATAATCTCTCTCTATTTCTCTGACACACACACACTTAAGATCTAAGTATATATGTCCTATATATGGTATACTAAATGTAGAATATCAAACCACTCATAAACCTTAAACGTTGAATAACATCATTATATGATAACCTGAAGTTCATTATAATGAACTAATAACAAACTTATAATGAACTTCAGATTTCTAAACTATGTATGATGATGTCATTGTTTTTAAATCTCAGAATTCCCTATAATGAACTACAAATAAAGTTGTAATGAACTTCGCGTTATTATATAATGATGTGTTTGGCGTTTAGTGTTTTAAACTAGTTTGGTATATAATACAACCCTATATATATATATATATATATTTATAGAACCTCAATTATATAATAATTGATGTGCAATTTATTGCTATGACTTTTGAAAAGTTGTTAATTGCAATGGAAAAAAATGTACACACCTTTGAATGAAATTATGGCATGTATATGGGCATGTGGCTTCGTTTATACCTTGTAAACGATGATTGTCAAGATGTTCAATTATGGCTGATTGTGATTGATATACGACTAACGTCCGTAATTGTTCTCCTATAATTACAAAATATTTTTTTAATCTTCCATAATAAGTGTACGTGTTAGTTTATGATCTAAACAATATGTTTTGGTTCATAATTAATAATTTAAAAAATTAACGGTCAATATCGTTTTGACCAGATTAATTAGCGAGTTAAATATCATTCTAATTAACTATTTTAACCTAATTAATTATTCTTTAAAAAATTAATGTATTTTTTCTCTTTTATATTAGATGATATACTCCCTCCGTTCCCACTACAAGTGATGAATTTCTTTTGGACACGGGAATTAAGAAAATGATATGTATTGAGTTAAAGCGGAGAGAGTAAAGTATGAGAGTGGAAAAAGTAAGAGAGAATATAAGAAAAAGAGAATAAAGTAAGAGAGAAGGAATAAAGTATGAGATGGCTGAAGTTTTGTTTTTAGCTAAAAAAATTGATCACTTGTGGTGGGACAACTCAAAATGGAAAGTTGATCACTTATGGTGGAAGGGAGAGAGTAGTAATTAACACCATCCATAAAAAATAACTTTGGAATTGGACGACACAAGTTAATTTTAGTACAAAATTATTAATTTAAGAGAAAATAGAAAGAAAAGTTGGTTAAAGTATTATTAGTAAAAAAATGAGACACTGTCTTATTCGAGATTAGAAACTTATCACAAATACATATAAATTCCCATTCCAAAAAATTGCATGAAATAGTTACTCCGTATAATAACAATTGCAAAGAAGAATTACATTGAATCATATCCCATTTTGTCCCCAAATTTCCAATGTATACCAAATAAAACAATATAACACATAAATATGTATTCATGTATGTATGAATAGATAATTGTAGTCTAAGCTTCAAGGGCAGCTTTGCTGATAACCTCCAAAGCATATTCGATACATGACTTCAATTTGTTTTGGTCAATGAATCCTTTCTCTGCTGTTAATGCGATCCTCAACTTTCCCATGTAGCTTACCATTGTTATCGATAGACTCTGCACCCAATTGAATCAATAATTTATTTATCAAGTCATGTGCACGTTCGAAATCAAACTTATTTGGTAAGACACTTCTAGATCTGTACCTGAGGTGGCCCTGCGACGACGAAGTACAATCCCTTAGAAGTGTGATTGGCCAATGCCACTTGTTCTACAGGCCCGACCAAATTCGAAATCGCCATGCTCGTGTTCTTTAGTGTTGTGTGGATATGTCGAGCCGTTGCCTGTTACATGCACTATTAAACCTCATTTTCTTAATTTGCGTACTACTTTTCCCACTTTTGTTCTATGACTGATGTGGGACATTAGAGTCAGAGAAGAATATGTTCAAGTCATAGAAATGAGGAGCAAATTAGTTCATAACAAAAATAATACTCCATCCGTCCCTGAAAATTTGTCACTTATTTCCATTTTCTTCCATCCCTAAAAATTTGACACATTTTACTTTTACCATTTTTGGTAGTGAACCCAACATTCCACTAACTCATTGCTACTCACATTTTATTATAAAACTTATATATAAATGTAGGACCCACATACCACTAACTTTTTCAACTCACTTTCTATTAAATTTCTTAAAATCCATGTCAGGCCAAATGGTGACAAATTATGAGAGACGGAGGGAGTAGTACTAAATTTTATTATATAGACAAAAACACAATAGCTTTTTCCAAAAGCATAAAAATTTAATTCATACCTCATGTCCTTTGACCATTGTAATAAAACGAAGAAGCTGCCCGGTTAGGTAAACCGCGGCAGAGTTCTTCTGCCTCTTGATGATCCGGTGAGCTTTCTTAACAAAACCGAGCGGGTCGAGAAGCTCGTCTCGAGTCAATTTAGGCATGGGAACTTGTAAGAAGGCGAACCGGTTGCCCCAGGGTGAATCCGACTTAGGTTTGATCATCTCATCGATTGATTTGTACCCTCCAATAGCCCTAGTATTGAGCAACACTAAGGCTGTTGTGTTTGATTTAATTGATTCTTCATCTGCTTTTTGCATGCTATGCGGCACGGATACGGATACGCGTATCAGTATCCGAAGGATACGGATACGCGGATACGGCTCTTTCCCAAACAACCCGATACGCGGATACGTTTTAACTATTTTTTTAATAAATAATAATAGTGCATAATAAATTACAAAATAGATATTCTAATGTTATTATACAAATAAAAATAATAAAATTACAAAATATTAAAAGCTAAAGTCAATTTCTTTTATGGTCGATTACACCACATCGATTTTTTGGTTATACTTATCCATATTACCAATAATATTGATCAAAATATTTATTTATAGTTACAAAATTAGACAAAGTTAATGGAGTAATAAATTGGCCCAAAAAATGAGCCCCAAATATACTCCTTTTCCATCGTGACTACTTCTTGCCCAATCCATTCTCCCATTTCCAATTTTCTTCAATCCCTAGTTGAGGCAATAGCGGCGCCTCCCCTTTCTTCTTCTTCTTCTTCTTCTTCATATCCGATTAACTGTCAATTTTGTTCCCAAATCGGATTGAAGTTCGTAAATTGAAAGTTGCGAAGTTCTTCGACAGAGATGGACGTTGATTTCGAAGAGGAGAACCTCAGATCTTTGCAGATAGAGGAGGATGAAGGCCCAATACGGCCCAGCTCGCGGATACGCCGAAGGATACGTATCGAATCTGAGGTTTCCCGGCCCAATACGGCCCAGCTCGCGGATACGCCCAGGATACGTATCGACGGTGTATCCGTTGCGTATCGGTATCGGATACGTATCCGATACGTGATACGGCAACAGGGTGGCGTATCGGTGTTATATAGTTTGCATGTATAGTCGAGTCCCCATCATTATCACACCAGTAACAACATCATTAATAGTCTGTCGATGTTAAAAAAAAATAAGATGAAATTAGTGAAAATATTGTAATAAAAAGGATTAGTTGCAATCGAAAGTAATGTGATTTTAGCAAATACATGTAAAAGTAAAGGCTAATAAGTTAGTATTTGATTATTTATAACAATTGACTTTGTGATACTTATCTTCAACTGTTAACCTTAAATCCAAATCTATTGTTCTGTAAATATCTAATAAAACAAAAATTCCACTATAATTATTTACGTTAAACTCAGACATCAAAGAATATTTCGTATTCACTTACTTTTTTTATATGTTTTAGAATTGAGTGCAACGAATTTAATTTCCTGGTTGTTTGTGAAAAAAAGCTAAAATATATTGTTCATACTAACATTTCAATAGATCTCCTATCTTTTGGGGAAAAGAGACAATTAATGATATTAGATATATATCAAATATAAACACACAGTTAATATTAAATGTAGCGTGTGAAGAATATATACAAAGTTATCATTTTCTGAAAATTGAAAAGTCTTAACTAGCTAGTTATTTCACAAAATAATATCGCATCTTTTATTTAAAAAATGTTTTGAGAATTGGATTATTTAATTTGAATTACTTACAAATTCCAATATGTGTGTGTGTGATGTGTATTTGCAACATCCATAACCAATAGTACTATATGAAACGTGTCTACAGTTAAGAGGCAAATTAAATGAGTGGGGCATTATAAGTTTTTTTTGAGGGAGACATATTAATAAGTTAATAATTCCAACAGTAAGAAGTAGATATATATATTTATACCTAATAAATTCTAGAAATTCTTACCACATTGAGCTTGCTCTTGATTTGTTTGAGTTGATCAATAGAAATCGTCGTCGTAGTCGTTGCGATCGGCCGGAATTCCACCCCATCAACACCCGATCTAATCGGCGAATTATCGTCCTTAATCAAGGTGCTCTTGAAGAGGCTCCACCCAAAATCCTGACACGTGTAAACGATGCCAGTAAAAAACCTAGGAATCCGTCGCAAAAAGCTTTTGCGGCGGATTCTGGTGCCCGCTGACGGAAACGTTAGCGGCACAGACGGATCGTCCGCACGCTCGAGGCAAGAGAGGAGGGCTCCCATTAGGGAGTAGCCATCGCCTAACGAGTGGTGGAGCTTGAAGATCACGTTTCCCGCTGCGTTCTTGGTAGGGTATTTGATTATGTGGATCTCCCAGAGCGGCCGGTGCAGTGGGAGTTCTTCCGTCGCTATTTTCGACAAATACTCGTTGAAACATTCGTCGTAGTAGTCCACCGACATTCCACTAAGGAAAGTCGGGGTGACAACGTGGTCTTCTAGTTTGACCTCCACTTTTTTCCATTTCTTTACCCCTTTTTTGGTAGTAACCTAATCAATTAAAGTATCATAGTTGTGTGTTACTAATAAAGTTCAACAACCGTCGATTCCGCTTTTAAAAAATTAGAATAATCGCAACCGGCCCAACAAAGGAAATGACAATTCCAATTCAAAATCAGCGATTTTCATCATATATTTTTTTACAGGATCTTAAATAATTCCCGATTTTTTTGCCAACGTCAGTGGTTGATTTTTTAACATAGGAACCAACGATCCGGTTGGAGGCCGAATCGACGGTTCTGGTTCAACCATGCATCTCTAATTGTATGTTACATTTTAGAAAAATAAAATGTGTAGCTAGGGTAATAGTAATGTACCATAATCGAGGAGAAACGAGGGTTTATAGGCAAGAAAACGTCTTTGAGGAGAGACATAGTGACTGAATCATCAATTTCATCTACGATTTCGAAAACTCCACATATTGTGAGTGATAAGGCAGAGCTCTTCAAGTATTGAGCACTTGGACTCATTGGCTCCAAACCTTCTTCTTCATTCTCCATAATTTTCTACTCTCTCTCTCTCTCTCTCTCTCTCTCACACACACACACACACTAAAGATAAATGTGTGATATTATGTCATCTATATAAGGAATGATAAATGTAGTTGATGAACTCGAGTGGTGGAAATGGGTGGATATATATACACATATAGAAATATCAAATAATAATTTATTGATATGCAATTTATGACTTATAATAAAATGTGGTCGTTAATCATATATATGGACATGTGGCTTTCGTTTACACATTGTAATATATCTTCAAGATGATTGTGAAGATGCTTAATAATATCTAACTGTGATCGAGATATATATAATGACGTTACGAATTTTTTCGATAAATGTAAAAAATGCTCAAAGGCGGGAACTGATGAGTTGAGCCCACCAAAATTAGTGACAATATTCCAACATAGCAACACAAAAGTTAACAATTGGCAAAAATCAACTAACACATCACAACTCCAAATGCAGCAATTAAAGAGGGATCTGATTACCACAAATAACACGAAACATAAAACCCGATAAATATTGTAATTAAATCAAAACCCTAAACTGCGCTAATCATCGGTTCTCGAGAATTTAAATGTGTGCGATGGCATTATGGATATATTTTGGCGATGGCAATACATGATAATGTTCTATTATATTTTGGCAATGATAATGTATAATAATGTTATATATTAACATAGCCATGTTAAAAATGTTTTGTGCGACAGTATATATCTGTAAGTTGTTTTTATTGTTCTCAACCAATTACCATAATATCATTGTCTGTTCATGAACTACTACTTATAAATGTTTGCCATGTGACAAGAAGACCATATTTCCATTCTTTTGTTTATCTAAAACTAGAGGTGGCAATATTCAATTTGCAAGCAATTAATTAAACTATTTTTTTGTATTTGATTAAAAATTAGATATATTAATATTAAATTCAAGGGACTAATTATGCATGCATATTTATTTTAAGTAGGGTTTGTGTTACAATATTGACTTCCATGCCTTCTCCAACGTGAAATTTCTGTTGTTAGAATGGCTAAATTAAAGTCCAATTGTTCACACACACAAAGAAACTTGGTCAATATAAATATGGAGTATGTGAAAAGGCTAGATTAATGGGACTTTATGGAGAAATGAAAAGAAAAGGCTGGAATATTTAATTCACAAAATTTGATAAAATTCTTGTCGGTCCAAAAATTTGAAAATGTATCAAATTACGAAGTTTCAATTTTTCCACAACTGTCTTACTCGTGTAGTCGTGTCCAAGACAGTTTCTTTCGGTAAGTTCAATTAACGTCGTTTCGTAGAAGAAAAGGAATAATCAAGAAAATTTTAAAACGATGTCGTTTTGCACATATACGAGACAATTGCGAAAATTTGAAACTCTGTGATTTAATAATCGTGTTCAAATCTTATCTTACTTAGATCGAAATTTGACCGCACTTAGTAGTGTGAGTACTTTCAAGTTTCAACTCAATCAAATAGACATTTAATTGGCTCGCAAAAACACTCTGTCAAATGGAAGGTGGCTCGATCTAGACATGAGCTATTTATGGTGATAACTTGCTTGATTTGGACATCCAACTACTTCGATTTGATAATGCTTCTCGAGGTTTTTGTCTTTTAAAGGATATGACAATGTATGGTAATAGATGATCTAGATTTGAATTGAATCATAGTATTATATGTTGAAGCTATTTTCTTGCACGAACTACAAATTTTATTATCGAAGCTAGCTATAAGTAGTTCATGATATTTACGAGTGTAGAAATCGGTGCATTTCATTTAGAATTAAAATGAAACCACATCTACGTATGTGTGTTGTTCTAGTGATAGAGATGTTAATGTTTGAAGTCAATATCTCGGGTTCGAGTTCATCGTGATGCGACCTTTAAATTGATGTTGATTTATCGATCATAAAAAAAGCCACACCTTAAATGGATAATTGAAGTACACAAAAATTAATTCTATCGAAAATTAGATGGTACAGATTAATTACAATTAGCGTACATTATATTTATAGAATATATACATTTGAGATTAAATGCAAATCTATTTTTAGTAAAAACTGCAAATTTTATGGCTGAACCTATTCAGTTCATTTATAGATTTTAGTGCAGTTACGAAATGCAAGAGTTCGCAATTTTCACCAAAACAAACAATATGACATATTTATATAATTATATTTCATATATACACATAAAGAGTTGAAATCAAAATAAAATTAATTTTTTAATAAAAATTATGAATTTCATTACTGAACCTATAAGTAATGCATGAAACTTACACCCAATGTAGAGTTCAATTCACCTTATTTATAGATTCAGTGCAAGCACTACAACAAACTTACATTTTAAGCACACAAAAATTGAGACGTAATTACTAGCATTTAATTTTTTTTAAATAATCACAATTTATGGTATAAAAGAAAGCGTTCCTAAATTGAAAAATAAATTATCTTAAATTTTTTACTTTTTTTGGATGCTTCTATTTGTGTCATCTTATTTTAGTTAAGACACCAATAATGACACTTTATGAACCGTTGGTGATATAATTAGAAACATATAATGCAGTAAAAAAATTTCCTTAACAATTCTTTTTGTTGCTGACAAAACCATTTCTTCACAATATATTTGAGACTTTTGCTTGTAGAAAAAAAAAATCAATGCCATCATGGTGTCTCACTAGTATACAATTTTCAAATTTAATACTTCATGTTGATAATTTTTATTAAAACAATTCTAAATTGATTATCCTACTATTTATTTAACACCAATTACTGTTTCTCAGTAACTCTTTGTACAATACTGTGTCTATAGTAAATTGGTTCTGACAAAATAAATTGAATAGAATTCAACCAATTCAACATTTCATCTACGCAATTAATTATATGTCCTAAAATACCTACTCTCGCTAAAATTCAATTCAAAATACCTACACGTACATTAATACCTGTTTTTCAAATAAATTCTGAACAGGTAGCACATTAGTAGCATTGAATGCTAGTATAAATTATGACAACTCTATGCCAATATGTAACACTTTCTATATATATGTACTCTTAGACCATCCACTACGCGTCCCGCGCCGGACTCGCGTCTCGTCCCAGAGGGACGGGTCCTCTGCGGGACGCGTTGCAGCGACCATCCCGTCCCTAGCCCGCGCCCGTCTCGTCCCGTAGCCCGTCTCGTCGAGACACGGGACGCGCTGTCCCGCCACGCGCCAGCGACACGTGTCTCGTCCTCATGCGTGCGTGACGCCCACTCGTTGGCCCGCGAGTGGGCGTCGTCACTGATGACGCAATAATTCATTTTTTTTAATTCGACTTTTAATTAAAAAAAAATTCAAACGGTAATATTACCGTTAAATTTTTATTTTCGTTTTTAAAATTTTTTTTATATATTTTACTCTATAAATAATCCTATTTCATACTCATTTCAAACACAAACACACATCTATTCCTCTCAAATCCTCTCTATCACTCCAATTTCCATCTTCAATCAACTCAAACAAATGGATCATTTTGAGCAAATGCGTCAATTAATGGAACAATCACTCGAAGAAGATCGACGACGAGAGGCGGAGGAAGCCGCGCCACCCCACGACGCTCCCGGAAGTACATCAATCGGAACCGGGAGGAAGCCGCCGCACGGTTAGTACGCGACTACTTCTACGATAACCCGATTTGGGGAGATACCTACTTCCGTCGCCGTTTTCGCATGCGGAAACCGCTATTTCTCCACATAGCAAATACTTTGGCGGCCAGGGAAGAGTTCTTCCGAGAAGGGTTCGACGCGGTCGGCCGTCCCAGCCACACGACGCTGCAGAAATGTACTGCAGCCATCCGGCAGCTTGCGACTGGACAAACGGCCGACATATTCGACGAATACCTGCACATCGGAGACACCACTGGGCGCATGTGCATGCTCAACTTCTGCAGAGGCGTCCGGGCAGCCTCCAGTGACGAATTTCTCCGAAGGCCAACCACGGAGGATTGTCAGTTCCTCCTCAACCTGCACGAACAAGTGCACGGATTCCCCGGGATGCTTGGCAGTGTCGATTGCATGCACTGGCAATGGAAGAATTGCCCGGTGGCTTGGAGGGGGTCCTACACGAGCGGCCACAAAGGCACCCACCCAACCGTTATACTCGAGGCCGTTGCCGACTACCGGCTTTGGATCTGGCACGCGTACTTCGGGGTTCCTGGCTCGAACAACGACGTAAACGTACTCCAACAGTTCGACCTCTTTACCGAAGTTTTGGATGGTAAAGCGCCGGCCATCAACTTCGTCGCCAACAACCGGCGGTATAAAATGGGGTACTATCTCGCCGACAGCATCTACCCGAAGTGGCCGAACTTCGTGAAGACGTGCGGCAGGCCTGCGAACCCAAAGCAGGCTCTTTTTGCGCAGAAGCAGGAGGCTGCGCGCAAGGATGTGGAGAGGGCGTTCGGGGTTCTCCAAGCGCGCTTCAACATCATCAAAGCCCCGGCTCGTTCGTGGTTCATGGAGAGCATGGTCGACATCATGTATACGTGCATAATCTTGCACAACATGATTGTCCGAGACGAAGGACCCGATGCGGGAAATTGGTTCGACCCCGAATCTCCCGGAAGCTCAACCGCAAGTAGTCCGCCGCGAAGTGGAGCGCATCCGTCTATACAAGAACGGTTGGCTATTCGGGCAAGGACACGCGACTCTAGCGCCCACACCCAACTCCAAGAGGATCTAATTGAGCACATTTGGGAAAACTTTGGCGGAGCAGATTATATTATGTCATTTTTATTTTTTTAGAATTTTAATTATGTCTTCGTTTTTTTTAATTTTAAGTTGTAATGTTGTTTTAATTTTAATAAAGTGTGTTTGTTTAAATTGAATTGGGTTGAAAAAAAAATTATAAATGAAATTGAATGAATAGTAATTAAGGGACGGTATAGAGACGGTTAAGGGACGGAGCGTTGCAGGTTCCGTCCCTTAGTTAAGGGATGGATGAAAAAAGGACAGCGGGGCCCTCAAATAGTGCTCAAATAGTATTTAAGGGACGGTTTAAGAGACGGTATAGAGACATCGTAGTAGATGGCCTTATCCCCAAAACAAGATATGTAATTTAAATGAAAGGTAAAGTAGGGCTGGCAAATCGTGCGGATTTGGTCGTTATCGGGTCAACCTGATAATGACCCAACCCAATAAGGTCTAACCTGAACCCGACCTGTTAAGGAAACTGTAAATCCGAACACGAACCCGACCTGCTACCTTCAAATCCGAACACGACCCGCACCCGACACGAACCCGTTATCGACACGATATAATATGGGTTGACACGACACGATAACAACCCGAACCCGATATTACACGATTAAAACCTAATATTACACGATTAAACCTTAATTTTAACCTAATTTACACAATTAAAATTCATTTTATACTATTTAAACCTAATTTATAAGAAATTAAAAAATTAAATTAATATATATTTTTTTAAATAATAATAAAAATAATAATATTATTTCTTAATGGGTTACCCGCATCCGACCCGCATCCGACCCGAACCCAACCCGAAATTATCAGGTTCTTAATGGGTCAACCCGATAAGGACACGGATCCAATAAGACTTGACCCCAACCCAATAATTTCATGCGGATTCGTGTCAGATTATCGTGTCGTGTCGAAAATTGTCAGCCCTAAGGTAAAGTAATTAAATCACAATATTTGGTCTTGTCAATCTCATAACGTTTTAAAATGTAGGACCATTAAATTATAAAGTTTCAATTTTTCATAATTGTCTCATCTATATATAATACAATATTGTTTAATTTAACGAAACAACTTTACTTCCAGCACCATCAAAAGATGTACCCCCTCCGTTTCTTAAAAGTAGCAACTATTTCCATTTTGGGTCGTTCCATAAAAATAGAAACTTTAAAATCTTTCTATTTTAGGACATGAAGCCCCACAATTCACCAACTCTACTTTCACTATTTTTTCACTTCTCCTCTCTTACTTTACCAACTTTTCTCACTTACTTTACCAATTGTGCATTAAAACTCGTGCTGTTTCAAATGTTTATATTTTTTGAATACGGAGGGAGTAATTTGTATACAAACTGGGTAAATGAGATAAACTGAAACATTGTGATTTAATATTCTGTTTTCATATGTTATGAAATTAATCAAAATTTTACCAAATTTCATGATTTAAATAACTATTATCTCTTAGAATCATATGCTAAAATTATACTACTTTATACAACTATATATAGTTGCCTTAAGGTGAGGAAATTATCATGTATGCATGTAAGTATATATACACTCAGAAGATGGTGAGAAAAAATTACATCTGCAGTTTCTAAAACAGGCTGTTCTCACCTTTTTACAAGAACAAACATTTGATGCATTTTGTCACTTTAACCTACCTAAAAATGGGCTAACAAGAGATCAAGGAACAAATTTGAACTCTACATTTGCTGTCTTTCTATTACATACAGCATACACGGCCCGTCGCCTTCAGAGGTCGTCGTTGAGGCACGTTCAGGTGCGTCTGGTTGCACGGAAACGAAGCAAGAATGTCGACGATTAGAGTTTAGAACATTTTATCAATGTTAGCTAGCAGCGCGATTTCGCCCTGTAACAAAATCTACAATTTCTACGCAGGCGGAAGGGGACGGCGGCAGGTTGGGCATTCCATTTTTATGTCCATCCATCTCTGCAAACAGCTGCCGTGAAAGAAATGGTCGCACGGCGTCACCTGAAAAGAACAACGGAGCGATTAAGAAGACGTGATCTCAGAACACCGCGAAGAAGATTTTATGGCTCACCATGCAATCGTTCGAGCGTTGGCTGAGGTCGATTGCGGTCATGCAAATGACACAATCCGTGGCGTGGTTCGACCCTTGAAAGAATCGCCTGTAGTAGCTATATTTCTCCGGTAAAATCTGCCAATTACAGAAATTGGTAACCAAATCACGCACGCACGCACGAACGAACAAACACATACGTACACGAATTTGACGAACCTGGCGAGGAATGAACCAACGGGACCCGAGGTAATGCTGTAGGAGGAGAATGAAGACTTGCAGACCCATAAAAAGGGCTAGACAGATGCACCACGTTCCGTCGGGCTCTATTCGCATGAAATTATGTGGGCAGCCGAATACGTATAACGGAATAAAAATTCGAGTTAGAGTCATCCCTAGGATGTAATGAGGATGCAATGGCTTCCTCGAGTCACGAACTACGTTAATCACTATTTGCGGAATCCAGAACGAGTGGAGGAGGAGAAGGATGATCCGCAGAAAATTGTGAAACTCGTACATGACAAGAATGCCGCCCAGGAGGATCCCGTCTGCGAAAGATGCGAGAAACATCCGATTAAAGTCGCCTTTTGCAACAAGATGATGAGAAATGATCAAGTTACTTACAAAAACGACTGTAAAGAACTGAGAGCTCGCGCCTCATAGCCTCCCAATTCTCTCCGTTGTTTGATGGTCTGTTCGCCTTCCAGATCGCAAGTAGGTACCGCATTTCAAATATTGAGAAGACGACGAACTTGAAAAACGCAGCAGTTGCAAAAGCGTTAAATAGAGATTCTGCAAACGAGCAATCATCGCGTTTTACTCCAAAAGGCTATTAACGACTAAAGTAGGCACAAAATTTTGTGCATTCGGATGCACGGGCACTAAAATAAGTGCTGAGATAAGCGTACCGACTAAAATTCCGGCAGTGAGATGCAGAAGGCAGAGATAAGCATCCATTATTGCCTGATGACCGATCATCACAAGCGAGACTTTGGCAGCCCCCTGGAAAGGTTTTATCGAGTTAGCGTTACAAAAGACGAATCATCAAGTATCGAGCATGGTGAAAACCAAACTTACTGATTGGGTGTTGCTGTGTTCCATTTGCCGGATCAACAACAGAACTTCGAGGAAAGATATCTAGCACGTGAAAAGGTTAAAGAATCCAACAAAGGAGTCGTAACAATACGAGATCGTTTCATCTTTCCCTGGATAAATATCAATTATCGATAAACTCGAGATCAACCAACGTGGGAAAGGATACAAAGGTGACCATCAAAGTGTAGTTAACTGCTTTGTTATAGTAGACCTCGACGTTGACAGAAGTCGCATTTAAGAGCATGGGCGAGAAGCAATCTACGTCGTCATCCACTGAAGGGCTCTCCATTAGTCCTTCTAGATAATACTTATCTTGATCTCCACCTAAGTATAAGAAACGTTAAAATCGGGTTAAGATTTGTATCGAATAACACGTTTTTTTAGAGAAAATAATACTCCAAAAGTCGGTTAAACTTATTACCATTATTTCTAGAAGACACTCGTGAAATTTGTGCAGAGATTTCAATGTTGCAGTGTTTCTCCATTTCGTAAATTGGGGCTATGAAAGAATAGCGAGCAATTTTTAGAGAGCAAGTTCGACTAATATACCAACTGATAACGAAATACAATAATAAAAAACGAGCATACAATGTTTCCTCTTCCAGATTTTTTCTCGCGGAGATTCCTGAAACACCTGGGACGAGAAAACTCCGAGCTGAACTAAGAAGAAAAGGCCAACATTAGCAATCAATACATATTTGTTGACAAACCACCATCGAGGTGTATTTGCTTTCAACATGATGCCATCGAAAAAGTGTCGAATGCGAATAATTAAACTGAAGCAACATACGAGAAGTAATGTTTTCAAGGGAGATATTACCAAGTGATAAGGGTTCGACAATAAATAGTCATCTTCTTGCCCAAACTCACTCTCTTTTCCGCTGCAGAATTTCTCCAATGTGAGGATGAAAAGATATGCATAAGGCGAGCGGTGAACTTACAAAACACAGTTAAATAGAGTAGGAGAAACAGAGGAAAACGGAGTAGTAGAAATAAAGGAGGCTACCTGTTAGCCACCATCCTTAGTTGTCGGAAAGGCCATATATACACACCCTCTACCCTGATTTGAGATCCGCGAACATCATTCTCGTTGTCAAACACATCATGGAAAATTATAACTCCCTAGAACATCACATTGAAGACGGACAATTACATTTGGAACATGTGATACTGAAAAAAATAACCCGGAGAAAGAGAAGGCGTTATAAAGTCCACGACACCAACTATAATCCAAGTTTACAAAATGCTTTCACAAACAGAACATTTGGAAGGGTGGGAATTAGAGACATTGAGACTTCTCGGAGCATCAAAGATTTTTCTGGATAATAAAGGATAACCTAATTAAAGTGGTGTTATGTCATAAATAAAAAAACTTTAAAATGTACTGAGCATAAGGTCTATATCGGGAACCAAATAAACGTTCACATTTCCAAAATGAACAGTCATCCAATGAACAAGCAGAAGATCTGTATTTGGGTATATAATAGTTTTGTTTCATCTCACGTGTCAGGCTAGTTAATGTATGATCAAACTACCTGCACATAGTGTACACCTGTTATTTTTGTCGGTGTACTGATTAGCTCTAGTACCGAATTGCCACTGGACTTCCTAAAATCAGCGAACTTGGAAGAGCTATTTGCGGAATCTGGAAACATCCAGCTCCCTGCACCACACGAATTCATATATTTAGGTAATAAAATATAATGGGGAGCAGCAATACTAGAAACGACATGAAAATATACTGGATTTAAGTAGCTCGTTAAATCCCAACCAAATCAACAACTATACTGAAAGTATAGCAAGAAAGTTATCAATAAAATGGTACTACCTTTATAAAAATTCTTCAATAAATCACATATGATAGAAAAGAAATGTAGATTTATTTCAACATATATATGCAAATGAATGATCGTTTAACGATTCAAATAACAAACCTTTATATGTCCCTGTTATATTCCAAGAAGAAAACGGCCCTAATTCTTGCTTTTCCTTACCTATAGGAAGCCACTGGAGAAGTAAAGAAGCCCAAACAATTAGAAGTTAACACTGATAATGTGAGAGCTTTATTAAAAGTAAATCCTAAACTGAACCACATTAGACATAAAATGTAGGGTGAGAAACATAAGTTGGTATGTTTCGTCTAATTCTAGCAAGCAATTCATTGTCGAAGCTTGTCAAACCAAGGGGAAAGGCGATCATCATCTGTGAAAGCTCCTTATAGCATGGAATTTTAACTGAAATTAGGAAAGATATAAGATGCATTATCAACTTCATAGGCATTGTTGGAAAAAACTTGGCGCTAGTCACCTAGATGGCAAAATTGGATGGTTCGAGATTCTCTAGTAAAGCATATCTGCTGGACCAGATATACAAACATAACAACATCTTAGAAGCTGTCAACATTTAAGGATTTCCCTTAATTCAGTAAAGTTTTTTAATAAAATTTGATGACACAATTTATGCATTCTAAGTCTTGAATAACCATATGCAACCTGAATATATCTACTTCTTTCAAATCCATAACAACCATACAATATGGACAAAAGGCTCTGCCGGCAACCAATTACAACAACATTCACGTTCGACACACCATAAGCCTCTCAATCACAACACCTTACACACCATAAGCCTCTCAATCACAACACCTCTAAATCACAAAACCCGGAAAAAACATGGCATTGCACCACTTTTTCAAAAATCTTCAAACACCAGCAACAGCTACATAAATCACCACCATCACAATTCATAATTTTAACCTTTTAACAGCTACACACAAAGCAATACTACTGTGGAAGTTCACTATGCATTAATGTATGTTATCAATCAACAAGAATCACAATCAAAACAATACATCACACAAAATTCATAAATAACAACATTTTGCACAACACTAAAAAACCTAACATTACAAAAGGCAAAAAACATGAAAAGGGCAAAAATTTCACACAAACACACGCACACTAACCTCTTCACCCCAAGGCCGTCTCTGCCTTAGAGGCCTCAAACCACTCACAGGCCACGTCACCACTAAAACCCCAAAACCAATCCGAAACAAAACCCCCCAAAAATTCCAACTTTCCATCACACCCATTTGAGAGCTGAGCTCAATTTCTCAACCTCAACTAAAATCTCCGAAGCCCATCACTCGAAAAGCCTAAAAATCGAGTCTTTTTCCAGAGAGAAGATGATGATAGGTTGCTGACCAACAAACTCAACAAGAAAAAGGATGAAATGCAGCGATCGGCAACAAGAGAAAGCGAGAGCTTAACAACCTAACGAATTGGTAGTTATAAACTCAAGAAAAATAAAAGGGGAGGAAATTAATAAATGATCGTTTGTATTTGGGTTGGAAACCAAATCATGCTGTCAATTTCTTGAACCAGAAATGAACATATAATCCAATCATTAATTAATTCAACTGACTGAATTTCCAATCCAATTTTCTGAATTTCTGAAATTCTTTCAGGCTGTTTTGTACTGGTTGTTGGTAAAACCGAAGTCAAGATTAATTTAAGAATATTTCGTCGAATCCGGATTTTGTTTTTATTTGATTTTTTTAGGGGGAGTCGTAAAGAATTAAATTAATGTTTATAATGTTAACTTCTTTTAATTTATCGTTAAATTAATATTTTTAATTTTTCCACTCATGATTAGTTGATGTATTGAAGGTTATATTAGTCAAATTGAAATGACTGAAATTGTATATTGTGTTTATATTAATAAATTTATAAGATGGTTAAATTATTAGAAATTGTGTTATAAATTATAATTACGATATATAAGGTGTGACACGATTAAAATTAGCAATATTCATAATTTAAGATCTAAATTATGGAGTAGTGTATTTAATCTCGTATACTAATTTTAGTTTAACTTTGAATAAATCGAATCTATGCAAACATTAAAGTGACAAAATATAATTTTAAGTGACATTCAAATATAAAATGTGAAAAATTATTTGAAATAATTTAGTTGGAAAATCATAAATTATTGGTAATTACAACAATAAAGTAGTACATGAATTATCTGAACGACCAATTATCTAGCTAGAGCTGTCTAGTATATATAACAATTAACAAGTAAAATTTCCCTTAATATGTGGATTTATTTCGATTATTCATTGGTTATTCAATAAATTGAATGCAATTCAATTTGGGAAAGATAATTCTCCGTACTTCAGATAAATAAATATTTAAACATATTTCTTTTTAGTGTAATTTTGATATTTTGTGTTTTGCCATTGAATAATATATTGGATTGTTTTCTAGTAATTTAACATCCATTAAGTATACATTGATGGCAACTTTATATTATCATAAATGCTACTTACATTTTTTTGAAAGAGATATTATACTAGTACTACTTAATAAACATTCATTTTATTTGTTGTCTCTCTAGATTTAGGGAGTTCAAATCTATCAATTGTTTCTATATATACACGCACATAATATATACACCAATTTTTATGTGATTGTTCAAATCCAGATACTTTAAAATTGTATCAACCAATAACAGTCATTGGTTCAATTGTATAAATAACACAAAAATGTGAAGTATTTTTGGAATTAAACTTATAGTGTGTATATCTACGATTTGAATTTGATACGTAAACAAAAAAATTGTTAAAATTCGTTGTTTTAGGTATGAATTATTGGGGGAATTGCCAAAACACCATAAACATTGGTCAAATTATTGTCCGTTCCCCAATTCTCGAAATCAATAGGAAAAAATCATTAAATTGGATTTATTCGTATGTTCATATAGAAATCGTTGTCGTTTGGTTTAAAACATCAATAATATATTGCACGTAGATGATCAGATTTTTTCGTCTCGATATAATTGCGAACAGATCCAACCTCTTGGTGTTTCCTATATAATACACTGATTATGGATACTACATATGATGGGCCTCATGCCCAAAATAACTTGCTTTAAGTGGCTAAATGTCTTCAATTAATATATTGGGCCTAGAACTTAGGTTAAAGAGTGATTAATTTGTAAGAATAGAAGTCCAAATAATATTTAAATCGACGCCTATACGGCTATACCTAAATAATAAATTAAATATTTTCGGATAGTCAGTATATATTTCGTTTTGGGTTGACACTTGGTTTTCCAAAAGTGTATCAAAAAAATCAAATCTTTTTTACAGCTTTGTGATTTTTGTTTTTTTTTCCCTCCGGACATACATATTTAGGAGTTCGAGATACATTCGGCATGCTAACCAACCCTTCCCCAGCCCCTCGTGGTTCGTAGACAGGCCGCCAACCAGCCGGGCACCTCCGGCTGGTCTACGCCCGTGAACAGCCGCCATCTGAGACGGCGCTACCAGAGACGGGTCTACGCCCGTGAACAGCCACCACCCGAGACGGGTTCCAGGCCCATTAGCTTGCCAAGCCCCAAGGCAACCAGCCTTGTAAAGGCCCACAGGGGAAATTAATCCCAAGTTAGGCCATCCAGGATTCGAACTCAAGACCTCCTGGATGGTCCGGTATCGTTGCCACCCTCCTCAATCACTTGAGCTAGGCCCATAGGGGAAATTAATCCAAAGCTTTGTGATTTTTGTTGTCCCTTGATAAATGATGAAAATCCCTTGATTTATGATAAATTTCATTTTAATTGATATGTCCATCAGAATTAACTTTAGTAATTAACATAATCTTTCCATGAAAGCCCCAAATCCTCACTCTCGATTCTCAATAATATTGTTTTGTATTTTGAATAAATATTGATGAATCCATTCAACGCCAAATTCATAACTACATACCATTTAAAGTGATCCAAGTAAAATCAAATTAGAGCAAAAGTCAAGCAATAAATATCGTTTTCTACCAAAGGTAATATACTATTAATGTAAACTTTATTTCAATCAACACAGATAAATTGGATTTTGTAGTATGGTAAAGATTCATTAACTCACCTCCAACTTCAAATTAAATACTCTATCTTATTTCGTCACTACAAATTCATCTCATTTAAAATTCAAAACAACATTAATCTCAAATCCTCAACCAATCCTTTGAAACGACCAATTTTGCTTTAGAAAAATGGTGGTTTGTGCATCTACATTGATGTTGTTGCTTGTGTTCTTGTTTGGATTAGTAATAAATTTGTCTCTTGCTCATAATCACGTGTATCACGTGGGCGAACATGATGGTTGAACATTGATGTTGTTGCTTGTGTTCTCTTCTCCTTTTTTCTTTTCTTTTTTTAAATTTTATTTTAGTCTCACTCTCTCTATCTGAATGTTTGTGATAATCAACAAGATTCATTAAATAAGAAACATTAGAATTTGACTTGTAAATATCTTTTTTAAGTGAGATATGCATCCTAAATTTCCATTCTTGTTTTGAAAGAAATATCACTATAAACAATTGCAGATTCAGGTGAAGTCGGGGGTTCAACCTTATGGTCTTCCTTCTAAATATATTTTGTGTTTAAATTTATACAAAATTTTCGATCCGGCCCCTTCTTCTTCATCAGAGGCCATCGGTAGCCATCCTCTGCTGCGCCCACAATGGTGCCCGAATTTTGAGTAGCCATCGGAAGGGGGTATTTATATTAAATTTTCGAATTTAACATTTAAAAAAATAAAAAACGCGTGTCATCGTCCGCCGCGCCCACAATGGTGCCCGATGGCGCGGACGATCGTCCGCGCTTCTTCCGCGCCCGAAGCTTAGGGCGTGGGCATAGGGTGCGCCCGAAGGCGGGCACCCACAATGGAGGTATCGGGCGCGCCCAAGGACGATGGCACGCATCGGGCGTGCCATCGGGCGCCCATTGTGGGTGCCCTTACCGATGGCTACTCAAAATTCTAGCTCACTCGATCCGGCCCCTTCTTCTTCATCAGCGGCCACGACCAACGATGCGAAAACAGCCAAAAATTGACCGACGTTGTCCTCTCCGATCACCACGCGCCGTCCTCCACCGCCCCTTCTCTATCCCCATCCGCCAAAACCCCATCTCACGCGCCTCCGCTCCACCCACCGTCTCACTCTCCATCACCCGCCGCTCAAAAAGACTCTCTACCACTCCCCCACTCGCCCTCACCCATAACCCCAGCTCACGCGCCGCCGCCCTCCAATTACTCGCCCTCACCTTCCCCCACCGCCCAAACCCAAACTCACGCGCCGCCTACTCAGATGCCGGCGCCGGCTCCCGTTTGATTTTTAGGTTGATTTTTAGTTAATTTCATAATTTTTTTAATTTATTGTGGCAAAATCAAATATGTGCATCTTGTGTACAATACTAGTATATCATTATATTTTTAAGTGTTAATTGAAAAGACACTGATTTAGTCATTATATTTTGATTTTTGAATGTTGGTTAAAAGTTAAAACAACGATGATTCATCTAAAATAAAGTGGTTTTGTTGCCATATTTGATTTTGTCACGTAAGTTTCATTTTTTTACTAGGATAAATGCGAAAAAAGTAAAATTAACTGAATGACTAAATGCTAGTATGATTTAACTCATATTTTTAAGTATGATTTTATTTTCAATTTCCAAAGTTATGAAAATGACTAAAAGTCAACTAAATGCTAGTATGATTTAACTGAATGTTATACACACACATAATATTATTAATATATAGTATATGGTTTGAATTAAGGTTTAATTAATTACTTTTTCATTTTTAAGATTTTGGTAAGCATTAACTTACTCAAAATCGATTATATCTCTTCATTTTCATTTTTTACACACAATTTTATCCATAAATAAGGGTTTTAATTTGTTCCTTGGGGTAATATTATCAGAAAATGTTTATTCTGAAAATACTCTTATACCCACTTAACATGCATGTATGGTAAGATTATGCGTATCTAAAAATAGGGATGTCAATCGGGCCAACCCGTTCGGGTTGTCGGGCCATTCGGGTACGGGCTATTCGGGTTATGATTTTTTCGGGTTATAAAAGTTCGACCCTAACCCTAACCCTTCGGGTTTCGGGCTAACCCACCGGGTTATTCGGGCCAATGAGTATTTTTAATTCTTTTAATATTTTCAAAAAAATAATACTTATTTTAAATTTTCTTTAATTATATACATATTTTTAATTAATCATTCAACAATGAAATACGTATTTTTAATTTTCTTTAATATTTTAAAAAAGATTAAGTTATTTAAATTTAAATAACTTATTCATTACATAATTATTTACAAAATATCTATCAATAGTATGTTTATGTTTATGTATTTAAAAAATAAATCAACACTTTATTTCAAAATTCAAACATAAATCAATTCGTAGAAAATTAAATAAAATTTTCATAACGTTAGAGGTGCATCGTAGATGTAACAAAAATATTTTGAATTGTTAAAGAGTGAATTATCAAGATGCTAGCTAATTGGAGTAACTCTAAGTTTTCTTGAATAATGACTGGTCAAATTTAATTTATTCCAGCTGTAAATAAGTCAAATAATAAGTTATCTTTGTTTTAAGAATCATCAAAGTACGCATAATTCAATGACGAAGCGGCGTCAAAACACTTTGCAATATTATATTGGAAATATACTAAAAAAAAGCTTTTATATACGAGTATTTATGAATCCATGAACCACATCGTGATTTTTTTCGTGATCTTATATAGTCGGTTGACATATTTGGATTTTGCATGGTTTTAGAGGGTTGTCTTGGATGATTTTGATTATATTTCTATATTTTGGTATGTTTACATCTTTGTTGAGAAATTATAGAAAATGGATTAGAAAATGTACACAAAATATGTGGATGTGCAGCAGCCTTGTTTGAGTCAATGTTTATCGCGATTTTGAAGTCTGATAAACCTCTAATACATATCATTCTCTTCGTCTTCGAAAGAGCTTCGCGTGGATATATTGCACGCCTCAATCGGAGCTTTGTAGAGAAAGTTATGACCGTTACAAAAATTGCTCGTTGTGCAGAAGCCTTCAACCCGACGGGCCGCCGTAACTCGAACGGGTCAGCCCGCCTAACCCGACAACCCGAATGGTCAGCCCGAATGGCCTGATTTTAAATTCGGGCTGTGAAATTACAACCCTAACCCTGTATTTTTATCGGGTTATTCGGGCCGGCCCGCGGGTTCGGGTTACATTGACATCCCTATCTAAAAATACATAACGTGACATTTTCTACATAGAATATTCCAATATAACAACGTGACATGAGAAAAATCAAATGCACTATAAATTTGTAATTTATTAAATGTTTGAAAAAAAATCATAGATTAGACACATGCAGCGGCGGATGGAGGTGGGGTCGAGTGGGGTCGGCCGACCCCACCGCCATCCCTGGTGAACTGCCGGAATACTCCTCCCAACGGCCCCCGACCCCACGGCGTTCGGAACTCTGCCCCATGATTCATCTTCAAGCTGCGCGCAGCTTTTGCACCTCTGTTGTTATTTCCTCTACTGCTAAATCTTTTATGCGTGTGTTTAGGTTTGGACCTTTTCATTTATTTTAATTAAAACATGCAGGGAATTCTTTCTTCATAAATAATTTATCTCTATTATAATGGTTAATACTTTCTTTACAAATTACAACTAAGATTGCTCGGTATCTAAATTAATTTTAATTCAAACTGTGCAAAAAAAGATTCGGTGCATTATATTATAGGAGTATAGTTTATTGAACATCTTGTAGTCATGTTTTATTAATTAATTTATTTTATTATCGTAGTAACCGATAAATTTTAACCTAATTTTAATAGATATTCTTTCCGTCCGATAAAAATATGAATATTAATGAAACGGAAATTAATGTATAATTGTTAAAATAAGAGAGAAATGGAAAGAAAAAGTAATTATAGTATTGTTAGTGGAGAATGTGGCTCATCTACTAGAAACGGAAGTTACGAAATACTATAAAAGGAGATAATTTTATGTGACATTCCAAAATGAAAATGTATTTATTTTTATGGGACGGATGGAGTAATATCTATCTTTTACTTTTAGTTATTGATTTTAGTTACCTTCTATTTTAGATTAATAGATACTCAATTCGTCCCACAATAAAAGTCATATTTTGTCATTTCGGTCCGTCCTACAATAAGAGTCACATTTCATTTTTATCATAAATGGTAAATAGGTCTCACATTCCACTAACTCACTTCACTCACATTTTATTATAAAAAAGCAATATAAAAAAGTGGGCATCATGTTCCACTCACTTTTCCTACCCACTATTATTTACATTTCTTAAAACTCATGTCTACTTCAAATGTGACTCATATTATGGGATGGATAGAGTATTCATTTTTTAAAAAATCTCGAGTTTCCATCAACTCTTCTAATGCTAATGGCGAACAAAAACAATAGCAACTAGAAGATATATTCGCAACTAATTTTGACAGTTTCATAATATCGTAGAAGTACATATAAAATAGATATATTTCATTTATAATGTATCTTTATAAATATATATATTATTATATTTTATTATTTATTTCGACCCCACGGCATTTTAATCCTGGATCATGTATGGGCTTTTGATTGGTAAAAGTTACTACAAATATTGAGACATTAAGTAATGGGGATAAAAATGTGTTCCATAGCAATAGAGGTGGTGGACCCAATTGAATGCCTCCAACACCAAGAAAACTCTATCTACATATCTTCTTGTAGTAAATTATTAAAAAATAAATCATGGAATCTGCGAAAGTAATATATCAGCTGACATGATGCAATTATTTGTGTAGTTTTTCTCTTCTGTTCATTATTCTACTACGTCATCCAATTTTGAACTATTCTTAGTTGTTACAAAATCAACATTTATTTAGAAAGTTCAGTTTAATTGATCACCTCTTCGAATTCTTCAAGCAACCTCAAAATCTGCACTCTTCTCCTGTGAGTCTCTCTCTCTCTCTCTCTCTCTGGTAGCTATCGTCGTAGGTTTGGTTTGGGGTCGTCTGTGTTTTTGTTAGGGTGTTGTTTTGTTGTTGTTTGGTTTTAGGTTATTAGAGCATTTTTTTACGTCAAAATTTGTTGAATCATCCATCATTTGTAAATGTTTGCAGTGAAAATCAATCTTATATATACTCATGATAATTTTTTAGCTAAATTCCCACTTAATTTGTTGTCGGCTGTAGCTTCTACTATGTTGTTTTGTTGTGGTGTTAGAAATAAGTCAATCACTCCCTTAAAAGGGCTCATGAGAGGGGAGCGTTATCTGCTTTTATATAGATGAGAAACGATCATCACCAAGTTGATATGGGAAAGATTTAGATATTTAACACGCCTTTGCACGTGTGGGTCGGAATGAAAATCGTAATCATCAGTAGACAAAACAAGATATAAGAATTCATCATCGATGTGGGACGGAATTAAGATCAGACTTCCTTTCGTAAGGTAAAGAGATTCATCATCGACTTGAGTCTGCTCTTATCTCTATAACAAAATTGAGTCACTCATCCCCTTAAAAAGGCCTCATAAGGGAATGATTTATCCGTACTTTTATACATTAGATAAAGAGAAATTCAAGTCGACGCGAGACACGATTTGTGATTTAATAGAGTGTTTGTTGCGACTATTATCTTAGTAGGTTTGGTTTGGTGACACATATATGTGTTTTCGTTGGGGTTTAGTTTTGTTGTTAGTTGATGTTAGTTTTAAGATAGATATCTTCTAGGTTTTTGTTTTGTCGAACCATCAGCTCGGGAACCAATTGGCTTGGATGATTTTTTTGCATCAAAAGAAAAAATTAGACACCAAAACTTAAATTTTTGAGTCATCAAAACTTATTGAATCTGCCCTTTGTGTTTAAAATAAATAAAGACTTGCAATTATATATGATTTGATTTATCTTCTAATTTTTATAAAGATTTGTGATGCATTATCTTATCACTTTCATTTAGATTAAATTAATATATCTACAATCTTCAATGATTGGTATTGAAGTTGGACTAGTTCGTTAGAGTACAAATTATTAGGTATCTGTTTTCAAAAATCAAAAGTCTAATAGTATGACAATTTAGATGTTTCTCGAGATCTTATTGCATAATAATAATAAAAATAAAAATAATAATAATAATAATAATAATAATAGTTACACATCCTAATAGTATGACATTTTAGATGCTTCTTGAGATCTTATTGCATAATAATAATAATAAATAATAATTATTATTATTGTTATTAATATAGTTAACCTATCATGTAAGTCTGTGTTATCTTCTATGACCCATCCAAGTTCGCAATTTTTTCCTTAAAATACAAAGATATGTATATCACAAATTTGGTGGGATAGCATTCTGTCCCATTTCTTGTATACCAAACAACAATGAAAAAATCCTCATACGAGCTTATCGTGACACGAAGCCCGCATTTCTTATTTTACTTTGCAAATCTTCTTATATAACATCTTTCTTATCAAACGAGCCCTAAGACTTTTGAATTTTGAATTTAAATGCTCAAATTTATTGGTATTAACCATTCCTACTTATTCGAGTGAGCTGGTTGCCTCCAACAAACACATAATTATAGGCATAAATAAAACTATAGTACTACTATTTAAATAAAAACGTGTGACCACTAGCAAAAAAATCGATATGTATTCGTACTATAAATACGAATAAATCACATTATGGCTGATTAGCATCACTCTCTCGACCTGCAGAGCTAGGAAAAGAGGCGAAGCTCTCGTAAATGGCGGCCGAAATCAGCGAAAACTTGCTGATTAGAAACGTTGAAGAAGGAGGAGATAAGAAGAGCTCAATAAGTGACCGAATATGGATTGAGAGCAAGAAAATTTGGATAGTGGCGGCGCCGGCGATGTTTTGCCGGTTTACGACGTTTGGAACCGGCGTGATCAGCCAAGCCTTCATCGGCCATGTCGGATCGAAGGAGCTGGCCGCCTTCGCTCTCGTCTTCACCGTCTTCGTCAGATTCGCTCAAGGCGTACTGGTACGCTCGTGTCTCTCTATTCAACATTATCCTTTAGTCACAATTGATATTGTTCAAATACTCCATTTTAGCTAATTTTTTTAATGAAAATAAAATTATATTAAAATTATGAAAATTAACATTTTTTTAACATAGCAATTTCTAAACAATTTCATTTAGAGTTCAAAGTTGATGATAGTCGTCACTTTTTTATAGAAAAATAGATACTTCATAGTGATTTGAACTCAACATAATATTAGGGGAGAGAAGAGGAAACTTTTTTTTATTTATTATAGATTTATTTCTATTCAATATGATTAGGGTCATATTCATGAGAGTGATCAGAAATTTAACTTATTTGGCCATAGTATATTTTAAGATAGTCCCCAACCACTGTGACATAAACGTATACATTTGTAATAAACAAATTCGAGATAAAGTAAAATAATCACTTATTAAATGCAAAATCACTCAAATGGAGTACTATATCAGTACCAAAATATGATATCACTTATTCGATTATTTCAGCAGTCGAGTAAGATCAGAACGTGACATCACTTACGCACTTATTCAATTGACATAGTTATGATGGCTCATTTCACGAACTTTTTATGTGGATTCAAATTTTAATTGAGATTTAGAGTTGAACAACCTAAAAATCTGACGAGCTGACTCATCATTTCGTTATTTACGTTTAAATTGGGTAATTTTTTCATAAATTTACGGGTATTCGAAGCATCCGAGCACATTTTATGGAAAATGCTGAAAGTCGGACGCAATGCAGCTAGGGATGGCAAACGGGCTAGAGACGCTCTGCGGGCAAGCCTACGGGGCCCAACAATACCACATGCTCGGAATCTACCTCCAGCGTTCGTGGATCATCTCGATCATCGCCTCCACGGTCATCCTCCCCTTCTTCATCCTGACGGCGCCTATCCTCAAAGTGCTAGGCCAGGAGGCAGAGATCGCTGACATGGCGCAGGCGATGGCCACGTGGATGATCCCGGTGGTGTATTCGTTCGTCCTCGCCTACACCTGCCAGATGTACCTGCAGGCGCAGAGCAAGAACATGATCATCGCCTACCTGGCCGCTGCCTCGCTGGCCCTGCACGTCTTCCTGTCGTGGCTGCTCACGATGAAGTTCGAGTTTGGGGTCACCGGGGCCATGGTTTCCACGGTGGTCGCCTTCTGGCTCCCCAACCTCGGCCAGCTGGCGTTTGTCGCCTGCGGGGGTTGCCCCCAGACGTGGAGGGGGTTTTCGATGCTGGCTTTTAAAGACCTCTGGCCCATCTTCAAGCTCTCTCTGTCCGCCGGCGCCATGCTCTGGTGAGTTGTCACACAGATCGAGGCAAGAGGCGGAGCTAGGATTTTAAAAATAGATTGTCAAATTATATTTAAACACATATATAAAACATTGGAGGGAAATATAGAATTAATACAATGTAAATAAAATATAATAATAATAATAATAATAAAGATAATTGTTAAAGCGGAGCCAAAGGGTCAAGTCCTTGGCTCTGCTTTAGCAAATATGGGGAGTTGGTGGGCTCGAGCACCCCCAAATTGGCTTTTAATCTAAAATTTTTGATGTTATGCATCGTACTATTAGAATAGTACGATGCGATGAGTTTTGATCTTAATGTTATTTACTTATAGCGAAATTTTTGACTCTGGCACTGACACTGATATTATCGACATTGGCATTGACACGTGTTAAGAATGAATATGTGTGTGTGTGTGTGTGTTTTAAGGCTATTTTGAGATGTTGATGATGATTAGATTGTGTTTTTCTTTGGCAGCCTTGAAGTGTGGTACTACCCTGTGATTATCCTTCTCACAGGAAACATGACAAATGCTGAGGTGGCTATTGATGCCCTCTCTATATGGTGAGAGTTCTTGATTTTATTTTCCCAAATTCTATAATAGTATAATCGAATCGAATCGAACTAAATATTAACATTCTCGTATTCAATTTTAAGCTTGTTGGGCTGAGCCCCGGGCTTATCTAGCTAACGAACTTTAATCGAGTCGAGATCTAATAGCTTGTTGCATCTTTTCTATAGCCTCAATATTAATGGTTGGGAATTGATGATATCTCTCGGTTTCATGGCTGCAGCAAGGTACCATACTACTCTATTGTGTGTGTTTTATTATAAAAATGGTACTGATTGATTATTGGATTCGACCGTTCTTAGTGTTCGGATATCGAACGAGCTCGGAGCAGGGAACTCGAAAGCTGCAAAATTCTCGATCGCGACGATTGTGATCACGTCTTTCAGCATAGGATTAGTGTTGTTTGTTGTGTTTCTGGTGTTTAGGCGGCGCGTGGCTTACCTATTCACCGATAGCGAGGAGGTCTCTGCGGCGGTGGATCACATGGGACCGTTGTTGGCCTTCTCCATACTCCTCAACAGTGTCCAACCGGCTCTTTCCGGTTAGCATCTGTTACCCCTTTGATCGTGAAGATTTACGGTGAATGACATGAGTGCAATATTGGAGAGTCATGAGAACTGACTGCACTGAACGTATAAAGTATCTCCACTTAACTGCACTCAACGTCATAAAGTACATTTCAGTGTTCTTATAATGCTGGTGATACTTTATACGTTGAGTGCATTAATTTTATACCTAAATTAAATGTGTTATTCTGACAATCGGAAAATATGTATACGTGGCAGGTGTTGCAATAGGATCCGGATGGCAGGGTACGGTTGCATGGGTGAACCTGACCACATACTATATTATTGGGCTTCCTGTTGGAATTGTGCTTCTATACTTCCTCGATTGGGGAGTTGAAGTATGTCCTCGACTCAATCCTTTATCTAAATTTTTTGACAAGGATGCCAAACGACGTTGTTTTGAGATCTTCTTCTCAAAATTTACGTGTAACATTACAATTTTATTTTTCATTAATTATTTTTTTAAAAAAATCATCTTTTTTCACATTGTGTCTTACAAAATGCACTTGTTTTGTAGGGCGTTTGGATCGGGATGATGATAGGCGTGCTCATTCAGTCTCTCGTACTAGTTTGGATTACTTATAGAACCAATTGGGAGAACCAGGTCAGAGATACCTCTTGATTGAACTATTTTAACAATATTTTCTGTAAAAAAAATATTTTACAATTTTTTATTGATCTTAATGTTTGTGTGGTAAAGGTGGAGGTGGCTCAAGGAAGAGTAAACAGATGGCTCGTGAAAGATGAACAAAATTAATGATGTGGGATTAGAGATCCAAGGGCTTGATGAATGGTGGTTCCAGGAAATGCTTATGATTTTTAAATAATACAGTATTTTTTTGTAGTTTATTAATTCGAGAATGCTAAATATGGAGTATTAATTAAGTGGGTCCTCTTATATTGCTTATAGTATCATAAATTATAATCCAAAATCAAGACCAAATCTTCCCTCTTAAATTTAAAAATGAGTGAATGAGATTAAATCTTACGAATTTTAATAAATAGTAGACAATATCTACAAAAGGGTAAGATCGTCATTCTGTTATCATATCATATTTTTCGTGTTTTTTATATCAACATAGTGTATTTATTACAAATATCAACACAATGACATGAGTATTTCAACACAAGTACATGAAAATATAAACACAGTTTTATTGAGTTTTTACATGCATTATATTGAGATTTTTTGATATATTTGTTGATAAAAAATCTACTTATCAATATATACAAAAACTAAAATAAAAATCATCAAATTTCATCATCCGAGTGTCGTCGGAACATATGCAATTGAGATCTCGTTAGAATCCTTATAAAATTACCTTTAATTTGATACGCCCTCCGTCTCACAAGAATATGCACTCTATCATTTTTAGTCCATCCCACAAGAAAAAGCACTTTCCAATTTTAGAAACTCTTTTCACTCTAATGGAGGTGGGGCCCATTCTCCGCTAACAATACTTTAATTACTTTTTCTCTCTACCTTTCTCTTACTTTCCTAATTTTGCATTAAAACTCGTGCCGAACCCAATTTGTATATTCTTAGGGGACGGAGGGAGTATATTTTTTTGCGAAAAATAATTTAAATCGAGATGATTATGTAAATTTTAAATTTTAGGATAATTTTAAATCTTAATTTTGGATTGCTAATTAGTTAGCTATTGATAACCGTCCCTTAATCGATATAAATAATATTGTACTATTTGCTTTTAGAGCATCCACAAAGGTGAATGTTCCGGCGGACGTCGGACCGTCCGTGCGGGACGTCCGCCATTAGGCAGCATGCATACGGATACGGACGTCCGCTGCGGACACCGGAGTTCCGCGGCTTTCGGGGACGGTAGTCCCGGCGGACGTCCCGATTTTTTATTGTTTTTTGTGGATGTCCGTCAGGATGTCCTTGGGGATGTCCGTCATTGTGCAGTGAGATATCCTTATGACGTGGCAGTGTAGTGGGAAGTCTCGGGATGTCCACCGGGACATCCGTCCCATTGTGGATGCCCTTACAAAAGGGAATAAACCATTGTAGATGATATGTGGAACCTCAAAGCCTGGGATGATATGAATGTGAAATCCTTGTTTCCGGATACAAACAATGGAAGCCGAGTTGTTGTGACAACGAGGAATGCGAATGTAGCCAATCACTTGGGCGATTATCGTGTTGCAATGAGTTTTCTGGATGGAGACAGTAGTTGGGATTTATTCTGTCAAAATGCATTTGCAGAGCAGCAAGGTTGCCCTCCTGAGTTGGAGGAGACTGCAAAGAAGATAGTAGCACGGTGCAAAGGACTTCCCCTAGCAATTGTTGTTGTCGGAGGCCATCTCAGGAAGTCCCCAACGGCTCTAGCCTACTGGGAGAATGTTGCACAATCAATTTTGTATTCTATAGGGAACGTTGAGCAATGCTTGAATGTATTATCTTTGAGTTATCGATACTTGCCTGCTCATCTAAAGCCATGTTTCCTACTCCTTGGAGCATTTCCAGAAGGTGAAGAGATTTACGCGCAGGATGTTCTTAAACTTTGGATTGCTGAAGGATTTATACAACATTTTGATGATCACATATTGGAAGAGGCTGCAGCTGATTATTTATGGGATCTTCGTATCAGAAATCTCATTTAGTGGATAGATTGGACTATAAGGGAGCCATGCTTTCATTTAAAGTACATGATCTAGTAAGAGAAATGTGCCTACAGACTGCCAAGAAAGAGGAGTTTTTTTCTGTGTTGGAAACTTCAGTAGCCATAACTAGGGAGCGCCGAGTTGTAATCAGTGGAGAGGTGAATCCTGAAACAATAACCTCGGATGCTCCAGTCCGTTGCCTGATACACAATGAAGGTCATTACGATATAAGCATTCTGTATGACTTGAAATTGTTGAGAACATTGAGTAAGGTTGTTACGACATCAACAAGTGAGTCTGTTTTCCAGCAAGTTAACTTGCGGTATCTTAGTGTGGATCTTGTTTATATCCCCCGCCCTGTTCTTTATTATCTTCCCTCGTCGATATCATTGCTTTGGAATCTGCAAATATTAACAATTATTGTACCAGATCAATCGAAAGTGTTTGCACCGTATGGGATTTGGGAGATGCTACAGCTTAGGCAGATTGAGGTCGACACGATTTGTCTCATTGATCCGCTTCCTATGGATCAAGCAAATCAGTTGGTTATGAGAAATCTATACACACTTTTCAAAGTGGAGAATTTCAGGCTTAGTGAAGAGGTTTGCAAGAGAATCCCCAATGTCAGACAACTACGGTTATCCTATTGTGATGAAGTGAGTTGGTATTACTGTTCCTGAAATCTTGGCTGCTTCCATCAGCTGCAAAACCTAGCATTGCAGTTTGATGGCAATTCCAAGTGGCGTGAGTTCGCTACGAGCCTCACTTTCCCAAGTTCTCTTCAGGTGCTGCGGTTAAGTGGTTGTGGTGTCAATTGGGAAGAGTTGACAGTGATGGTTGGATCATTACCCCATCTTGAAATGCTTTCGTTGTTTCCAAATTCAGTCGCTGGATCTGTTTGGACACCCGTTGAGGGCAAGTTCTGTCACTTGAGAACCTTGATGATTTATGGTTGTAGTGATTTAGTTTGTTGGAATGCTGACAGATCCCATTTTCCAGTCCTTGAAGATCTTCGTCTACGAGACTTGTCTGAACTGATTGAGTTCCCTTCGGACATGGGAGAGATAGCAACGCTCGAATACATTGGTTTGAGATTTTGCAGCACATCTTCCACCATTTCAGCAATGAGAACATTGGTGGAACAAGTGGAGCTTGCTAATGAGAGCCTTCGACTTACTGTGTATTTTCAGGGTGACGAGGAAACAATTGAGAGCTTCAAGAATGAGATTCAAGAAGAGGGTCTCACCAGCAGTAATTTGATTCTGCGTCTCCTCAGTCCCTAATAACTTCCATTCAAATATTTTGTTCGTCCAGTCACATCATATTGTGGAATTCAAAACTACGAATATAAACTGAAATTGTTAGATTCCATTCACTCACCTGTATATATTACTATAACTTTGATGAAAACATATAGAGAATGCACTTTGCATCTAATATGCTCTACAAAACACACACACACACACACACACACAAGATCAAAACCTTACTAACAGCGTAAACAACTTCGTTGCATCCCAAATAAAAACTAAATACAACAAGCACAGTGATATGACTAATTATCATTGCACGTTTGTCCTAAGATGAACACAAAGATATTCTTTGTTTCACTAGTAATTCCTTCAACTTCTTGATAAGCTTCTGATCCGAGCACATGTAGTCCTGTAATGACTCCCTCAGAGACTGCAGTAATTTCCTGTGATCTTCATTTGGATGGGAGTTCAGTAGCTTTGCAAACAAGTTCTTCCAGAGATCCACGTTCCAATACCTAAACAAACAAACAAGTGTTGCTCATGGATTCACAACAACGTGTTGGAAGGTGAAACGAAGAGAGTGAACAGTTTGCACGGACCGCTTGAAATGTGCTTTGGGCTGGTAATGGAAGCCTCCTTCTGGAGATGCACTCTTCTCAATCTCCATGTATTTGTTGTGTAGCATCATGTGAACTATAACGCACAGGCCATACAAGTCCACCTACAACTCAATCCGAACATGTTCATTGTCATGAATTGTATAAATGTAGCATGTATATATGGCTAGACATCAATATAGATGTAGAACCTTGTGCATAAACAGCATCATCTTCATGTAATGTTTGTGATTATATTCAAGTACAAGTGTTTGATTATCATGAATATTTTGTAGCATATATATATATGGCTAGACATGAATAATCAGCAGATGTATAGCCTTGTGGATAATATATACCTGAAATGTCCAAGGTCTTTTTTCTTGCATTTCGATGCAGCGGAAGCCTGAAGTTCTGCTATCACCCATGAATTTGGTGCCTTCGGGGAAGGAGCTCAGATCTATACCTCTTCCCCAGTCCACAAGGCATAGTCCCTGAATTATGGAATGGAATCATGAAACTTGATAATATGGGAATATGTTACTATGTGAATGTATTATTGCAAAGATATCTAGAAATAACCTGATCGCCCCATGTTCCAGCTCGAAGGCGGAAATCGTTTACATCCTCCGTTGGATCATCCCTACCATTGTATATTATCATAGTTGTAGAATTAGATAACACTGAAATGATTGAACATGTCTAAAAGAAATACTCCAGTTTGATAAGAAAAATATCACCAATTACCTAGAATATCGTATGAGCAAATTATCAGGTTTGAAGTCGCCATGGATCATTGCAGCACAATGCAGAGTTTCTAGGATTTGAAGCATCTCAATGGTGTAATAAATGCATAATACTTCGTCCATGGACCCGCCTATAACATCATTAGAGTTTATGGCATCCTGCAGATGATTGGATAGGAATAAGTATTAGGTAAACACTTCAAATTTACAAAAGAATGAAAACAAGTAGATACAAACCAGTAGAGTCCCATGAGAAAAATAATCAGTGACCAATACGCTATAGTCAGAATAGAGATGCAATGTGTGAGCAAAGCCAAAACTCTTCCTCTGAAAACCAGAAAACATTAATTAAGAGTTACGACTAATAGATACTAATAGAAATTGTTCTTACTGTATTTACATACTTCTTTTTCAGGAATCCGAATATCAAGTTGACGGTACATATAAAACTCCCAAGGAAATGGTGGCTTTTGAATCTGTAAGAAAATGGAAGCTTCAGACAAGGGGGAGTGATCACCCTAGATTGAAATCTATATGGTAAGCTGGAATGAGCATTACAACTACCTTAAGGGCAACAACATGATCAGGGCTGCTGTCCACATATGCTTTGAACACCTGAGCAAAGCCACCCTGGCCTGCACACCCTTTGATCTGATAATTTTCTCCCCCTTCAGGCATGACGAATCAAAACCAGACTGAAGTCAACAGCGGAAGGAATATTATGACAGGATTGGTAATTTGGTAGAGTACAAATATCAGCATATAGCAGCTACCATGCATGCTTAAACCACTCAAGACCAAGAACATAGTGGTTCATTAAAGAATTTTATTGCTACCACTGAATCTGTGTTGATTCACTATCCTAAGATCAACTGTCTGTATAGACAATACTATAACCTCCATCTTCTGGATGCCCTTGGTTTGCTTGTAACTTCATCTTTTCACTGTCCTGCCTCAAAGTAGCTTAACCAAGAACCATTTATAGACATTGCATCTAATATTTCTGGTACAACCCCAGGTGGACCAAGCATGAACCATTGTATAGCCAACAACCAGGCAGGGCATTTGGTGTTATTCTATATGCTCCAATACTAGCATATGCATATGCAGCTAAATCAAATTAGCCATTAGAGACAGATAGAGAATCAAATCAACATACAAAAACATTTAAGAACAGAATATTGATGCTTATGTCAATCATGCATTTTATAAAAAAATGCTTACCTATATTGATGCTTTTGTTTTTAGCTGATTTCTGCAAGGTGGATAACGCAACTTTTCCAGGATATGCTTTATTACTTGATAGGTATCCCTAAAAAATATGCAATTTTCTTTAGATACCTTGAAAACATTTACACATGAAACTTCATGTACACTCATAGATGAAAGGCCTCACCTCATATTGTACAACTTTAGAGTTCATCTTCTGCAGTAGGTTTTTGAGGGTTGAGACAGACCATGGATTAACAAAATTCTCTCCGTCCTCTACAGAAACACCATTTTTCATCTGTCCAAAGGTGAAAAGAACCTGATTTGTCAATATTTTCTTATCTTTGTAACAGACATTATTCTCTAGTGAGTATATAAGTAAATAAAATACTCCGTAGTAAATTAAACTACAGACTTGCTTGTAAGCATCAATACCAAACACTATGAGAAAATTTGTTACTTCAAAAAAAAAGGTAATTCCCTTTCCTCTGTAGTCTTTAGTATAGTGTCTGAACAGGATAGGATGAATGAATTCTGTCATACCTTTTGAAATGATTCGTTAGATACCCTTTCAGACATCCTCTCGAGAAATAGAACCTGAGCTTTTTTAAGTCTCCCCAGTGGCTCAGCATTTCTGATAAGCAAGAACACCTTTAATATAGTGGAATATAAAAAAAAATCATACTATTAAACTATCAATGTCAATGACAAGTTAATAAACCTTGAGATGCCAAGATGATAAATCATACAAGCATCTATCAGTTTGCCTTTCGCTTCCAGAAACAAAGCGAATGATTCATAAAGCAGTGCTTTGCGTACACAAATCCTGTGCTCCTCCATTTCCTTAAAAACTCTTTCATAATCTGAGCTACCATCCATCTAGAAAGTATACAAAGGAACATGAATATTCTCAAAAAAGAGAGGCACATTTTTTACATCAGAAACTAGCACATTTATCCAACAGCATTTCTGTTGCATCAGATCACGAACTTAATCCATAAAGTGCGAATTCAACTTAACCAAAAATATCTTACAATTCATAAAATCACTTAATAAGAGTGTATATTCAGCTGAAATGAATAATATACAAATTATAATAAACCAAAAACATAAAACCACAAAATAGAGAAATCAAAACGATTGACAAAAAATAGGCTAAACATTACATAGAGGAACCAGATCTTGAGAAATCTGATGTCGTCTCGATACCGCGGATCGGACTTGAAGCTATTAATGCAATTCGCAACTAGCGCATCGAAATCCGCAAAATTGATTTGGTCGCTCGAATTTTGACTTCGCAATGCCTCATAAATAGACCTTGAATTCGTATAAAAAACAAATAAATTGGGGAAAACTGCAAATCTGTATGACAAAAGTGCATAAAATTTTAAGTGAACAAAGCAGATGACTCACTGGAGCGAAGGTAAGATAGGATCATCGGCAGCGGAAGAGGATACGCCGCTAACGTTGCCGGAATTCGTGGAAACGACGGCCATGATTTCTCAGATTCTTCCTCCGACGTGAAGCAGGAGAAATGAGTGTTTGAATATTTGAAATGTGAAATCAAGCGGGAGTACCTTTCTTTCTTTTTGGTCCCTGCAGTTATCTTAATTACTTAAAAACCCCTAGGCCTCATTTGCTTTTTAATATTGCAGCAAAAAAAGGCGATTCCGTCGCCTTGGCGGCCCCACACTCCGGTCCGACATCGTATGAGGGGGTTCAATCAGGGTACGTAGTAGCCCGTTAAGGGGGAGGCCTTAACCCACTGGCTGTCAGAAGCTCATCTCCCAACGCCTCACATTTGTGCCTGAGAGATGGAAGCAACTACACGACAGCAGTGAGATTCGAACCCAGACTCATTGCAGCAAGATGTACCCCTCCATTGCAGCAAGATCCACTGGCTGTCAGAATCCCATCTTCCAATGCCTCCATTGCTTTTAAATATTGATAATAATACAAAATGACTATGATCATAAATATAATTTCTAACTATTATGATCATAAGTATATTACATATATTATGGTGGTCTTTGAGAACTCTTCTTAAAAATGAGAGCTTAGAACCAATTAAATCCTTTAGATTTCTTAAACCAATGTGAAAATGGTGTAGTTGTCCTTTAAAGCTAAAATAATTATGATATATTCAAAATTATGAAAGAAAATTATCAATAAGTATACTGATTTGTATAATATTATAATTTTGTGACTGTGTCATTTAAATGTTGTTTGAGTTGGTAATGATTTTGAATTTCAAAAGTGCAATAATAATAGAGGGTGAGTTGGTAATGATTTTGAATTTGTATATTTTTTGGTGTTAATTAACTTTATTATTATTATTATTATTATTATTATTATAAAATGGGAATAAATAAATTGACAAAAAGACGTAGATAAAGGGCATGGATGTTTAAGTCATCCATCAAGATATAGTACTACTCCACATAATGTTAAATAATTAGAATATTTATATACCCAAAAATCTGAGTAATACACCATATCATAATCATTAGGGATTTCAATCTAACCCGAAACCCTCGGTTCGACCCGAATAACCCGACAAAATCATAGGGTTAGGGCCGAAAAATCGCAACCCAGATACAAAATAGGGCTACATGGGCTGACCCGTTCGGGTCGGCAGGTTATGCGGGCTGGCCCGGGTGGGTTGCGGGTTAGCCAATGGGTTAAGCATTTAAAATAAAAATATAATTAAAATTTTAGGTTATATACTTACATGAAGTATATATATGATAATTACAATATTAAACGCAACATTTATATGAAGTATATATGGTAATTATGTCTTCTCTCTCAAATTGAAAGTTAGTGTTATATGGAATATAGATGTTATTAATATTTACTCATATTAAACCCTGCATTACGTTTTTCCTCTCGAAGACAATGATCCGGTTGAAGTTTCAAAAGTTATTGATGTAGAAGAATGTCATTCAACCCCATAAAGTTTATCTGTACTATCTTTTTCAACTACTTAGAATTTATTTTTGGGTATACAATTAAGAATGTCATTCAACCCCTTTGAAATGCATGGTTTCTATTTAATTGTGTCGGATTCACGTATGCTACTAATTAGCGATATGTTTATGTATTTTTTTTTTCAATTTTCAATTGCTATTATTTTTTTCTCTTGATCACTTTGATAATACTTTACTATTTGCGACAATCTGTTTTTTTATAAGTTAGAATATTGGATTGGATAGAAAGCAATCCATAAAATCACTTTAAACCCAAATAGCCTGTGGGTTAGCTCGAAACATGATGATTTAGGGTTAGGGCGGAAAATTTTAACCCGAAAAATTCACAACCCGAATAACCCGCACCCAAATAGCCCGACAACCCAAGTGGATTGGCCCGAACCCGAACGGGTTAGCCCAATTGACATCCCTAATAATCATATACAAGTCTTAACAAACAATAGAGAATTAGAGATAGCCCATTATAGATCTCAAAATTATAGTACATAACTCTAGACCTCATAAAATAAATAAAAGACATACTAATTAATTAAGTCTTTAATCACTTAATAACATATCATGATGAGGATTAATGACAGAAGAGAGGGAGCTCGGTGAGATTAATAATTATCGGACATGGAAATGTTTGTAGGTTGAATTTTCTTGGACAGTCATTTGAATCCTCCCTCTATCATCCACTTGCCCACACACCATCTCCTTCCCGCCGCCGCCGCTCGTAGACCCTTCTCCGTCTCCCGGATTCTTCCTCCTCCTCTCATTGTGGCCGGCCAACCGCTTCCGGCAGCTCCTCTTCGCCTCGTCAAATTCCGAGAGCTCATGGAACCTGCGCCGTAAAATCGCATGGGTATGTTAAGATATTCGAGATACTGGTGGATAAGAAAAAATAGTCCAACACAACAAAGAAGGTCGTCGCTAGAGCCCGAAGGCAAAAATGGGTGCGGCCATTTAATGGTGATCGATGACTCTTGAAAGACATAATTTAATGGTATTTTTCGACCCGGATCACAGATGATTGGTGGGGCCCACCCCATCTAGATCCACCGTTGATTATAATAAAATGATAATGTCAATCTCTAGCCTAATTAATGCCCATATTGGGCAATTTCATTCCAATCACACTTCCGGCACCGGTAATTTGATAATAACATCATCCAAATATTTATACCGAGACAAGACCACTAAAAGTAACATTTTTCATAACAACAATCATTTTTACCAAAGTAGTAGTAACTTTTATATAGTACTAATAAATACTATGGAAAGCATCATAACTTACTACTCCCTTAATCCAACAATAGAAATCTCATTTGTCATTTGGATTCATTCAACTCTCATTTAAACTAATAATATATACTAAAATCATACTCCCATTCCACTATTTTTTTAGTTCATATTTACTTATATTTTTAAGGAATTTGACTCACTAAAAAACACTAACAAACAATTTTATTAAGGAATTTCTTTAAAAGATTATTTAAAAAACTAATTATCTATATTAGAAACCAAAGCATTTACACACATAAATACATCAATTACAAAATCAAAATTTCAAGAATTCATGCATTAGTAAATAAAATTAATAATTCATGCAGTAGTAAAACAATTAAATCAATACTTATAACTTAGTTAGAGAGAAAAAAAGATTAAATCCAATGGAAAAAAAGGGAAAAAAACCTGCTGCATTGCTGGCAGAAGCGCTGGCGGATTCCGGCGACGACGGCGACCTGCGCCTTGGCGTGGAGCTCGCAGACCTTGTGGCGGCGGTGGTAAGCCTTGGCGGCGGCGAGATCAGCGGAGCACTTCTCAGCCTGGCAGCTCTTCATGGATGCCACGTCAGCGGCCTTCTTGGCGCCGGCGACCCTCTTCCTCTTGTCGTCCTCAGGCGCCACGTCATCATCGTCTGAGGCGGGGGCGCAGTCTCTCTTCATCATCTTCCCCTTCATGGGCTTGCCTTCATTCATCATGTTCATGGAAAATAAATAGTAGTGATCAAATGTTAGTGTTGGGTGGTGGGGTGATGGGAATTTTGAGAGGAAAGGTGGGGTGATGGGGTTAGATGCTTGAGGACCACAATTTCCATTCTTTTTTTTATAATAAAAAAAATATATTTTCTATAATAAAAAAAATATATTTTCTATAATTATGTGTGTGTACTAGCATTGGTTGTTGTGAAAATCATGAATTTTGGTCACATTCTAGTATGTCATGTGACAACTTTGAAAATCAATCAATGAAACTATAATATTTAGATTTGTTCGCAAATTTTCCACGAAAAAAAAATTGGTGAAATTATATATGATATGACAAACAATGAATCATAGAGTGACGTTTTTTCATTGAAAACACCAATAATGTGTTACACATGGCGATCTGATTTTTGGGGATAATTGAGAACAAATCCAAATTTCAAGGTTTTTCTGACTGACTTTCAAAATTGGGGATAGACCAAAATTGGATGAAACTTCACAATTATTTTGACAAATTACCGTATAAGTATATGTGTGTGTGATGTGGAATGTCAAGAACAAGGCATCTATCTCTATTGTTGTGTATGTGGGGAAGCTACCTAGTGAGTGAGTAGAAGATCACATCAAGGAAAACGACGTGGGATTTCTATCGTCCATGGCGTTTTCATGCTTTTTCTTATGGGTTGTGAATTGATTAATCATGTATATATATGTGTGTATACTAGTAATGTATATATATCTTCTTCATAAGCTTCAACTACACACAATTATTGGAGTATTGCATTATAGGATCATGGATAAATTTATGTAAGTCCCATAATGTGTCATGAGAAAAGGTTTTGGCCTTTTGGGGTTGTCGGTTTTATACATCTTGTTGTAATGCATTGAAAGCATCTTGTAGGAGTACATGTATAGTTGTATTGGTGTATAACGATTGGTTTAATTGAGGATCAAAGACACATAATTTGAGGATTCGAATGCACTGAAGAATGTTAGTATTGGCGTCGTAATACATAACAATCTATTTATTAACACTCAATCTCACCAAACAAGTGCGTTTACCTCGGAACACTAGTATATCAATTATCATGAGAGAGAGAGCATTTATTCTAGAACTCCCATGTTTATTGCTTATAGATCTGATGTGAGACAGATGTGAGACACTAGAGCCTCGTAACAATTAAACCATTTAAGAGTCAAAGAGTCATCATCTTCATTGGTCACTTGCTGATGTGGGACATTGAACTCCGTAACAATCAACCCCTATTAAGGGGCATCGTCCTCATAAATCGACTGGCTTATTTCTCAGACCACCACTATGTGTTGGCCACCACTATGTGTTGGCCACCACTCTTAGTTCGATCTCAAATTTCGTCTGTCAAAGCGGGCTCCTTTCTCACACTATCATTCTATGGGTCATTACTACGCATTGTTGGGTCTCTCAACAAGTGAAAGCATCAAATGCTACAGAATAACTCAATTCAAAAGACCGGTCTATAAACTCCATATATGTTAATTTACAATTTATGACGTGCACGACAAATATACTCTGTATATAAATATACACAAAGAGACTACTAGATCGATAGTGAGAAGGATACCATGAAAAGAGGCCCTTAACATCAAACACGAGGATCCTATCCCATCAAGAACTCATCCACAAATTAAAGTCTCACAAAAAAAAAGAAAAGAAAAAGAATACCCAAGAAACAAAAAAGGGATGTAAATTATAAAGCTCCCGTGAGTGGGGATATGAGGTGGCCCCCTCCACAGTTCAAATAAAGGGCAAAAAGTTACACTATAGTTATAACAAAAATTATAGTTAGGGTTTGTTAATTTATGTGAAATTTTTTAATCAAATTCCACAATTGCATTTCCTGTGCTGTGATTGGACAGAGCTCATCCCACTGTCCCACTTTGTTCAATCAAATATCGAAACGTGGTAGAGCTCACTGTGTATAATTTGTAGAGAGAGAAATGTGGTCTCTGTCCTTCCAAAGGTACAACCCTCTAATGCACTAGTGGTGGGGATGTGGATTGCACTGCATAGACATAAGAGGCCAACCAATTTATCAGGTTATTGGGGTTGTACCTTGTTTGTGTTGAGAATTTAAGCTCATGGGGTCCAAGTTGTGTACCTTTTCAAGGTACAACTCTTCAATGCCTCACATGCATGGTGCTTGTTTGTTTCCTTGTTTGTTTTTTTGATTTTTTTTTTGGTTGGGTGAGATTAGGGTACATGTGTGGAAGAAGTTGGAATGATCAATGCTTTTTGTTGGTTTATTTCGTGTTTAGCCAATGATGGATTATATTTAACTTGGGGTGGGGGTTGATCGATCTGTCGCTGGCCTATAGTGGCGCTAATCCTGCGGTGCAATAATTTTGTCTGGCCATCCAGATTCACTTTTATTTTTTGCGGGTTATTCATTATCAGCGACGACCGTGATGGGTTTAAAATTTGTTTGATCACATGTGCTGGACTCGATAAATGACTTGAGGAACAAAGATCCCTAGTATGATTATGGAAAAATATGTTATACTCCATCCGTTCCACAAGAATATACACTATTTCCTTTTTAGTGTGTCCCACAAGAATATACACTTTCTAATTTTGGAAAGTCTTTTATCTCTAATAAGGTGGGACATCTTCTCCACTAACAATACTTTAATTACTTTTTCTCTCTAAATCTCTCTTGCTTTACCAATTTTACATTAAGACCCGTGTCGTCCCCAAAGTGCATATTCTTTGGGGACGGAGGGAGTAGTATTTCAAGAGGGTTGAATACGAGGTCATTCGTTGAAAAGTACATTATACTTAAAAGAGAGACTAACCAAATTCTTGTGATGATCTATCTCAATATCAATTGGTGGTTTTTCTTTTACTTCACATTTTCGATTCGAGGTACACATATAAATATCTCAATTTGTCTCTTCTCATGTGAGTCGTTGTATTTTGTCAATATCTTAAAGGGAATAAATAAACATATATATATTTTTTTGGTAAAGAAATGCATGCAAAGCCTGAAATTAACACTATTAACGGATGTAAGAAACACCTATGCTATCATGGATCAACCAACTACGTAACCCCAAAGGCGGAGTATCTAAAACATGAACTCCTCTAGAAAAGCTGTAAGTAAAATGAGACAAAAAATCTGCTGCAGAGTTACATTCTCTATGCACATGCCGAACTGCGACTGAGTCAAAATCTTGAAGAATGTCACGTACCTTTTGTACTAAAGAGCGATAATTAGTTGAAATCTCGAACCTGCCCATAATCATTGACACACCAACAAAGCTGTCACTCTCTACCTTTAGCTTCTGAAATCCTCAAGCCTTGGCCAGCTCTAATCCATATAAAATGCACCAAATTTCCGCCATCAAGATGGAGCAGCTCCCAATATTAACAACAAACCCAAGTCTCCAAGTCCCCAATCCCCTAAGGCCATCCACAACGCTGTTCCTATACCGTTCCTTAAACCACTATTTGAGGGCCCCACTGTACTTTTTTACTCCATTCCTTAACTAAGGAACGGAACCTGTAACCCTCCGTTTCTTAACCGTTCCTTAACCGTTCCTTAAATTACTATTCATTCAATTTCATTTTTTTTATTTCCAACCCAATTCAATTTAAATAAACACACTTTATTAAAAAACAAACACACAACATTAAAAAAAATTTAAACTTTTAGAAAAATAAAAAGCACACAATTAAAATCCTAAAAAAATAAGGCCGTGCAATATTTGACGCATTTGTTCAAAAGGATCCATTAGTTTGATTAAATTTGGGAGAAGGAAAGCAGAGTTGATTTGAGATGAAAATTGGGGTGGAAATAGAGAGGAATAGATGTGTGTTTGTGATTGAAATGAGTATGAAATAGGAGTATTTATAGAGTAAATAAATAAATAAAAAATAAAAAATAATACAAAATGGATATAAAAAAACGGTCACATTACCGTTGCAATTTTTTTTTTTAAATTCGATTTTTTTTAAAAAAAAAAATTGAATTATTGCGTTACCGGGACGAAGCCCACTCGCGGGGCAGCGAGTGGGCTTCACGCGTCGAATGGGAGGCCGCCACGTTGCCTCGGCGCGTGGCGGAACGTTTCGTTCCGCGTTCCTCCGGAACGGAACGCGGCACGGCATAGGAACGGCATGGGCACGGAATGGCGACGGAACGAAGCCTGCAACGCGTGCCGCCGTGGAACCGTTCCGCCGGAACAGCATAGGAACCGCAACGGCACAGCGTTGCGGGTGCCCTAAGCATCTCGAAAAAACCCTCCACCAAAAGCTCTTCCCAAGCCCCCTCCAATAAACATATTTTTTAGTTACCTACATTCATATACACAAAACGCAAATGAAGAATAAAATAAACATATTTTTATATATAATAAAAAGTTCGAATGACACCGACATTTTATAGTACGTTATATAATTAATTGTGGTTAGATCTAATTACTTCACTAAAATTAATAGAAACATTGAAATTAAATTAACAAAATATAAAAAATAAAAAATATGTGGCAACCGCAGCTGACTCGTTGGTAATTCTTCAAAACCTTTTTTCTATTTCTCCAGCATTTTCAAATTTCAATCTTCGGTTCGCAATTGCTCAAATTGGTTTTAAATTTCTATGTAAGTTTCAATCTTTTATATATTTCATTCAATTTTGTAATGATCCGTTGATTTTTACTGAGTAATTTCAGTGTTTATTGCACGTTTCCCCTTATTACCATGGTGAATTAGCTGTAAAATCGGTTGATGTGTGCGGTTGAATTAGTCTTTGAATTCACTGTTAGAATTCTATGTTACGCCCGCTGATTTGCTGAAAGGCCTTTGTTTTTAGATGGATTTTGATTAATGAAATGTGTATAATGAATCAGTGGTTTCCCAATCGCAGTTTTTGACAAACATTATGTTGCAATTATTCTAAGAAGTTGTTGAAATGTGGTGATGATTATGTGTAGTGATCGACACAATCCCTGGTAATCGGAATTTCTTAAACGAGCAGCGGCACTGATAGGAGCTAGTTAATTTGCCTCGTATCTCCTTTTACGTTGCTGAGCTAATGATGAAGCAAATTTAACATAGAATAGCTAGAAAATGATGTGCTTGTGGGTGTCCATACCTGAGGTAAAAGTATCGGCACGAGCAATACAGTGAACGGCGGATATTAATGTAGGAAATATTAGATTATAATGAGAGCATGTGGCTGATGATATTAGGATTGATGATAGATGTTGATGGCACTGCAATGAGCATTGGAAGCTTGAACTGTGCCAGCATCTGTCAACGGGAAGATATAGGATGTTGGAGAAGGAATAACTGGTGCTGACTTGAGATAGTGATATCCTAAAGTCAATAGGGGATATGATTCATTTCATGAACTTCAACGGTAGCGGTTGTTCTATTTGTAAAATGATAGAACTAGATTGGTAGGAAGATGATTCTGTTGAAGTGGGACATCCTGCCATATATACTTTGATATAACCCAAGTTTCTCTTTGGTTTTGTCATCTTTTGCGTAGATTAGTTTCTGCATCCCTTTCGCTATCTTGGTAACTAATAAAACTAAGATCATGCCACAGCCGTACATAGATAACACACTGCTGAAGCCGAGCATCTTATTCTCAGTCTTTTCAGAATATCATAATGAGGCTTTTGGACACCCCAACCCCCCAAAAAGTGAATAGAAAAAAAAGAATAAAAACATCAGATTAGAGGCTTTGCACTTAGCGGGAGCTTAAATTATACATAGGTGGATGAATGCATTGTGTGTATCTGAATTGTTGGAATAAGACGTGTTAAAATTCTTAATATCTTGTTCCACATCGACTTGGTAACGATCCTAGCTCACCTATAAAAATATGGATAACCCTCCCCCTTATAAGGCCTTTTAAGGGGTGATTGGCCAATTTCGATATCCGGTGTTGCAGGTGCAGGAACACCCCTAGAGCTACTTGGTTTAGGCGAGACCGGACAAATTGCATAAATCGAGCTGCCAATAACAACTTGTACATCCTCGGCTTCGCCTTTTTCATATCCCTGTTCTTGGATATGATTCACGTGTGATATAAACAACTCAATCTGACTATCGAATAATTCCTTCTTGGATTTGGATTCTTTGTTGTACAGAATACCTTGCCAAAAGTGATGAGGTGGCAGTGTAGTTCATACAGTGTCGACCACTTCAGATGAGATAGATGCGGCCAAAGATGCATCTGTATCGAGTCTATCTCTGGATTCCCATTTCCTTTTTCATTTAGTAGGTGAAACCATCCGAGGCGTAAGACCACTCCTCCAGCGTTTCTGTCAATCGGGAATGCTTTGTGTTGTAGCGTTAACAAGCGTATGCACTCCACTCTTTTCAATCCCAGCCTGTATATGTTCAGCAAGTATTCCTTTGCATTTAGAGGCGGAGCGTCTCTCATCCACTCCATATCCGTGCTCCCGAAGTTATCCACCAACTCCTTAAGGCAATCCTTTATCCATTCAGCTAAATTGTTGTTCTGTCCTCTTATCTGAATGGCCTTCGATATCTCTCCAACTCCGGCCCTCCTAACCGAATCCCAGTCAACAGCGTCTGATGCCTCGGACATCTTCTTCTCGTTCTGATATTTGGAGTGACAATCTTTCATATCATTCAGAAGTGCAGGGTTATGTTTTGTCTTGGTTCTCATCCTCAAAGTTTTATCTTCTTTTTCTTGACAACTTGGATAGATGTATGCTCTATTCTCGAAGAGTTCTTCCTTTTCTTGGCCACTCGGATAGATGCCGTTTCTAAGGCACGAAGCCTAGTTTGAGGCCTCATGAGACCATGATCTTCTAAGTACAAGGCTAAGGATATGAAGAAAATGGAGGAGATGTCAAAATGGCCGGAATCAAGCAACACAAATAATACTTACACTCTTACTCATACAAGGCATCATTGGCGACGCAATACAGAAACTCAAAATACAAATGAACAGGGAGGAGATGAAAAAGGCAAAGCCGATGATGTTAAAGTTGTTATTGGCAGCTCGACTTCTGCAATTGGTCCAGTCTCGCCTAAACCAAGCACCATTAGGGGTGTTCTTGCACCTGCAACACTGGACATCATTGCTAGATATGGCAAAGCTTCTGCTACGGATGCTAATGAGTACTCACATTCGAAAAAAGAGCATGCTACAGATCATTAAATCTTGATACGAGTGAGAATGAGTACGAGGCTAAGGATATTGGGCGCCCTCGGATTCTTCTCGCGTATAGGAGAACACATGCAAAAAATCTGGTTCAGGGCACTAAGAATAACAGATTGATCAGCAGCATTACCGCATTGCCTAATGAGCTCAATGATTCAACAGGACCAAACAAAATAGTGAAGGAAAAACTAGCCAAAACAAAAGAATCCAAATCCAAGAAGGAATTATTCGATAGTTAGATTGAGTTTTTTATGTCACGCGTGAATCATATCCAAGAACAAGGATATGAAAAAGGCAAAGCCGAGGATGTACAAGTTGTTATTGGCAGCTCGATTTCTGCAATTGGTCTGGTCTCGCCTAAACCAAGTAGCTCTAGGGGTGTTCCTGCACCTACAACACCGGATATCGTTGCTAGATATGGCAAAGCTTCTGCTACGGATGCTAATGAGTGCTCACATTCGAAAAAAAAGAACATGCTGCAGATCATTAAATCATGATACGAGTGAGAATGAGCACGAGGATAAGGCTGTTGGGCTCCCTCGGACTCTTCTCGCGTATAGGAGAAGACATGCAAAAAATCTCGTTGAGGGAACTCAGAATAACAAATTGATCAGTAGCATTACAACATTGCCAAATGAGCTCAATGGACCAAACAAGATTGTGAAGAAAAAACTAGCCAAAACAGTTTTAGAGAATGAAATCTTGAGAGCTACTGAATGCAATGGAGAGCGTGATGAGAAAGAAGTACAGATTGAGTTGTTTATGTCACGCATCAATCATATCCAAGGTGAAAGAAAATTTTTCGAGTGGAAAGGTTCTGTTATGGACTCTATAGTTGGAGCATATCTTGCACAAAACGTGAATGATACGATTTCAAGCCCGGCCTTCATGTCGCTAGCTGCTAAGTTTCCGAGAAATGCAGCCAGCGCTGTGCATAAGGGGGAGGGTTATCCATACGTTTATAGGTGAGCTAAGATCGTTACCAAGTCGATGTGGGACAAGATATTAAGAATTTTGACAAGAAGCATTGTATTTGTTCAGTTATTAGCAATATTTTTCCTTCGTGAATTCAAAACTGATTAAAGTTAAAGTGATTGAAGAATGACGTCAAAGGGGAATTTCATCTTCCAGGGTGCACTGAGCTAACCATTGGTGTCTATATCGAGTCATTCATCATACTTTGCTGAGAGCAAGCATGGATAAGAAGTTGAAGGTGTACATCTGGGACATGGACGAGACTCTTATTTTGCTCAAATCTTTACTGACTGGGACATATGCTGAGGCTTTTAATGGTCTAAAGGATGTGAAAAATGGTGTAAATCTTGGAAAACTTTGGGAGAACCATATTCTTAAACTATGTGACACACATTTCTTTTATGATCAAGTAAGTGAATGTTTTATTTTTTGCTTTGTTCATATTTCCGCATTGGTGTATTTGCTACTTTTAGCTGACATATGAGATGATTATTTAGATTGAGAGCTTTAATCAACCGTATCTTGATTTCTTGAACCAATATGATGACGGCGCAGACCTCTCTGGTTACAACTTTAGTCAGGATGGTTTTGGCCCGCTACTTGATGACCTTAACAAACGTAAATTGGCTTACCGTCACCGCATTGTAGCTGAGAAGTATAGAAAGGTACATTGTAGATTAGGGACTTTTCCATTTCTCTTTTGGTTCAAGAACATTAACATGTATAAAGCATCTAACTTTGCTTATAATTTTTCCCAAGTCCTCACTGCTCAGACTATTTCTCATGAGTTTATTTACAAATTCAAAAGGATTTATGAACATAATGTTTCCACATAGACATAGGACGAAGTCATGATATGCTGATCTATATTTCATAACAACATTATGTTATTGCAGGGGTTGCATAGTATTCTTAATCAAGATATCATAAGATTGTGGGAAAGTTTGTATGACTTGACTGACACTTACACAGAGAGGTGGCTTTCTTCAGGTAAAAGTGTTCTCTCTGTGTGTACAAGATGATTTGTATAAGTTTCTTGAACTACTAGAGATAATAATTTGCTGGTAACATAATCTGCAAGAAGAGACAAACTTGTCAATACCTGGATAGTGTATTTGTGTTAACGAGCTAACTGCCTCAAAGTTCATTGGTGTCCTTTGTATTTCTACTTATATTAATGAGCTAAAAGGCTGCTTTTTTCGACAAGGTTACTTATTTAATCGAGAGTATAGCATGAGACTAGAACTGGTGTGAACTAGATTTGGCAAAAGTGAGTTTCATTTGGTTCACTGCATTTCTTTTAGGTTAGTTTTGGCTTTCTTAATGAAGCCAAATATGATAAATTTGAATTTCACTAACTTTATTGTATTTTATTTTGGATATCACCTTTCCTTCTCAGAGAAGAACAAATTGTTTTATGCTTTTGTTTAGGGAAGCTTTTGAATCATTTTTATCATATTGATATACTTCCTAATTGTTGTTTATACTCGATACAGCTAGGGCCTGCTTGGAGCAGTGTGCAGGCCGGAGAAGAGAATCGACACCCTCCTCAAACGCAGATGGTGCTAATGATGCTGCATTTGAGCACATCAATGTCTTAGTAACCTCGGGACCTCTCATACCCAGCTTGGTCAAATGCCTATTCTATCGGCTTGATAATATGATTACTTGCGACAATGGTTTGTTAACTCTCCCATTACTTTAAGAACGCTATCTATGCTCTTAAGAATGCCGATTCTGGCCTTTGCTAATTGATTCTTGCTTTCCAGTCTATAGCTCGCTGGATGTGGGGAAGCCCCAGTGTTTCACATGGATCAAAGAGCGCTTTGGAGGGCCGAATGTCCAATTCTGTGCTATCGGGGATGGCTGGGAAGAATGCGAAGCTGCTGAATCTATGAAATGGCCGTTTGTTCAGATCGATCCACAGCCAAATGGTCTCCACAGGTTCCCAGGTCTCAACTCCGGAGAGCTGAAGCACTATTTTTCGATCGTGTATGGAGATGATGATAATGAAGATAGTAGAAAAACAAAAGAGTTGTTATAACAATGGGTTCTTTCCTGTTAAGCAGAATACATTATTTGGATTTCTATGTTGGCTGTATTTTGTGCAATTTCCTATATGAAACCTCCTCGTGAAAGATGAGATTATTTATCATATAATATATTTCAGTCATTTGAACATATTTGCATTACAATAACATCGAACTATTGTACAAAATAATCAACAAATACATGATTCACATGGAGTAGTAGTTCAAGGGGACACAACACCCTGCACCGATCATTAGGGTCGGTCACCTCATATGGCACGCTGCTGCACCCGAAGCTTTACCAGCGACCATCCTTCGTTTCTCCTTCCTATAATTCACACGCAGCTTTGGGGACTTGGCTTTCGTAATCTCTTTGGCTGACCTGTTCATTCAGAGAAGACGTATCAGAAAACGCAGCACTCGCCAAAAATGACTTTGGAACAAGAATTGGTGTTAGATGCATACTTCTGTGGTAAGAAAGGATGATTGAAATTAGGTACTGGTCTTGCATGAGGAACCAAAGTCCTCCTCAGCTGTTTCAAAGCCTTCTCTTCCTCCATCTGTAATGTATTTTTTTTACATTGAATTAGATCTTTTATAATATTAAGTGACACAAGTTGAATGGATTTTAGGAGTATTTAAAAGAAATGTATGTTGCTCACCATCTTTGCAGCTTCTGTCTCCTCTCTGTACCTCTTGTAGACCATTTCTTTCTCCTTTATCTGGTTATAAATATAATAAGGATGGTAAAAAAACACAACTTTTGGCAGACTGTTTCTTATTGAAAAAGAGGGTAACCTTTTTATCGAATTCTGCTCGATCAACAGCCCTGTTTTCGACATGTAGATTGAACTCTTGAACCTCTGTGAGGGGCTTTCGCTCTTTCTCCGGGAGTGGAATCGGGTCCCTGATTTTGATAGATATTAAAAGTTCGACATAATCAGCGAGAGCCATAATAATAGGAAAGCCGAAAAATGGAAATAAACAAACATTATGTTTCATTGAGTTCATACTCTTTCAAGATAGGCTGGGCTTTGAATCTTCTCATCTCAGCTTCTTCCATTTCCATCCTCATCCTTTCCTCCATCTCTCTCTGCATCTCCTGTTCATGCCTTGCCAAACTTTCCAATTCGAATGGCTCTGGTTTCGTGCATGGCTTCACCTCTGGCTTTGGCGGAATCTGCAGTGGAGAGAAAATTACATGTTACAGCTTTCTTTCATCACATCAATGAACGAGAGATAAAAGATAGTAGTACTAGTTATATATGCATACCACAGGATAATCAGTTGTGTATGGATATGGATGAGCTCTCGGTATCCTAGCCCTCTCCTCTTCTAACTGTTTCTGCAAGAGTTCATCAGCTATCCTTCGCTCTTTCTCCGCCCCTCTTTCCTGATGAAGTAGGAAAAAAATAAATTGAAGTAGTAGAAAACAAACACCAATGGATTTATTCATGAGAAGGTGTCTGTACCTCTGTGTGGAGATGGAATGGACTTGGTGCAGTAATTCTTGGAAGAGGTTTTTCACGTTGAGATTCCGAACATAATGAAAGCTGAAAGGAGTAGGAAAAGGAAGCAATATTTAGCTACATAACTAACTAACTTGCTAAACACAAAAAAAAGGGCTTAGGAAAACACGGTTCTGCTACCTTATCGAAGAGGTCTACAACAGCAGTTGGTGGAGGAGGGATTCTTTTATCTATGGAAAAATTAAATTCCTGTGGAATGGTAACTTGCTTCTTCATGTTACAGAAGATTCCCATGTCCCCTTTACTCTCAAATATCTGTACAATCGAAAATTTCTTAAACAACGGTGTTTGAGCAAAAAATCAATATTTTAACAGAAGTTGTGGTAATGAATATACCTTTCTATTCAAAGGCCTTGCCTTGAAATGTGGAATATTTTCAAGCTCCTCCTTCTCTAACTCCTCAGAACTTTTGATCCCGGGAGGACGCGCTCGTAGAGATGTATGAAGAACAGGTGGTTTCGGAGTAGTAAGATGACTTGGTTTCCACTGATGGCTCTGCAAAAAACAAGGGTGTGTATATGATGAATTTTATGCCTCGTGGAAAACCAAGGCGATAAGAACTGATGATTACTCGACCGTAGCTTTACCTCTGTGGATTCAACCGAGGCCACAGTAGATGTTTCTGCATTCTGAGTGGCTCGTGACATTGTTTCTAGATGGAATTCCTGTCCAAATGAAGACATTGTTTCATATAATCTGGTTGAATAATATTTAATTTTTCCTAACTTTCACTGAGTAAAGACGTCCGTCTACCTTAAACTCCGGAAGCTGGGGTGTGCTTCTTGGCAATGGTGGTAAAGATGGGGCCTCAAAGATCTGCTGACAAGACAAAACTGGTAAGGATGAACATACATGTCTCAAATGTGTTTCAAAAACTCTTTGAAATCGATGATTTTTCTACCTTTTTGTTCAGTGGACGAGCCTTGAACTTAGGGAGCTTAGCCATCATCTCTTCCTCAATCTCTGCTGAGCTTTTGATTTTAACAGAACGCAAGCGCTGAGACGTTTCGAATTCAGGTGTTTTAGGCCTTGTCAGTGTAAGCTTCGGCTTCCTCTGCATTGCTCCAGCAGCAATACTCTGAGAAAGAGAACAAGACACATCTCTTGTCCCTGATTGGAATTTCTTCATCATTTCTGCCGTAGAAACAAATGGCGCTGCTGGTTCTCGAACGTACATCTAAACAATAAATTGACAGTTCAGCATCCTGACAACAACATTCTTCATGAAAGAAAGCAATACAACACTTGAATTAACACTGTCTTACCTTTCTATCTTCTTTATGAGTTTTAGCAGTTGCAGGGCAGAAGCTGGAGCTGCTGCTGACCATTCCAGTTCTTGTTTTGTGAGGCAGATTCGAAGGTTTGTTGACTGTAAGAATCTGAAAATAACATCATCAAAACCACACGTTAAATAAAGCGAAAATTCGAAAACCATGAAGTTGCAGTATAGCATCTATCTACCTGTCTAGACTTTCCTCCATCCAGTTTTTGCCTCTTTATGGCACGGTTTTCATGGGCAAAGTTGGGAGTTCCGACAATGTTCTTATTGCCATTTGTTTCCCTGAGAAAAACTACCAGTTCTTAGCACATGATTATACATGATTAACTAAACAAAGAAAACATACTACAAACAAATCCACACCTTCTAACACTAGAAGGTTTAGCACTCTTTGCTTGTGATTTCGGTAGCTGTTTCGTTGAACTAATGGCTGAAGAATTTTTCAGCATACTAGCAATCTTTTTTGCTGTCTGAAGCTTCCTATCATCCCTCGGCTTTTGTGGTGCTGGAGTGCAGCAAATCTCGGGTCCTAACAGCACAAATGACCTAATTCAGACACGACTCAAGAAGAAACGTATTCTACGCAAACTCATGAAGAAAAAGTGGGTGACTGACTGACCTTGGACAGCAGCCTCCTTAGGGACAGAGCCTTGTGCAATGCTGATCAATCGGAAACAGAAAACACCGTTGCTCGTTAGACTGTGTAACTGACTACCTAAACCATTAAGAACAAGTTGTGCAAGAAAAAGAACATACTTTTGCTTTTGCTGAGAGCATGAGCTTCCTACATTAGGTGTTGTTGTCTTCTCAATTTCCTTACAAGTTCGAACTTCCTCCGTTGCTTCTGTTGAAATCTCAGTTGCTTTATGTCTGTAATGTAGGTAAACAATCAGACGCTTCCTCTGAAGAAATATAACAGCAACAACACAAAGTAATTAAGTGTACTAACAATGTAGGAGTTGATTCTTGAGCAGAATTTGATGAACTCTCAGATGATTTTGGCACCTGAAACAAATAGAACATTTTACATTTGTCACATATATACATATATCCACATAACATTCATATGATAAATAAGTCACAAACAAAATATAAAAATCCACCTTCTGCATTTGCTGTTCTTCATTGAAATTGCAAAGAATCTGTTGAACTGTTCTTGTAGCTCTGATTCTAGGCATAAATGCTGCAAAACCAAAAAAATACTAAACATGAATCCTCACTTAGGCTAACTAACTATAGACAATTATCTTCAAGAAAAAACTTTTCATGATCAATTAGTTTCCAACTATCAACTTTTTCACTCTTGCTACGTAAAGACTTTACAGATAATAAACACAATTCATACAAAATGTTTCGTCATTATTTAATGATCATACAAAAGTTTGAAATTTTCATAAATAATACTACAAAAGGTTTCATTCGCATTTTATTTCAATACATTTCATAAAACGATGATGAAACAAATACTGCAATTTCCACCAAATTTTCCAGAAAATGCTAGTTACCAAGCCACTAAAAACCCCATAGATCACAAAACAAAAGTTAAAAAGGTTCAAAGCAAGATATTTAGGAAGAAAATAATCTACAATCCCTAAATTTACCACTCTCAAAATTCAATAGGGGGAAACAAATTAACATCGAAATTAAGCAAAGAGGGGAAGCAGACGCACGAGAAGGGGCGTGAGCGAGGGCGCTCTCGAACCAGAGCTCCGCCCTACAAACTTCCTCGGCAGTCTCCTCCTTCAGGAAATCGTGAAATCGCGGCGCCGAAAACTCGTACGCCTCGTCGATCATGGATAGATTACTTGATTCCTCCGCCGCCGCCATTCAATCGATCAAACAACCGACGATTTCCGGTAATTCGCAGTGTAACTGGTGAGTGTGGATTTAGAGAGAGAAGGATATTAACGTTTTGGATTTGTTTAACGGTCGAATTTTGAAAAAGGGAAATGTGGAGCTGGTGACTGTTATATATTGATGTGCCAACGGCTAGAAACCATATCCATTTCTATTTATTTGGACATAATATTAAGAAAAAATAAATTATTTCATAAACATTTAAGGGGCTAAATTCTAATTTATTTTCCTGGGTGATATTGAAAATTGTGACATCGATTAAAATTTGATATAACTTCATGGTTTGTTTCTACTGGAGTACAATTTTCCAAACATTTAATTATGTGGTTTATTTTTTGTGTTTCTTAATTAAACAGAATAAATTTAGGTGTAAAAGTAAACGAGGTCGTGTTTGGAGCGGTTGGATAGCATAAATTTCATTTAATGTACCCAAATTATATTATTGTATATACAAAGTAAATAATGATAAAAAAATATATTGTAGCAAAATTATGTCAAATATAACGTAAACTATGTTGTACTGGTTCCAAATTCATACGAGGACCACTATTGGTTCAAGCAATCATATTATAGTAGTTGTTAAACAGTTAATTTACAGAAGTATATTATTATTTAGTATTAATTAATTTTGACCAAAATGGACTCCATTTAGGGGTATGAGTTAATTGGGTATATAGTTTATAGTATAATTATACCATATTTAATCACCAAGTAATCTTATTACACCAAAATGTCGAGGTATCAAATATCATAATCAGAATTTTTATAAGACAAGATTTGATCACATCTATTTTAGTTTTTGAACAAACATTTATCTCAAAAGGGCCTAGCTAAAACCTATAAGGCCATAAAGAGTTAAAAGCTAATTTGGCCCATTTACTATAGCTAACATAAAATTCCAAATTAGTAGCACTAGAAAAAACCATTCACCCCAAGCTTTCAACCAACATCCCTTAATTGGATAATTTCCTAAAATAAAATAATACTCGGTCCGTCCACCATTACGAGTCTCATTTGAATTCGTCACAGGTTTTAAGTGATGAAAAAGAAAGTGAGTGAGAAATGATATTGGAATGTGAAGTCCATTTTTATATTAATTTTATAATAAAATGCAAATGAAATAAATTAACAGAAAGTGGTATCATTTATTAATAAAAGTAAATCGAAAATTCTAATGGTGAATAAACTAAAATGATAAATCAGGATTCCTAATAGCTAACAGAAAGATTAATATTATTAAAATTTCTTTTGTAGAGACCTAATGTTACTACAAAGAGGCCAAATTAAAATTAAAGCTCTATCCTTTATAGTTAATTGGCGCCACCTTTTCGGTCTAAAAGTCAAAACTGTCGACTAATAATATCTTTATCGATGAATTAAACAGCTAGTAACAGTAATAAATAAATTGGTCTAATAAAAATTCAATCTTTTTGTGCATCGCTGAATAATTGAGTTCCATTTTTTTTCTGAGAAAGAGACAGCCATGACAGGAGGAAGAGAAATCTTCAATAAGATGAAGGTTACTTCTCCCTCTTTCTCTCTCCTGCTATTTATTGAGTAATTTGTAACATTTTACGAGTTCTTGAACCGTTTATTTGCAGTTTTTTTTCTTACTTTCTTTACTCCTATCTCTGTGTGTAGTTTCTGTTTATGTTAGGGGGGTTTTGTTGGTTAGTGTAAAGGGATGTTGGAAAATGTTGTGTAAGTTTGTGCAAAACTTTGATCTGCATAGATTGAATCAAGAAATGGTCTAAATTTGTGATTTTTTTTGGTAAGTTTGCTGCAGAGGAAAAATGGATGTTGTTGTGTCAGTACACATCCTTATTGGGAAAATTTGAGGGTTGAAGTTTGGGGGAAAAAAACAACTTGCTGATTGCTATCTCTTTCTGTATTGTGGAGGCTTATTAATATGATTGCATTTGATGATTGTAGTGAAGCTTCCCTATGTTCTGTTATTGTGAATCATAAAGAAATTATGGATTCGAAGTTGTTGACACACTTTTTAGGCGATTACATTCGAAAAGAGCGTTCTTGGTCGCTTACTTGGCTTCCGATTTGGGGAAATGATGGGTAATCTAATGTGGCTGATGATATGATGCCAACAATTTGATATGTTAGTTGCTTTTTCTGTATGTGGTGAAGTTGTTCATTCACTTTTTAGGCGACAACATTCGAAAAAGAGCGTTCTTGGTTGCTTACTTGGCTTCCGATTCTTGATAATGATCGGTAATCTGATGTGGCTGATGTTATGATGCTAATCTGATATGGCCATTGTTTTTTTCTGTTCATGTGGTGAAATGTTGATGCAATTTTTACTGATTACGTTTTTGGTCGCTTACTTGGCTTCCGATTCTTGATGTTGATCGTATAATAGATCTAGGCTGATGATATGATGCCAATCTGATATGTCAACTGTTGATTCACTTTTTAGATGGTAATAGATATAGCCGATTAGTGTTTTTGATCGCTTACTTGGCTTCCGATTCTTGGTAATGATCGGTTATCTGATAATATGATGCTAATCTGATATGTTATCTGTTGATTCACTTTTTATACTGTGATAGATATAGCCTTTTAGTGTTTTTGGTCGCTTACTTGGCTTCCGATTCTTGGTAATGATCGGTTATCTGATATAGGCTGATGATATGATTCAAATCTGATATATGCCACTTGCATTTTCTGTTTATGTGGTGAAGATGGTCGTTTTTTGTGTTCGGGTTTGGGCTTTTCATCCTTCATTGATGACAGTTACGAAGTCTAGCTCAACTTTTGTGTTCGGGTTTGTTCTTTTTGTGTCTGTAGCTAAGCATCTGTGTATTTCCAGTTGTTGTTTAGACACCACTAGTGATCGTTCAACTTTAACCTCTCTTTCCGATTCAGGAAAAGGCGTGCTTCTCCACTCCTCTCACGCCCGATGCAAAGAAAGGCGGCAGCAAATTTGCCAAGCACGTTACTCACGGCTCCCATCTAGCGAAAGGAAAGGCGAATCACGCCATGGAAGACTATCTAGTTTCAGAACTCAAGATGGTAGACGAGCACGAGTTGGGCATGTTTGCTATCTACGACGGACACATGGGGCACGACGTTGCAAGTTACCTGCAGCTTCACCTCTTCGACACTATATTGAACGAGGTATGGTGCTACATTTCCCGTTTCCTCAGTAACATTCCTCATACTATTTCTTATATTCCAACAGAGCGATTTCTGGACCGACCCAAAAAATGCACTAAAGAACGCGTATCAGAAGATGGATAAGGTAATATTAGAGAAATCGGGTCAACTGGGGAAAGGAGGGTCGACAGCAGTAACTGCGATATTGATCAATGGACAGAAGCTCGTGGTTGCAAACGTAGGAGACTCCCGGGCTGTCATCAGCAAGAAGGGTGTCGCCAAACAACTATCTGTCGACCATGAACCTAGCAGGGAAAGGAAGTTCATCGAGAGCAAGGGTGGATTCGTATCAAACCTGCCCGGTACATAATCATTCTACCAAATAATCCCTCCTTTTTGTTTCCAAAATATCAATTGTAATCTATTTCTCAACTGCCACAGGCGACGTCCCTCGCGTTGATGGCCAGCTGGCGGTGGCGAGGGCGTTTGGCGACAAGAGCTTGAAGAGGCACATGACCTCGGAGCCTGATATAGCGTTTGAGGCCATAGACGATGACGATGCTGAGTTCGTTATCTTAGCAAGCGATGGATTGTGGAATGTGATCATTTGATAAACTTCTCTTCGGTTCGATTAGCAACAAGAGAAGTTATGAGTCATGCATTGTCTTTACTTCTCCTAAACTTTTGTAGGTCATATCGAACCAGGAAGCGGTCGACTCCATCAAGGCGATCAAGGACCCTCACGCTGCAGCGAAGCATCTCGTGGATGAGGCGGTGTCGAGGAAGAGCAAGGACGACATCTCCTGCATCGTTGTGAGGTTTCATTAGCCTTTGATTTGATCAGTTTCAATGCTCCCAAAGCTGTTAAATAGGATTTGAAGAAGATTGGGACATACTTGTGTATAATGTTATAATTCCAAAAATTATGTGATTCTATACTTTTGTCGTATATCGGCATTGCGTTTTCGCGTCTTCATCCGGTCTTCGTGTTTTTCTTGCCTTCGTGCTGTGTACCATGTCCGACTCGGGTAATGAAGATGTTGGATCGTGTTGTTATTGTTTCGTGTGTTTATTTTAATGTACAAATCATCAAACTGATTCGATTTCCGATCTTAATCTTTAAAACATTGCTTTATGCAAGAGAGAATAAAGCATAAGCGTTTTTTGACTCAATGTCAGAGATTCAGGTGGGGTAAGTGGTCGGCCGACTCCATCGTTAGCCATGAGAGTAAAAAAAAAACTACTCCCTCCGTTCCAAGATATTAAATTCGTATTCCACTTTGGGATGTCCCAACACACTTGAATCATTTCTATTTATAGTAAAAAATTAAGGAATTTAAGTATGATTTGGCTACAGTTTAACACTTTTATTACAATTAGCATTATTACCATCACATCACTTAATCTACTTTATTACAAACTTCACCTACACCACTAAACAACACCTCCTAAATTTCTATATAAAAAAAAATGAGTTTAATATCTTGAGAAAATTTCTATACACAAAAAAATGAGTCTAATATCTTGAGACGGAGGGAGTACGTTAAATCCTAGTCGTGAAGCTACCACCGAACTCATGATGCAGAAGCTCGGCCGATATTTATGAGTTTTCTGATCACTATCAGCCAGCGATGGCTGTTACACCGCCTCTGTATTTCTAACCCCGATGATGCCACGTGCGTGCCACGTGGTTATCAAATGCTGATGGGTCCAACAGCAGAGCTGAGGCCCAAACTTTGAGCCCATCATTACGCAACCAACTTCCATTTAACTCTTCCATCTTTCAGTGCAAACATACAAAATTCTTGCAATTTTCGAGATACTCCTTTTACTGGATGACACGTGTCCGCCTCCACCAAAATCAACCTCTTCTTTGACCAATTGTATTCATGGGATCAAAATGAGATATGACAAAATAGTGAAGCAATGCAGGTGTTACACTTCAGTGTTTCGTTTAAACTTATGTAAATTTCATGTGTGGATTTGTCACAATGCACATTCGGATTAAGCGTTACATTAAAAAAAATTAAAATAGACCAATGGGTCGTAGCGCAGTTGGCAGCAAGAAGCTATAATAACCTCGAGGTCTCGAGCACCTGCTGGGAGACTTTCAACCTTAATTCGCAAACTCGATCGAGCAAGATTAGTAGACGAGTTCGGTATACATATGGTCAAACAAAAAAAATAACTAAATTAAATATTTACTCCTTTTTATTGTGGCACAAACTATTGATCAAAGCTCGGCAAATATTAGAAATATTGAATTTGTTTGTAAAATAGGGAGCATTACTTGTTCTTTTGGCCAATTAAAATCTCATTTTATCATTTTATGCCTTCTGATTTATACGGTTCATATTTTTTTAAATTTGTGCTAGAAAAAAATAGATTTAGAGGGAGTATCATTTGTTAGATTGTCAATTTTTGTACGTAAAAGAATTTCTTTTTTTTAAAGCCACTTTAGTGGTATGATCCAAGGAAGAAAAGGGAGTCACATTTATTGGCATGGAGTAACTTTTTTTTCCTTTCTAACTATATATCTTATCTAGAGATGATTTTTTTGGCATGGAGTAAATATTATTTTCCTTTCTAACTATATGTCTTATCTAGAGATGAATTTTCTTCTCAAGAATCTCTACTACGTTTTTTTTCTCAAAAGGTGGAGGTAAAATTTATATCAATTTTCTGATGTCACCTTTGTGATAAATACACAAGCTGTATACATTTTAGTTTTTTAATTAAATGGTTTGGGATATTAAAAGTTAAAATATATATGTATATAAATAGTCTGCAAATACATAGAAGTATAGGCCTGCAAATTCGGGTACCTGCATGTATCCAAACCCGAAAATTCAGCTACCCGAACCTGAAATCTAAAAAATGTTATACCCAATACCCGACCCGTATGCAAATTCGGGTATCCTAATACCTGATGCGGGTACCCGAGCCCAACTAATTGGGTAACCATAAACCCGAAATTATTAGATTTAAAATTACTTTTATATAAATTATTTTGTGATGAGAATAGAAATTATTAAAAATAATGCAATACTACTATTTGTTGACTATTATTAAAAGGCTAAACTTCAATTCTAAATTTCTAATGTTTTAGCTTTCTCTATATAAAATAGACATTAAACAAATAGACACTACTTAATTTTAAAATAAAGAAATTTTTGGCATAAACTGAAATATAAAAGAGATTAAAACATCTTTTTAAGACATTAAATGAACATGTAAATAAAATGGAGAAAGCATAACTATATATTTTCAAAAAATAACAAGTAAGAACATAAATAATGCAACATGAACATAACACGAATGTAAAGAAGTATTAAAGTCGAGATAATAGAATAATAAAATGTCAAAGCAACCTATACTAAATAAAAATATTTATCATAAATATTTATCACAAATACATAATTAATCGGGTATCCTAATACGGGGTTTCGGGTACCCTAAATCCGAAAAATTCTAACATAAACTACCCAAACTCATACCCGAACCCATAATTTCGGGTTTCGGGTAACCAAAACCTGTCGGTATTGGGTCAGGGTCGGGTATACCCGAAACCCACGGATTAAATTTGCGGGCCTATAGAAGTATATTAGTATTGGAAATTAATTTGAATTCGATAGTTTGCCCATTTTTGCATAATATACTGAGACTTGAGTGTCACGATCAATTAATTAAATTAAATCGATCGATAAATATGAACTCTTCTATTGACAAAACGTTCTTGTCATGATCAGGCTACACTTTGTCGAATGCAGGAAATAAAATAAAAGCGAAATAAAGTTAGCATATTAAGTACATCATTAATAAATTAATCAATAATAATAATCCTATTATTTCATTTCCCTCTTTTCGTTGAAAGAAAATCAAATTAATTTACAGATCATATTTTCTGAGAGAATTTAATACAAGAGGCCAAATCAGATCTAACTGCATGTCGATTGACTTCACTAATTCTGGAAAAAAAACAAAATAGAGATAAGAAAAGGGATATAATTATAGTAAATATATCAAGGAAATTTTTATTTCTAAAGTATAATTCAAAGATATTTCCTTCATCTCCATCTTTGAAAAACAAATTAAAGTACCCTAATTTGTAAAGAATTGAGGATAGACTCGAGTTACTGCCTATAAAGATTATTGAAATTAAATTGTTTTATTATTTGCGTCTATGTTTCACTCTAATAATTTTTCTAGCTAGGTACATATATTTTGAAATATAATAATATAACAATGAATATATTGATAGTAAGTATGTACTTAGTATAACTCGATAAAGAGTATCATACTTGACAAGTACAATTCAAGTCCACTTTCATTTATTTTGATATTTAATAATTTGTTTTTAATTCAAGAAACCATCCACTTTTTAAGCAGTAATAAGCACTTATTTACACCATCCATCTCTTTAAATATTTTATTCAATACCTAATTAAATTAAAAATACTTCATTTACATTTTAATTTTCATATAGTACATTTTTTATTTCATATAAAATCAATTGTGCAGTCACTAAATAGTCTGCAAACTGCCACTATTAAACACATACTTCCACCCACATCATAAACATTTTTCTTAAATAAAATAACATGCATATAATAGAAAATGTAAATGAACAAGTTATTAAGTGCACATGTAATGGCAGCAAGCATAGTTGAGATTCAATAAATGTTAATTAATGAAGTTGATGACGGTTAATATTATTTTACCATTGATAAACTTGACCAAGTACATCATAATTGCATAAAATTAGCGTGGTTTATGATTTAGTATTTAGTTCAATTACACTATTGTAACAATTGATTACTAGACTAGCTAGAGACTTATTTGAATTTCAAGTAGTGAGATCTATATGCCACTCTATGAGTATTAATAGGCCAAGTTTTTGTTCAAAAGTCGCTCATAATATTTGATAGGGAAAAAAAGCAACTTTCCCCAACAAAATTTTAATAAAAAAAAATTAAATTCATGATATCTAATATTTCACCCATCCATAATCAAAACTCTTGTTTACTTTTTGGGTCAACCATAAAACTAGTTACCTTTCTAATTTTAGTATCCCTCTATTTTTAACAAGGGGAACTTGATTCTTTATTAATAATACTTTAACAAATTTTTATAACGATCTTTTTTATTTATTTATTTTATTTTACATGTAGTAGTTTGATCTCGAGCTGCCACATATCTCCCTCTGCATGCATACTATTCCGCCATGCACCCCCTTTTCAATTCCCCCCTATTTAACCCAACTCAACCCCTTCTCTCTCCTCACACCCACACAAATCATCACAATGATGGGCACCGATCACCACCACAAGTTCCACCACTCCCACCAACTCCTCCTCTCCAAAAAATCCCTCGACATCCCTCCCCGCAAGCAGCTCCTCCTCGGCCGCCGCGCCGGCACCGATTCAGAGTCCGGGGCCGGCAGCAGCCTTGGATTCTCGAAATTCCTCCCCTACAACGACTGTTAAACGGCAAAGGAAAGGATTTGGGTAAAAGCTTGATTGTTTCTCATTACCAACGTATAGGTTAAATATATGATTACAAGTCTTGTATATGGTAACTAAATCATTGTACTCTATACATGATATAATCAATCCCTTGATATAGGTAATTGATTCTTGATTTATTCTTTCCTAACTTAATGAAATCTTTTTCTTTATTCTAACACTCCCCCTCAAATTGAGTAGTGGGATCCCCGATACTCAATTTGCCAAGAACATCTTCAAGACTCCTCGAACTAACCGCCTTGGTTAGTATATCTGCCAACTGATCTTCCGAACGCACAAATGGGAACTCGACCACTCCCTCTTCAATCTTTTCCTTGATGAAGTGTCTATCCACCTCAACGTGCTTTGTTCGGTCATGTTGCACGGGATTCTCTGAAATGCTTATAGCGGCTTTGTTATCGCAGTATAACTGACACTTACTTGGAGTAGAGTCAATCTCTGTCATCAATTTCCTTAGCCACATGATCTCAGTCAGACCACTCTTTATTCCTCTAAATTCTGCCTCTGCACTAGACAGAGCTACCACCTTCTGCTTCTTGCTTTTCCACGTTACCAAATTTCCTCCAACGAATGTGAAGTAGCCTGAGGTCGATCTTCTATCCACTGGATTACCTGCCCAATCTGCATCAGTATATCCATGGATTTCTAAGCTTTCATTTTTCTTGAACACTATTCCATAACCAACGGTTCCCTTCAAATATCGAACTATCCTCAGTGCAGCCTCTAAATGTTCGGCCTGGGGTTGATGCATAAATTGGCTCACCACCCCTACAGCATAGGCAATATCAGGTCTAGTGTGAGATAGATAGATGAGTCTCCCAACTAAACGCTGGTACCGCCCTCGATCTGCTGCCTCAGCTCCATCTTGTATCCTTAGGCCATGATTTTGCGCAATCGGGGTCTCGACTGGTTTACACTCTAGTAGGCCTGTCTCTGCTAGAATGTCCAAGATGTATTTCTTCTGCCGCAAAAATATCCCTCGCGGTGAGCGGAGGACTTCAATTCCCAAGAAGTACTTCAGATTACCTAGATCCTTCATCTCAAATTCTTTAAAAAGCTTTTCCCTCAAACTCTTTATTTCCTCTGCATCATCACCTGTAATAATCATGTCATCAACATACACAATTAAACAGGTAGTCTTCCCTTCGTGCCTCTTCAAGAATAGTGTATGGTCTGAGTTGCTCTGTCTATATCCATAGCTCTTCATTGCGTCAGCAAATCTACCGAACCAGACTCTCGGTGATTGCTTCAACCCATACAGAGTTTTCCTCAATCTGCATCCTTCACCTACTTTAAATTCATTAGAAAAACCTGGTGGTGCCTCCATGTAAATTTCTTTCTTCAACTCTCCATGAAGGAAGGCGTTTGTGACGTCGAACTGGTATAGTGGCCAATCTCGATTAGCGGCAATGGAGAGTAGTACTCGGATTGTGTCCATCTTGGCTACTGGAGAAAAAGTTTCAGAGTAATCTATTCCATAAGTCTGAGTGTACCCTTTAGCCACCAGTCGAGCTTTATACCTCTCTATACTTCCATCCGGTTTCCGCTTAATGGTGAACACCCATCTACACCCAACTGGCTTCTTTCCGTCGGGTAGTTGACACTTGTCCCAAGTGTGGTTACGCATTAGAGCGTCTATCTCCTTCTTCATGGCGTCTCTCCAATGCTTGTTCCTCATAGCCTCGTCTGCCGACTGTGGGATCTCTTCCTCATCGTAGAGGGCTTCCTCAAATGCTTGAGCCATCTCAGTTAAGTGACCTTTCGCGAGATTCACGATAGAGTATCTCGCCTTTCTGTTGATTCTCTCTGGACTGTACCTCTTCGGTGGTACTCCCCTGTTCGCCCTTGGAGGTAGTATATATCTCCCAGTGTCAGGATCGATTCCCTCAATTTCATCTGTTTCAACCTCTTCAGGTTGGACGTTATCCTCCCCCTGAGTCTCATCCACCACATTAGATCCAATAATCTCATTGACAGGAGCAAGAGTACTTACATCCGATATCAGAAGCGGAGAGTCGTCATCAGGACTTGTGTCACCTGCTGCTTCAGTCTGCACCACATCAGAGACTTGCCCAGCGGAGTTGCGTACTGCTTCCTCTGGTAGGTCCGCTTCTGGTACACTTGGCATTGACACCCAGCTTAGTGGGTCACTAATGTTTTCCCTATTATCACTCTCCCCCTGACTACTAAGATGGGTGTAGAAGTACTCCGATTCAAGAAAATCACAGTTCATGGTCGTGTACATACGGTTAGACTTAGGGTCAAAGCACCTATAACCCTTTTGGTTTACCCCATAGCCTACAAATACACATTTAATAGCACAAGGGGATAGCTTTGTTCGTTCATGTTTCGGTATATGGACAAAGACTGAGCAGCCAAAGACACGGGGTGCCAGAGAAAGGTGTTGGGGAACAGTTGTCTGTAGGGCTAGGATATCGGTTGGTGTTTGGAATTGTAGGATATGGGTAGGTAGCCGATTTAGAAGGTAGGCGGAAGTGGCAAGGGCTTCAGGCCAGAAGTTTTTTGGAACTTGTGACTCGATGAGCATGGCTCGGGTCATTTCTAGTAGGATTCTGTTTTTTCTCTCGGCTACCCCATTCTGTTCGGGAGTGTGGGCACATGTGGTTTGGTGTATCATTCCCTTTTCTAGGATGAACTGTTTCATTTTGGAATTGATGAACTCCCCCCCATTATCAGATCGAAGGATTTTGATGGATTTTTGGTATTGTGTTTGGACAAGGTTATAGAAGTGGATAAAGTGTTCAACAACTTCAGATTTATGCTTCATAAAATATGCCCAAGTCATACGGGTACAATCATCCACAAAGATAAGAAAGTATCTAAAGCCCTGCCCCCCGATTACTGGTGCGGGTCCCCAAACATCCGAATGTATTAAATCAAAAATGGTTTCAGTACGAGAATTACTCAAAGGATAAGAGTTTCTATGGCTTTTGGCCAAAACACAAGTCTCACAATACATGTTCGATTTTGGAATAATATTAGGAAATAGCATTTTTAAATAACCCGGAGAAGGATGTCCTAAGCGTCGGTGCCAAAGCCAAGCTTCCCTGACAGCAGGCCCGTGAGTTAGCATGGCAGCTCCTTTTTGGGCTATCTCATCCACGTAGTACAGCCCGTTGCTTTCAGTGCCACGCCCAATAATCTCTCCGGTCCTGATATCCTGTAATAGACAGAAGTTTGGTTGCATCAGCAGTGTACAATTTAATTCTCGTGTTACATGGCTTATCGACAATAATTTATGGGAGAGTGAAGGAACATGCAAACAATTAGATAACTCTAAAGTTGGAGAAATCTTCACAGTCCCTGCCCCTTCTACAACAGTAAATTCCCCACTAGCAGTCTGAATATGAGATAAATGAGGTTTATGAGGTTTAGTAATATCCGACTCATCATAAGTCATTGTATCAGTAGCCCCGCAATCAAAAATCCACCTATTAATTTTTTCAGACCCTACAGATGCTGTACACGCAGTCCCAAAATTTTCTAGTACTTGAAACTGATTTTTACATTCAATTGGGGTTGATTTGTATTTTTCAACACAACTGGGGGTCAATTTAATATTTCGGAAAGTGTTTGGGGCAGAATTGAAAGATGAATTGATATGGGGTAATTTTTCGAAATAGCATAAAGGTTGAGGGTTAGGTTGTAAACCTAACCCTAATACCCCGTTACCTCCCGCCGCTTCGTCCATTTCCTCTTCTGGTCGGACCCCTGCAGCGGCGAACTGGGCAACTCCGGCTGTCTTCGGTGGTCCTCCAATCGGTTGTTCGTTGCCCCGAGCGTGAGCGGCCGCATCGCGGTTGCCCCCGGTGGCGGCGTGGTTCGCTGCTCCTCCATCTGCTCCGACAGCCGCGGCGGCGTGTCCCTTGCTCCACGGTGGGCGAGCGGCTGACGGTTTATGTTTCGATTCCCACCATTCCGGGTACCCCACTAATTCGAAACATTGGTCCCTCGTGTGCTTTCGTTTTCCACAGTTTGTACACACTAGTTTGGATCGATCTTCATCCATTCTCCGTTCATCGGGGGTTCGTTGACTCCATCCTCCGTTTCCACTACCGCCGCCGCGGCGTGGAGCATTGGAGTGGTTCGGCCTTCGCGCCGTGAAGAACCCTGCTCCGATTCCATCGGCTTGGGTTCGTCCGTCTGCAGGGCGAAGGATCTCCGATCGAATATCCTCCCTTTTTACTATATTGTATGCTTGCTCGGCTGAGGGAAGTGGCTCCATCTTTAGCACCTCTCTTTTTACTAATTCATACTTATCATCCAATGCAGTGAGGAATTGATATAATCGGTCTTGTTCTGTCTCTTCATTGTAGATTTTGATATCCTCCGGATACTGCATTCGGTTTGGCCGTTTCTGGTCGATTGCAGTCCAGATCTCGTTGAGATCGTTCCACACTTCCTCCAATGTGGAGTTCCCCTGTTTTAAAGTGCTTGCTCTTCGGTGAAGGTCGTAGGTTTGCAATGAATCTCCGCCACTCTTGTATGTTACAGCCAGGCTGTCCCATATATGTTTTGCCGTCGGTTGTTGAGCGACTCGGCTGACCAACTTGGTTTCGATGTTTTGAACAAGCCACGTAAATACACAATGATCGGCTTCCTGCCATTGTGTAAACGTTGGATCTGTTCTTGGTGGTGGGGATGGGACTCCAGTGATGTGAGATACCATCCCCCTTCCGCTTATTGCGTTATGCATCAGGATGGACCATATCGAGTAGTTGTCTCCGTTGAGTTTGAACCCTACTGTCAAGGGTTGAGAATCGGTTCTGTATGTGTTTTTTTCTGGTTTGGTTTCGGGGATTTCTGGTGGTTTGTTGTGCATAAGATTCTTACGCATGAAGTTAGAAAAGAGGCGTGCAAACTCATCCGCTTCGGATGTGTTCTGGCCGCCGGTTGCCCCTTTTTCGGGATCTGACATGGTTTTCTTTCACAGGTTCTTGGTCAAGAGGTTGGGAAGGGATTATGAGCGATGATGATATTGATTCTGAGCTCCCAGAATCGTTGCTGGCTCTGATGCCATGTTAAACGGCAAAGGAAAGGATTTGGGTAAAAGCTTGATTGTTTCTCATTACCAACGTATAGGTTAAATATATGATTACAAGTCTTGTATATGGTAACTAAATCATTGTACTCTATACATGATATAATCAATCCCTTGATATAGGTAATTGATTCTTGATTTATTCTTTCCTAACTTAATGAAATCTTTTTCTTTATTCTAACAACGACGGCTCCGACTCGGACTCGGACGACCCGTACTCGTCCGACCACTTCCGGATGTACGAGTTCAAGGTCCGGAAGTGCAACCGCAGCCGGAGCCACGACTGGACCGACTGCCCCTTCGCCCACCCGGGCGAGAAGGTGCGGCGCCGCGACCCGCGCCGCTTCCAGTACTCTGGCACCGCCTGCCCAGAGTTCCGGAAGGGCCACTGCGGGAAGGGGGACGCCTGCGAATTCTCGCACGGCGTCTTCGAGTGCTGGCTCCACCCCTCCCGCTACCGCACCGAGGGGTGCAAGGACGGGAAGGGCTGCAAGCGGAAGGTGTGCTTCTTTGCGCACTCCTCCCGCCAGCTCCGCATCGTCCCCGACTCGGACGCCTCCCCGGCCACCGCCGATAAGAAATCGGCGGTGGGCCACCACTGCTGCCTCTATTGCCACTGCTCGATGTCGGCCTCGCTGACATCGACCCTTATGGGCCACATGGCCCATAACACCTCCCCACCCCTCTCCCCTCTCCCCTCTCGCCCTGGGCGAGAGGGGTAGCGCATCCTCTTACAGGAACGCGCTCGCTGAGCTCATGGCCTCGTTCGAGGCCATGAGCCCCAGCCGCACGGCAGGTGGCCTGCCGTGGCTCGACGTGAATTTCAACGTCGAGGAGTCGCAGCTCGTGATGTCGCCCTCGACACCGGTGAGGCGTGGGCATAGCAAGTTCTACTCCGGCGAGAGCAAGTTTTCTCCGGTGGAATATTCCGGGAGGAATTTGACAGATGACGGCGGCTCCGGTGGGCCGGATCTCGGGTGGGTCAACGATCTGCTGACGTGAATGATAGAAGAAGACGGAGAGTTCTCTGTATATATGAGGAGGATGAGGAATGGAGGGCTCGTGTATACATACACGGAGAAGGGTGTATGTATAGGTGAGATTACTTTTTTTAGCGGTGAAATTGTTCGACTTAAGGTGTTTTCAAGTATGTGTTGATGAAGATGAATAATGTGTTTTCTTAATTAAGTTGGGAAATTTGGAGGTGTAATTCTTGTTTGATGATCAGCTTCAATGGTGATCAATGATCAATGTGAAGTGTAATGTACCATATTCTATCTTGATCTTTTTCTTAATTAAAGAACACCGTATTTCGTTAATTATGTCTCTATTTTTCTTGGTTACATATTCTTTTGTTGCTAATAGTTGAAGATTACCAAATATGAGTGTGTTTTTGTGACATGTCAAAGCATATATACAGAGCATTTTAACAATTGCTTATACATGATCTGAATTAAATTAGAAGTATTACTGATATATGAACACGAAAGAGCATGCAAACATGCCACGTGAGATATTGGATTTGATAAATATTGTTTCTTATTTTTTCCATTTGTTCAATTCTTTGGTTAATATTCTCAGGAATCTTGTGAATATGATACTACTATTAATTAGATGCATCTTCCTTGAAAAAAAATTATTTAGATACATCTAAAAGTCAATTCATCCATTTTTAATATAATTTTTTCGAACAACAATTCAGTTTTCATTAACTGCTATTTCCCTTAGCGCACACCTGCCCTAATGATTAAATCACCTAACTTTTCGACAAGAAAGTAATATTAATCCCTATTTGTTGTCCTAGTAATTAGTATATACTACTCTATAGTCTGTCATTAATTTATACCATGGTCGCTCCATGAAACTAGTGTAGCTTCAAAATAAGTGTATACCTAATTAAATAGTAGGAGTATATATTAAGAAAAAAAAATGTATTTATAATCTTATTAATATCCTAATTCCTAACAAAAACGTATGTACAATTCATAAAATGTTACATTTACAATCTTACTAATATCCTAACAAACACATACTAGTATTTACGAACAATATCAAAATTCAAAAAGCATCATACTCGAAATAAATAAGATAAAATGGGAAATATATCATAATTTTGCTCTCCTTTTTTTGGAAATGAGACCACTTACTGTGGAAAAACAAAAAAAAATGTAGTACACTTATTTAAATAGGAGTACACTTGCATCGGTTTTGAATAATACAAATTTATTACTAAATCATTTGAAATTTATATGTATACAAGTATGAAGCATTGATCCAAATTATGGTACAATTAGCTAGGCTTAGTTATGGATGGGGCAGCTCATATTTATTAGTGATAATACAATTAATAGTTGAGGTCGTTGCCAAATTGTATGACTACGAACAATAATTCTGAAGAATGAATGTCTAGAAACATTGATAGATTATTAATTTAGACCTTATAATATCCTACATATAATCCACTAAAACATAACACTTTATAAGATATAATTATATTTTTGCATATTTAAAATGCTTGTAATTGCTATCAATCTTGTCACATTAATTAGTGATTGTCAATGACCAAAAAGGTTTAGTTTCACACCCACTTGTTTAATACTACTATTAATCCTAAGTCCTTTATGCTATTACAAGGCATATACATACATATATGTGGCAATATATCTATCATGATACCTTATATATAGACATAAGATATCAATATTATTGATGAAGTTGTTGGAAATACTAGAAGAGGACAATGGTGTAATGACAGTGGGACAATAAAATGAATAATGCAAGTGAATAATTTGATATACAAATGTAGGTGTGTTTCCTAGGAAGGGAACTCATGTGGTGGACAGCAAGGGAAGTAGGGTAGTGTGATTGATTTTCTTGATTGATGAGACCATAGAAAAGTGTGTGGGGATTTATCAAAAGTTAGGGTGGATTCATGCCCTAAATTCACAACTATATGACTCAACATTTTCATGAACTAGCCCATGCTTAAAGTGGCCTATTTAGGTTCAATTTAGGGCCCCATTAATTATACCCCTCACATGCATCTCTAATAACTCACTCAGTCACTATCTATCCACACCCTCATCTACATTTTTATGTCTCTCATTTTGGAGAGAGGGAGAGAAATTATGTGCGTAGTCGGGTTAGAAACAGCCGGTTCCGTTTTTAGAAATGTAGAATTGGAACCAGTCCAGAAAGGATTTTGGTAGTTTCGGGCTTTGAAGTATAACCGACAATTCCAATTCAAAACTTGATGGAATAATCTTTAAAAAAATTTGTTTTTTTTTTTTAAATTTTGGTTGAAATTGAACGGTTTTCTGCTGAAAAAATGTCAGTTCGCGGATTGAAATTTTCAAAATCGTGAACTGACCACTTAATTTGTGGTTGAGGTTTAGGTTTTATCTATTGAACGTTGCTCCGATTTGAAACCGTTGGCCGACGACACAATTCTAGGCGAAGTAGCGTTTTTTATTTAACCATGCATCACTATTTCTCTATTTATAGATTGTGTCAATAAATGGTGGAAATGAACAAGATCTTAATCATAAAGTGAATAGGCCTAACAGAGTGGGTCCATCACTATAGGCCCAAAACGAAATATTAAATAAAATATGTATTGGGCCAAAATGGTCAATTATATTGTAAATAGTTTCACTATATTTATGATAATTTTAATATTTTTCGTCTCAAGTTACTATTAATAGTCCACAAAATGTATCCAAGGCCTATAATATTGATTTCTTGAATCTAAAGGTTTCATACAATGAGAATTAAAAATTTTAGATTGCCAAAAACTGAAGAAAATATCATAATAATTGCAAACTTGAAAAGTTTGGTAACTTCTAAGCTAAGTTTTAAAATGATAGTAACAAATTACAAATTGCATGTTCGTTCATAGTGTAAAAAGCAATTAATACTATAATTATTTTGATATATTCTATGGCGGGTGCACAACTTAGATAGCACCGTTGAAAATTTGTAGTAATTGTGTTTTACTTTGATTATTCCTATCAATATCACCTTTGGATCTCGTTGACTCTAATGAATGGATATTATAGTATGTCAATTTAAATAAGTGGACGATTTATTTAATGTAGCCATCATGGACTAAAAAGTTCGAAATTAAGAAAATTATTTGGTCAATTAACTGCACTGTATTATAACGTCAACGTGTTATATAAGAAAAAGTAAATTGATGGATTTTTTGTAGCCATCATGTGTTCAAAAATGAAATTAAAAAGATAATTCGGTTAATTGCATGCTCTAAATATTTATAAGATGTAGTAGTATGTAAGAAAAAGCTAAATTGAGTAAATCTGAAGAAATATATATGAAGAGAAATGTTATATTGTACTACCCTTCTGATAATTACATGTTATTACACTTATATTATATTAAGTGCTCTTTCATTACACTTAAAAAGCTAGTACTCTATAGTTTCACCAAAAAATCAATTCCAACTTAAAATAAAAAGTGTGAACAACATGAAACGGTTGGATTACCATATCATCGTTATGATAATTATCTGTCATTCTCGTTTAGTTTATGTTTAGCACAATTTATTCTATTGCAAGGATTTAGTTTGATTTTAATACTTTTAAAAAATTCGATTTGTCATTTTATTTTTTTATTTTTATTTTGGAGAAAGTGAATAAATCAAACTTTGAAGTTAATTAACTTTTAGAATAATAACTTCAATAATAATTTTAAGGTATTAAAATAAAAAAAAATAAATGCTGTATAAAAGAATATAGTTACACGTCAGCATCCAACTACCATGTAACAGAGCTCAACTAACGGCGTACCAATAAAAGTCGACGTTTTGTTAGAGAAAACTTTTCCGTAATTAAGAGCATCTCCAATGGTCGGCGTCACCACCGGAGCGCCGATTTTTCGCCCACGCCGGTTTGACGCCGAACCATTGGAACCGGCGTGGGCGAAATCGGCGTCAAAATCGGCGTCGCCATGCCGATTCCCGCGCTGACGCCGGTTCCCACGCCGATCCTCACGGGCGCCATTGTGGCTCCCGGATCGGCGCCAAACCGGCGTCGGATTTAAATATTTTTTTTTTTTTTTTTCGCAAAACACAATATATACGCGCGTTGAACCTCATTTTCATTCGCACCACTTGTTTTAACGAGTACTCTCTCTCTACCTTACTTTCTGTACAAGATCAATAACGAGCAATGGAGAACAACTACGAAGGTACTCCAGTTAATCCCGGGGGATGGTCTCAGACTCCCCCGGCTCCCGGTGTAGGGTCTCAGACGCCCCCGACTCCCGGGGCAGGGTCCCATACTTCCCCGGCTCCTGGGGGAGGTGGTTGGCCTCCAATGAGCGGGTACTACAACGTGTACCCGTGGCAGCAGATGATTCCGGGGTGGGCACCCGGCATGCAGCCCCCTATGCAGATGATGCCGGGGTGGGCACCCGGCATGCAGCCACCGGCGCAGCAGATGATGCCACCGGCGCAACATATGATTCCACAGTCGCAGGCGACGCACGGGGGGGACAACGCCTATCGGCCGACTTTTGATTTTTCCACCGGTTCTTCGCACACATCGACCCCAACGGATGCACAGTATTCGGAGACCTTCTCCTTAGCGGACTTGGGTTTTGATATTAACGACGTTTCTGAAACTCTCATTCAAAGCCAGGGAGTAGGGCGGGGTAAGAAGAAGGGCAAGGCGAAGAAGGTCGGCGAGTCGTCGCAGCCCCGCGCCGAAATCCGGGGCCGGAGGAAGTGGACGGACGCGGAGAACGTTGCGGTTGCCAAGGCGTGGGTGAGTGTTTGCGACGATCCTCTCGTTTCAAACAACCAGAGGATCGTCAACTTGTGGGCGAAGATAGCTGCAGCCTACAGGGCATTTTGCCCTGAAGGGAGACCGTGCACCGGGGAGGAGGTCCGGAAGTGCTGGGACCGAATCAGGGCTGGCGTCTCTCGATTTTCGGGTTTGTACGCCAACGCCCTCCGCATGCAGACCAGTGGCCAAACAGAGGAAGACTGCAGGAGGATTGCGGAAAGAGCCTACCCCGATCCGGATAAGAAGTACTATGAGTTCACCTACTGGAACTGCTACGTTGTGCTCAACGAGTCGGAGAAATTCCGGGCAGGCGTCGACGCTGGCTGGCCGAAGAGGCAGAGACTGAACTATACCGGAGATTATAGCGGCAGCAGCGGTGGTTCGTCAGACCTCCCCGAGACGGCCCAGGAGGTCCCGACTCCTCGGTCGTTCGGTCGCCGACCTCGCCCGGTTGGGCAAAGGCGGGCGCAGCAGGTTGCGAGGGGGGGCACACCGAGTTCCCAGGATGTCCATTCGGCATCCCCCCTCGGCAGGTCTACCGAGGAGCTCAAATTCTTCGCGCGCCAACAAACGCGCGCTCAAATGGTGAAGACCTTAGCCGACTTCCAAGCGGCGGTGGACCCCGAGGTGAAGGATTTTCTTCGCGTATTGCTCCAGAGCCAGCGTGAAGAACTGGAGGCGATGAGGAGGGACACCGGCGGGAATAGCCGCGGCGTAGGTGGCGACGGAGGCGGCGGCGACGGCAGTGAAGAAGCGTTGGGCGACGACGGAGACGAGGACGGCGGCGATGAGTGATTTTGTTTTACTTTTTTAAATTAATGTACTTTTTACTTTTTGTAATTTTTTTAAATTGTTGTACTTTTTTTTAAAAGTAATGTACTTTTTAAATTTTAATATTATTATTCGAATTTTCCGTATTTGTCTCGTAAATTAAATTATGTATGTTGATACAATTGTAAATTAAATTATATAATTGTTATTAGTGATGTGGATAGGTAGTGTGAAGGCTATTTGATGGCTATTTGATGTCCAGTTGATGTGGCAGGAGAATTGTAGTGCTGATGATGTGGCAGTGTGAAGGCTATTTGACGGCTATTTGACGTCCGCCAGCATTGGAGATGCTCTAAGATTTGGTAAGAGAGAGAGAGAGATGGCTGCTTGTGATGACGGCATCGCACGTGCGACGTGGCGAATATTTTAGAAGCAGTTAATGGAGTGGCGGCCCCCACGTGATTAGCCGTCATTGTCGGCCCCAGGCGGCGCACTCTCTCTCCTCACGACACGTCTGCTTTGTTCACGCGCCTCCACCCACGTGCTCTCATGTCCCCCATCCCCACCGTCACCGCTACCACACGCTCCGTTTTGTGCAAAGCAATCATCCTTTTTCTTGCTTCTTTTCATTTTAAATCCACATTATTTAGAAAAGAGTTTATGTTAAAAAAATAATAAAGTTTTAAATAATTTTTGTTCACCCACAATTTATAACATCACTTGAAAAACCATGAGTATTGAAATTTTTTGTGATTATTCATCGATGTCATTTTTTGATTAATTGTGTATGGCCGCCGAATGATAAGTGTTAACATTCGTGTTAAATAATGTCGTCTATTTATAAAAAAAACTACTCCATTTTGTTTGAAAAAAAACATTAAACTTATTCTAAAGAGGTTTGTGTACGAATACAATAAAATAATGCATGGTGAGAAATTCATATAGTAGAAACATTCAGAGCTTCAATTTTCCCTTGCCATCAATTAGTTGTTGCGAACAATTCAAATTATATAATTTCTCTATATGAATTATTTTTTGGTACAGAAGAGGACAAAGCCCTTGGGAAAATACTACAACTACAATATATTTGGTTCAAGCATATGCAATTCCCAAATGATCTCTCAATAATAAGTTTCGTACCTCAATCGGTGACTCATCATGCAAATGCAAACCTGTATCTCAACCTAACGACCAACTTGCCAGATAATCCGTAGCCGAATTAGCCTCATGATATACGTGCCTCATTGACGCAAACCAATTTCTGTCACATATACTCCAAATATTTCGAACAAGACTAAAGCAACTTCCATCTTCTATATTTGAGTTGGTCATAAAAACTACAGCTTTATTGTTACTTTCGACTTCAATACTTCATAAATAGTTGTTCCAAGCAAGTTGCAAACCATCATGTATAGCCCATAATTCAGCCACGATTACCAAACTATCATATCCAGATGATTTTTAAATTTGTGGGATAAAATACTATTCCAATACCGTGATGCATCGGGTGGGCTATCGTCCACCACTGTAGCCCCGGGGACGATGCCCGATGCATCGTCAGCGCCCTATACATCATCCGTGCACGATGGCGTCGGAACACGCATCGTCCACGGTATCGTCCACCCCACTGCGGGTCACGTGGACGATGCAACGGGTTTTCTTTTTTTTTTTAAATTATTAATTCTTCCAAATTTATATATATACACCACACTTCTATTTCTTCCTTTCACTCTTCCATTCACTCTTTCATCGCATTCTCTCTATTTCAATTTATAATGAATCCCGGTGATTTCTAAAATCCGAATAGTCCCAACGTATTTTCGATATTCGGTGGTGGTGCATGGTGGCCGGGTACAGACCCTTCGTCTCCAACACCCAGTACGATCCGGATTTCAGTACGGATTCGTACGGGCTGTCAGACATGGAGCCATCTCCCAAGCCGGCGGCCGCCTACAAGCGCCATAGGGAGCAGCTCCGCAAGCTCTGAGATCAGATGAAGAAGCATCTCAATTTGTTCTCGGCGGAGTACGATAAGTGCTTGAGGGAGCAGGGCGGCGGCAAGAATTTGACTGATGTGCGCAATAGAGCGCTTGCGTCGTACATTTCATTGTACGGAGAGTTCAAGTACTAGTCCTCCTGCTGATCGTAAAGGACAAGCAGAAGTTTCAAGGATGGATTCTGCCCATATCGGCTGCATCGAAGAGGATGAAGAACACAACCGCTGGTGATTATACGAGCAGCAACAACGGCGCCCCTTCGATGGACCTCAACCAACCGATGTACGAGGATGAGAGTTAGGGCACACCGATGTCCTCCCGGCGTCTCATTGGCAACAAGGCTGCCAAGAACAAGGTCAAGGCGAAGGCGACGTCCACACAGAACCCGGCCCCGACCGTGACCCCGATCGCAACCCCGACCCCGACTTCGGCTGCAGCTCATGCCTACGAAGAGTTGGTTGTGGCCGCCAACCGGAGGACGTTGTTGGACACGTATAATTCCCTCAGGCAGTGCGAGGACCCGGGTGAAGCTGAATGCCTCAAGTGAATGATCGATGATCTGCGCCGCAAGTTGGGAATGCTTTAGACCAGGTTTTTTATGTGTACTGAACTTGTTTTTTTTATTTCCACTCTTGTAACTATTTTTTTTTAATTAAGTAATGTAGGATTTGCCTTAAATTGTGGTGTATTTTTTTTATTATTTTGCATGACATATTTGAAAACATAAAAATTAATTAACAAACTAGTAGTTAAAACTATAGGGCGAACTTTAGGGCATCCCATTACAGGTGGAAGGCTAGGATGGTAGAATGCTGATGTGGCGGAGCATATGGCGCCCCATTGTGGATGCTCTTACCCTCTAATACTTGTGAATTCACTCTATTGATAGCAAAAATCTATAAGTCGGTGTGAAATAAATCGTAAAAGGAAGAAAAAGAATTATATTCCTTCAATTCCTTTATAAGTGGCTAGTCTTTTTTTACTCCCTCCGTCTACAAAAAATAGGACACATTATGAATGACACGTGTTTTAATATGAAATTGGTAAAGTAAGAGATAAGGGAAAAAAAGTAAGAGAGAAACAATGTTAGTGGAATGTGAGATCTATATTATTACTAAGAGAGAAGGAAAAAAAAGTATTCCTTCCGTCCCACTAAAGATGATTCACTTTCCTTTTTGGTTTGTCATATCCAAGATGACCCATTACTATAAATATAAATGGAAACACATTTATCACTATTTTATTCATCTCTCTTGCTTTACTCTCTCCAGTTAACACACAAAATAAAGCTGCATAAAACTATGTGCTCCCAGTCCCAATGAATGGGTCATCTTCCTTGGGACGGAGGGAGTAAGAGAGAAGCGGAAAAGTAATAGAGAAGTAGTGTTAGTGGAATATGAGGTCCATATTATTAGTAAGAGAGAAATTGTTGAAAACTTTTATTTTTTAAATGTGCTCTACTTTTTGTGGACAACCAAAAATTTGCAAATGTGCTCTATTTTTCGTTGAAAGAGAGAGTATGTCCAAGCTGAGTATACTAGCAAGAAAACATCTACAGAGTAATTATGAAATTGAGATTATGATCAACTACTACTCAGTCCAACTTTAAGTCTATATTTTTCTGTATGTTCAACTTTAAATAATACTCGTATATTTTTTAAATATGGAAATATTATTTTATTTTATTTTTCTCTTTTTTACTTTATTTTTTTTATTTTATACATTCCCTTCGTCCTGCCATAAATGAGTCACTTCTTTTGGCACAAAATTTAAGAAATTGATACTTAAAGAATTAAATTAAAGAGAAAAGTATAAGAAAAGGGAAAAGTAGGTGAGTGAAAAAAATAAAATAGTCTGAAAATAAAGTAAGAGACAGTGATTTTTTATTTTTAAAATGGAAATGACTCACTTACTATGGACGATACAAAATAATTATTCATCCGTTCCATAAGAATATTAACTCTTTTCTTCGTTGGACAAGAATATCCGCCTTATAATTTTAACTATCAATACTTTAACTATATTTCTCACTATATCTTTCTTACTTTATACGTGTTAAAATTTGTGTCCCAACTCTATATTATTATGGGATATGAGCAGTATTACATACAGTAAAATTGTGTCAAATTAGAATTACTTAACTTAAAATGGGAGTGGATATAAAAAAAGAGAATAAAGTAGGGGAACGCGGAAACCAAGTTGTGTAAAATCCACAAATTCCGCCGACGGGAAAAAAGTCTGGGTCCCACTTGATAGCGGCCGGCAAATGGCGCAAAATCCAAAGTCCTCCGCCGTGGACCCCAGCCGCCCCCTGTCTACCTCCCGCTCCCCCACACGCTTCGTGTGCCCAACCACTCCGAAATTACCAACTTACCAATTTACCCATCCCCTTTACAACAAAATAAACCTACATGATCACATCATGGTCAACCATAAATTAATTAAATAATAAAAAATATTAATTTTTTAAAAATTTTTTGATTTAATTCTATTTAATTTTACTTTTATATTATCTTCGTTATATGCTGCTCAACATGTTAGTGTTGCTCTTTCATAGTTTTTACTCAACTTATTACTACTGTCATTTCTTGATTGTTGCTCAACGTATACAGTAATTCGTGATATTAATGTGTTTTACGTAATGTAATTCAAAGATAAGTATCAACTTACAAGTCCATTCACACACATATAAGTTTATATCGGTAATTCTAATTTTTTTTATACATGTAAATGGACTAAATTAACTCTTCATGGCCGGCCACGTTATGGCCATTTAGCATCACTCTTTACCAAATTACTGCTCCTGCGTTTAGCAGTAAAAGAACACTAAAATATTTAAAATCATTAAATAATTGAATCTGTGTATTTATTTATAGTGGGCGGCAGCAACAAAGTTCACACGTGCCGTCCACCTTAGGCATGACATGCACCCCGTCATCACGGAATTCCTTCGGTGCTCTCCTCTCTCCTCTCTCATCCTTCTCCTTCCGCCACTCAATTTCCTCTTTTTTCCTTCACTTTTTGACTACTCATACACAATAATTTCAGCTGCAAATTCCGAATAATGGCAATTATTATTCATGAATCAAACACAATTCAACATACCACATAGGATTCAAAATCGAATGAGCTACATGAATGTCTTCATCTTTAACCTTTTTTTTTTGCTTTTCAAAATTACAAAAAAACGGGAACTAATTAATCCACCAAAACCCTAACATCCGCCGCCGGCGGTGGAAACAACCAGAGATATCACATTCTCAGCTGCAAAAAACAAGGGTTCCTTTTTTTAATTTTAAATATATATACAAAAATCAGACGTCATTTCCCTCCCTCAGCTCCGATCCAATTCTAGAACCTTCCTCCGCCAGCATTCACACCTCCACAGGCGGCGGCATGTTCAGATCGAGATCCAGTCCCCTCTTCCCCTCCCCTCCGTCAAAATTGATCTCATCCACCACCGACGAGGTGTCAGAGTCGCTCCGCTTCACTCCGCCGCCGCCGCACCCCGCCGCGCTCATCCTGTAAGCCGCCGCCGCCATCGCCGGATCGAACAGGATCACCGGCTGCCCGTTCGGAAGCACCGCCATCCGCCGGAAAAACTGGTATCCTCCAATCGGAGCTGCATCGGCGACGGTCACGCTCCGATCCGGCGCAGCGCCGAGGCGGCGCGTGAGATCGAGCTCGACGATCTGAGCGCGTGCGTTCAGATCGGCGCTGGAGGACTCGACGGTGCTGCTTTGGCTGGGGCTGCGCACCGCGGCGGACGAGGCGTGCGCGGGGAAATTCGTCTTCGCCTTCGCGCCGCGGAATTCGCGGGCGGCGGCGTCGTAGGCACGCGCGGCCTCCTCGGCGGTGTCGAAGGTCCCGAGCCAGACGCGCGATTTCTTCCCTGGATCGCGGATCTCGGCGGCGTAGCGGCCCCATGGCCGCTTCCTCACCCCCCTGTAGTGCACCTCCTTCGCCTTGCTGCTTCCCTCCGCCTTCTCCTTCATCGCCATTTCCGATCTCTCTCTCTCTAAAAACAGGCGGCGGAAATTTTGATTTATAATTTTAGTGAGAGAAAGCAAGGTGTATGGATATGGTTTGGGGGAAAAAGGCTCTTTTTATATAGGGAAAGATGTTCGGTTTGGGGGTGGTGGCGCGGTCAACGAGGGATTTGACTGGGGGCGGAAATGGTGGCGCCGCCCCATTATTTGAGTGTATGTATATGGAGTACTCCCTGCGTCCCAATAAATATGCAACATTTGCTTTTCGGCACGAGATTTTATATAAGGTTGTTTTGTGAGTTAATGAAGAGAGTTTAAAGTAAGAGGGAAGAAAAAGTAGAGAGAGTATTATTTCCATTTTTAGAAACGTTTCATTTTTAATAGGACAGACCAAAAAGGAAAACGTTTCATTTCTAATGGGACAGAGGGAGTACTATTTACTCCGTCCCTAATTAATTGTTGCTAATTTTTATTTCGGTACATCCCTCAATAATTATCACACTTCATTTTTATCATAAATTGTAAGCAGGTTTTACGTTCCACTAACTCACTTCACTCACATTTTATTATAAAAACAATATTAAACTAGTGGGTCTCACATTCCACTAATTTTTTCAACCAACCTTTCTTTACATTTCTTAAAACACATGCCCGGTCAAAGAGTGACAATTAGTCAGGGATGGAGGGAGTATAAAATTGTGAGTCTAATTTTTCTATTTTAATCTAGAAGGAGTTTCTATTTATTTTTGTTATACATAATAGAATTTCAAATTTATTAACTCATTTTGTTTTTATTTAATTATAAGTGGGATGTTCTATTGATTTTTTAACAATTTTTTTAATACTCTCTTCATCTATAACTAATACTGTGTGAAACTTTTATTTTACTTTGTCCTATAAAATAGAAACAAAATGTATTTCTATTTTGAATAATGAGTTATTTTAGTTTGGGATAAATTAAAAAAAAAAGTGGTATGATATTGCGATGGAGTATTATCATACCGTACGGTAGAGAGAGGGAAAATGGGGTGTTGTGAGTGTGTGGGGTCCACGTGAAGGGGGGTGGGGAACTTGTCACGCGGCAGAAGAAGAAGACAAGAGCGGCGAAGATGTTGATGTGCCGGCAATTAGCGTTATATACTGCCGCTGTTTCTGGGAGAATTAGATAATTGGAGTATTAAATTAGTAATCACATAATACTGTGTAAGATTGGATAGATAGTAGGACCACATGTGGATAGTGAGGTATTGTTTTATCATTTGATTATTTTTTAATTAGTAATACTAATATATATATATAGAAAATATAAATTTTCTGTCAGTACAATGAGTCATGTGACTCATGTTTCGGTGCGATAAATGGATTTGTTGTGATTGTATTATTATTTGATTTACAAGATAAATTATCGCATACCTGAAAGAGCATATGCTGATTTTTAGATTTTGTCGGGTTAGGTTAACCAATTAAATTGGTGGATTAATTTACTAACATTTACTTGATTAACAATATTAAATTACGTATATACCTTTAACATTTTTGGCATATACTCTGTTTGTCACAAAAAAAATAGTCGTAGTTAACTGGTATATTAATTTTAATTCGTGATTTGAAAACTGGAAATACCGAGAAAAAATATTTTTAAAAAATTCGATAAATAAAATGAGATTAAATTTTTTAAAGGTCAACTGAAAAAATAAGACTATGTTCAGTAGATGGTGAAAGTATATATCTGGTTTTCAAGTAAATATTAATTTTTGTAAAGTTCATTTTATCCAATTGCAATTTAAATCAATTTGCTAAGTTAAAAAGGGGATTGCAATCAATTAATAAAAATTCTGCATTATACTATATATGTTAGTATATAATTGTTTAAAATATAGTAAAATTCATTTATTTCAATCTGATTTTATAATGAAAAAGACGTGTGGAGAAATAATTTAGAGATGAAAGACTATCGAAGTCAGCCTAATCGAGCTATTAAATTATCTTTCTTTAATCTGATATATTTATGGAATATTTCTTCTTGGATTTTATGGAATGGTTTGTAGTAGTATAATTTATTCCTTTTCTGGACAAGGGTATAACAGGGGATTCCCAATTTTCTACATTGGTTTTAATGGTAAGAGAATGCACAAAATTGTTAAATAGAGTACACCAAAAAAATCTCACTATGTGTAAACTTATTATGTGTAATTAGCAATTTTCTTGTTGAGAAGCTATGCATTTTTGTTTTTTTCCCTTCTTGAAGTGTTAGTATTGACTTGAGTAGTAGCTCTCTTTCTTGTCTTTCTTGTTGCATACAGGGAAAAAAGTCATTATTGATGTAAGTAGATGCAATGGACAGTCAATCCTAACAATAAATATCATTGGACTATGATATCACAATCTACAGTCATACTAGCTCCAAATCCGAATAAATAGGGGTTTTCAGGCTTCATGGATCGTCAACGAGATGTGGCCTGTTTTTTTCCTTATTAATGTGTTAATACTGACTTAACTAAAAAGTATACGGTGAAAAAGTCATTATTGGTGTAAGTAGATGCAATGGACAGTCGATCCTAACAATAAATATCGTTGGAGTAGGATGTCACAATATACAGTCATACTAGCTCCAAATCCGAATTAAATAGGGGTTTTCAGTCTTCATGGATCGTCAACGAGACGTGGCCTGTTTTTTTTCCTTATTAATGTATTAATACTGATTTAACAAAAAAAGTAGCTCCATTTTGTGTCATATGCAATGAAAATGGTCATTATCGGTGGAGTAGATGCAATGAGCAGTTAAACCTAACAATAAATGTCGTTGGAGCAAGATGACATAACATATGGTCGTGATAGCTACCAATTTACTAAATAGAGTTTTTCAGTTTTCATGGGTTCATCGACGAGATCGAGCGACCCCAATCACATTTGGATCTATGATTGTAATTATATAAATTTAGATTTAATATGAATAGTAGTATTAGATTCTAAAATATGCAGAGTTAATAAAATGAATGAAATAAATTATTGGAGCGGTGGAAACGCATGGAAAATTATTATGAAGCGACAACCGTATTAGAGTAGTATTCCACCGCCCACGGTTGCTTCATTTTGTTATACCAACTAAAATATTTAACACTATTCTCTTTATAATAATGAATGTACAAATCTCCAACTAAAATATTTAACACCATTCTCTTTTTATAATAATGAATGTACAAATCTCTCTCCCATGTCCTTATTAACATGGAGTAGTAGTTTATTTAGACATTTTAGTAATAAAAATAAAAATATTTCCATCACTTACTTTCTTGACTTGCAATATATTTTTTCACTTTTAAAGTGAAAATCTTTCTCCACTCATAATATACCAATAACTTTTGCTATTAAAATTCATATTATTATTTATCTTTAAACCCAACCTTCATTTGTGTCTTTTATTCTTTTATTCAGAGTTATAGCATAAAAGAGTGATTGAAATTGTGATTTGGTTATTTTATTATTTAAAATAAATATATAAAATAAATATAGTGGTTATTTTATTATTTAAAATAAATATATAAAATAAATATAGTGTTGACTAAATGAGAGCTGTGCTAAAAAAAAATTCAGCCGTCTTCGCATTAGCCTTCAATCAAACAACTCGTGCTCCATCTACATTATATTTTCGAGTTTTAATGTTTTATAGTGGGAGAAGGTAAGGTACTAAATAGATATATAAGTGAATAGTTAAAAAAATAAAATATGTGTCTTTAAAAAAATATTAGAATGATCAACGTGTTATACGACGGTATATTAATTAGCACTATCTCGGAATCAATAATTAGGTGCATAAGGCAATGTTATTAGTAAATTATAATAGTCCTATTAAATCCACGCACAATCTACAAATATATTTTAGTACTACTATAATTACTTATTCACGTGACATGATTAATCAATTTTAATAACAAATCCTTTTAAATAAAATACAAGATCAAGATGTATACAATAAAGTTATAAACACATTATTTCATAATGTTCTTTAACTAGGCATCTACTCATTTGTTGGGCCTGGCCTGTTTCCTCCTCGGGCTACGATGAGTATAGTTCGGCCCAAATAGTTAGCCCATGATGTTTGACCGTACAAAGTGAAATTAACTTTGAGCATGGGTTATTTAAAAAAAAATAATTAGTAGTTTAGTACTTTAGTACTCCACCCGTCCCGGTCTAAGCGAGACGTTTCTATTTTGGCAAAAGAATTTAGGTAGTGGTGTTTAGTGAATCAAATTATTAATAGTAAATTAAGAGAGAGAGAGTAAAGTAAGAAAGAAAAAGAGGGAAAAAGTAAGAGAGATGAAAAAATTAAAAGAGAAAGAGAGAATAAAGTTAAAGAGTGAAAAAGAGAATAAAGTAAGAGAAATAATATAATAGGAGAGAAGAGTGAGTTGATTGTAGCCAAAAAAAAGAAATGTGTCACTTAGGTTGGGACGTACCAAAAAGGAAAATGTATCACTTAAGCTGGAACAGAGGGGTATTTTTTATTGAATTTACGTTTTGTGGGAAATTACATTTTCAAGACCATCAAAACTAATATGAATACAGGAGTATTATGTACCATGCACTGATTTCATGTTATATAGAAATATTATGTGCAATTTGAATGTAAACAATAACTTCATAAAAAATTATATATTACTTGTTGAAATCAAGGAAACAGTTTTAAATTATTAATATTGTATATTTATCTTCGATTTATAGAACTACAGTTTAAATAATACCGCCAAACATGTACCTACGCGATAGTGACAAAGACTTGGAATTGCCACAGATATGAAAAATCTAACCATTTATATAAAATTCTATAAATATATACTAATAAACTAAAATTGGAATAAAATTAATATTCCCACTTCCCAACCTGGCTAATATTTATATAGAAATATTTTTTTACTGTAACATATGGAGCATCATTCACTATTCACATCTAGTTCGCATAGGGGTGCATCGGTACAGTATACCGTATCAAAAGTGTCATACCGCATACCGTACCGAAAGTAGCGGTATGACAAAATTCCATACCGATACCTTACCGAATTTTCGGTATGATAATTTTCAATACCATTATCATACCGTTATTGCGGTATACCGTACCGTACTGTATTACGGTATACCATACTTTTAGGTCTCGTTTGGTAGCTATGTCATGTTTCGACTAGAAATGATACCATTATGATAGTAATCATAGTTTCGATTAGTTAATTTACATATATTGGGTGTTTGGTAGATTAAGATAACTGTGAGTTATCTTATTGTAGTGTTTGGTACAATAAGTCACAAGCAAGGATTAAAATTATGATTGCCAAAATTATCCTCATTAATTTAAGTTAATTACTAAACTATCCTCATTTTGCCCTAATAATTCCTATAAAATCATATATTTTTGTTTAAAATTAGCATCTTTTCAAGCTAAACTCCTTACAAAAATTAGCATCTTTTCAAGCTAAAATCCTTACAAAAATTAGCATCTTTTCAAGCTAAAATCCTTACAAAAATTAGCATCTTTTCAAGCTAAAATCCTTACAAAAATTAGCATATTTTCAAGCTAAACTCCTTATCAAAAAAACGTATATTTATGTTGGTATTCTATTTTTGTGAGCATTGATAATTTTGGACAAATTTTATGAATAATCACTGATTAATTTGGACAAATTCTATATGAAAATATTTTATCAAGTGCCAAATTTTATACGTTCAAATTTTTTGAAGTTTAAAGCGTTTGTGGATTGAATAAAATCGTATATTTTTGTTTAAAACAAAAACAATTGCCTTCAAGTAGTACGTAATTATAAGTATAGTATAATATAATGTTAATAAAGTGAGAACAACAAATTGACATCAACAAAAATCATAACATGATTTAATAGGAAAATGACGTATTTCAATACAACAACTAAGTAAAATTGATGGGTTGAAAATTTTGATGGGTAAAATTGTATTTTGCTAAATTAACTAGGCTTCCATGATAAATAACATAGGATTTTGGGTAGTTACAAATATGATTAAAACATAAGATTTTCAGTGGGCTTTGTGCGGGCCGGATACAAAACACGGACTACTATGTTTGGTAACATAACTACCAAACACACAAATAAACCCAGATTAATCTCTTATCTAGGCGAAACATAGTTACCAAACGGCCACTTACGGTATATCGTACGACATATCGTAATACCATTCTACCTGTTATAAAAAAATCTATTATAATTTTTTATCCAAAATATAAAAAATAACATTTCCAAGTGTTTAACTATCTGAAAAAAGTCCAAAAAAAATAAATAAAACTTCAATAATCCAAAACAACCAAACTTATATCAAAAATATTTAAAATAACATTTCAAGTGATCAACACTATCTTCATTTCTTGCAACCTTATTGTCTTCATACTCACAATCCCACAAGAAATCTTTGAAGATGCCATCTTTCATTTGACAATCTTTATTAATGGTCGAGCATAATCACAATGGTAAATACAATGAAACAACCAAACCAAAATAAATATATGAAGGGTAAAATCCATATATGGACACCACCTAATTAACTATGAGGATGAAATGATTAAACTTAAACTTGATGAAACCATCATAAGCTAACTACTAATATTATGTGCCAAATGAAAGTAAAGTAAAATAATGACAACACATAAATATATTAAATATTTTAAATTTTTATATATTACACCGAAGATTCGGTATACCGTAGTATACCGCATGTACGGTATATACCGAAGATTCAGTATACCATGATATACCGCGATATAGGATATTTGATACCGTTGTCGTATCGAAAACTTTCGGTACAGTAAGTCCAGTATTTCGGTACGTCGGTATTTTTTCCCACACTTAAGTTCACGCAAGCATTATAATTTTGTTTTAAAAGAAGGTGGTAAATGTCATTGTTTTTTATAAAATTAAATTAAACTTAATCAAAAAATTTTAAATAATAAATAAAAGACGTGAAGAACTTTTTATAGTGGATGCGTCACTGGGAACGAACAAACAAAAAATCCAAATATACAATGAGCGAAAATCAGCCTTTTCTCCCCACTTGAAAAAACACCGCGAATTCTACTGAAACACCAATTCAGATAGATAGAGAGAGAAGAAGCAGTCGATGGAGAACGAAGGCTCAGCGGCGGCGGGAAAATGGCGATTCGCGGGGAACGAGCGGCTCACTCTTGCCGGAGCTGTGACCGTTAGAGGCGTGCTCGACACTATCAAGGGAAATCTCAACGGAAACGACGCCAGGCCTGTTATTCCGCTCGGCCACGGCGATCCATCCGACTTCCCCTCCTTCCGCACCTCCTCTTTCGCGGAGGACGCCGTCCGCGCCGCTGTTAGCTCCGCTAAGTTCAACGGCTACTCCTCCACCATCGGTATCCCCGCCGCTCGGAGGTATATAAAGTGAAGTGACTGTGATTTTTGTGTATTGCAGTTTGATTACTGAGTTTTTGGAGTGTAATTGTTGCTCATTGTTCGGAAAATGAAGCAAAACAGCTACTGTTTTATGTGATTTTTGGAACGGAGGTGAGCTTAATTTCATGCATGTGGCTAATTATGATAGATTAGAAGGTTTTCTGCATAATTTCGTTCCTCACTGTTAGGAAAACGAAGCGAAACAGCTAGTTTTATGTGATTTTCGGATCGGAGATGAGCTTAATTCAGAGCATGTTTATGCTATTGTGCGGCTAATTTTGATATTATAATAGAAGGTTTCTGCATAATTTGTTGCTCATTGTTAGGAAAACGAAGCCAAACAGCTACCGTTTTATGTGATATTTTGTGGATCGGAGGTGAGCTTAATTTGAATCATGTGTATGTTATTGTGTTATTGTTCGGCTAATTTTGGTAGATTAGAATGTTTTTGTGCATAATATCTTAGGCATGAGCAATGTACGTGATTAATTGAAATCGAAGGGGTGATTTGTAACTTTGATCAGCTGCAGATTGATTTCATTAGTTCATCTGATGAAGTTGATACAGGCTTCATTGAATAGAATATCGAAATATAGTTGAGTTTTTTTGGATAGGTAATGTCTTTGGTGGATGATCTTCTCATTATTTTAATCATGTTGCTATATAGATTCTGTAATCTATGGTTTTGATTGTTTCTCTTTGTAAGATTTGTAAGGTTGATGAGTATCATTAGTTATCGAACTAGGCCGGTTTTGAATGTTTGAGTTAATCGTTTTTGTGCAACTTCTCTGTATCGGACAGCGCTGTAGCAGAGCACCTTTCTAAAGACCTTCCTTACAAGTTATCACCTGATGATGTTTTCCTGACCATTGGATGCACTCAAGCATTAGAAGCAATTGTAACTGTCCTTGCTCGTCCCGGTGCTAATCTTCTGCTTCCAAGTCCCGGATTTCCATACTACGAAGCCAGGGCTGGCTTCTCTGGTCTTGAAGTCCGCCACTTTGATCTTATCCCCGAACAAGATTGGGAAGTGGATTTGGCTTCGGTTGAAGCTCTTGCTGATGAAAATACAGTGGCAATGGTTATTATAAATCCTGGCAATCCCTGTGGAAATGTTTTCAAGTATGAACACTTGAAAAAGGTGCCTAGTTTGTAATATACTGAATGAAACATGGAGACTATGATATTCGTGGAAATGGTAGCCTTGTTAATGAGTGTATATTTGCTGTAGGTCGTGGAGACAGCTAGAAAGCTTGGAATCTTAGTGATTTCGGATGAAGTGTATGACCATCTTACTTTTGGTAGCAACCCTTTTGTCCCAATGGGAATCTTTGCATCAATTACCCCAATCATCACTGTTGGATCGATATCTAAGAGATGGATTGTCCCTGGTTGGAGACTTGGCTGGATTGTCACAAACGACCCCGATGGCATCCTTACTAAGCAAGGGGTATGTTCTTGTCGCTCAACCTTTTCCTTTGCGCCCAAATTTGTTGCTAGATGGTTCTGTTTATGAGCGTTGGGTATGTTAGATTTGTAAAGTTATAGATCATTGAAGAATATTTATGAATGTTGATACATCATGTAAATATATTTGCTTAGTGTTTCCTTTGTGGCTTTCTCTCTATATGTCATTTCATTAAGAAAAATACGAATATTATCTGCAGATTGTTGACAGCATCAAAGGTTTCCTGAATATTTCCTCTGATCCAGCGACCTTTATGCAGGTTTGTGATTCTTCTTGTGCTTCCGTCCCGTTTCTTTCTTTTATCGTATATATATGCTTTTGGTTTTTTCTTGTCTCTATCTTACTTGGTGAAATCTGCAAGTCTAATTCCGATGGTTCTTTTAGTCAAGTCTACGAGCGAGACGCAGAACTTGAGTTTCCTAAAGAGTCCGAGCAAGATGAAATCGAAGTTTAGGTCCTTTGCTAAAGTAAAAATATGAAATTGAATTAATTATGCAATATTGCTAAACACACACTCTATGTAATGTAGCTTATCTGGTCTCAGTTTCTTATATCCGTAGTGATTCCGTCTCACCATTTATGCGAACAGGGGGCAGTTCCACAGATCCTTGAGAACACCCCGCCCGACTTCTTTCAGAAAATTGTTAGTACGCTGAAAGAAACTGCAGACATATGCTATGAACGCAGCAAAGAAATTCCCTGCATAACTTGCCCGAGCAAACCTGAAGGATCCATGTTTGTTATGGTAAAGACGAAACCACTTCATGACTCGTTTCTTTACATAAATATACGCTGTATTCACCTGCAACGGGGGGTTTTGCACATGTCAGATGAAGCTCAATCTGTCTCTCCTCGAAGGCATCAACGATGACTTGGACTTCTGCTGCAAGCTCGCGAAAGAGGAATCCGTGATAGTCCTCCCAGGTAAAGAAACTAGCTATATGACCATTACTATGCCATTTGATTCATCGCGTGAGTCTCAACACAAACACGTAGTGTTCTTTACAATGATGGATAGTTCTCGTGCGCAGGTTTTGCTGTAGGGCGCAGGAACTGGTTGCGCGTTACATTCGCCATTGAACCATCATCTCTCGATGATGGCTTTCTCAGAATCAAAGCTTTCTGTCAAAGGCACGCCAAGAAACCATGAGACGAGACGTCGTGTTTCAGTCTCGTATTTCGATGATGGCTTGTTTGGACATCGAAGGATCAATAATGTGTCGTGTTTCAATCTCGTATTTCTATGATTGTCTGTTTAGACATTGAAAAGATCAATAATATGGGTTGTGTAGTGTTCAAAAGTTTGAACACGAACATTTAATAATGGTTACAATGTCGAAATTTCTGCTTTTTGGAATATTGCAATAATATCTCAATTTGTAAATTTGTTGCAAAATTGACATATTTTTAGTTTGGCGACGGAAAGTTAACATATTGAGCATAATAATAATCAAATTCCGATTAACATCTAAAAGTGGAATTGTTGATTTTGCAATAAATTGAAGTTGCATTAACATTGCAAAACATATAAAATTGAGTGAAAAGTAACTTCAAATTGGAGGTTGCATACTCAAAAATTGCATGGATTTTATATTTTCATAGTTCAGTACTCCTTCCGTTTTTGGTCGTTGCATTATAAATGAGTCATTTTCGTTGCATTATAAGTGAGTCATTTTCATTTTTACTCTCTGATACTCTTATTATCTTCCCATTTAATTTGTAAACATCATTTTCTTAATTCACGTTTCCAAAGATTTGTCCTAACTTATTAAGTTATTTTTCCCTATTTAGGCTAATTTTTAGAACAAATTCCTCCCCCCCCCCCCCCTCTTATTCTTCTCTCTCTCCCCTTTCAGCATTAGCAAGGATATAATCCATGCAACCTCTAAAACAAGATTATCTTATTTTAATTCACTCTAATTTTAATGAATTAATACTACACTATTTATCCTCCTCAAAAAATAGTTACTAGTTACTTTTGAGATACAAGATTTGAATATATATCTAAAAAAATTCATAATTTAAGCATACAAAATTTTGTAGTATCTTTTCTTGCTTATCACATAAACAATATCCTTGGATAAAATATATTGTGTGATGAAACTTGTCCAATTGGAAAATGTTGAAATTGGTGGCCAACATATACTATTATATATTCATATTCTTGACAATTACACACATATACCAATTGTTTCTAATTCAATATACTCCAATTAAGTACGTTTGAGAAAATATAGTAAAGTCATGGAAACGTGAAAAGTGAAGTAATTGTGAATCTCATTTAAAAATAGTATAGTTGTGAATGTCGTTTGTTACCAGTTAGATAAGTAGCTACATTAATCATTCTTGATTTTCATTACAACTCACACGTATGCTCGAAATGATAAAAACTATCATTCTATTAGTTGGAAGAGAAACGATCTATGGCATGTATACAAGTTAGATAAGTAGCTATCTTATTCATTCTTGATTTTCATTACAACTCACACATATGCTCGAAATGATAGAAACCATCATTCTATTAATTGGAGGAGAAACGATCTATGGCATGTATAATTAAGAAGTGTAATGTAATTGGAACGTTTTAATTATTTTATACACTTTTATTAAACATGAATTTATTTTTACAAATTATCCAGGTTGTATAAATATATATAGACATTATTTTGCAATTTTTCCTTTTACCAAATTAAGGAATTTAATAATCCCTATAGTGTAAAAAGGATTTTATGCTAATTTGAGATTTTGTATCAAAATGTGACACCACTTATTCGATTATTAAACGGGTAAGGGATGTTATATACAATATGCTAATTTGAGATTTGTACCAAAATGTGACATTACTTATTCGATTAAATTAATCGGGTAAGTTGTGTTGCATGATTTATCGACAGAATTGCGACAATATGTGAAAAAGCAGTTGTGAATCTCGCTTGTTAGAAGTTGGATAAGTGGTTGCCTTACTAACTTACTTGTACTTCTTCGTCCCCTTTTTCATTCTTGTTGCGACGTATTAATTGGAGGGTAAACAAAAAAGTGATCGTGAATCTCACTTGCTATAAGTTAGATAAGTCCTCACCGTTTGTGTTACAACTCGCACACCGACACCCATCTAAGTTGACTAGACCACTGTGATTTATTGGTTCGACATGTCAAAAAATAGTCGTGAATCTCGTCTGTTACAAGTTAGATAAGTGGCGCTTGCACTCAAGGGACTTGAACCGCATGATCTATTGATTATGCGGGAAACGACTTACCGACTAAGTCATTGTAGTTCCTCATTGCCTTTTTTTCACGTGTTTTGTTGTTTAAGTTCAGTGAATCTAAGAGATTTACAAATATTGTCACAAGCAATTAAGAGCTGGACTATTACCTCCTTATCCCAATGAAATCAAACCAAAACTATTGTGAATCATGAATCACGAGTTCAATTTAATGTACTAATATATGTGTATATTAAAAAATATGTACTAATATAGATATGCATGAGCAATTTTAAGATTTGTAGTTCGTTTTACGCAACCTTTTATTAATGAATAGTTATTGGAAATTTAATTTGCTATACAAAATTTTTATTATGATTGTTCGACAATAGTTCAGTAACATTAGGCCATCCACAATCCTTGAGCACTACACTTCACCTATTTTTTTTTTATATTTCTCATTTCTTATCTTAATTATAACTTGCAATTATCCACAACCCTTGAGCACTAAAGTTCACCTACCTTTTATATTTCTCATTTCTTATAAATTAAATTAATTTATACATAACAAATAATACTAACATTTGTAAAAATGGAATTTAAATTGAATATACAAAAGAATAGAGTTTTAGCATGAATGAAGTGACTAGTGCGGGAAGTGATGTATCATGAAAGGTAAAATTATTTGTTAAATAGTTACTATTATGAAAGTTAAAATTATTTGTGAAATAAAAACTTCTAACCACTGAGCTAAAATCCAAACTTAAGAAAAAAACAATATTTATATATAAATCATCAATGAAATATGATAAACACCCACCAATAAGATTTTATGATATGAGCATTATTGAAGCGAGTTTAGGTGAAGGTTTTTAATTCTTTTATAACCAAGTAAGTTTATACGGAGTAATTGTTTATTTGAATTTCCCTTATCTTTTATGATGAAATCAATAAAGAATATCATCGAATCAGAGTCGATGAGCTAGAAGATAATTGGTTGTCTGTTGTTTAGAGTTATTATATCGTGATATCATTTATGGGTGTTTATTGTTCATAAATGCTAGTAGTAATACAAATCATTGATTAATTTTTTTTAATCTCAATTATTTCTCTATTAGCATTTTGTCAATGTGATAAAAATCAAGAAAATATACACGTCAAGAAAAAATAAAATAAAATAATGAGTCCCGAACTAAAATTGAAAAGTTATAAAAATTATAAATCGTAATTATGAAATACTAATAAATATTCTAATGATAAAATTATTGACCCTAATTAAAAAAAAGTGGGAACATCTTTTTTAGTACATCAACTATTTCATAATATTTTTTAAGGTTCATTAACTATAAGTTAATATCAATTCAACTACTTTTTTGCTATTTTCAATATTTTCATGACCAAAGTACCCTTAAGGCCAATGATGACAATTCAATCTATTTACCCTCTCATTTTCATTAAAGTATGTAATTTTAGGATAGTTGATGTAAAAAAAGATGTTCCCTCTAATTTTAATTTCAAAATAAAAATATCTTAATGATATTAATATTCTATTACCATTAACTATTTACGTTTAGTTTTACATATTTGTAATATTTTAAATCATTGTACTATATTTAATATTAATAGTGACATAACTTAGATATAAATATATGTAAACATCATACTTATACAATATTTGTATATAAAAGTAGTTCAATTTATTAGATGGAATATTAATTTTTCAATATTAAAGCTATACATAGAATATGTTATTTTTAAGTGCAATACAAAATTGATGATTAAAAATAAATTAAAATTTATTAACATACATAGAATCTTAAATAATTCAAAAAGCTAAGTTTTATTTTATCTACTCTTATGTAGTAATTGCAATCTAAAAAAATTAGTTAAAATTATCAATAATCAATTTAATAAAAAAGACAATGACATTCTTAGTTGAATATATAATTAATTTAAATCTATGATTATTTAATTATATAAAAAATAATAGTTGCTATCAATTTTTTAATATCACAATGTCGTGTCTTAATATTATCATTAAGTCATTTACAACATCATGAAAACTATTCATAGTTCTCATATCTATTCCATTGACTATTCGTGAATCATATTTTTTCTACTTTATTAAATTTTTATTTCAATGTAGTATATATTATATATTATGATTAACTTAAATTATTAGTTTAATAAAATTACGAGATTCATTAAAATAAATATTTATCTTAGTTTTATCTAAATAATTGAGAATGTAACCGTATAAAAGTATTAACTAGCACTAGAAAGTAATATCATAATATTCAAATAAGGTATGGTATATATTAATAATAATAGTATAAGATCAATTACACTTAATCTCAAATAAATTAGAAGAAAGAAAAAAGTGGATGAATAAATAGATTGAATTGCCCTTCATGTCCTTAAGGGTACTTTTGTCATGAAAATATTGGAAATAGCCAAAAAGTAGTTAAGTTGATATTAACTTATAGTTAATGGACCATAAAAGATATTATAAAATGTTACGGACCAAATTTGCTCATTTGGAATAGTAGATGTACTAAAAAAGATGTTCCCTCTTTAAAAAAAAGACTAAAAACAAAAATTGAGAAAAATGAAAAAAGGGTTAAAGGTGGCATACCATAAGTGGAATAGTACCACTAATATATACTATATAGTAAATTCAAGATTATCAGCGTTAGCAAGGATATGATCCATGCAACCTCTAAAACAAGATAATCTTATTTTAAGTCTCTCTAATTTTAATGAATTAATACTACACTATTTATCCTCCTCAAAAAATAGTTACTAGTTACTTTTGAGATACAAGATTTGAATATATATCTAAAAAAATTCATAATTTAAGCATACAAAATTTTGTAGTATCTTTTCTTGCTTATCACATAAACAATTTCCTTGGATAAAATATATTGTGTGATGAAACTTGTCCAATTGGAAAATGTTGAAATTGGTGGCCAACATATACTATTACATATTCATATTCTTGACAATTACACAAATATACCAATTGTTTCAAATTCAATATACTCCAATTAAGTACGTTGGAGAAAATATATTAAAGTCATGGAAACGTGAAAAGTGAAGTAGTTGTGAATCTCATTTAAAAATAGTATAGTTGTGAATGTTGTTTGTTACAAGATAGATTAGTAGCTACATTATTCATTCTTGATTTTCATTACAACTCACATGCTCGAATTATTCATTCTTGATTTTCATTACAACTCACACGTATGCTCGAAATGATAAAAACCATCATTCTATTAGTTGGAAGAGAAACGATCTATGGCATGTATACAAGTTAGATAAGTAGCTATCTTATTCATTCTTGATTTTCATTACAACTCACACATATGCTCGAAATGATAGAAACCATCATTCTATTAGTTGGAGGAGAAACGATCTATGGCATGTATACTTAAGAAGTGTAATGTAATTGGAACGTTTTAATTATTTTATACACTTTTATTAAACATGAATTTATTTTTACAAATTATCCAGGTTGTATAAATATATATAGATATTATATTGCAATTTTTCCTTTTACCAAATTAAGGAATTTAATAATCCCTATAGTGTAAAAAGGATTTTATGCTAATTTGAGATTTTGTATCAAAATGTGACACCACTTATTCGATTATTAAACGGGTAAGGGGTGTTATATACAATATGCTAATTTGAGATTTGTACCAAAATGTGACATTACTTATTCGATTAAATTAATCGGGTAAGTTGTGTTACATGATTTATCGACTGAATTGCGACAATATGTGAAAAACAGTTGTGAATCTCGCTTGTCAGAAGTTGGATAAGTGGTTGCCTTACTAACTTACTTGTACTTCTTCATCCCCTTTTCATTCTTGTTGCGGCGTATGAATTGGAGGGTAAATAAAAAAGTGATCGTGAATCTCACTTGCTATAAGTTAAATAAGTCCTCACCGTTTGTGTTACAACTCGCACACCGACACACATCTGAGTCGACTAGACCACTGTGATTTATTGGTTCAACATGTCAAAAAATAGTCGTGAATCTCATTTGTTACAAGTAGGGCTGGGGAAAAATATCGGAAAAATGATATATCGCTCGTATCGTATTGAAAAATATCGAAAAATTATCAGATTTTCGATATATCGTAATTTTTGATACGAAACAATATCGTATCGTAAGTTTTCGATACGATAACGATATGAATTTCCTTATATCACGATATATCGTTTTATATCGAATATACGATACATATCGATATTTTCGATATATCGTTTTATATCGAATATTCGAATATATCGTATATTTGATATATCGAATTTCGGTACGATATATCGAAATATCGATACGATAACGATATTGATATTATCCATCCAAGTCCCTTGGCCTAGCGGTAAAGGGTGCTGGATACCGCGTCCATCCTGGAGGTCTCGAGTTCGAACCCTGGGTGGCGTAATTTGTCTTTCCTCCTTGATATAGGAGTTGATTTGTAATTTCCTCCTTCATATATATGATATAAATATATGAAGTTAATTTTAAAAAAAACGATATTGATATTATCCCTATCGAAACTTTCGATTCGATAATGATATGAAATTCTTTCATATCGATATTTTCGATAAGATATCTCGTATCGACCCACCCCTAGTTACAAGTTAGATAAGTGGCGCTTGCATTCTAGGGACTTGAACCGCATGATCTATTGTTTATTTGAATTTCCCTTATCTTTAATGAAGAAATCAATAAAGAATATCATCGAATCAGAGTCGATGAGCTAGAAGATAATTGGTTGTCTGTTGTTTGGAGTTATTATATCGTGATATCATTTATGGGTGTTTATTGTTCATAAATGCTAGTAGTAATACAAATCATTGATTAATTTTTTTTAATCTCAATTATTTCTCTATTAACATTTTGTCAATGTGATAAAAATCAAGAAAATATACACATCAAGAAAAAATAAAATAAAATAATGAGTCCCGAACTAAAATTGAAAAGTTATAAAAATTATAAATCGTAATTATGAAATACTAATAAATATTCTAATGATAAAATTATTGACCCTAATTAAAAAAAGTGGGAACATATTTTTTAGTACATCAACTATCCCAAATGAGCAAATTTGGTCCGTAACATTTCATAATATCTTCTAAGTTTCATCAACTATAAGTTAATATCAATTATACTACTTTTTTGCTATTTTCAATATTTTCATGACCAAAGTACCTTAAGGCTAATGAGGGCAATTCAATCTATTTATTCATCCACTTTTTTCTTTCTTCTAATTTATTTGGGATTAAGTTTAATAGATCTTATACTATTATTATTAGTCTCTTAAAAAAAGACTAAAAACTAAAATTGAGAAAAATGAAAAAAGGGTTAAAGGTGGCATACCATAAGTTGAATAGTACCACTAATATATACTCCCTCCGTCCCGCACTACTCGCACTTATTTCCTTTTTGGGCGTCCCAAGTTACTTGCACTCTTTCCATTTTTAGTAAAAATTTTCACCTACAGCCGTAATTTTTGACTTTCCTATACACTCATTCCTTAATCTCCGTGCCGAAAAGGAAAGGAGCGAGTAGCCCGGGACGGAGGGAGTACTATATAGTAAATTCAATCATCCTTAGTGATCTTAAAAAGGAAAATGTCCCACTTATACGTAAACAAATAAATATCGAGTTAAATGAAATTATATAAATAAGTATTAAAAAATTAGCATAGTATTAATATTTAATTGTAAATCAAAGTACAGTACAGATTAGCACATTATTAGTTAATTGTAAACCAAGGTTGGATTAAAAATCGAAGTTCACACAATTAGCACATTAGCATTAATTAAGTTTAAATTATGGTTGGATTGTATATCAAAGTACACACAATTAATTAGCACATTTTAATGGACAAATTGCGAGAAAAATCACGAATTTTAATCCAATCCTGATTTGTCCGCAACTTTAAAAATTGTAGGAAAAATCAAGAACGTTGGATTTGTTGGCAACTATCGCATGTAGGTGGAGTCATCACTTAATTGTTGTAGAATAATTGTGAACAAATTCATATTTCATGGTTTTTTCTATTGATTTTAAAGTTGCGCGCGGACGGACTACAATTTGACCGAACTTCGTGGCTTTTTCCGGCAATTTGCCTTAGTAAATTAGGGTTTAATTGTAAACTGCACTACACACAGTGCATCAGTGATGGAGCATTGGCGCCTATATATACCCATCAGGAATCCATCTTCTTCATTCACATCACTCCAAGAGAGAGAGAAAGAGAGAGATACATATATTCACACAAAACTCAAGAGAGATGGAGAGAAAACTGGTGAAATGGGGTTTGAAGAATGAGAAAGAGGGTGGTGTGAGTGTGACTAATAGAGATTTGATCAAAAAAATAAGTGAAAATCTTAACAAAAATGATCCAAGATCAATCATCAACCTTGGAAATGGAGATCCAACTCCATTTCCAAGCTTCAAAACAACCCTTGTTGCAGAAGAAGCCCTTCTCAACTCCCTTCACTCCAACTCCTTCAATGGCTACCCTCATCCTTATGGTGTTGCTGCCGCTAGAAGGTCTCTCTCTCTCTCTCTCTCTCTCTCTCTCTTGCGCGCACATGCATGCTCGATCGTTCTTTGTTATGTCGTCTTGTTTGTTTTATGTATGCGTTGTTGTTGCTGACTTGGTTGATTTCGATTTTACTACTTGGTTTTTTGACGTGGTACAACATGTTGAAGTCAAAAATACGACGAGGTAGCCGTATATTACATTACAAAAGTATCTCAAAATATAGAAACGAGCTATCTACAAGTATTGCATAAAATAAAAAAAGATGCAAACAAACAACTTACTATATGGGATTGGATTGCACTTGCTCTGCTGATGTTTTGGCTCGTCTCTTCGGAAAGGCTTCGAGTGTTGTTTTTTTTTACCGAAAAACCGATGCATGTTTGATCATTTCTAACACATGTTGCACATGATACATGCATCTATCAGTATTAGTGTTACTTAACCTATATACCATAATAAGGTCAAAATTGGAAGAAAAAAAAAATAATGTTGATTTGGGATTATTCAAATTTGTTGTCACATTTATATTAGTTTATGTAAATCCCAGGGCTGTTGCAAATCATTTAAGTGGAGATCTTCCGCACAAGCTGTCCGAGGATGACGTGTTCATAACCTCGGGTGCGAGCCAGGCGATCGAGCTCCTGCTCACGATCCTGGCTCGGCCCGGGGCCAACGTCCTCCTACCCCGGCCCGTGTTCCCGCTGTACAAAGCGCGTGCCGAGCTCGTGGGGCTGGAGGTCCGGCAGTTCGACCTCCTGCCCCATCGGGACTGGGAGGTCGACCTTGACGCCGTCGAAGCTATGGCGGATGATGGGACCATTGCCATGGTGGTCATCAACCCTGGCTACCCTACTGGAAATCTTTTCACATTGGAACACATGCAAAAGGTATGCAATTGTGTAACATGTCTTACATATGTGTTGAAAGTAACAATTACCTAAATAATTAGTTGATGTGACAATTGTATGATATCATTATAGTGAAGAAACCTAGTCATAAATGGGTACTAAATTTGTCAATGCTTAAAATGGTATGTGTTAGGTAGGTGTTGCTAGTAAACTCTCACTCAAATTCTAGTTATTGAACTATAGAATTGTTCTGATTTTACAACCAATCAAGATTCGAGCATTGTAGGCAGGGAAACGTGTTGTATTATTATACTGTTAAGAACCCTCTTAACCTTACGTCGAAACCCCTGTCTCACGATTGTACAACGACCGTGCCGGCGTCCTAATTCTAGGATCGGCGGCGATCAAACGATAGGCTGGCGCGGAATTCCTCCGTCGGCAGCAAGTAGGTTTGATGTAGTATTGCACAAGTAAAGTGGGCAAGTTATTTCTTCATTCATAAGTTTCGAAAAATATGAAGATGCCCTATTTATAATATTCTAGACCCTAGGGTTGGTTCGACCTAATCCTATACATCGGGAAAGAACCAACAAAGAAAACCCGACGGAGCTTATAAAACGCTCGACCCAATAAGAAATTAAATAACAAAAGAGAAATACTTAAACAAAATATAATAAAAACGTAAAATAATAAAACACTATTCTATTCTCCTCCAAGGCGTCCGCCGAGCTGCTGCCGAGCTGCTGCCGCTACTTGCCGAGCTGCTGCCGAGCTGCTGCCGCTACTTGGTGACGAAGTCGTGGTAGCGCTCCGGCTGCCTGATCTCCTTCCTCGGCCTCAACTTCCTCACTGTGTCAACGTTCACGGCTTGCCTCTCCGGCACTCCGACGTCGACCTCTCCTTCCCTTGTTTCGTCCTCACTCCCCGGCACAGCCGAGGATGTTGTTGTCGTATCCCCCGCCCTCTGTGGGTCAGTGGCGCTCGTAACATATACTAAATTAAATAGTGTACTATCATTGTTGTACTCTCCCATGTTGTTTCTCATTTTTGTTACCATGTTCGTCATTTTTTCAGAACTACACATACTGAGTTATTCAAACTTTCTAACATATTAGAAATTTTGTTTTGAAGATTGCTGAAACTGCGCAAAGGAAGGGGATTATTGTGATTGCAGATGAAGTTTATCGACATATTGTTTTTGAAAGTCAAGAATTTATACCAATGGGTGTTTTTGGATCCCTAACACCCATCCTGACCGTTGGATCACTCTCCAAGAGATGGCTCATCCCGGGCTGGCGCGTCGGTTGGATCGCGGCTTCCGATCCCAACCGACTCCTTAGTACATCAGGGGTTTGATCTCTAAACCTCTCTTTATATATATTCGTGATTTTATTTCATTATTGACTAACCATTTTTAAAAATATTTTTTTTATCAGATCATTGAATTCATTCAGAGATATCTATGTATGACATCTAGCCCTGCTACCCTAATTCAGGTATATATATATTATACTCCCTCTGTCCGTGAAATGTTGTTCATCTTTGCCATTTCTGTTCCATTGAAATATTTTTAAGGGACAAATGGATTATTATTTGACGATTTTTTATCAACGTGAACAGGGAGCGATTCCAGAGATCCTCGAGCGGACACCGACCGATTTCTTTGACAAAATTGTAGTCACTCTTAGAGAATCTGCAGAGAAATGCTACCGACTTAGCAATGAAATCCCATGCATAACTTGTCCCACCAAACCTCAAGGATGCATGTTTGTCATGGTAATTAGTAGGAGTGATAGATAAAAAGAAATTGATTTGATATACAATTCAAGTTTTTCCTCTATTCCATAAGAAAGATGATAGATCACAATGACAATTATTATATTGATGTTTTATGATTTTGCATCTCAGATAAAATTGAATGTGGCTATGTTGGAAGGGATTGTAGATGAATTGGATTTCTGTTGCAAACTTGCTAAGGAGGAATCCGTCATACTTCTCCCAGGTGATAAAACGTGTTCTCGTTACATACTTTATGTGAGCGTAACATTTTTCTATATATATTATCATTACAAAAAAGTTAAAAATCGTTATATAAGTGCAATAATTTAAAAGTCGAACAAAATTGCAAATTCAGGGATTGGAGTAGGGATGAAGAGTTGGATGCGAGTAACATTTGCCACTGAGCCTTCATACATAGATGATGCATTTGGAAGAATCAAAGCTTTTTACCTGAGGCATGCAAAGAAATCACACAGTAATGGTGCTTCATTTACCTCGTAGTTGTAGTGACTCGAATCTCCTACCCATTGGTTAGAGAAAGATCGTCTTATCAGCTAAAGTGCAATTCATCCTCATTTTGTGTTGTGTTTGATCTTGAAGGGTTTAAGTCATTCAAATTCTTCTACATTGTTGTAGTTTGCTTTGATTTTCAACAAATGTGACGTGAACATGTAATAAAGTTTGTGTTGTGCTATAAAGTATTGTGATTTATAATTTATTTTTCGATCATCGGACATGAGCCAAGAAAATTGATTAAAATAGATACAATCTCACATGACTTATAAGGTTGGTTGATACCTATCGTGATAATTATTTTCTTATATTGTTCATATTATGGACATGTTCGGTTGACATGACTACTTGTAATTAATTAATGGTCATGACTAATTTTTCTCTTGCCCGGTTGCTTTTTCTCAAAAAGCCCGTGACAATGTATCTTAGTCTGCCCGTGAATGAATAAAGTAATGCATATAAATAATACACACGTTTCAACTTAATTAAGACATTCCTTTTGAACACAAAAATGTTAAAGAGATTTTTAAATACGAAAATGAGTCGTTTAGTTAGGGACATCCTGAAATACTTAAATTCAATATATATAATCATCCAAAACATAGTTGACTCTCTTTCAAAGAAGATGCCACAAGTTCCATTATGCATCATCAATACCTGGCAAAAAGCAAGGATGAAAAAAAATCCATTTAACTTCTTGTCCATTAAATCATAAACAAGACTTCCATTCATAAACAAGACATGTTCAGCTGGAAATACATCGAACGCTCATATTCGGTACATAAGAGTCTTCCGATTACGTATCATACTATCTGAAAGAGGCGACGCTGGTTGATCTGGTACTGATCACAGATCATTATTGCAATCTGATACATGTGCAAACAATCAGTACATATTTCGACCAAATTACCAAGCATTCACAGCACACATGAGGCATACTTCGAGAATAACTAAAGCAGAGGAAGATGGTTTTTAGGCATGTTTATAAAAAGATATTCGACAGTTCTTGTGTCTGAATACAGTACAGTTGGGCCTTCTCAAGCTCAAACAAGACTTTTCTTCACTTCCACAACATGATTAGAAGGAACAAGGGTTTGAACAATTATTACCCTTTGGCTTCGAAAGATCATCACACATCATCATTGCAAGCTGATTCAGTCATGGTAAAGTATAAGTTGAAAACACAGATGGCATTGCTCTAAGGAGTTCTCAATTGCGTTAATCACACGTACTATACTAATCCAGTAGGAGACATAATATAATTGAGAAACAGAGAATCTGATTTTAGAGTACTCGTAAGCAAACACATTGACCTGATTAACATAGTCAGGCGACATGCAATTTGATTAACGAAGACACATATCTGAGACATGGGCATTTGATAATGAAAAGGTTGAGTGGTGAAAAGATAAGATGTATAGTAGAAATCTACAAATGAGAGTTCCATAATTTCTTAACAACTGGAAAATACGAGTCTTTATTCATGCAACAGCAGCCAGACATGTCTAAGAACGTAAGCGCTGTCTTCTTGTAGGTATGTTCTAAGGAAAAAGAATCCCAAGTATTCCCTCTTTGCCGTGCCACCTTCATCTAGTCTTGTCAAGGCCTACATCAGGAAGAAAGAAGCAGGGACTTCTTTATCAAAATAAGGAAATAGGCATGTAGAAGATAGACATATGATAGTACTCAAAAGGATTGTTTGTATAAAAGTCCTTGAATTGAATGCCATCTAAGTAGCTATCGTGTTCTAGAAAAGTTGATCTTGCCACTAAGGGGGATTTAGGATATAGAAGGAAAAAGCATCACTTAGTTAACTAGCTTTGACTAAATCAATACGTATTCAGTTAAAACATTTTCAGGTGCCAGGAGACTCTTCACAGAAAACTGACTCACCAGGGTTATGAAAAGAGGACAAGGTCAGCAAAAGAGGACTCTACATCGCTAGATACCTAAATCAAGACGAAAAGCTATTGATTAGGCAATTCATCAGCATTGCAATTGTAAGCATTAGACTAAATAGATATCTGAGCAAACAGTGTGGCTTATGGAGAAAGACTCAGGATTGGAATACAAGAAAGTCTAATGGTCTTTCATTCAGCTAGTTAAAAAAGCATAAGTGGTTACTCTTCGCACAAGTATTTTCCACGTCAGGAGTCATTCAAACAGCTTACTTGTGGAACTTAAGTGATATTCTGGAATATTTAAACTACAAAATGAAGACAGCATGAAAATTCTCAATACACTCTATTATCTATATATCAATTATACAACATTTTCTTGGACTATAATTTCCACTGCTGTTTATAATTTATATTCATATACGATCACATATTCCCCTTTGGAGATGAAATTAACTCATGACTTCGCTAGAAATATAAACAAGTTACAAAATACACAGTTCACTATATGAACACATATGCAGCACATCACTCAGAAACAAAGGCAAACCGTTTTTCAGCGACAATTCAAACAAAGGCTAAAATACGCACACAAAGTTGCAATTCACTAAAAATATAACGAAAATTAAATTTAAAAAAAGATCATGTTAAAGTACCTTCAGCGAGCCAACCGTAACCGAATCGAGAGACGGTGAGCATCGATGTCATCAACGCCGAGGCGGTGGCGGTGTGGAACGGCTGCATCGACTCTACGCACGCACTCAATTCAGCAGGAGACCTATCGCACACATTCCACAACGATGGAAACGAGCTTAATTGATTAAATTCACGATCACATTATCTCAATTTTCGGTAGAGCTCGAATCTATAGATGGAGGAGAGCGGAAATACCGGAAGATGCGATGAGCTAGCAGGGGAGTTCTGGAGGGGAGGCGGAACGGCGAAGGGGAAGGAGCGGACTTCGCTTGGGACGCCAGCCTCGTGGCGGCGCTGCGGACGGTCGATGACCGGAAAACGGATCTGGCGGCGGCGATAGCCATTGTCGTTCCTTTTTGTGCGGAAGATTTGGAGCTGAGGTTGTAATTTGGGGAGGAAATGAGGAAACTGGGCTTGTTGGTATAATCCCAAAAATTGAAGGTTTTTCTAAAACCCTAGTGATAAGGAGATGTTTGAGTGAGTAAAACTACTACTAGTTGTTTTTGAGATAGATTAATAAAAAATTTCTATTTGTCTCGTCATTATAATGGCTCTGTACACTCTCGATTCATTGGTTAAATGAGAAACGTCTTATCAATTGAGCTGCGAACTTGCGACAATTGACTGGAAATAAAAACTTTTACTAGTTGAGGTTCGTTTCACCATCCACGATTGATTGGATGAATAACGTCTTATCAAGTGAACTAAACTTCATCGGCTATGATTGTTTTGATGAAAAACATCTTATTATTGAGTTGTGTTTCATCAACACCTAATAGTTGATGAAAAGCGTTGCACATCCTAAGTTATGTTTGATTGTTGACGATTGATTGGATGGACGACGTCTTACCAACAAAGTTGCATTTAATCATTGGAAATTGAATGAATAGAAATCACCTAACCAACTAAGTCATGCTAAATTGTTTATTTTGTTATTTTCTTCTCAATGGGGTATTTTGGTTGTCAAAATGGTTTGAGAATGTTAATGAATAATTTTAATACTACTATTTTTTTTTCACTTAATCGTTCAAACCTTATAATTATAGATTTTCTTCGCTTTTACCATCTAAAACACGATCAATATCGCATTTTGGTTTTAGCTAAAACAATATCGTATTTATTTTTTACTTGATAATAAAAATATAGATTTTTATATCAAAGATATAATAATAGTGAAGAAGCTGTAAAAGACAAAATTTTATCAAGTGCCAAATTAATAGCAGCAACTTATGATGTTAGTTCAAGAAAAATCACTGAACTTTTTTGTTAATAAACTGAATCTTGGAAAAATACAGAATATAAACTATTAAGTACTAGTACTTTTCTTTGTCACATTAGCAAAATGTTGTTATACCAATGTAAACAATTGAAATACATAAAAAAATGCAAACCTATGATGCATCTCTAATCTACAGATATGGGTGAAAAGATGGATCAAAATCTTACGATGTATATTCTTCAATGGTGTATCCACATTGTAATGCATCCCAACAAAAAATCATTCTACTTCTTTGATGATTCTTCTTTTACGTAATGGCTTGTTCACGATGCTGCCCGGGGCACTGTGAGCTCGCCTCCTTTCATCCTTCTTTCTTTGAGCATCAGTCATGATGCGACGCAGAGAAGCTGCTTTGTAGATTGGCTTGGGCAAGTGTCTGTGCCTGTAACATCGCAATCAAGAATAATAAGTGGGACGCCAAACAGCAGAAGACGGGTATGCATATTTGGACGTGAGGTTGATGGTTTGACAATGGATACAAACCAGAGATCATAAATTATTTACTAAAGCAGTTCTTTTATTGAAAGAGAATCTCTGGAAGAGAGCAAATGTATCATACTGATCTGATATAAAGAGACTTGCAAATATTTAAATAAAATTGAATGTACCTGACTATGCGCTTGACCTCAGGAAGATGCTTGTAGCGATTCTTAACAGCCTCCAGATATTCGTGGTTTTTACGCTCTCTCGGTAAAAGCTGCAAGTAAGCAAATCATCCAGTTATGACATTCAGTAGCAACAACTTCTGGCTTGCAGAATTGACCGAAAAGGCACCCTATTGTGAGTGCATGAGCCAACTATTTGTTTACTTGACATGTTGCAACAACATGAGGAAAGACAATCGTCAAGAAAAGATAAAATATTAATAGCTGAAAAGGAAGAGATTCATACAACTCCCAGCTGCTCAGATGCTTTGGCCTTCCAAAGTCGAAGGTTTGTGTCATCACTACCAGAGATAATGTAACTTCCATCATTGCTGAACTTAACACAAAAGACCCTATAAATAATGAAAAATAATATGCATTAGAACACATCCAATGTTACAAAAGATATAAGGTTTGATATGGTAAGAAGCAAGAAGCACAAATCTAGCACATTTCCAGAAAACACATCATTGTACAAGAAGGATTGAAATGTTAATAGTCCTAAAATTCAACTGACCTTTGCATTCTCTTAGTGTGATATATTTCTCGGCTGTGACCACCATTATATTGGAATATTCTGACCTGCAAAGTTATGGACCTCAGGAGATGTGTATCAGAAAGAAAATGTAGTGATTAATCAAATACTCCCTCCGCCCCTCAAGAATATGCACTATTTCCTTTTTAGTCCGTCCCACAAGAATATGCACTTTCTAATTTTGGAAAGTCTTTTCTCTCTAATGAGGTGGGACTCATTCTCCACTAACAATAATTTATTTACTTTTTCTCTCTACCTCTCTCTTACTTCACCAATTTTACATTAAAACCCGTGCCGACCCCAGAGTGCATATTCTTTGGGGACGGAGGGAGTAATAAAGATGAGCTGAATTCTTACAGTTCTATCATAAGATCCAGTAACAAACTCACGGCCAGTTGGTGAATAATCAATATCCATTCTGCATATAAACCATGAAAAATTAGTAAAAAAAATGTTTGAACTGAATAATAAAAGAGAACCTCAAAATTTAGTAAGGCTCATAAAGAAACTAGTAGTTGAGACTTACACTGCAGAAACATGATCTCTGTGTACACATCTTGCCTCATTCATTTTCCGGACATCATAACTGTAGCAATTGCAATCTTCATTTGCCTGAATTGACATGATATTTTAATTCACGAGCATAGCATTCCAAGATGTGTAGTTTCACCAGGGCAGGAAAACTAGCTTGCAGTTCTTAATACATGTGTTTTAACCAAATTTACATACTTAAGAAGGCAGCAAGTTCATGCATCAGGAGACAATATATGCTGACGTCGTAAAAGAAACAAAGTCCAAATGGATTCAATAGGTAAAAAGTGGATATAACATAGGACTATAGGAGTACATAGTTTTCTGTTTTACTCCTGAACTTTTAGCTGCTAGTGATTCAAATTCATAAAGCCTTTCTTAGTCTACACCTAAGCATCCAAAACAAACAGGATAAAAGGAACATAAGTAGTTGCAGTGTTAACTTACAGCTGTAAAGTTCATAGGCTCCATTGGGTTCCATGCTATAGAATTAGTTTTTGTCTGTGAAAAAAGGGACAGATCTTTAGGAAATGTAATTACAAACCAAAAAGTAATAATACATGTAAAATAAAGCCAATGAACATCCATTAAAAACAAAGGTAAACAAACAGATTGCTAAATATGTCCATCATAAAAATCACAACTTAAGATTCAGTTCTTCAGCAGTACAAGATCCATAAATTCATATTACAAGAACAAATGGAGCTCAGGCTAATAATCAAGCAATGTGGAGCTCTCTTCCAAACCCTAAAAGAGAGACACAACAAATGCCTATGTTGGATCACTATCAAATGCTTTTAACTTTAATCAACATTAAAAGATTCTTTAGAAAATTATACTACTGGAAGAAGATGCAGGTATACCAACTAAATCTTAAAGCAACAAACTTTGATATTAAAATAAGATTATAATATGCCAGTATATATTGGCAATAAAGTAATGCAGGAACTCAAGTCATCCACTGTTTCAACATGAAAACGCAACGCATTATTCACTACATTATTAAGAGACTATGCCACTCAAGGAGAACCAGGGAAATGAAGTATTTCCAATAAATCATAAATTTTTAGTGCAACTTCTTAACCATAATATTTCAGCAGTCCAGGATCTCCATATACTCTATAGTGATAACAACCAACTAATTCATTATATATATGGCCAAAACACTCTAGCTCCAATAAGTTCTAAACATGGATATAATAGGTCATATAATAAACCAAAAGGATTATTCAGATATTTCAAAATATAACAACCAATTCACTAACCATCATGATCATCTTTCTTGCAGGAGATGACAACCGTAAATCATATATAGTAATGCTTCGGTCACTGCAATTGCAAGGGTGAAACATCATCAGTGTAGCAACCTAAACTTTACAATCATGTGAAAATTCAGCATGTGTGAACATTATGTTATCTAAATAAAATGTAGTGCAGTCCTGAAAAATGTAGACCTTCCTGATGTTGCTAATACATTTGGTTCTCCTGGATTAAACCGCACAGAGATAACTGTATCTTTGCCCCATTCAAAACTGTTGATTGGCTGAGACCTGATTGAGAAAGAAAGATAATACGTTGGAACCTACTGCATTTTCAAATAACAAAACATAATATGAATGCATTTAAAACCTGTTGTGGTTCCATATGTCTACTTGAGCTCCAGCTGTGGCAAAAAGCTCCCCATTCTCTTGGTGATCAACACCCCTGAAAGAGAAATAAAAGAGCGAGACAAAAAAAGGTTCTTCAAATCAAGAGCTTTAAAAAGCACAACCAGATTATGTTATGTATAACAGTCTAAACATAGTAAGATATTTCATGTAGAAGCAAAACAACTTACCAGAAGGCACTTTTCCAGACATAGGTTGCTAGTGGCTGCCAAAAAACCAAATGCAAATGTACTTGGTTAGATAAAATAGAAGATCGCCAAGGTAACTGAACTGAGATGATAAATAAGACAGATAACAAAATACTAGTAACCTTAGCATCGTTATCCGATGAGTCATCTTGGGTGTGAGAAGGAAGAGGAACATTCCAGAGCCTGACACTGAAAAGTAAAGAACCAATCCAGCAATGTTAAAAGAATTCCTAACTAATCCAAAACAGTTCGAGACATTCAAATAAAAAGCCTTACGTGGAATCAGTCCCACATGACACAAGAACACGACCATCCGTTGATGCCGTCAGACCCTGAACTGCACCTTGGTGACCAGGGAACTGGCATACTGTCTGCCTGATGGCACATCAAACATAAATTTTCAAGGCATAAACAATTATTAGTATCCTACAAATGCATTCACCAAATGTTATACAGTTGAGAATGGCGGATCTACATGCTAAGAGGAAATATACGTAAAAGAAACACAACTCTAAATAGATATCCTAAGATTAGCCAATAACACCACATGTGAGGCAAGAGAGAGGCAGTTCTATTGTTCGTATTACCTAGTAGCCAAATCCCAAAGACGAACATCTGCGATGGAAACAAAGTACCTTGAGTGTTTAGTTTCTAATAAAAAAGACAATTCATCGCTAAGAAAAAGGCAGAGCCAATTTCATATGCTCAAAACACCATTTGCCATCTTCAAACAACAAATCAAACAATTTCTTCTTTTGTAATTTGTTCCATTCCATTAGAGTGAACTGCAAATCAAAATACACATAATTTTGGAAACAATAGCACACCTCCATCCATAGAACCCGAGAAAAGCCACTTCAAATTAGCTGGATTCTTAGCCATTGCCGAGACCGCATCAATGTGCCCATCCATGGCCCCAATGAAAGGCCGCGCAAATATCTACGCAACAAAAGTTCGCACAGATTAGGTCAAATACCAATCCAATCCTAAAAATAAGCAAATGTAACACTCAAATGTCCGAGGAGAGGGCCAGCCACCTTATCTAATTTAGCTGCATTAAGAGCACGAACATACTCGACGGCTTTCTCCTGTGTCCGAAGGGTAGGATCGAAGTTGCGGAACACCCTCTGGAAAAAATTCAAAAATATCAATCTGCCCCATTGGAAAATCGGAAATTAGCTTGAGAAAAGCGCAGACAAGGAGGAAACCTGAAGATCCTGACTTCGTTCTCGGGTGAAATCATCTGTAGAGCGAGAAATCACTTTCACCTTCATTGTGTGTGAAGTGCGTCTGTAATTTACCAAGCGGAGTCGAAGCTCATAAACCCTATAGCTTAAACCCCACGCAGAGGATAGATTATAAGAATGCGTTTATTTCCTAATTAAAATTTTTAATTTAAGCATTAATATTATTTTATTGTTACTTTATATTGTATAGGAATTTATTGGTATTATTAATTATTAATTCGTACCATCAGTGGTATATATGTCTGTGTACATAAATAAGAACGCATCAAACTCTATTGCATTATTTGCCACAATAAAGCACCATTAAAAAGTTTCATAGGAGTATTTCCTAAATAAAAATTTTTATTTAAGCATTACTATTATTTTATTGTTATTTTTATTTGTATTATTAATTCGTGCCATCAGTGGTATATATTATTATTATTGTTATCACAATTAATAATTAATTAAAATAGCTTAATTTAGTTTTGACTTAATTAATTTTACTTAATCAATATAACACGATAAGCAATCAATCAACAAATATACTCCCTTCGTTCCATTTAAATTGGATAATTTCTAATTTAGCACGAGATTTAGTAATCCTGTTTTGTAAGTAAAAATGGAGAAATAAAATAAAAGAAAAGTAAAAAAATGGATAGAGTGATTTTTTTATATACAGAGAGTATGTCATTTAGAATGGCACATTTCAAAAAAAAAGATGCGTCAGAGTATTAACAAAATTTAACTAATCAAGTTTCAAATCCTAATAGTATTTTTTTAAAGCATTACCAAACACAAGAATTATTTGTTTTTCGAAATATTCAGAACTACATATTATGATGCTAATCAAAAGTATGTAGTGAAATGAGTTCGTAACAAGCAAATATAACGAGTTCGTGCAAAGATCAGTAGTGTTGAAAAATAACACAAGAACTACCCAGAACAGAGACAAATCACGTTCTTCGTTGGAGACGGAGAAATTTACAACGACGGGAGCATATAATCTGTTCAGAATGGAGGAAACATAATGTAAGCACCAAATCACACCCCATCGCCATTTTGCTCATCCATGCCTCTCTTCCTAGATGCACGGTTCTGCACCGTTGAATGTTTAAACCAGTTGATACGTGACAGACCCCGTGTATGATATGACAGCCTAGTCAGCATCAACTCTCTTCCTTATAGTCTGGGTTCTGTTTCAAGATGACAAATCCCTCGAGAATGGGAGAGAGGGGAATATACCTGCAAAGGCATCCGACATTAGTGTGCAGTTCTTGTTGAGCAAGAACTAGAAGAGAAATTATAGATGAGAGCTTACTTCTCAGTTGCAAGCTCTGCTCTGTCACCAGCGGCCAGAAGAACAGGAGTTGAGTGGGTCTGGAAACCTGTTATGGTCTTGGGACGACCTGCTTGGCCAACGACATCAACAGCTTGGCCAACACGGACGGGTACAGAAAGTGGTTTCAAGTTCTCATCCACAGTCAGCAGCATTCTTGGCTGTAGGTTGCACAGACGCGTTGTTTAGAAGAGAGGGTTTTACTAATGCGGTGAAGGGAAACACGAGAGAACAGAATCCAAGAGTACAAATACTTCAAAACCAACATTTTTCGATTACCTGCATGGCCAAGACGAGGAAGTATAGAACGTAATGATATTTCCCCAAGATGAGAGCCTTCATATCAAGACATGCATGCAGCATAACCACAAGGCCAGCGAGTGCAGTCCTGAAAGGTGTAAAAGGGAGCCAAAATTAGCATCCTCCGTCATGGTACTTGAATCAAAATTAAAATTAGCCACGGGTGGAGTTTTCGATGAGTAACGTACGGTGACATCAGGAAACGTTCTGAATGATAAGGAGACAGAGTCAACAACCCTTTGCCAAGATGAACAAGACCTTGAGCAATGCGTACCTGCATTTTAGAATCTATAATAAATATACTTGCAGTTGGATATGTACAAAAAAGGGACATGGTTCAAAGAGACCGTACACAAAAAAGAAGGCTAGCATCTTTATAATAATAGCTTGACAGATTGCGAAGCATTCCAGCGATTCTGGCGTTGTTAGTTCCAGCACCAATCAAACCCAGAGAAATCATGGCAGACTGTAACACCCAGTGGGTATGCATATTAAGAAACAAAGACACAGCACAGAATTTTTACCAGAGTAAGAATTATCAAGGAATTAATATTACCATCGCAACTTCTGAGTCTGTATCATGACTGAGCCTGCTTAATGTGTCCATGACATTGACCTGTCGAAAACAACAAGTAGATAACAATCCAAGCACTAAAGGAAGTCTAGGAAGATTCTGTAACTATTGACGATGCTATCATATACAAGTAGTCAAGCAAAACTACCACACAGGTTAGTTTTCTATGGTTGAAAGATGCCGGGCCACAAATCAGTTCTAATAAGAACATAAAAATCAATTCTCAACTTTTCAAACCTGGTGACACCTAGAGCAGATTACCTTAGGATTGGATATACAAAGGAGACCAAGAGCCAACGGGACAGCCCTTCTAATATTCTGCTCTCCATATTGCAAAAGATGCTCCAATGAACGAATGGCCATCTCAAGCCCGAGTTCCTCAGCCATTGCTACCATAGCTATTCCGAGAACAGCTGGTCCCTGGTAGGATTCGCCCTTCTCAAGATGTTGTGCACACTGACCAAGGAAGTGTTGCACCTGTGATAGAAAGGCAATTAGTTAACATAACAGACATCGGAGAAAAGTCTACCCTCACTACAACTTCAATAACTTGCAACCTTTAGAACATTTCCAGTTCCTGCATATGCGCAAGATAGCAGGGTCATGTCGCAATGTTTCCGAATTTTTTCATTAAATGTCTTTGAAACCTCAGCTGTAGCCTCAACGCTTTCCTGTCAGAAGTAGAGATTAGATGTTAGCTACCTACAAAGAGAGCATTGAAGAAGACAGAATGCAATGCTTTCTGGTTTTAGACAGACAGCCCATAATGCTGATTGAGCTTTACTAATTTGAAGCCTAAATGATTACCTGCTTCCCTAAGAAAAGCAGACCAAGGCCCAAAGGCAAGAAACGAGCTAAGGGATCCCCTAATTCTGCCTCACTTCGTTCCATCAAAGCAAGTACAATGTTCTGGGCAACATCTTCATTACATGAACCCACATATACTAGGCCCAATGCAATAGCAGCAAATGCAATCACATCAACAGATGATCTTCCATCTAGGAGGAGGGGCATTAATATGCTACGTACCTGATAACGTTACAAAATATATAAAACCCCAGATAATCAATGCTAAAAACTCTAGTTGACCAATTTGACAGAAAGGTGACTGAGGAAAACTCACTTGCTCATTTTGAGAACCTGCATGTGCAAGACCTAGACCCATTATTGCACCTATTTTAATCGAAGCATCTTCTTTTTCCACATACTCCGCCAATAGAGCCAATGCCTGAGAAAGCAATCAACACTTCGTTCAGGAACAAATCAAAGTACACACTGTAGTTGCATAGTAGTTTTAAATTAACACTTGATATTTATGTATTTCCTCAATTGTATTTGGAGAAGATTTTATATTGGGAAAATTGTTTGAATCTTACAGGATCACAATCACTCTGTACGTTACAGTTTACAATCCCAACTCCGAGTAATGCGCCAGATACGACATGAGTGTCACTAGCGTGGAAATACTTGTCCAGTTGTGCAAGTCCAGAATCAATATCCCAAAGCATAATCATGCCCTAGAGTAGCAAACAGAATGATTAGCCACCACTTGAATAAAATGCAAGTGCAACACAGAGTAGAGACGCACCAGACTTGCTGCAGCACTGGCCTTTCCATGTTCCTTATTTTTGAAGAGCCAGCTTGAGGAGGAACCACCGCTAGATGCTTCAGCTGGAACTGTCATCAACTTGTCCTTCACAGACAGAAAGGAAAGCCACACTCAGCATAAAGAAACATGTAAAATTGTTCCTTGCAAATTAACACATGCGATCTTATACAAACCTGGCCAAAACCAGCATTTACAAATGCATTAACAAAGGTTGCTGCCAAATTCTGTCTGGCAGAATCAACAGTTCCCCCACCACTACCACGGCCTTCAATTAGATGTGCCTGCCAAGCCAACATAGCTACATTAGAAACAAACAAAATATTTTTGAGCATTTTACCCACCCTGAAGGAACTATATGGAAAACAACAAAACAACACCAGCATGCTCAAATTAAAATTAGATGTTTATCAACAGGATCAAGAATAAATGCATGATGCAAGAAGCAACAATCAGAGCAATCCGCACACTGATGCTCAAGAGAGTCTACCTTGTATATGTCCTCAGGAGATTTCGGCTCCATGACTTCAATATCACGAGCAAGTGTTAGATAGCCTTCATTCAACTTCGTATTGTTGATGAGATTTTGCAAAGCTTCCCTTTCTTCATCGTCTGCAATAATGCTCTCGGTAAGTTCAAATGAAACGCCCTGCACATGACAATACCATTAGCGCATTGTAACCTATTGGGATGGAAATGTAGGTGAGACTACATACAAAACAGTACAGGATGCTCAAGATAACTTACATGGCGTGCCAGGATGAAGCAAAACTGCTGCCTTTTGAGAGGATCTTCACAACGCTGAAAAAGTTCGCTCACGTACTGCAAAGGCACAACCAGTCAACATAACTAAAGCAGAAATCAAATAAAGTTTGGTCCACAAAGTGTCAAGTAAATCATATTGTGATCTTCATTTCATAACCTAGATAAAGTTACAAAACTTGATCCCAATAATTTTAAAATTTCTACCACACAATTAAGTGTCTCATAAATACTAAAGTATGAACCTGGAAGTTATCAAGATACAATGCAATCTGTAGTGCTCTTGGATACTCCTCAAATTTCATATAGATAGAATGAGCAATATCCAAAACTAACATGTCATCCGGTCCAGGAAGGTATCTGCAAAAATTTACATATGCAGCATTACAATGAGCTAACATCACCATAGATGAGTAATTTCTATCAAAAGAAAGAGACAGAGCTAAGCATGATCCATGGACATCCCTAACAGTTATCTGTTGTAGTGACTTAGAAGGTCACCGAATGCAGAATCAAATTGAATATTTTTCAAATAAATAGCAGCAGAGTGGATACATAAATTAAATTCATTATCAGAATTCAGTTACCAAACTTTGAAATGTGATGCCCCCATATATCATACTAATATAAGCTGTAGGCAGTAATTATGGATTAGTGTGACTTATGAATTAACTCCACCATCATAGACATATACCCCTGCAACCAATATAGGAAATACTTGCCATATAGAAAATACTTGATATATAGAACCCACTTACTTTGCTGAACTAGTAAGATACAGGCATGTCCTCTTAAAGTTTGTACTATCAACATGTTCCACAAGCAGATCAAGGTCCTCCACCTGATAGTAAATAGGCCAAACTTCTATTCATATTCAAGGTTGTTCCAAAGTAACATCAATGATCCAATTATAATAGTAGATGGTTACAATACCTCCATAAGAAGATCGACTGCCTCAGGCTCAGCATTATGCTGCGAATACATTAAATTTCCAAGTTTAGATTCATATCACATAAGTGAGAAGCATATATGAAGGCATAGAGTAAATTGTGTAATAAACGTTCATCTCCATGATGTCGTCTAGTAGATTGTTGAATTGCCAGTCCTAACCAAAGTTCTAAGATAACATGCTACATGGCAGAGTATTTTCACAAAGAGTGAACCTAAATGGTTAAATAAATAAATTATGGAATATACCTTCATATGGAAGGCAACAATTTGCACCACCAGGTCCATTAGATCATCTATTGGAGCTTCTTCACTCTGCAATGCAACATACGTGGAAATTTAGAAGGTATAGAAAATGCATGGCATTCAAAATTGATAAATTCATCAGAATGTATATTTGTGTATATACCAAAATGTCTCCACTCAAATTCAACTAGTACTATATATTGAAAGCAATAGTATAGCTTTAGATCTAATTACTACACCCTCTGTCCCCAAAGAATATGCACTTTGTGTACGGCACGAGTTTTAATGCAAAATTGGTAAAGTATGAGAGATGTAGAGAGAAAAAGTAATTAAAGTATTTTTAGTGGGGAATGGGTCCTACCACATTAGAGAAAAAAAAGTTTTCAAAATTGGAAAGTGCATATTCTTGTGGGACGGACTAAAAAGGAAAGAGTGCATATTCTTGTGGGACGGAGGGAGTATTAAGTATTAACTTTTCTATATATTAACCTACTAGCTATTGATATATTGTTCTTATCTGGACCAACTTATTAATAGTATGTCGTTACATTTCACAATACTAACAACTACTATAATGCATCTACATACACTGACCTTATCTAATGTAGATCATATATGGTATTTTATGTATTAAAGAAAATTGGTAAATAATATTGAAGGGATTTGTGATTATAGTATTCAGTATTGAGATGCAAATGAAGAAACCCAAACTTTTTGCAGGCAATAAGCATTTTCTTCAAATCATGTAGAAGTTCTAACCTGCCGTTTTGAATACTCTTGAGAAATTTCCCCAGCTAAGTTCCTGCAACACATTCATTACTTCAGATTAAACTCATACACAATTTTCAGGATCATATTCAAGTATTAACTATTCAAAAACAATAAAAATCTCTAGCCAAATTGAGTTTACAGATAATACACATACACGCACATATAATCATCAACTGTAAATCGCAAATATTGCTCTACCATACTCCATACTCAAAAAAAATCATGACTGGCAGAACAAATGAGCATTATGAAGGAGGATAAAATAATTATGCACAGTGTACAAGCTGATTGGCTGATATCATGCAGGAGAATCATCACTTGCTCACATATTTAGAACAAGCGGTCCAAATCCTCACCTGACATACTCATGTCCCCAAGAACCAATATCACCATCAGAACCAAGTAATCTGTACTTCAAGCTCTCCTGAAATTACACATCATAACAGCAGATAGAATGAATTAGTCTTTTAGTGAATCCTTTTAGAGGTTCCAGAAGCTTGCCAGAGAGACAATAAATGCCATCAAAGACAAGAACTAACACTCTGATAAAAGAACCATAGACTATATGATATTGCAGCAAATAAGAAATGCAACATACTCTTTCTCCTTCAGGGGACATTGTCAAGGCCAAAACAGAGAGTATATCCGCAAGCAGTTTCTGAAGAGAGAAACGAATTCAGAAGAGAAATGGAGCGAAGGTGGGCATGAATGATAAATAAGAAAACAATTTAGCAAAACCAATAGTTTATCACCTTCAAATCTGAATCTGACATTTTCTCATAGTGTGCCTGTAGGGTTGCATAATGAGGACGTAAGAACTTCAGTGGCTTGGGCACTGAAGTCATAGAACTGGTTGCCGTGCGAATTTCTTCCCTGTATACGAAAAATTAACTATAATCAATCTACAAACAGCAGGTTCTCCATTGAAGCAAAACTCAGTTCGTGTAGATGTTACAAAAAATGGAAAAACAAGTGAGAACTTGGGGCTGAAACAAAAGCCATTTCTGCATACTTTAAGGATTGCATGGTCAATACAAGATCGCAAGTTGAAAATCTCAAGCCCATTTACTAAAGCTACCGAATAAAGGATTATTATACTAAAAATCAAACAGCACAATGATTGATTGAGAAGCAAGTAACAGCATAAGCTTATGTGTGCAGTTAAATTCATCCACACATATTTGGCATGGTTGACTTTGTGGCTGTTTAAACATCATGGTTTTTTAGAATAAATGTAGAGGTTAATGGTAATCTAACTCAATTGAGAATATTCCAATTCAATTAGGCACTGCACTACAAAATTCTTTCTTCCCTTGCTTAAAATAGTAAAATATCTGCTCATCATAGACTCAACTGCATTACCAGCTAATTTCATTTCTGAATATATACACTAAAACCACTCACCGCATGCTCTCAAGCGCAACTTTCTGCAATCCAGGATCTGCGTCTTGTGCTCTCTCCACATACAGCTCCAATTGCTGCTTCAATGCCAAGTCCTCCTCCGACTACATCACAAAATAAAAGTATGACACGAATTCATGACTTAAGCCTCAAATATCGATCAAAAACCACCTAATTCCACCTCCAACACTATAAACTGGCATCATAATCAAAGATTTTTGAAGTGACACAATCATTTCTACAAACTTACGAGATCTTCATCCTTCTTCTCATCCTTTTTCTTGAGGTCCTTCGCCGGCGCCTTGACCGGAGGCTGGTCTTTGGTGGCTCCGCCGCTGTTGGGTTCCGCAGGCGCCATTGGCAATGCTAGATGCTAAAAAACCCTAGAAACTGAGGAGCGATCGAACAAAATGCTTGAATCAAAACGAAGATGGTAGAAATCGAACACACAGATTCCTACTAATTGATAGAGAAACACAATTTGTGGATCGATGCAACAATCCTGAGGTGAGCCTAGGTTAAGGAAATTGAGCTGAACGAAGCTGGGAATAATATAAAGGTTGAACTAAGGTTTCCTTCTCGACAAGCAAGGTGTTTAGTTTAGTGTAAAATGAAATACGAAATTGGGCCTCCTTATGAGGGCCCACATTTCAGTTTTTGCATTGGACCATTTTCGAATGGATATCAGCTTAGCCCGAAACCAAAGAGTCGGCCCAAATAGCTTTGATGAAAATGAAGGATTAGGTCAGCTCAACAAAAGCTTGATTAACCTGAACTGAATATAGATCAAACCCGAATAAGTTTATTCGGAAATGATTAGACTGACCCAATTGACATACCCGAATAAGTTTATTCGGAAATGAATAGACTGACCCAATTGACATCCGTACATTTGATAATAAATTTAGCATTCCATTGTCTGCCAAATATTGTTAGAGTCGTTAAAAGTGGTCCGCCCTGTCAACAAGCTTGTTGATTTTGGACTGGATTGCGCGCCTAAGCGATAAATACTGAGACATTAATTGTGGGGATTTAAGCATCTACCAGCCATTTTTTTTAGTTTTTAAAATCTTTAAATTATCAAGATATTATTTGTAATCATTTTACAATAATAGTGTCTCTCATCATGTCAAATAGTGAAAAAACATATATACATTTAAAATCTCAACTTAAATTGTATAAATCAGTCCCTAATCACACGTTGCCATATTAGTGAATTTCACTCCTACGTATACCCTCAAAATACATATATTTCACATTATTTTAAATTTGTTATTTTTTCAAATTCACATACATTCCCATGTCCAATAATACATCAAATCCAATTTTAACAAAATTGTTGAACAAAACTTATATATGTTGCACGAGCGTTAATTTGGTGATAGATTCCGCATTCAACTTGTATTTTCTTTTGAAAACAATACTCTTAAGTCTTAATAAAAGGATTTAATGTTTACAAAAATGTCTATCGTTTATCTTATTACTTACTACTATATTATTTGATCTCTAGCTAGGCTACATGCATATACAAGATAAATTAATTTTAACTCGAAAGTGTTCTAGCCGCATAATACTCTATATTTTTCATGATCATAAGATAATTAACATTACAAAAAGTTAAATTGCAAAGCATCACCTTACAATTAATTCACAACAAAGAGAGAGCACATTAGATGATCATCCAATTGTGCTATGGAAATGTCGTCGAATTGGATTTTTTGTTTTTCTTGGTCTTAAACCTCCCAAGAAATATACGATGGAGTCAGCCGCAAGCCGGGGGCACTTTCGCCACCCCTTGCCGCTGCAGCTCCACCACCACGCTGTCCATAGACGGCGGCTTAAGCCCCAGAGGCAGCGGAAGCCACGGCTTCGACAGCACGTCTCCGATCGCCGCGTCTACGCTCTCCTTTGACTGCAACCACCATGGATGTGTTATGTTGTATTAAAATCAAACTTCTTTTATTTAGTTTTGTTTCCTATGTTAAAAACAAATAGACTTTTCTATAGTCACGTGCTTCTAAAACGAATCTCTTATCTCCATAAATGGTCCATATGTAAAAGTAGTAATTCCAAATGAATTAAATAACAGTATTCGAGTATTAATTTAAGGGTATATTTTTGGAAAAATCATAGTAGAAGTTTTGTGAGATTTTGGTCAGTCCCGAAGCTTTAAAAATCAGCTAGGAAAACCTTTGGATTTCATGCGAAACAATATGGTTGCCTACGAGTAATATATTTTTAATGTTTTCCAGTCACACCAACCTAGTTTTCTGTATAAATAATACTCCTTCCGTCCCACATTAGGATTCACAATTGCGTATTTGCATTCATTTTGTAAAAATGATACTAATAAATAGTTAAAGTGGAAAAATAATAAAGTAAGAGAGATAATTTGTCCTAATTAATTTCATGATTTTTTTGGTCAGTTTGACTTAATTAAAGGTGGAGGAATTTATATAATTCAAGAGAAATATATGCTAGAAAAAAGAGGCTCACCGGATGAAGTTCGGAAGGAGGACCGACGCCAGCTTGCTCGATTTTGTACATGGTTGGAGGCGGTATGCATGCAACCGCCGGAGTTGGAAACTGGAATAATGATGCAAAAAACCGGCAAAATTGTTAATCTATATATTCGTTTTATAAAATACGAGACTGAAACATGATAAAACGAGGATTTCGCCATTACCGTCATCTGCATATGAGGCGGGAAGCAAGGCGTACCATGAGTAGGCACCTATATATATAGGTACATACACATAAATTAAAAGAATAAACAAGAAACGCATAATCAAGAGTGCATGTTACAAACACTTACATGGTGGGGTAGCCAAAACGAATGGTCACCTGGCGGCGGCGGCGGTGCTGGATGCCAACCGTGTGGTGGCGGTGGCGGTGGCGGAGGGGTTAGATGCTTTGGCCACATGGACATCACTGATTGGTCGACGGATGGGTGGCCCCACACATGTAGGGGTCTAAAATGAGGCATTGGAGTCACCGGCGGAAACCCCATTGTTGGTGCAATCCAAGGGCTTACATGCTCTCTCTTCACGCCCGCCGAGGCGGCGTACACCTGACGCCTCTGGTTCCAGCCCACCGCCTCGGCTTCGCGGGCCAACAAGTGCTTCCGGTGGGACCGGTATTTCTACATATATGAATTAATTTTAGCAACTTTATTGGCTATATTTATGGTATGTATGCATATATAGCTTTAATATATGAAGGCAATGAATAAAATGAATGCACTTTTTAACGTAAGTATTTATTATGATTGAAGAAAGATGAATTCTTTTTTGGCAAAATGTGACCTACTTTTTACCACCATTAAAGAGAGAAAAATGTAGTACTCAAATTTCAAAAAGACAAAAGTTTTTGCAGACATGTTCAGGATTTCCATTTGACTAACTGAAAAGAGAAATAATGTGAAAACCCCACTTCAAAATTCTCAAAATCCAAGATGAATTATAGTCACATGATTTTAAACAAAAGAAAAAATATCATATTTTTTCCACTTGTGCTTACTTCTACAAATTTCAAATTAAACGGTATCTTTTCTACCATTTGGGACTAATTTTCGCTAAAACTGGTGGTGACGTGTAAGTTGAAATTTTCTACTCATGAATCATGAGTCCATGATCGTGGATTGCTAGCTAGATAAGTTTATGCTTCATCTCATTAAATAAGCATCACATAATTATCTAAAAATTAGTTTCATGGGACAACTGAGAATTGTAATAAATTTGAGGTTTAATTCGTAGAATCTCGTTCAAATCGGGCTGCTGGGAAGACTCGGTGTGACGGCTTTTGGAGCGGCTTGTTCCTCCGCCATGAGAACTGGTGGTGGATTTATCCCTCTCCCTCCATACGAGACAGTCACTACCGCAGTAGTATCATGTCTTCCAGAAGAAAGAATCCTCGGTACCGGAATCACAGGAGAACTTCATCTCCTCCATACCGAAGAAATGTCGGGTTCGCCATGTACGGAGCATTGAGGACTCCGTTCTCGGACGATATTACCCGAACTTCCCTACCACAGAACTACCGAACTCCGTCGATAACCTATGACGGACTCGTGGATCCTCATGATTTCTTGGGACGCTATCAATATAACATGGCGAACCAGGGTCTCAACGAGGTCCACATGTGCAAGCTGTTTCCCGAGCTGCTTATCGGGAACGCAAGAAGGTGGTTCGATAGCCTCCCCCAAGGCAGCATTAGATCCTACCGAGATCTAATGGATGCTTTCCACAGGAGGTTCTTTCAGAAAGCGGAAGCCCGGATCACTTCGGCTCAGCTGCTTTCTATACGTCAAGGTCGCGACGAAAAGATCAGCGATTTTATGACGAGATTCCACAAGGAATGCCTACAAGTAGATAATCTCAATGATCTACTTGTCATTTCGGCATTCCAAAATGGAATCCTGCCCGGAGTTCTCTACAGAAAGCTCGTGGAGTGCGGTCCGCAAACAGCTCAAGAGATGTGGGACATTGCGGACAAGTTTTCTCGTGCCGATGAGGCAGACCGTCGAAAACGGTCTTTAGACAGCTCATCTAGAGAAGACAAAAAGAAGCCCGGTCATAGCGATCAGAGGCATCCTCGCCGAACACCTTCTCCACTAAAGGAGAGATAGCGGTCATCCGAGGTGATCGAAAAAGAGCAAGTGTGTTCGCAGATTGCGCTTAAAAGTGCCGAGCAATCAGTTCGGCACCATCAAGCATAGCAATCACAGCAGCCGGAATCAGAGGCCGGCGAAATGACCGAAGTCACACCGGAGCCGAACTCGATGGTGTACGGCACTAAAGCCGTGATTCGGTTGAGATCGGCATATCCAGTCCCCGAACTCAATTTCTCCTTAGAAATGAATGGTGACGGACTGAGAGCCGAACTAGATCTTGCCGAAGAAAGAAGAGAATTGGCCTGCCTAGAAGCAGCCAAGTACAAGGAGCAAGTAGCCCGGTATTACAACCAAAGGGTGAAGAAGCTGCAATTTCAAGTGGGAGATCTCGTCTTGAGAAACAACGAAGTAAGCCGAGCAGAAAAGCTGGGCGAACTCGAACCCACATAGGAAGGTCCATATCGGGTGTCAGAAGTCCTCGGCAAAGGGTCTTACAAATTGACTCACGCGTCAGGAGCACAAGTACCCCGAACATGGTACGTTTCCAACCTCAAAAAGTTCCATTTGTAAGAGACAGTCCGGTCAGTCAGTCTTATGTGTTTTCTTTGTTTTTTACTTGTTTTTGTCTATATGCGTTTTGTCTGTCTATGTGCGTGTCGTCTCTTACAAATGTTACTGAGGTATCTTGTTCTTCGAAGGCTGATCCCCTTCTTAGAACATATACAAGCCAACGATTGTGCGTCAAAGCTTCTAAAGAGGATACAAGACCACAATTCAGCTTAAACAAGCAGTTCGTCCGAAACGAGCTGCAACAAGCCGAAGATTGTGTGTCAAAGCTTCTAAAGAGGATACAAGACCACAATTCAGCTTAAACAAGCAGTTCGTCCGAAACGAGCTGCAACAAGCCAACGATTGTGCGTCAAAGCTTCTAAAGAGGATACAAGGCCACAATTCAGCTTAAACAAGCAGTTCGTCCGAAACGAGCTGCAACAAGCCGAAGATTGTGTGTCAAAGCTTCTAAAGAGGATACAAGACCACAATTCTGCTTAAAAATCAAGCACTTCGTCTGAAACGAACTGCAACAAAAGTCCGATTCTCGCGATAAAACTTGCCTGAATTAGGACAAGGGAAAGTCCAATCCATGCGATAAAACTCGCCGAATTAGGACGACCAAGTTCGGTCAAAGCAGTTTACCTCATAAGACCGAGGACGACCATGTCTAGTCAAAGAGGTTTACTGCATAAGACCACTTCGGTTAACTGGGAAAGTCCGATCCACGCGATAAAACTCGCCGAATTAGGACAAGGGAAAGTTCGATCCCGGCGACGAAAATCGCCAAACTAACCTTGTTTTCTTGCTTTTTGGCAGTGTTCATGCTGAATAAGGCTATCCGAAAGTCCTCCGAGCTTGAGGAGCCGGAGAAAGAGAAGGCTACCAGCTCGGCGCCTGATGCCGAGAAGAATCCGAAGAGGCAAAAGACCTCTTCGGGTCCAAAGAAGCCGGAGTCGACTTCGGCAAGTAGGAAGGGGAGGACCCAGAAGCCCCCGAGAGCGCCAGAGAAAGACATGGTCTTGGCGCCTCCTTCGGAGCATATCTGTGAGCCATTTTTATGGCCCACGGACTTCGCCGAGGTGAATTGTCTTCTTGATTCTTTGGCTTGGCTTCTGTCCTGTATTTTTGGTGCCCTCTGTTGACTTTTTTCCTCATCCATTTTCAGAGGAACGATATGCTCTCCAAGCTCGTCGCCGTCGAACTCTCCAAAGCGTCCAACGACTATGCTGAGATGCAGAGGAAATTGGCGGCTGCTTGTCACCGGGCCGAGCAGGCCGAGGCAAACTTTGAGAAAGCCAGAGCTGCTAGGATTTCGCCGAGGTAAACTGCTTTGACCGAACTTGGTCGTCCTAATTCGGCGAGTTTTATCGCATGGATTGGACTTTCCCTTGTCCTAATTCAGGCAAGTTTTATCGCGAGAATCGGACTTTTGTTGCAGTTCGTTTCAGACGAAGTGCTTGATTTTTAAGCAGAATTGTGGTCTTGTATCCTCTTTAGAAGCTTTGACACACAATCTTCGGCTTGTTGCAGCTCGTTTCGGACGAACTGCTTGTTTAAGCTGAATTGTGGCCTTGTATCCTCTTTAGAAGCTTTGACGCACAATCGTTGGCTTGTTGCAGCTCGTTTCGGACGAACTGCTTGTTTAAGCTGAATTGTGGTCTTGTATCCTCTTTAGAAGCTTTGACACACAATCTTCGGCTTGTTGCAGCTCGTTTCGGACGAACTGCTTGTTTAAGCTGAATTGTGGTCTTGTATCCTCTTTAGAAGCTTTGACGCACAATCGTTGGCTTGTTGCAGCTCGTTTCGGACGAACTGCTTGTTTAAGCTGAATTGTGGTCTTGTATCCTCTTTAGAAGCTTTGACGCACAATCGTTGGCTTGTATATGTTCTAAGAAGGGGATCAGCCTTCGAAGAACAAGATACCTCAGTAACATTTGTAAGAGACGACACGCACCGAAACAGACAAAACACACAGACAAAACGCACAGAGACAAAAACAAGTAAAAAACAAAGAAAACACATAAGACTGACTGACCGGACTGTCTCTTACAAATGGAACTTTTTGAGGTTGGAAACGTACCATGTTCGGGGTACTTGTGCTCCTGACGCGTGAGTCAATTTGTAAGACCCTTTGCCGAGGACTTCTGACACCCGATATGGACCTTCCTATGTGGGTTCGAGTTCGCCCAGCTTTTCTGCTCGGCTTACTTCGTTGTTTCTCAAGACGAGATCTCCCACTTGAAATTGCAGCTTCTTCACCCTTTGGTTGTAATACCGGGCTACTTGCTCCTTGTACTTGGCTGCTTCTAGGCAGGCCAATTCTCTTCTTTCTTCGGCAAGATCTAGTTCGGCTCTCAGTCCGTCACCATTCATTTCTGAGGAGAAATTGAGTTCGGGGACTGGATATGCCGATCTCAACCGAATCACGGCTTTAGTGCCGTACACCATCGAGTTCGGCTCCGGTGTGACTTCGGTCATTTCGCCGGCCTCTGATTCCGGCTGCTGTGATTGCTATGCTTGATGGTGCCGAACTGATTGCTCGGCACTTTTAAGCGCAATCTGCGAACACACTTGCTCTTTTTCGATCACCTCGGATGACCGCTATCTCTCCTTTAGTGGAGAAGGTGTTCGGCGAGGATGCCTCTGATCGCTATGACCGGGCTTCTTTTTGTCTTCTCTAGATGAGCTGTCTAAAGACCGTTTTCGACGGTCTGCCTCATCGGCACGAGAAAACTTGTCCGCAATGTCCCACATCTCTTGAGCTGTTTGCGGACCGCACTCCACGAGCTTTCTGTAGAGAACTCCGGGCAGGATTCCATTTTGGAATGCCGAAATGACAAGTAGATCATTGAGATTATCTACTTGTAGGCATTCCTTGTGGAATCTCGTCATAAAATCGCTGATCTTTTCGTCGCGACCTTGACGTATAGAAAGCAGCTGAGCCGAAGTGATCCGGGCTTCCGCTTTCTGAAAGAACCTCCTGTGGAAAGCATCCATTAGATCTCGGTAGGATCTAATGCTGCCTTGGGGGAGGCTATCGAACCACCTTCTTGCGTTCCCGATAAGCAGCTCGGGAAACAGCTTGCACATGTGGACCTCGTTGAGACCCTGGTTCGCCATGTTATATTGATAGCGTCCCAAGAAATCATGAGGATCCACGAGTCCGTCATAGGTTATCGACGGAGTTCGGTAGTTCTGTGGTAGGGAAGTTCGGGTAATATCGTCCGAGAACGGAGTCCTCAATGCTCCGTACATGGCGAACCCGACATTTCTTCGGTATGGAGGAGATGAAGTTCTCCTGTGATTCCGGTACCGAGGATTCTTTCTTCTGGAAGACATGATACTACTGCGGTAGTGACTGTCTCGTATGGAGGGAGAGGGAGAATCCGCCGTTTTCGCCTCCGGCTGCTTTTGGCTTCTCTGCAGGAAGGTTAAGAATTCCTCCTGCTTTTCAGCCAAAAACAGCCTGACAGCCTCGTTCAAATCGGGCTGCTGGGAAGACTCGGTGTGACGGCTTTTGGAGCGGCTTGTTCCTCCGCCATGAGAACTGGTGGTGGATTTATCCCTAGGCTGTTTTCCAGACCTATGGGATGGATTGGCTTCCTCCTGGTTCTCACGGGCAGGAATACGGGTACTCTGCGATCTGGTATGCATTTTTTGGGTTGAAAAAATGGTCAAAAATTCGCTTTATCACAAATTTGGTTCTCTGTTTCCCACAGACGGCGCCAGTGATGAATCGGCGAATTTTTGATGATGATGAATGCTCGTAAAAATAAATTACGACATAGAGAATTTTACGTGGTTCGATTTACTGAGGTAAATCTACGTCCACGGGGAGAAATGGGGGCAGGTTTGTATTGCTTGATCTGCCAATTACAGCTTACAACACCGACTTGCTATATGATTATTTCTCTAGAGAGATTCTAACCCTTTTCTATCAGATCTAAGTTCTATTTATACATTGAACTAAGATCGTGGCTTACATCATCACTCTAGGTCGTGGAGGTCGTGTAGGTCATGGCCTAAGATCGTGGCCTGAGTTGACGCCACGTGGTAGTGGATGTATTGGAAGTTGTGGAAATCCTGCATGGGTCCACTAACTCCTTGTTCGGTCGAATACTGAGACCGAACTGCTTTGGTTGCCGATCTGAGAGTAGAGCTTGATGCCGACCTGAGAGCAGAGCTTGATTGGTTGGCTTTTACCGAGCTGTAGGCAGAGGCCGAACTCTTTGGTAATGCCGAACTCCTCCGAACTCTTTGGTAATGCCGAACTCATACTCTTCCTTGGGCTTTGGGCTGATGGGCCGTCACTGCTGTTGGGCTTGTTTAGTTCGTACCCCATCATTGATAAATTATGGATTGAAATTTGAACATAAATTAACGAAATTTATGATTTAAATCACAATTTTCACCGTAATTAATTAAGCATATAAACAAAATTAATGTACATACTTGAAGATGGCTAGCAATGTTGTGTCGAGTGAGGCAATCGATTCCCATGAGCTCGAGAATTCTAGAAGGAACCGCTTTATCCACGCCGAGCTGCTCCACCGCCTGCACAAACCGCCGGTGAAGCTCCGGCGTCCAATCCACCTACACACAGTCCAAATCTTCACTTCATTTTTAAAACTACACGCAGATCCTCGTGACCTCTATATATACGTATGCTTTCTCATGAAGCGCGGGAGATTCATAAAGATGAGAGAGAAAATTTGGGGGGAAAACGAAAATCTGTTCATCAATTCGTAACGAAGACGTAATCATGATTAATTAATTAATTAATTAATTACCTTAACTTTCCTCTTCGTGGAAGAGTTTTTGGAGCTGTGAGAGATTGATTTTCTCCCTCTGCCAGTCTCCTTCGGCGACGGATTCGTCTCGTCTTTTACGAAAACAGCCTCCTCCGGATCCGCCGATTCCGCCGGAGTAATCTCGCGCGGTTGATTTGCCGAGCTGTTCTCGTCGTCCGATTTGTCTAGCGGCGTGGTTCTCAGCTCCGATTCGTCGCTCGCGGTGGCGGAGAAATCGGCGAGGAGCTCGGGATCCATCTCGAGATCGGGCAAAACGTCGCCGTCGCCGATTCCGAGGAAGAGATCGTCGAAATCAATGCTGTCGAGCAGATTGACGGCGGAGAAATCGGGAAAGTCGGCGTCGTCGATCGAGAAGCCTTCCATTTCGCCTTCGGTTTCATTCTTAGTGTTTCTCAGCGGCGACACAGCAAGCATTAATCCGAGCTATCGACGAGTAATCACGATCAGTTCGAGCCTTGATTAATCTCTCTCTCTCTTTAGATGCGAAGTATGGATTGCTTGCGATATGAACTTCGCATCAGCTGAAATATGTGTTTTGCAGCAATTAATTTATGTTTGTTGCCACAATTTTGCGCGAGTTTTTTTTAATGCTATATTGTTTTCTTTGTATTATGCAGTACTTATGAATGCAATATATTTCGAATATGTACGTTTTATGTATATCTGTGTGTATGTGTGACAGTGTGAGGGCTAGTGCGTGCGTGTGTGTGAGAGAGAGAGAGAGGAATCGGATTGGGAAGCCTACCCTACTAGCGCATGTGCTAAACACGGTCACATTTAATAAAAATAAAAAACTATATACACTATCTATTTAATTAATAGTTATATTAATGTATAATGAATCATGAGAGCATCCGCAATGTGGCGGACAATGGCGCGCCCGAGGCAAGCCCACTGTGAGAGACGCGGACGATGCAACGCTTTTTTTTTAATTCCAAAAAATTTATTTATATAAATACCCCCTACCCCACCTTCATTTGTAACCTTTCCATTCACTTTTCCACACTCAAATTACACTATAAAATGAATTCCGGTGAATACCCAAGTCCGAATAGTCAACTTTTTTTCATTTCTAACTCGTGTAAAACTTTTTTTAATCAATGTAGGATTTGCAGTTTTTAATTAATCGTGGTATTTTTTAATTATTTTGCATTGACATATTTGAAAACATTTAAATTAATTAACAAAACAATAGTAAAACCTATAGGGCGGCCTTTATGGCGGCTTATAGGGCGCTCCACTGCAAGTGGAAGGGTAGGAGGATAAAATGTCTACGTGGTGGTGCATAGGGCGTGCTTTAGGGCGTCCCATTGCTAATGCTCTTAGTCCAATATTTGAAAAAATTGTCAGTTTAATGACAATATTTGATTAAATTTTAGCGAATTTCATAATTTTCATGCAAAATGAACTACCCTTTCATCCTCGATTGTGTGCCACAATTCACTATTTTGGTCTATTCTACTTTGTTTTTACTATTTATGATAATAAATTATATATTCCACTAATTTATTTTAGTCACATTTTATTATAGTATAATATTCAATATATAAAAGTAGAATCAACATTTCACTCTCCTTTGCATTCCCATTTCTTAAAATTCGTGCTAGCTCAAAGTGGGACACATATTTGTAAAAGTGGGACACATATAATTTATAATTGTCATATGAGACTGATTTTTCGACGATTATCTGGACACTTATGATTCTAATGTGAAATTCTTCTTGCATTTAATATGTATTTTAAAAATACATGGCAATGATGTAAAGAATAAAGGGAAAACACATTGAGTTTTTCCAATATAAAATACTCAATTCATCCCACTTTAGAAATTCTGATTTTTCAATTTAATCCATTCTATATTACGAGTGTAGTCACAATTTTTTATAAATATAACCGGTCTTATAATCAACTAACCAAATTCCACTCATATTTTATTGTATATAGAAATAAGACTCATGGTCTACTATCTTTTTTTTATCAGCTTTTCTTTTCATTTCTTAAAATCTTATTGAACTTAATTAGGACTCCAAAAATAGGACGGATTAAGTAAGTACTCCAGTATATCGAATTTTGAAGTCGGGTGAGCTCCACGTCCATATATGTATACGAAATTCTTTTTTTAAAGGGATTTTATTTGTATACTATATCATAGTGGAGTATAATATTGAAATGCACCCATGCTATATTTATTAGTACATATGTATTATTTGTAGCATAGTGTGTTTATAATGTAGTATACTTTTAGGGCGTGTTTGATAACTTAGTAATACCAAGATTGAAAATTATATAGGGATATTTCTAATTGTTTGATATCATAGTTAAGCTTAACTCAAAGCCCAATATAAGACAAGGGCCCTCTCCAATCTTACCAAAATTATAACTTTAACCATGTTTATGTAACCCACCAATTTGTCAAGTTAAGCCATGTTATTTAATATACTATACAAATTTAGATAATTTCTTTTCTATCAAACAACAACGAAAAAAAATCATATCCTTGCATATCTTGACATGGAGCCCGTATTTCTTATCTTGTTTCACATATCTTCTCATATCCCATCTTTTTTATCAAACGAGTCCTTATTATATACTGTACTACTCTTAATTTTCGAGGTTTAATTTGCCATATGCACTCATTATTTCTTTACATGAAATATTGTCAACAAATTAATTACAAACCTCCATTAAAAAAGTCAATTTTTTTAATTGTTCAGCAGCGGTCGAGATTTTGATTGTTCATTATCCAATAATTGACTAAAAATATTCAAATAAAGCCGTACGGATTACTAATGTCAATCAAATGTTTGAAAAGTAAAAAAAGATTATGACTTCATGACTTAAACCTGATTTTAATCTTGGAAAATGTGGTTGAAAATCATTGAAATGCAAAAGGCAATTTCATAATCTTATCCTGTCTATACCAAACGGCACGTTGTTACTTGGCTTATGGTCATAATTAAGATTCCTCAAATAAATTCTTGTTTAGTTTAAATTTTGGATTTACTTAAGAAGAATATCTACAAAGCCCTATCTTAATATTTTCTTTCATTTATTGTGACACATATAATTATTACATCAGCTACAGTAGTAAATCCTTAAATGTGCATTTTGTGTTTATAAACTGATGTGCATTTTGTGTTTATGCACTATTATATTATTACTAAAATATATTATACCTATACTAATTTAATGTTATTTTTATTCATAAAATTCCATCCGTAGACGAATTATCTACTCTACCAAAATTGATATTTTTATTCATAAAATTTTATCCATAAATGAGTTATTTATCCTAACAAACATGTTGTATTAATTAAATCAACTGAGTTACGTTTGATCGTTGATGCAATTACGGAGCTCACGTTGACTTAGTCAAGCACTTGCCTATGCCCTATGCCCACAAACAACATTGTTTTACGTCACGGGACCCTGTAAATGGATAGTCCCAATCAAGTCATAGTCTCCTTCAAATTTAATATTTGTTCATTTTATTATTAATTGGAAAACTCCATCACATTAATTATTAAAGTAAATACATCGAAATCATGACGCATACTTTCTATATATATCAATTGAATTAATTATGGAAAATTGCATTATGAAATAGAATGATTGATGCCCCCTTTGCATCTCTTTGCCATTTTGAGCCAAAATCTTTTATGGGAATAATGTGATAATTTATTTATTTTTATTCTTAGCATTCTTCACTTCTTTTTATAAATTTCCTTCATGCTCCAACTTACTTGAGCACAAATGAAAAATTGAAGTTATCTATGGTATATAAAAAAAAGTTACTACTACTATTTTAATTCTCTTGCTATTAAAAAATATGCACAAAAATATACCTCTTGAAAACATAAGAAGTTACATACTCTTTTAAATGAATATATCTCTGGAGTGTTTTATTACTAGAGTTGTATTAGGAATTTAATGTAATACTACTAGTAAAAAAAAATCTAGGACATGAAAGAAGAACCTCTAGTATTTCTACCACACAAGTTACATTTTTATTGAAATAATTTGCCTCATGTGCTCAAAACCGACTTAAATTTTTCTTTTTTGTTTTTTTTCATTTTCCATCTTTTTATATTTTTTCCTTTGCAAAAAATCAAATCATTTTGTGAAGCCACTTCTCATGATATTTTAGTCCAAATTAAATTTCCATTTATGTAATAATTTCTAGATGTGTAGTATCTGTACTGAATTTATTCTACACTATAATTATACTTTTAAAAAAAGTGTTGAGTATTTCTTGAATTTATGTTAATTACATCTAGTAAAACTAATAAAGACGTCGAGTTATTTATAAACATGCTGTATCATAATAACAACATGTGTGATGTTTTAAACAATTAAATTAAATTAAAATATATACTCCTACTATACAATAAATACTACAAACAACGACTCTCTTATAAAATCCACAATAGGAATATTTATCCTCTTAATACATAAATTCGTGACCCACCTATATTGTCATATTTGGGGTATAAGATTTAATAATGAAAGAATCAACATCACTTTAACTCATAATCATAATTCAAGTTGAGCAAGACAAAAGTAGTATGAACACAGAAAAGCTAGTGTATTACTGTATTTATACTTATCATACATAGACTTTCTCACCATATATATCTTTCACCAAGATTTTATTTTAGCGTTACAAAATTAGAAGAAAAGGAAATAGCTTAGAAGGTATACTTGGAAATAAATACAATATAATATAAAGAACGACATACAAAGAACAAAATAGGGCGATTCTTGATCCAACTTAAATCAACCATTATACAAGACCAGTAATAAACATAGTTCGATGTTTAGTTATTATAAAAGATTCTATTATTAATATTCTATATCTCTTTCTATCCCTATATATATATAGGGAGATGATCAAAATAAAAATGCATTTAAATCCAGAAATGCAGCCCAAATCTTGGCCCTAGGATTAGATGATCTAATGGTCAATAATTTACCAAAAACACGAAAGATCATAATTAAGCAATTTTAGGTCATACTCCCTCCGTCCCGAACTACTCGCACATTTCCTTTTCGGCACGTAGATTAAGGAATGCGTGTATAGCAAAGTCAACAATTGCGACTGTAGGTGATAGTTTTTACTAAAAATGGAAAGAGTGCAAATAACTTGGGACGCCCAGAAAGGAAATAAGTGCAAGTAGTCCGGGACGGAGGGAGTATTATAATATTTGGGGTTAATGTCATGCTAAGATCATTTTAGATCATGCTTTGTTAGCATGACTTAAAAATTAACTAACTATTACCTAAAAGTGCCTTACGTATGATATTGTTCTGCGTTTCTGTATTTAAATCTAGTTTTGCATAGATCAAAACCATATATATATATAAATCAATTTCATCATGATGTCCAACTAATTAATGAAGCAAAGATTGTGCAACCTGAAAAATAAATTTGAGTGTAGTTGTTTGTGAAAGGAGTTGTTTTCATGGACCTAGAAGGGGTTTATCTTATAAAATGGTGGGGGTATGATGGAACTTGGAAGTGTGGATTTTGGGACCATGATTGAACCATTTTATTTGGACTATAACATTTTTTTTAGAAAAGACATCAATTGTCTTAATTAATTGTGGACATGCTACTCTGTCACCACAAATGGGACCCTATCAAAATTCCAAACTAAATTATCGTTGTTGTTTTCTTGTGTTATTAATTTAATTTTATACTATTACCAAAGGTCGTCAAACTATTTTGTACCTATTTTATTAGGACTTGTGTCAACGAGGTCCCCCCCTATTAAGATTGCCCCACCTTTCTTCAATTATTGAATTATAGACTTGTTACAGTTATCAACTCTCTCTTTCTCTCTCTCACATACACATATGTGTACATGAATGTAATTATAAATTATTATACTATATGAATCAATTTGTTTATATATGTGTGTGTATTTTAAAATGTCTTGTGTTATGAGTCATGGAGATGCTTCTTGATGATCAATCACTCTCACAAATCTTTTGTGGGCCATTTAGAATTTAAGATTAATTTGACTTTGAGATTGAATCTAACATTTAGAAAGTTCAGTTAACGTTATAGTTATAGTTTATTGTAGTTTAGAAATATGAACTTCCTTAGATAATGATTGTATACCTTCATATTAAAATATTTAACAAGCTTGATAGCAAGGGATTGAGCCGAGATCTGAACAACTCACGAGTAACTTGATTCATTTACTACATTGATCATTTTACAAGTAAAATATATAAACTTTAATATGTCATAAACGACCCCAGACCAACTATTTGCACTATTCTAACTTATCTTGTAATTCGATTCCCTCGTTGCCTTAACTATTTTAAATATGTGTATATTAATATAAATTAAAATGTGGACTATTAAATATGGTGAGTACTTAACAAATAATTTGTTGTATATATTATGCAAATTATAAAATTTTAGATAATGCTACAAAAGACAATGGTTGGACAAACTATAACAAATAATTAGTTAAGACAACTAATCATGCAAACAGTTACTACAAATATTTTTATATTAGTATGATATAAAACAAAAATCTTACTTGTAAATTAATAAATGTATGTTCATATTATATAATTTATTTATTCATGTGGTTGCCATTACTTTGTTTGTATGTATATAAGCTTCACACTTCCGTTGGTATTTTGGAGGTATATGATTTTAACATATCAATCGTAAAATAAAATAATCATATATTTACTGAGGCAAGATTTTGTTATATATCATAGGGGAATGTGATGAATTTGTCATCAAGCTGAGAAATCATTTCTGTTTCTCCACATCTCCAATTTGATTTTATTTTATCTTCTTAACCATATGAAAGCTACAAAAACTTAAATGAGTATAACAAGAGAACATTTATAAGGAACAAGAAAATCATTGATCCATAACCGAACATTTACGATATTCCCTCCATTTATTATTATGAGTCTCATTTATTGGTAACACGAGGTTTTATGAAATATTAAGAAAAATAGGTAGAAAGAAGTTAGTGGAATAACAATCCCACTTTTGTATATTAGTTTTGAATGAAATGTTAGTAGAATGAGTTAGTGGAATGTGAGACTCCATTACCATTTATATAAAAGTGAACCGGGACTCCTATATTGCGGACAGATTAAAATGAAAAAACGGGACTCCTATTTGTGGACAGAGGGAGTATGCCGTAAATCCTAGTGTGAGCTGTCACAAACTTGGAGATGTCTACAAGAAAGAAATCATTCCTCCTTCGAGGTGCCATTAGATGAATATCTTAATTTATGTCCTGAACTTGTGCAAAATTCCAAGAGAGGTAAATTATTAGTACTATATAAAAGATTGATAGTACTATTGAAACGTTTTAAATAAATATATAGTCTAATTTCTACAATATGAAAAAATGGTACGAAGATAACAATAATGTCCAAATAAAAACAAGCATATAGGCAACGGCATGATAAGCTACTTTCCACATATATGTGGCGAATAACTAGGAATATGCTTCCAAAAATGCTGTGTTTTTCATTTTACCATTTATAACTTGCATTTCAAAAGTGGTACATAATTTCTAAATTCATTTAAGTTGTTCATTTTTTAGATTTACTATATATGGTAACGTGTAGTGGTGTTTGGTTTGAATCCAAATAGTGAATAATCTTGGATTCATAACCATTGGTTGCGATTCGAAACCGGAATCGACAAAACCATACCCACTTCAGTTATGGTTCCACCAATCACCAAACCAGAATTGAGAGTTTCAAACCAAAATCGTTGGTTTTTTGTGAGCATCACTAGTCTAGTGACATAGTATTATCATGAGATGTTTCTCACTTGAAAAACGTCACAAATAATTCAGTCTTTTTTACCAGGGCCGTCCCGACAAAATCAGAGGCTCTGTGCAAAAATCTAAAATGAGGCCTACCACTATAGAAAAAAAGACAATGCATTTTAAAGCTATATGATAATTAAAGAAATATACCATTTCAAACCTCGATTGCATAGTCTTTACTTGAACAACATCATTCTTTTGGTGTTCTTTGAAATGAAATCTTCGACGATGTTCTCATATGCAATCTTCTCCAGCATCTCACTCTCGAGTGCGATTATGGCCAAATCATTCAGTCTATCTTGTGTCATTGTAGAACGCAAATATGACTTCAAAAAATAGTCACGGTGCTAGAAAAAGGCCTGGGCGTTGCTATACAAGAGAAATAGCTTTGTTGGGCTGAAAAAATAGGAATACATGTATATGGGCTGAAATATTTCAGAGGCCCATGAAAATTGGGGGCCCTGTGCAATCGCACAGGCCGCACGGGCCAAGGGACGGGCCTGCTTATTACTCCATCTATTTACGAAAGTATGGTCCTATTCATCTGGCTATCAAGAGTATGAGGTTACTATTTTTAGACATAAATTACGGAGTTTAGTCATATTCTTATTCTAGTTGATTTCATGAAACTAAAACATTAAATTACGAAACTTTAATTTTTTCTATTGTCTCATCCATACACATAATAATGTCTTTTATTGATAATCAAAACGACTTTGTTTCATTAAAATAGTACTTAATTTTTTCTCTCTTTTCTTATTTTAACTAACAAGTTGTTTCTATCATCACCATACACCTCGTATTATACATCTACATGACAATTGAGAAAAACAAAACTTGTGATCTAATATTTTATTTTAAAATCTTATATTAGATTGGCTAAAATTTAATCAAATTTAAAATGTTATTATCCATAAAATAAATTACTTTGACGTTTATGGATAATCTTGATTTACTAAAATACTCAAATAATCGAATTTTTTTAAGGTATGAAATCATCAAATAATTTCGGCTATGGATGGATGCATACTTCACTCATCCATTGATTTTAAGTACTTGAAACACAGAAAAATTACACTACTTCAACTACGTTCCTTTAACAGCAAAACGTCGCCGTTTGATGCCTAACACTATCCAGTTATGACTCCAAATAAAGGATGAGGTAGAATTATTGATTACAATTATGCTACTGCACTGTAAGTATCTTGAATCTTCCTTTCTTGAGATGCCAAACGTTAGTAACTGTACTCGGAGGAAGACGACGACAGCAATTCCCCGTCCGAGCTCCTCCCTGCATTCTCGACCCGCTCCTCGCCGGGTGATCGGTTTCCCTCTTCCTCTTGATAGTCGTCGTTGACGTATCCGTCGACATAGTGTCCGTGTCCATCCACGCCATCGTCAACGTCTTCATCTTCCTCATCATTGTATTCTTCGTCGTCGTAATCAACGCCGTCCGCGTCTTCACCACGCTCGATGCCTTTCCCGTACTCGACATTCTCGGCAAAATCCCCAGTTTCCGCATAAAGGTCGCCAAATTCGTCAGCTGAAGCTCGACCATTGTCGATCTCTTGATCGTTATCATTATCGAACTCGGATCCTTCGGAGCTGCTAACATTCTCGGCACCCTCGATTTCAACCGGAGTCGCTGCCAAATTCCAGTCGCCGTCTTCGTGTACCTCCGCGGTATCATCGTCGCCGATAATGCCCTTGCTGCCTCTTTTGTTGAAAGCATTCCCAACCGCTCTCGGAGCGAGCTTTTGTCGGTTTCTAATCGAGCGGCGGCCTTTCTTGCCACCTCGACCTCGTGCACGTGTCCGCCCTCTCCAACCCGGCAACTGTTTACATGGTTCCTCTTGAGCATTGGTAGCCGCCCTACCCAGCAATTTTCCTCCACGCGTGCGGCTCAGACCTTTTGGACGCCCCCGTCCTCGCTTGGCTCGGCCATTTCGGAGATCTCCCCGGCCGTTATCCAGTCGAGATACAGCTTGGGACGGATTATCCACAGAACACCCAAGTGTAGAATACATTGGCGAAAAATTCTGGACGAGCAAGACGTTCGACACAGAGTTAAATCAAAGCAGGGGAGGACCGATTAATACCCTGTTAGATCTACTAAGAAGAAATCCTTACATTGAAATGACCATCTTTGTCGTCTTTCTGACAGCTTTCCTTCTGCTCGTTCGAATAGTAGATGGACGTATCAAGATCCATGAGCCGTAAAGCAACAGCAGGTGCAGTACGAGGCATCCATGGAGGTATCGGGACCACTCCAGGTCTTGATGAACTCTCTGCAACTTTGGAAGAACTCAATATCTCCGATGAGGTCTCGTAGCTCACCGACAAAAACTCCCTCTTGATGTTATCTTCCAGCAACGTCAAGCACTGAGCAGCAGCAAGACGCCGTTTAGCAAAGAAAAAGAGAGCATATACACCATCTATTTCGAAATTAGATTCAACCGAATGAAATGAAACATTTAAAATATTGCACGTGAAGAACACGTGCACAAGTGTCGAGTGAGGGTAAAGAATCAAGAACTAAAGAGACCTGAAGAAGCTCTTCAGCAGTCAATGCCGTATGCAACTTCCTGCCCCATGATTTTCTGTATTCGTCTGACCAGGCGGAATCTAGAGCATATGCGGGAATAGATGCCTGCAATGGCAGAAACATGTAAGCCGAGAAAGCAGATTTATAACCGACTAACAGGCGATGGAAGGGAATCAATGAAGACATAAACAACTACTCATTAAACAATTGATTTATAGGCAATAAAAGAAAGGGGGAAGAAACAACCTCAATGGTAGCTAACTGAACTTTCAGCAATATGATTCTCGGGGGAAGAGAGAGCTCAAATAAGCTGTTGTCGTTCTTTCTGCATTTATCAACATGCTCTGCAAAATCCGAAGTGTCACTTGAAGTGCGGTAGGTCATATGACAAAAAGGGCAGTGATTTTCCTCCCAAGAGTACAAGATACGGCAGCAGTTGCAAATTTCCAGTAGCTGCCGGCGCCACAACGTGCTGTGCTTCAATGCGCTGAATACATTCGAAGCAAAGCATTCTTTCCATATCCACTCAAAGTCCTTATTATATCTTTGATTTATGTCATTTTCTTCTGCTCCATTATTTACAAGATTTGCAGCAAGTGGCGTAGATTGTTCTGGAGAACATGACACATGGGCTAATCCCTTCGGAGAAGACAAGTCAAGTTTAACTTCCTTCGTGACATCAACACGTTCGTGTCTAACAGAAAGTGAAGAAGAAGAGTTTTTCCTAGCAGTCTCTTTAAAAGTTGGCCCAATATTTTGCAATATTGAATGCAAATGAGATTCTCTAGTTCCCCGGACGTCCAAAGATGATAGCAAAGCATCGAACCCCTACATTTCACACAAAAGACTATCTTGTCAACTAAAGTTGCAATCTTTTCCATCAATATAGCAGGCAAATACATTAAAGATCCAAGATAGAACCCCTTGAAAAGACGATATCCTTCGTAAATTTATTGAACATACTTGAAGATTCCAGCAAGAATTAAAAGTAACAAGACTCCAAACATGACTGAGTCATCATGCTAAAAAAAAGTAAAAAGGTTAAGAAATGACTTGCATATACCTCTTCAGAGTCGATGAGCCTCCAAATACCATTCTGCAACTCTACAAATATTCTGCCAGATCCAGGATCATTTCGAGAAAGTGATGCGACAAACTGCCAGTATCTATTGCGTCTCCGATCCTGTCCAAGTGGCAAGGATCTATATGCGTAGATTTCCTCAGCCCGGTGACTAATACAAGCTTTCAGCTCTGATCGTGACTTTTCAGCAGCATACATAGATTGCTGAAGCATCAAGTTTTCAGAAACAACAGAAAAGTCGGGCGTTAGAGGATTCTTTTCAGTTGCAACATAATCTTCTTCGTTTTGTTGATCATTCAAGTCAACCAGCTGGAACTCGGGGTTCGCAGGTGAGGACTCATTTTTCATAGGAACACTATTTAGTGGACTTCTCCTGTTCTCTATAACATGAGGAACGCTAAGTTCAGCTCTGTGTACTTTAAAAATATGCTCCTCTTTCATTCGGCGCTTATCAAGTAGCGCCTCAGCCCACATTTGCTTCTTTAATGCATTTGCAGCTTCCAGCCGTTCCTGGAAAGCTCTTAATCAAGTAGGAGAAAGAGAAGCAAAAGAGTATTATAATTTGTTTAGAACTCAAACATACCTCCAAGGCAACGCGGATGGCATTTCCTTCATTTGTTACACCAATCAAGGCAACAAGAGCATTTAGACGCTCTTCGGTGCTGAGGTTGGCGTACTCCCCTTCAGTGAGTCCATGAACCCATGGTTCTCCAGGACTAGATTCATCAACTACACTGTCTTCAAGATCAGAGGCAGACACCTGAGAGTTAACCCCAGTCACATCGACACATGGGACACCCATTATTCCATTATCTTTCATCTCATCAACTGATTCGGTCAACATTGAACTGCTTTTCAAGACTGGTGTTTCCATCAACTCACTAAAGGAGTTGTCATTGTCATATCCAGAGATATCTTCAATTTTATTTGTTTTGCTGGAATGAGAAGCCTCCTTATCGTTAGCTAAAGCATCCAAGTCATCAACATAAGGATCGTCGCCAATATCACTTTCAGAGTCTTGATCTCTGTCGAGGTCATCCTTTTCAACATCTGGTTCTTCTTCATCAACATTTCCATTTTGATGAACCCGAACTCTCTCCCTAGCTTCAGAGAGAAGCGTCTCTGCATCAATTGGATCCTTCCGATAAGGAGTGCGTACACAATAAGTTGAAGGAGCTGTCCTCTCGAATAATTTTGTGTCCCTAGACAGAGCAGCAGATATAGATGCTTCTGGAGTTTTACTTGTTGTGAGATCCCTAAGACCGGATCTCTTCGCGCAGAATGATATTTCTGGTCAGCAGCATAACAAGATAATTGTACAGGTAAGAAAGCAAATAGAGACTGACTACCTGAATCTTTTCGGCAACTTCAAGTATCGAAAGTCCCTTATCTCCCTCCAGTGAAAGAATATGAAATGCTGCGAATTTAACTGTTCCAGGAGTTAAGCGATGCCGGGATCTTCGAGAATTTGAGAAACCCCTTTCTCGCATAATGGATATAGCATTCTCAGCAGCTTTTCCACTTCGTATATTGGATATTGTATCTGCAACATTATCACCCTGCAATTAACTAAAATAATTAGACTTTCATAAAAGACGTACTAATTAAGCAATTTTAAGTGATCTTTTTTACTGTGCTAAGGAGATTTATACATATACACATGCAAATGCAGGCCTAAGGAACAGCGGATAAAATTTGCATATATCGAGGTGTAGCAATATGAACAGGACATGCCTCACTGTCATTCTGGAAACATGCTTGTTTGATATCTGAATTCCTTAATTTTGGCCCAAAGCCTGCAGAGAGAGCAAATTGCCGCAATACTTCAGGCCAAGTTACCGGATTAAGGTGGCGCTGCCAGCTAAGCAAGTCAAAACCCCAAGCATAAGCCTGTTATAGATAATCATATCATAACTAAGTTCTGACGCATCACAAAATCACAATCAATTAGCATTATGCAATGACAAAAACAAACCCCTTCAACAATGTGTGGATGCCCCCCAACAGGGATGCCAGCAGAATTCGGGTCTGATGCTCTGCCAACGTCTCCAATGTCTTTTATAATGGATCTCAGAAGAGCTATGTGGATCTCACCCAACAACCTCGGGTCCTACAAGCATGGAGGATACCAGTTTTTAAACTACAAAATAAATCTACATCCTTCACATCACTTCTTAAGATTTGCAGAACGAATTTCAATACGCACAGTATCATGCAGTGCATGAATGAATTCATCCAGGGTGAAAGGCCACAGACCAAGAACATCAGCAAAAGATATCAAGAATCTCCAAACCTACACAATTTACAGACTACAAACCTTAAGATATCTTCCTCAATAAATCAAATGAAATACAGTTCCACGGGAAGAGTTATCTCACCATAAGAAGATTACCAAGGTTCTCTTCCGAGTCACTCCAAGGCAGGACATGGAAGGGCCTCTTCAAGTGCACAGACTTGGGCGGATATTCTGGGAGTTTATCTAAAGAGTGGAAGTTCGCAAGTCACTCAAAAAAACAATACTACTATATAAAATGATGGCCTTGAAGCAAGTACATCAAGAAAATTGTAGCAACTCAAGAAGAATGTATGAAGTTTCGATAATAACTATGTACAGAAAAAGGCCTTTTTCATACTTTTCCATATGTACGTCAATACCATGACTAATATAGATAAGATAAGATGAGGATAACACTGAGGTACGTCAATCTTAATACCTTTGAGCAAATCAAGGTTCTGTAAAGTTTCATTGTCAAGGGCCAAAATTGAGGGCAATCCCATACTTAAGGCTGCTAGTTCCATGAGTTCCAACTTTTCATCCTCAATCAGTTCCACAGATTCTTTGGCAATTCTCCGAGCAGCTGCCCTGCTATTAGCAGCTTTGAGTTTTGCAGCCTCCTTCTCCTTGCGCATTTCCTTTTTCAGCCTCATCTTTTCTGCCTGTGACAGTGGATAGTAGAAATGATTCAGAACTCTTACTAGCTGCACAAATGATCAATGAAAGCAAAGTATAAGTAAGCAAAAGAATATGGCCGACTAACTTTGATATACTCCTTTTGTAAAAATTTCTCTCTTCTTTCCATTTCACGCCGTTGCTCCCTTTGGCATCTCTCCTCTTCACGCTGCTTTTCACGCAACAGTCTTTCCTCCTCCTTCCGCCGTTCCCGATCTTGCCGTTCCATCTCTTTCCTCATTTGTTCTTCTCTCTACGGAATAATGTATACACTTAATCAGCAAAGTACAAGATACAGAAAGGCAAAATAGTTAGCTGCGGCGATACCTTTCTCCTCAAAATGTCCTGTTTCTCCAACTCCTTACGGATCCTTTTCTCATGAGCTTCAACTTCTTTGGCTATTCTAGCCTCTTCAGCCTGAAACGTATCATGCAAGAAAATGATGAAAATTGGAATCCAATACTTCGGCAATCAATAAATCAATTCTTAACTGATCATGTCATGCCAAAGAAACTACAGATAACGGTCTTATGGCATAATTGCAATTTGTTATGTTAGAAGAAACCACTAATACTGCATCTCCACTCTCCAGCAAAACACTTACAAAAATGTAGAAACCAATAACTATATAAAAGAGCACCTTGCGTTTCCTTTCCAACCTCTCAGGGTCCAGCACAGCACGCCTCTCTGGAGTCGTAATCTGATTATCAAATCCACTACCTGGATGAACGAAAAGCTGAGAATCAATGTTGGCATTGACCACAGGAGCTGTTAGAGGACCAAGATCTACTTCTCCAGGAGCTGGAGACGAGTGTGCTTCATGCCTGACTTGCTGAGGCAAAAGACTCAAACTTGGCATTTGACCTTGAAGATATCCAGATGCCCCTTGCTCATTGCTACGTATCATAGGTCTCCCAGTAGGTAATGGCACTCGAGAATTCAGAACATCAGAGGGCGAACCATAATAATGTGGCGCAACTCTTTCGTAAGGGTCATTTATCGCCAACGGCTTTTCTGGGAGAAATTGGTATTCGTGGAGAGCCCTAGAGGCACCCTGATAAGTTGGACTTTTAGTTCCCATAACTATTTGCATTATGGTTGATGACAAAAAGGTACTACGAAATATTACGCTAAAAATTGATAACGTTAATACAGAGGATGGTGGCAAGTATAGTAAGGATGAAAAAAAGGTCTTTGATTCTGCAGTAATATTTATAAGAGGAGAACTTGTATTAGGTCTCCAAAGGATCCCTGACCTTGATTGGTTTAGCATCGATCCTCTCATATAAGTGGGCCTCATAGGATTGCCCAGCTCGTTTTTGTTGGTCTGATGTAACTGTTACATGAGAAAATTTGTTAGGCTACTTCTGCAAGAAATTGTTCAGGCCTCCAATGCATGTAACACATAGTGCTATATGTGTAAGCTTGAAAAGTAAAGAGAAAAATCTTCATTTCACTATCACTAGCACTTCAAATTCTTTCGTTTCTGTTAATCCTTATAAGATCGTATTGTTTATCCATGACACACATACTTAAGAATGAAATTCTTGGAACACCCTGCTAGAAGAAATATGGTACTCCTTACGGCATCCCTCTCCTTGCAGTCAAAGGTACCTAACGAGAGAATACATTTGTCTCTGACATTAACAACGGAATATTATCCCACCAAACTTATCAGTCAACAAGGAACTACTAGCAAATAGCTCCTTAAAATGACCTTTCTGGTCCTCCCATCCTGTAATTATGTTCTTTCACTATAGAAAGTTCTATAATCATTTGATCATTGGGATAAAATAAAAACAGAATATGCTATCAAAATCAAGTGAAGGATAATAAAAACCAGAGAAATAACTAAAGTATTGAGCATAGACACTGGAAATAAAATCTGAATTTTCCTTAACATATGTGAATGTTGAAATAAACCCAAGTCACCAAGTGAGAGATATATACCGATAGGAGCACCAAAGGCGCCAGGCGGCAAAGGATCAAACTCCATCCCAAGAATTGGCCCGTCGTCCCTAAGTGGCTCCCCTAACTGTGCTTCCACAAACTTAATCGCTCTTTGCTCAGAGATCGCCAGTGGCGGTTCATAGTATCTCCTCATGGATGGCAAATTCGTCGACATCCTCGGGACAGCAGTCCCGGCCTTATGAGCCACTCGTTGCTGCTGCTCAACATTCCCAAAAAGACTCAAACCCGATGGAGGCTCATTTGCCACATCAGCGCTGCTGCTAACCACCTTCTCGTGCACAATCGCACTAGAGAACTCCGCAACTGCAGGTGTTACGGTGCCCTTTTTCTGCCTCTTCTCCGCGGATGGCTTCCGGTCTTTCAACCTCCGATGGCAGAACCACATTTGCAGCTGCCGATCAGTCAGCCCCAATTCGACTGAGAGCTCCGCCCGCAATGATTCGGATGGATATGTCTCAACTACACGCACGGATCACAAAGCCATTTCACACAATTCAGCACACAAACACACACACAAAGGCAGCTTAACTATACATAGCAAGTTTCATTTTTGGAAATTAAATTATTATAAACACTTGAATTATACATTTAGAGAGAGAGAAGCAAAATAAAACTCACTAGCATATGTTTTTTCAAGAACTTCCAACTGAGAAGGAGTCTTCATTTTGCGCTTCACCTTCACCTCTCCCTCTCCCTCTCCCTCCGGCGAGTTCTTCTTCGCCGCCCCCACACTTTCCCCACCACCACCACCTCCCCCGTTTCCCTCATCAACCTCCATTCCACCAGAAAACGCAAAATCAGAGCTCAAACAAGATCAGCAACTAACAAATCCCCCTCCATTCAACTAAAAAAATTAGGGCTTGCAGAAATCAGCTCAGAAAAAGGGGCATTTTTTTAGAATTGGAATCGGAACTTGTGAAAATTGGAATTTGCCCCAAATTGCTTTCTCTCTCTAGACAACCTATCGATTAATGGTAGACAGCAGAAAAAAAACTCGAGTTTGACAAAGATGTGCGGTGACGATTTGGAGAATACCGATTAATAAAATAAAATACACCAATTAATTACTCCTGCTACTCATACGAATACAGTAAAGACTATACTGAGCAACAAACGAAAAAAACCTATAATAATAATTAAAGTTGCGATTTTTCTTGTTTGCTTTGGTCGTGGTGTAGGGATAAAGCAACAAAAAGAGTACTAGTTGAGAATTCAAAGAGGAAAATACAGGTGAAATAATAAACCCACGAACAATAATTCCCTTTCTCTTTCTAATCCCACCCATCACAACTCTCTCTCTCTTTATCTGTCTTTCTTTATTTCTGTTTGTTTTTAGTTTGGCAAAAAAAAAATCAGGTGATTTTATCGAATGTGATGCTGTAAAAACATTAAATTGAAAAGTAGCTCGTGCTTGTGTGTGTTTGTGTGTGTGTGTTTTAGAGAGAGAGAGAGATGGTATGGGATAATAAAGATCGTTGAATAAATAGTTGAAGAAGTGAGACAAGTTTGATTCACAAATGAATTTTTGGATTTCTGGTTTTCTGGTTTTCTTCTCTCTAGATTTTCTCTCTTTCTGTACGGGTCAACTGTATTGGTACGATGATTCGGGTCGGGTCGAAAGGAGTGACGCGGATTTTAAGCGTTTGTTGTCAAGCGCGGGGTTTTGTGGGGGTGAATGTGGCGTCTGGAGGGCACGCGCTACTCCGGGCGGTGGAGGAGATTCTGAGTTGAAGAGATTAGTCATCAGACGGTGGGGCCAGCTTATCCACAATTTATCGCTCTAATATTTTTGTGAGTCAATAAATATTTTGAAGTCAACAGAGATTGAGTTTAGTAAAAATTATTGAATGAGTGATATTTTAAATTGTGAAAATATGAATAAATATGTATTAAGTAATTTCGATACATATAATGATTGTGTTTTTTTATTTTTAAATTTAAATTTAATAAAAAAATTAACTAACTTTTAATTTATTTAAAGTGAAAATAAATTAGATTTATTCAATAAAAATGCTTTGTGTGGACGGTTACAGTGTGAACGCGTAGTATTATTGTTGATAATAGTAATAATATCCTATTAAAAAAGTAAACTAAAACGTTGATGTATTAAGAGGCAATAACTAATAAATGATATTCGAAAGGCATCATCGACAATGTTGTGAGCCATAAATATTTTTGAATTAAAGAAATTAAAATTTTTTGGGTCAAATTAATTGAATGAGTATTTTAAATTGAGGTCGTCTCATTAAATATGCAACATTTGCTTTTCGACACTAGATTTTATGTAGTAAAGTTTTGCGAGTTAATGAAGAGAGAGTAAAGTAAGAAAGAAGAAAAAGTAGAAAGAGTGTTGTTTCCATTTTTAGAAACGTTTCATTTTTAATGGAACAAACTAAAAGGAAAACGTTTCATATCTAATGGGACAGAGGGAGTATTAATCAATTTTGATACGTGCAATGATTGTGTTTTTTTCGTGCACATTTTAAAATTTGAAAATCAACAAAATAATTTAATTAATTTTAATTTATTTAAAGTTAAACTAAACTAAGTTTAAAGTCACAATGTGAATGCATAATTTTATTGATAATAATAACAATGTCCTATTGAAAAAAGCAAATTAAAACGACAAACGGTGAGATATTAAGACGCAGTAAGTGATAATATTGAACTAGGTTTGAGGTGTTTTTACTTAAATGATACCATCTCTTTAGTAATAACAATGTGTGGGTAGTTACAATGTGTGTAGTTTTGTTAATAATAATAATAATAATAATAATAATAATAATAATAATAATAATTTTATATTAAAGAAAAGTAACTAAAACGACAAACGATGATATATTAATAGACAACAAGTATTAAATTGATAGTATTGGACAAGGTTTCACGGTTTTTACCTAACTGAAACCAATGACGTCATCAACAACGTTGCGAATTCATTAATATTCTGAAATTAAATAGATTTAAGTTATGGGTTAAAATTAATTGAACGAGTGTATTCCAAATTGTGAAAATACAAATGAACATAAAGTAATCAATTTAGACACGTATAATAATTGTGCTTTTTCCGTGCACTTTTTTAGTTTTCAAATTTAATAAAATAATTTAACTAACTTGAATTTATTTAAAGTTAAAGTATACTAGATTTATCTACTAAAAAGGCATTGTGCGGGCAGTTACAATGTGAATGTATAGTTTTACTGAGTATAATAATAACGTTATATTTAAAAAAAGTAAACTGAAACGACAAACAATGAGATATTAAGAGGCGATAAATAATACTAAATGATATTGGACAAGGTTTCACGGGTATTACTTAACTGAGACTAAGGGCATCATCGACAATGTGTAAGTTGATGAATATTTAAAACTAAAGAGATTAAATTTATGGGCCAAAATTAATTGAATGAGCGATATTCTAAATTGTGAAAAAACAAATGAATATGAATTAATCAGTTTAGACATGTACAATAATTGTGCTTTTTCCGTGCACTTTTTTAAATTTAAATTTTATAAAATAATTTTATTAATTTTAATTTATTTAAAGTTAAAGGATACTAGATTTATCGATTAAAAGGGCATTGTGGGGACAGTTATAACATGAATACATAGTTTTATTGACATTAATAATGTCTTATTAAAAAAATGTAAACTAAAACGATAAACAATGAGATATTAAGAGTCAATAAGTAATACTCCCCATGTCCTATCTCAAGTAATTGACTGTTTTTCGGCATGTGTTTGGGAAAAATGATAATATATAGTTAAAGTGAAGAGAAAGTAAAGTTAGTAAGAGAATAATGTAGATACGACTCTATTCTATATTATTCTCTCTCTTACTTTACTTTCCCTCCACTTTAACTATTTATTATCATCTTCACAAAATATTGGCTAAAAAGAAATCAATCACTTGAACTGAGATAGAATGAGTAGTACTAAATGGTAGTGGACAAGGTTTCATGGTTTTACTAAATAGAGTGTGACAGAAGGAGTAGTAGTAAATGGTAGTGGACAAGGTTTCATGGTTTTACTAAATAGAGACCAAGGTCGTCATCATTGTCAACGTCGTGAGTTCATGAATATTTTGGAAATAGAGAGATTAAACTTATGTGTAAAAATGAATTGAAGGAGTGATATTCTAAATTGTGAAAATACAAATGAATATGAATTAATCAACACGTGCAATTATTATGCTTTTTCCGTGCAATTTTTTAAATTCAAATTTAATATAATAATTTAATTAACTTTTAATTTATTTAAATTTAAGAATGCTACTAGTTGTCAAAGTCCTATTCTATTCGCACTAGTGCATGCTCTCCTTTTCTTTTCCCTTAATTATTTGTGTTCCTATTTTCTTAATTATTCTCTTTATTTATATAATTATTTGAGTTCTTATTTTCTTTTCTAGATAATAGGGTTTGCCATTTTAATTGTTTTGATTTTTAATATTATTTTATTTTTATTGTTGTACTATGTATCATTAGTCATTCAACTCTTACCTTAATAAAAATTTCTTACTTTTTTAGTTCTGATTTTTAATGTTACTATGAAAAACTATATAAGATTATATAAAATAAATAATGATTTTTGTTATTATGACAAACTATATAATTTAGGAAATAAATAATGAAAAGATATGAGGAGAAAAGAGGTTTCGTTATTCATACATAAATAACGAAGTCATGAAATTACACTCCACATAATGAAGAAATTCCACGATTAAGAGTTGCATGACATTCAAGTAATGACACATTTCAAGAAATTTGAGCTAAAATTTGTAAGCATACCTCTTACCTGAAAAGTATCAAATCTCCAGCCAACTCAATCGGGAACGGACAATGAAGCCCAACTCAGTTGGCAAGACGAGAACATCTTCGTTGTACCTGTTTCAATAACATCATTCATCAGCACACGACACCGAACATCAAAATCGTGTTTCATTTCATCAAACAAAAAAGATGCATATGAATATCAAGACATGCTCTATCTCAGGCATGAATCTGTTCTTCCTACCCATTCTCAAAAGTTCAGCAGCAGCTCTATCTTAAATCCCTCTATTGAAAGCCTACTAAATCTCGACCAGTTCAGTTTGTGTTTTCTGCTATATACTGTTTCTATGGGGCGTAGGCCTGCCAAAAGGTAATGGAGGCGTGCAAAGGTTTCCTCGGGCCAGATGGAGATTGGCCCTCGAAGGGGATTGTGGAGGATCCATTCTTCCGTAATGACAATCTGATTCATGGCAGGTGGCATCAAGATAACTCCCAATCGCATGCGCTGGCATTTCTTTCAACTACAAACGCCTTGCTGATTTGGTAAACCAACGCTTCATTGCTCACCGGAGACTCTTCTATTCGTTAAAACCAATTCGACCACCTTTTCTTCACTAGCTATATCATGTTATCAGACAAACTATGGTTTTGATTGAAGCATCATCAAACTTTTCGTACGCAGGATGTTGGAAGACAAACCCTATAGCTCCACACAGAAATTGTCCGGTTTCTAGCTTTCTGACTCAGATGCTCATCTCTAGCTCGACACAAAGTAGCTGCGAGACCACTCTGAATCCCATTGTCGATGGCATTCGTTTCAACTAAAAATCACTTGCTGATTTGGTAAACCAACACTTAAATCCCATTCAACTACCCTTTCGTCACTAGCTCTGATGTAATCAGATGAACTATGATTCCGATTCCCTCAATATTGACGCACTGAGCATCTGAAAACCTTTCCACACGCAGAATGCTGGAAGACTACTTTAAAAAAAATTATTTTGATTCAACCATCTCTTTGTCTACTTGAATAGGATATTTTGAATACCAACTATAATTTGGAATACTAACTAATCACATAATGTCCACAGTTCTTTTTATATATTTTAAAAAATTCATTAAAAATAACGGATTCCTTAAATCTATCAGATTTTCGAAGGAAAAGAACCTCAAAGCTCAACACAAAAATGTGTCTCTTTCTGGCCCTCTGACTCAGATGGTTGCCTTTAGCTCGAAACAAAGTATAGCTGCAATGCCAAAATTGCAAAGCTATAGGTAATTCAAAGCTGCGTAAAGTAGTTCTATCAAAACACGAACTTGCTCTTTCGCAGTATCATACTACATGAAAACAGTATGTTCAGTTCACCACATTCCACTCATCTTCTCCAAATCAACAACCAAACCAGTGCCACAAAATCAGAGAATACAACAGGGTTATCATCTTGCATTAGCTCCAAACATCATATAGTCGAAGTAACAAAATTAACATAATACGAACTCGATCCTGCTGGCCTATGTATGCCTAAATCCTAATAATCACAATGCATCTTAGCAAGCTTTCTGTGTTTATGTTATTCAAAATACAATCAACAAGAAATCTCAATAAGATCACAAACTTTTGCTCAAAGTAATCAATGCAAATATATATTCGAAGTCTAAACACTTTATTTTCTAATCAAACCCTAACCTAAATACCTAATCAAACCGCAAGATTTCGCATAAACCTAATCGTTGTTGCAGAGTAAAATCAAACGAAATCTCACCGGAATCTCGGCGTCGACAATCTGTTTACTTCCTCTTCTTCCTGAAAACGTAAACATCAGCCTCCTCATACGCATAATCCGGATGCAAATGCTCGTGCGGGATCTTCTCCACCTCAAAAACGCCGCGACACATCTCCCAAAACATCTCGTGCGCCTCGGGAGACCTCAATTGGTACCCTAGCAAAACGACGCCGTCGTCCGCCACGAGGCGCTCCATCGCCCCAATCAGCGGCGCCACAGTCTCCTCCAGATACACGACGTCCGTCGCCACCACGAAATCGAACGGCGGCTTCAGCGAATTCGTCTGCTCCTCGTTCCCCCAGTAGAGCTGCGCGGTCTTTAGGGCTTTCTTCAGCGCCGGCTTGTTCCGCTTGAGGTTGTGCCTCAGCGCCGGCATCACGGGGGCGATGTCCGTCACCACGACGTCGCGGAGCCCGAGCGCGTAGAGCCCCATGGCGGAGACGCCGCAGCCTGCGCCGAGCTCGATGCCGCGCCGGCCGGCGAAGTTTAGGAGGGCGGCGTAGGGGTTCTCGGCGGCGGCGTAGGTGAGCGGGCTCCAGCGCTCGGCGAACTTGACGAGGACGAGGGAGCAGGGCCACACGGAGGTGCCGACGTGCATCGAGCCGTTATCCTGCTGGAACGAGAGGCGCGTGTCGTGCACGCTCAGCTCGATCACCGGCGAATCAGTGAATTTCATTTTTTTTTTACTTTTTTTTCCCCTTGCAATTTCGCATTATAAAGTGACATCGACTGAATTTAGATCCTTATTGGGCTCAAATGAGCTTGCGAAGGCCCATTGGATAATCAACAAAAGTCCCAATTATGTTTCATTAATGGCCCAACAAAGAAGCCAATCTCTCTTATACTATTCACTCCTGATTTCCGCCGCCTATCGCCACCGTCGTTCGCCGGCGACATCAGCAACAGCGGCGCAGACGCATTCTAGGCTGTTTGCTTTCTCATATCCATGAATGATCGCTGATTTACAATACTCTGCATCTCGACACTATTTCTCACGCTAAATTAGAATAAAATGGATTACAACGCATTGGCGAAATCGAAAAGAGCTCATTCGCTGCATCATAAGAAGAAGCATCATTCACAGCAAGGGTTAAAGGCGTCTTCACCTTCAGCTGGTTCAGATGATAAGCAGGCTAGTGAAAGACCTGCAAAATCCCCTGGTCAGCAAGCTAAAGAGAGAAGTTTACAGCTTCAAAACTCGAGAGCACTTCCTTCGAATTGGAATCGCTATGATGATGATGATTCCGGTTTGGCATCTGAAAACGCTCGGGAAAGCTCAAGTCAGTTGACTGAGTTTGTGATGCCGAAAAGTAAAGGTGCAGATTATGCTCACATGATTTCAGAGGACTATTCTTCAGATGTTGTGCCTTTGTTAGATGATTTTATCGGCGGTATGCCGTTTGTGCTTGAATCTATTTTGGAAATTTGGCTCAGTGATTATATTTGGTACTAATTAGTATGGTATAGTTCATCTGTTTGTTGCTGTTTACACTGATGATTGTGAAGCTCAATTATACATTTATAACCATAGATTGAATTGAAACTCCATAGATTAATCCCCAAGTAAGCGTGATATCATCAATGTGGCAATGAATCGGGGCTATAAGCTATATTTTCTAGGAGGAATTTCACAGTATAATGCTGTCTCATGTCTAGGTTTTTCGAATGAGGCATCGTTGTGGACATAACTGTGCTAGATGAGTCTAGTGATAAACTCAATAGGATCACAGATATTAACAGGTGATTGATAACGGTATATGTTAAGACTTTATGCAGGACGTTGGTTCGATGCTTGCTGCCAATGGGGCAAGGCATGCTCTCGTGGATTGCTGATGATAGTTTCGAGTTTGAAGACGACGTGAGCATCACTCCTCAGGTGATTTTGTTATGACTTGAACAGGTAAGCTAGTAGGTTAATAGATGTGAGCAGCGTTTCTTAAATAGTTGTCAAATTTGTTCGAAATAAGCTCTGCTGCAACATGTTTATTGACATTGTTCTTTTTCTCCAGTTCATGGCAGTATCATAGAATTAACTAAACTAGCTGAGACACAAAATGAATTATCATCTGTACTCCATAACATTAGTAGTTTTGTAGTAGTAGCTTTGTCATGACCCCTCAAGATCTATCTTTAAAAAGCACATTTTTTTTTCTTGTTTGTTCAAGAACACTTTTTTGGATTAAGAATGATGAGAACATATCGGTTTTTAGCAAACTATCTATATCTACCAAAAAATAATGAATGTCCCCTAATTCAGTTATCAGCCCGCGAAGATTCACATTTGGAAATAAGAAGATTTGATCTCTGTCTTCCATACAGATCATACGTTTCTTTTCTTTGGTTGCTATACTTGTGGTGCTTTCATTGTATAGTTTTCTTGCTGTGGTCTTAACTATGCTGGCACCGTTTCTTTCCCTTAATCCAGATGCCCTTGCCGAACACCTTGCAAAAGCAAAGCTGTTGGAGAGGTTATATCTACAATCAGACCTTTTACCCCTGGAGCTGGTATCATGATTTCTTTTTTTTTTCTTCTCTGCTCATTCTTTGTTCTCCTTGTTTACACATTTCGAAAATGCTATGCTTGTATCATGAATGAGTTGCATGTGCGCAGTTTATACATCTTGTGAATCATAATAATTCTTGATAAACTCGGATTCCATGAACCACCACCATGCCTTGCCAATGAAATGCTTATCCATCTTCGTTGCATTCCGTGTTTCCAATCACCTTAGCTCCCTGGAAACAGAACTCTTATTTCCTAGATCCTTACAACACCAGTTCTCTTTATGGTGATCTAAATGAGAATTCAAGAGCATAATTTGTTGTAAGTTGTTTGGTAGATTAACTTATTCTTTCTCAGTTATCAAGACATTCACTTCTAAATTTGTACAGTATCTGATTGCATAATTCATCTACTGATCAAGTTCGTGCAAATATAACACTCGCTACACTGCGTCGACATTCCTCGTTCTATCTTGACCTGTCTGTATTGACTCTTTCTTTGTTACTGCTATAACTGGGAAGTTTCATGTTTGTATCTTTACCAAAGTTCATCAATACAATTTTTACAGTTGGACGAGGCACGTGGCGAAGACAAAGAAGAACCAAATCCTTCACCACAAGCAACCAACAGAAGTATTTCGCCAGAACCATTTTCTGAACATTCTACAGATTCCACTTCTGGGAAGCCGTCCAAATTCTAGGCAAGTGCTGCAGAAGCAGAACTCGTCGAGCTTCTGAATTCATTCAGTGATACTGCAGTTCCCAAGGAACAAACAATCCCGTTGTCTGGAGATGCTGTTGATATTCTTCGGGAGGAAACATCGTGGATCGTATCATCAAAGGCAAACACTGAATCTGTATCATCAAGTAAGAATCCTATTTCTAAATCTGAAATTGTGGATGATTTTGATTCATGGTTAGATACTATTTAAAATTTATTTACTACTAAAATGCAGTCAAGTAGGGGCTGTCTTTGTTGTAGCGATAAAGTCGTAAAACTATGCTACCATATTATGACTCGTCACACAAGGTTATTTTAGTACTTTTTTGAAAAAAAATGTAGTAAATTATCTAATACGGTAGATAATGGAAATAATTACTACAATAACAAGTAATTAAAGTATTAAGTAGTTAAAGTATTATTAGTAGAGAATGGATCTCACTTCATTAAAGAGAGAAGACTTTCCAAAATTAGAAAGTGTATATTCTTATGGGATAGACTAAAAATGAAAGAGTGCATATTCTTTTGAACGGATGATGGATAAAATACTTTCCACAACACTAAAAGGACAATGACACAAGAAAACAGAAATGCTCAAAAGTAGAACTTTCAAATAATAATAACAAAACACATACTAATAAATTACTCATCAGTCAAAAGAACTAAAAAAAAGAAAATGCCATAAAGATCGAACACATAAACAAGTAACACATGAATAATTGGATAATAACAAAAGCAAGAAACAGAAAATCTACAAAGATTAACAAGAACTAAATCAGTGTCCTCGACTACATTAAATTTTTAAAAAATTAAATGCGCAAGTACATCTCACAGCTACTAGCAAAATAAATGGGCATTACTGAGATTTAAACACATTAATTTTCAGTTATGATAGGGGCACTTTACTAATTTAATCACCATGTGACATTTTTATTTTAATTTTTTGCAGACGAAGAAATACATAAGACATTTAATGCGATAGGGAAGTTGCATAAACATTTAATCACCCAAATTTAGGACCACACTACCTGTGAAAAGCATTTAACTTTACAAACCTACAATTGGGATGAAATTGTTGATCACTATGAATGCTACTTTCGTCCATAAAAATTTGTTACTACTTATTTTCATTTTTGTCCGTCCCTAAAAGTTGGTTACATTTTATTTTTACCATTTTTTACCGTGAACCTCACATTCCAATAACACACTCTCACTCACATTTTATTATAAAACTAATAAGTAGTATATAAATATAGGACTCACATGTCACTAACTTTTTCAACACACTTTCTATTACATTTCTTAAAGTTCGTGTCGGGTCAAATGGTGATAAATTATTAGGGGCAGAGGAAGTGCTATTATTCAGCACAAAGTTCTTTTTTTTATTAATGTGTATAATAACTACATATCATAATAATTTAAACCATTTATTCAGCATATTTTTTAATATGTAATATAGTTAAAACGTCACGGTTGATTTGGGTTTAACTATTTCAAGATTATAAAAAGTGACAGCTGATTTGGGTTTACATTAAGTTCACAATAAACTCTTTCCAGTACGGCGTCGTTAGTAAATTTAATTTACATTGATTAAATCTTATCCATGTTAGGTACTTTATCAATAGACCTACACGTATTCATTGATATTTGGTTGCAAATTTTAGGAATAAAGACAAATTTATTACTCCATGCCTTTATTCGCAATTTATATTTTGGTACTGCATGATTATGAAAAGAAACAAACAAAAGGAGGAAAGTAATAGATTGAAAAGACTTCCCATATTTGGATTGAATATTCAAACAAAATTAGGCAAATTTAATTATATTACTGTAGTGAGTTGCGATCAATGTCGAACCAATTTTAAAGACCGAACTAGAGATCAAATCTGGGCCATTAGATCTAGTTTTTTTGATGAGATGTCCTGCTGTGTAAATATTTCGGTCTTCATTACCAGCCCATTTTACTTCATTGTATAGGTTTATTACTTCATTCCGTACGTAATACCTTGAAACTACAACATGTTTTTACTTTCTTCCAGTAGGTTTTGAAATGATTCAACATATGTTTCATTTGAATTCATTGATCTGAGTTTTTACTTTATTTACATTAAAAAAATGCAATTTATTCAAGTGCGTTTATTACTTCATTCAGAAACGTTATTACTTCATTGGATAAGGTTTTTACTTCATTCCAGTAGGACATCAAATGCTTCTACACATACTTCATTCCAATAATTTATTACATCATTCCATGTGTTTATTACACCATATCAGCGTTGTGGCGGTGGTGATAGATATTGTAGAGAGAAAGAACAGCACGCGACGGTGAAACCGCATTTACGTACTGGAATGAAGTAATAATCCTACTGGAATGAAGTAAAAACCTACTGGAATGAAGTAAAAACCTACTATAATGAAGTAAAAACCTACTGGAATGAAGTTAAATCTTCGTAACATGTTAGTATGACTTATTTATCTTCGGATGAATTAAAATAAGCTCGTGATGAAGGCGAAAATAATTGATAAATTTGTGTCTCTCATCCATAAAAAACTAGATTTAAAACCCTAATTTGGTATGGTTCGGTCTTTAAGAGTGGATTTGTGAATAATGGGGCACATACTGTACGTATTATATATGTGTGTAATATTTTATACAGTAGTTGAATTAGAAACGTTAAAACTAGACATTTATAGGGTATAAAACTCAATTACTGTGAATTCATTTAAATTCGAATTGGATTGTCAACAACTTAACAAAACAAATTTCTAAACTTGAAAGAGGAGTTGTTAGAAAGCATTGATCGATCACAGCTTCACACAACAAAATTCGTCAGAAAACTCATCGTACCGTTGGTCCATGGATGTCGTAATCAAACTCCATTAATCGGCTCAACAACCATTGTCAGCTCCACTTCCGCTGCAACCCTTCTCGTTTTTATTAATTATTTATTTTTTGATTGGGAACGATGTTTCAACAACAAATCCGAGCATGCTAATCTGGTCATTGAAGCTTCTATGTTTCGTGTATGGACACAAATAATGCAATTGGTTTATAAATTTACAAAATTCATACATATTTAGTTTAATTGTCACATAGTTTTTCCCTTATATGTAGGATTTGAATTTGTCATCTTCATTTTTTTTATTGCTAACCTTAATTTTAAATTGGTTAATTAAAAATTGATGTCAAAGGTTGAAGGTTGGTGCTAGACTTAAACGAACTACTACATTGAAATTTTTTGATCGTATGAGTTCCGTTTTATAGACCCATCACTTAACAATCATTGATAATTTACACATATCCAAGAGAGAATTAATTTATCTTATCCGTATAAAATTTATAAATATTGGAGTACTATAGTAAATTGAGGAAGTTGAAAATATAATTTTCCCAAATAATTACTAGTAATAAATTAAGTCATGTAAAGCGTGACCCTACTACCATCACTTCGTTTACTGACACACACAAATCGTCTTTATAAGTTTATTTCATAAATTGGGTCAGAATTTTGTATAATGCTTAATTTTCAATCAAATTCCAATATAAATAATTTAAATAAACTAAAATTAGATTGTCACGTTTTTTTTAATTAAAATTTTGTCTAAAATGATTATTTTTGTTGATTATTCAAAACACGTGGTATGTGAATTTTCAAATATAAATTAAACCATTTATGTGATTATAATTTATGCTGAGGTACACGTATATAATCCACGTAACATTTAATTAATGACCAACCTATTATAAGACTTCGAAAGTGACTTATTATATGACATTAATTTTGATAAATAAATATATTTTACCTTTTTTCTATTGGCCTTTGTTTGTTGTAGTTGCATTTATAACTCACAAGTGCATAACTCGTTGGAACCTACTGTACTTCTTTTGAGCTATGCAAGACAACTATTTTTAGTTGAAACTTGAAAATATAGTAAATACCATTGAACTAACATTATCAATCGAATTTAAATGATACATATACCTACCTTTTCCAAAGAAAATAATTATATATACTCTGTTTATTCCGCTAAATGATACTCCCTCCGTTTCTTCATAGTTGAGTAATTTTTCATTTCGAGAAGTTTCTTCATAGTTGAGTCATTTCCATATATGGTAATTTTTTTCTATCTCTTACTTTACTCTCTCTACTTTTTTCACTTTATACTTTATTCTCTCTACCTTTTTCTCTCTCTTACTTTTTTTATCTATTTATTTAACACACCCAACATTCATTTCTAAAACTTCGTGGCGAAAAATTTCACCTCAACTATGAAGAAACGGAGGGAGTACGTATACCTACCTCTCATTTTGCTCTTTTCAGCCTCAATGACACTATTGAGCTTTTCCTTTTAGTCGCCGCTAGCTCATTTAATGCGGCTGTATGTTTGTCGTTTTTTTTTGCAGATTTTATCCAACACGTCGAATTAATGATTTGACGAGGCTTGAGACTGACAAAAGCAAATTGAGGAAGAAAATGTGAGAAGATACCTCAAATACACTTTGTCCAACCGCCGCCTCGAATGCAATTTATTTGACAAAGTACAGTAAATATGCATCCTATATTGTCCACGGACCATTTTTGCAATTTTCTATTATTATTATTAATTTTTTTTATTGAAGATAAGCTTTGAACTAGCTAACAAGAATCAAGTTGTGTGTGGAGAGTTTTTGAGGAGAAAGATTATCACTCTTGTTTACCGAAAGTAAAAGAAGAATCTTATTGAAGATGATCGGAAGCTACAACTAACTCGCATACTAAGCAAACAACTATGCTACACCATTTATACTCATCAAAATGCTAAGTGAATGAGTAGTTCACACTAGCTGTAACCGTTTCAAGAACTCAGCCTCTAACAGCTAGTTCATAACTGACTTTCACTACTTGATCTTCTTGATCTTGATCCGCTGCAGCTGCTGCATTCCATTGTTCCCATGCACTCTCGGTTGTTTTGTTCATCCACAAAGTCTACAAACTCCACCTTGGATGAATCATCAAACAAACTCAGAAATCCACCGAGCACAAATTCGCCAAACTGCAGCAATACTCAAACTTCTCTTTACTCAGAGGTTTTGTTAACATGTCTGCGGGGTTATGAGCTGTATCAATCTTCACTACTCGGACCCTGCCACATTCAACTTCATCTCTTATGAAATGCAGCCTAACATCTATATGTTTACTGCGTTCATGAAACATCTGATGTCTTGCTAGGCAGATTGCTCCATTGTTATCACAATAGACTGTAACTCCACCTTGCTCAATGTCAAACTCAGAGATCAGCCCCATCAACCATTTGCTCTCCTTTATTGCTGAAGTGAGGGCAATATACTCTGCCTCTGTAGTTGATAAGGCCACCACGTTTTGTAAACTTGACTTCCAACATATTGCAGGGCCAAACAAAGTACAAATATAGCCAGTTTGAGACCTCCTTGTGTCTAGGTTGGCTGCATAGTCAGAGTCACAAAAACCAACCAGAGGCTCCTCCTCTGATCCTCCTTTATCTGAGAATAGAATAGCTACTTTGTCAGCTCCTCTCAGATATCTCAAAGTCCACTTCAAAGCATTCCAATGTTGTCTTCCAAACCCAGACATGTATCTGCTCGTAGTACTTATAGCTTGAGCTATGTCTGGCCTTGTACAAATCATTAGATACATCATGCTGCCAACTAAACTGGAATAAGGAATCAGCTCCATTTCCCTCCTTTCCTCCTCACTGCTAGCCTCTTGGTTTTTTTACAGCTTGAAGTGTACTGCCACTGGAGTTGTTGTGTTCCTCATATTCTCAATTTTGAATTTCTTCAAGGTTTTCTGAATGTAGTCAGTTTGAAACAACCACAGCTTCCTTTTGCTTCTATCTCTGACTATATCCATACCAAGAATTCTTCTTGCAACCCCCAGATCCTTCATTTCAAAATCTGTTTTCCACTGTGTTTTCACTCTTCTAATTTCCTCAACATCTGGCCCTGATATCAGCATATAATCTACATAGAGCAATAGATATACTGAAGCCTTGTTTTTCACATTCTTGATGAACACACAACTGTCATACTGTGATCTACAGAAACCCAATTTAGCCAAGCTTTCACCAAACTTCAAGTACCACTGCCTGCTACTTTGCTTCAGGCCATAAAGTGATTTCTTAAGCATGCACACTTTGTGCTCAGAACCAGGTACTTCGAAGCCTTGAGGTTGAAACATATAGATTGTTTCCTCTAAGTCTCCATTCAAGAAGGCAGTCTTTACATCGAACTGCTTTAATTCCCAATCCCTTTTTGCAGCCACACCCAACAACACTCTAATAGAATTGTGTTTTACCACAGGAGGAAACACTCCATTGAAGTCAATTCCCTCTTCTTGGTTGAAACCTTTTGCAACAAGCCTGACCTTAAATCTCACATTCTGACCCTGAGCTGATTCAATCTTCTTTTTGAATACCCATTTACAACCAATCAGCTTCCTGAACTCAACTATATCAACCAGGATCCAGGTCTTGTTGTTGATGAGAGACTGGATTTCTTCTTTCATTGCAAGAATCCATTGTTCTCTTTCTGGACCTCGCACAACTTCTTCATAGGTTTTGGGCTCTGCAAGCTCAATCTGCTCAGCAATATGTAGAGCGTAAAAGAGCATCTCACAATCTTGAAATCTGGCTGGAGGCTTGACATTTACTTTTATAGCTCTATCTCTAGCTAGCTGATAATTCTGGAGTGATGGTTGATCTTGATGAATCTCAACTCCACCCTGTTGTTCTTCTGACAACTCATTGGGATCATCACTCTCAAACCGATTACTTCCAGCAGAACCATCAACCTCCACCTCAAAATGAGTACCATTAGAATTTCCAGCAGAACTGTGTTTTGGTCCAGATTCCTTCTCCAGAAATGACATGTTATCTTCTAAAAAAACCACATCTCTACTCACAATTATCTTGTTGTTTCCAGGCTCAATGCACCACAGCCTATAGCCTTTAACACCTCTGGGATAGCCAAGCATTACACACTGCAGTGCCCTGGCATTCAACTTTCCCTGTTTGAGATGTGCAAATGCCTTGCATCCAAAAGGCCTCAAATTTGAGTAACCTGATCTCCCACCATACCATCTCTCATCAGGAATATCTCCACCAATCCCAGAAGCTGGGCATTTGTTGATCAGGTAAGCAGCAGTGCACACTGCTTCAGCCCAGAATTGCTTCCCAGCCCCAGATGAAGAAAGCATGTATCTAACTCTTTCTACAAGAGTCCTATTCATTCTTTCCGCAACCCCATTTTGCTGTGGGTTGGCTGGGACAGTCTTGTGTCTCTTAATATCATTCTCTTAACAAAAAGCATCAGATTCTTTAGACAAATACTCAAGGCCATTGTCAGTTCTCAAGATCTTAGGAAGAGACTTCTTCTCATTTTCTACTTCCTTGCACCAGATTTTGAAAGTGCTAAATGCGTCTGACTTCTCCTTCAAAACATACACCCATACCTTCCTAGAAAAATCATCTATAATTGACATGTAATACTTCCCCCCTCCTAGGCTTTTCACTAGTGCTGGCCCCCACAGATCTGAGTGTATGTAATCAAGAGGTGAGAATAAAGAATGCTTACCTGCTGGAAAGCTAAGCTTCTTGGCCTTTCCCAGCAAGCAATCTTCACAAGATCCAAGCCTTTCTGATGAATCTCCATCTATAATTCCTTTCTGCTTCAGAGATTTCAGAGTCCCTTCAGCCGGGTGGCCCAATCTGAGATGCCACATTCTGAGATCCGTCTTTATCACAACACGAGACTCTCCTGTAACCATAGCAGCCTGGAGATAATAGAGACAACCCATTCTTTTTGCAGTCATTTTCACCTCTGCTCCTCTGCACACCCTCATTACTCCATTTTCTGAAGCAAAATGATATCCCTTTCTCTCAAGAGTTCCAAGAGAAATGAGATTTCTTTTCAACTCTTGAATAAGCCTCACTTCTGATAAAGTCTTACTGAGCCATCATACATTCTCAGCTTAACATCTCCAATACCTCGGATGCTGCAAGAAATATTGTTGCCTAGCAGTACTGTGCCTTCACATTCCCTCAAGTTCTGGAACCACTCAACATAAGGGCACATGTGAAAAGAGCAACATAAGTCCATGGTCCAAGAAACCCCTTCCCTTTTGTCCATGACATTCATTACTTTAGAAGGTTCATTTTCATCACTGCTGATCACATTGGTGTGAGGCTGACTTTCAGAGGCTTGCTTCTTCTTCCATGCAAAACAATCCCTCTTCAAATGCCTAGGTTTCTTGCACCAATGGCAAGAACGGGTCTCTTTAGCCCCAGATGTATCGGCCTTAGACTCCTCGGCTTTCTTCTTGAACTTCCTTTTGTTAAACTTCTTAATGTTGAGTGGTTCTGGCTGTGAATCTTGCCTTCTCACCACTCATTTATGTAACTCCTTGGCCATGAGTGCAACATGAACCTCAGCAAGAGAGATCGGTTTGTCGCGGCCATAGAGAATTGCATCTCTCATATGATCATAGGAGCCAGGTAGAGCATTGAGGACCAAGATCGCGTTTCCCTCATCACTGACCTTCACGTCAACAACTTCAAGATCATCAATGGATTTGCTAAAATTCTCCAACTGCTCAATGATGGATTTATCTTATCCTCTACAAAACTGTAAGAATATAGCCTCCTTTTCATGTAGAGGCGGTTGGCCAAGGACTTTGCCAAATAGACCTCATCGAGCTTCTTCAAGATTGCAACGACTGTTGTTTCTTCCTGAACTTCACGTAACACCTTATCACCAAGGCATAAGATCACGACACTATGAGCCTTCAAGTGCATCTCCTCGAGCTTCGCTTGAGCCTTCTCATCAAGTGCAGCCGCCTTCCCTTTTGCATCAGCATCAGCCGGGGCAAGCACCGCAGCAAGGCCTTGCTGCACGAGAACAACTCTCATCTTCATTTTCCAGAGACCATAGTCATTCTTTCCCGTAAACTTTTCTGCCTCAAGACGTGCCGCCATCGCCATAACTTCAACCGATCACAATTCCCACCGGACGGCGCCAATTGTTGAAGATAAGCTTTGAACTAGCTAACAAGAATCAAGTTGTGCGTGGAGAGTTTTTGAGGAGAAAGATTATCACTCTTGTTTACCGAAAGTAAAAGAAGAATCTTATTGAAGATGATCGAAAGCTACAACTAACTCGCATACTAAGCAAAGAACTATACTACACTATTTATACTCATCAAAATGCTAAGTGAATGAGTAGTTCACACTAGCTGTAACCGTTTCAAGAACTCAGCCTCTAATGGCTAATTCCTAACCAACTTTCACTACTTGATCTTCTTGATCTTGATCAGCTGCAACTGCTACATTTCATTGTTCCCATGCACTCTCGGTTGTTTTGTTCATCCACAAAGTCTATATTATTATTATTATTATTATTGTTGTTGTTGTTGTTGTTGTTGTTGTTATTTCTATTTAAAATATGTGGGAATTCTCAAATAATGCCTCCAAAATATGGATTATGACAATTTCAAAGTTTATTCATATTTATAAAAGTACTAAGTTAGAATCATGAATTTATATTTTTAAATAGAGTTTATTCCAAAATATAATTCTTATAAAATAATCCGTGAATGTTCGAATGTGTATTTACAATAAATTATAAACCGAACCCTAAATCTCATAAACAAGTTAGCTAAAAGGTGAGACAAATAGTACTAACATTGAATGTTAGGATACAAGATAAATAGGACCATTTATCCTATTTATTATAGTTGTAGTATATAACAAAACAAAAAATAACAACGATCTCAACCAGCCTCAATTTAAAATCTCACAAAATTCAAGAAAAAAAAAATGCTTAAGCGTCTCTCCACGGCGGAGCTCAAGACCATGGTGGAGGAGAAGGCGGTGGTGGTGGTCGCGCGCCGCGGCTGCTGCATGACCTTCGTCGTGAGGCGCCTCCTCCAGTACGTGGGGGCGGACCCCGCCGTGCGCGAGCTGGAGGAGGCGCACGTCGACGACCTGGGGCACCACCTGGCCGAGGCCGGGGTGATGCTCCAGTTGCCGGCAGTGTTCGTCGGAGGGCGGTGGTTTGGCGGGACGGAGAGGGTCATCGCGACCCTCGTCGCGGAGGAGCTCCGGCCTCTGCTCAAGAAAGCCGGAGCCTTGTGGTTGTGAGATCGAATTACAATTTAACGGGATATTGGTCCCTAATGTCACGGAACTTTCAAAAAAAAAAATTCTCACGAACTTTCAGTTTGACAAATAATATCGCGAACTTTATCCGTGGTTGTTATTTCCCACTGCGACGGATTCCAACTTCATTAAAATGACATGGATGCTGAGTTGGGTTCGCGATTTAGGATTCACGATTTCGTTATTATAGATGTAGCCAGAATCCGTTGCGGGGGAAATAACAACCACAGATAAAGTTTGTGATATTATTTGCCAAGTTAAAAGTTCGGGGAAAACCAATTTTTTTGAAAAACTCATCATATTAGGGCCAATATCCCTAATTTAATTTGCTTTCGTTATTTACCTTGCATGCAAAATCATGTTAAATTTTTAAGTATGTTACACCTATTTTTTTCAGTGTGGTTTACTTTTTTTTTCAGTGTGATTTCTATGTTTTGTATGGCTTGCACAAGTTTGTAGTGTGACATTGATAATCAATAGTAGCATTTGCAGATTCTCATGACAACAACGATACAAAGGAAAATTCATTACTTATCTAATTTTGGGATCAACAAATTTATCACAACTCGTTACATGTTACACGCATAAACTAATATAGATATATTAAATATTAAACTATCATTCAAAATTAAAATTGTTAATTATTACGGTTATATAATAAATTCATCAAATTTTGAAAGGTTAAGATATGATCATATGACAGTGCACGATTGGACGAATGTATTTTTCTTAGATTCATTAATTAATATATATAGCTCTCATAATCCCCTTTGCATATTTAAATGTTAGGTTTGAAGCACTATGATAAAATAAAAATGAAAAAAATAAATTGCAAAATATACACATAAAATTAATATAAATGATCCTAATACATACACACACAAAAATAAAATATGTGATTTATTTGATTTTTTACTACGGGGATGACATTTGGTACTCCATATAATACTCTCCCCGTCCCTTAAAAAATATATTACGTTTCATTTTGGAATGTCCTTTAAAAATAAACTAATTCTATTTAAGAAAACTTTGATATTTCTGATGGGGTGGGTCTCATTTTCCACTAATAATACATCAATCACTTTTTCTTTTTATCTCCCTCTTATTTTATCAATTGTGCATTAAAACTCGTACCGTTTCAAATGTGGTCTATATTTTAGGAACGGAGGGAATATGATTTATTTGGAATGTGAAAATGTATGAAAATGTCCTTCATGGATTGAGGGACATTTTAGTCCATTTCATCGTTTACATATGATCACATTCTATTTTCAAAATACTTTAAAAAAAATAATACTTCTACCGTCCAAAAAAATATAGTATACATATTTAATTGCTCAATTGGTAAAATGAAAAGATACAAAAAAATTGGCGAAGCAGAAAAAGGGATGATAAAATTTCCATAAATATTAGTGATTGAGACTAATCTTTGTAGTCGGACCAAATTGAAAATTTTGGATTGTTTTTCACGAACGGTGAGACTTGAGAGTAACGAATATGGGCTTGTAAAATTTTCAAAATTTATTTATTGCATTAGACTGAATTCCACAAATACACATTATTATATCAAAGAAAAGAGAAAAAAAATATAGGTTAAAATTTTACTTACCGTTTCAATTTATTACCTTTGCAGGTAGAAAATTTAATATAATTTCTGAAGAGTGTAAATGTGATTTATACTGATAGTAAGTTCGAACAACTCTTCTAAATTTACCGATTGCAGTAAATAAAATTTTCAATTAATTAGTTATATCGGTTCATTTTAAAGTTGGTGGGAATTTGAATTTGGCAATGAAAAGTACTAGTAACACCCTGAAATATAGTACATCAACATATTTGATCAGTAGAGAAGTACTATAACTCCTTTATTAATAAATGAACAAATTTTTTTATCCACATATATTAAATGCATACAATATAATTATATATTTAGTAATTAGTTTGAATAAACATATACATAAATAATTTACATTTACAATTTGGAGTTAACATATTGAACCGGCAAAATAATTATTCAAAACTAAAAGATAGCCATGAAGTTAAAAGAGAAACCCTGAATCACTTTAAACCTTATAAATGGAAAATAGTCAATTTTTAGATTTTCGAACGAAATGACCCCTAATTTTTTACCAAATTTTTGCTCACTCATTTTTCTACTATTTCACAGTCATTTTCGGCTCATTCCTCATTTTCTCTCTGTTCTCATTTCTCAACATTTTGTGCATTGAAAAAAACAAATACAACATTTACAGTTTTTGCTATTTTTGCATGACTTTTCAACTATAGCAATAAATTTTTTTTCAACCATTGCATTAATTAAAATACTAAGTACTTTTAAATATTTCCAGCAGTTGCTCAGGAAAAACTTTAATGGAAGTAAAACATTGGTCGAATTTAAGATTGCTATATTATTTTGTTATATGATAATTGAGATTAGAATTAATGTATTTAATTAATATATTAGATTAAGTTAAGAGGTCATTTATTAAGTAATGTCTCGTTACACTTCAAATTCTACTTTAATTACACTAAAAAATCAATCCGAAATTTACGGACTAAAATGAAAAGTGCAAGTAACATGGGACGGATGGAGTACACTAATTCTGCATTTAAATAAATATCTAATGAAATAATTTTTCATTTAATTGTTGCTAGTGATATAAAATTACAGTATTTCATATTCCAACTTGTTTTGGAACTGCACCTTTTTTCAGTTCAGATTTAGCCATGAAGATTTTTATTTTTAGGTTCAAATTTTCATATATTTCTCAACATTTCGGATTTCAGATCGAGCCAAATTCTGATCCAAAATCCGAATTTCATATCCCTAGTCAAAAACTGAAGAAGCTATTCAAAATGCAAGTCAGAAAACACGATTATCTGAAAAGCAAAACATAAAAATGAATCAACACATTGAAAGACCAAAGATATACACGATTTTAACTTTTTAAGCATCAAAACGACAAAAATATACCATCGTTTGGAGAAATGTGATGCAGAAATGTCGAACATTTTACGTTGCCCTGAATACGCTCAATCAATCCATGCAGCAATTATTATGTATCCGAAACATTACAGGACTCTCGCGAAACTTGCAATCACCAATGTAGCATGTATCCAAAATCTGCTATTTGCAGAGTACAAGAAAAGAACGTCCCATTGTACTATGACTTGACCTGGTGGGGACACACATGAAGCTAAATCATCTCGAGGGTTGTCTACTTCCTAGCGCTTTGATCTTTGTTGAGATCGTGAAGGTTCAGCAACAGCTCATCGGAGTTCAGGTACACCTTGTTGGTTGAAGTGGCGACAGTGTGTGAGATATCCTTGGATGCTTCAATTCTCCTCAGCGTGATAAAAGCCGGATTGTTGGCAATAGCTTGACCAATCAATTGAGCACTCTTAGCTTCTCCCTGGAGACAAGAATGAGGTAAAGTTCAAATGAATCCCAAAAGACCCCGACCGTATGTATAGAGTGTGGTATACTGAACCGACAAGATTCCGGAAAATAAGTATGATTGCTCAGAAATACCAGTTAGGAGGAGGAATTTACCTGAGCTCTAATAATAGCACTTTGTTTGTCTTGCTCAGCCTTTTCAACCACAAATTTAGCCCTCTCGGCTTCTTGTGCAGCTACCTGTTTAGCTTCAATGGCAGCAGTGAATTCCCTTCCAAAGGTTAGGCTAGTGATTGACACATCATCCAGTGCCATGTTGAAGTTGGCAGCTCTCTCTGTTAAGATTTTCCGTATTTCCCTACTTACATTCTACACCAAGTAAATTACTATCAGTACAGCAAAAAAGGGCTGATATTGCATACAGAATGCATAATATATAAACTTAATACTACTCCTCAATTTAAGATCGCCTTACTCTACCTCTCTCTGGGTTATAAGCTGGCTAGCATTGTATTGGGCAACCACAGCTTTCAGAGTCTCGTGAATAATTGAAGGCAGGACCCTTTCATTGTAATTCTCACCAAGGGTCCGGTAAATGGTTGGCAATTGATCAGCCACCGGACGGGTGAGAACTCGAAGACCAATCTTGACCTGTGGCAAGCATATAGAGAACCAATTAGATGTTCAATTCTCTCATAGTGCAAGAAATTAAACGACATTCTAAGCACACCACGGTTATCGCAAGAAACACCTCAGATGGTAATGAGGTACAGGACGAAAGTATGGAGAGCAACTAGAAATTTGGAACCAAACATGCGGTGAGGGCATAATAACATGCTACAAAATTCATCAGTCGCTTGCACTCCATCCTTTCAACAAAAGTAGGTGGTTGCAGAGTGACATGGATATTAACTGATGGTGGCTTATAGCTAAAAATATTGTCTATAGTTTGTTCGGATGGTACCAAGGTAGATAGAGAAAATGACACTTTCTCTAGCTTCAAAAAAGTGATGAGTGGCAGAGCCACAATAGATTATTTGAAAACATGCAGGCAGAGTAGAAGGGCTAGGGTGGGTGGTGTCAATAAAAAATGAGAATTAACATGCACACACCAGCAAAGAGAGAATAAGGATTACCATCTGAAGATCACGACTGCCAGATGTGCTCTCCACTAGATGAGGTCGTGCCCTGACATCATAGATCACTGGCCTTTCAAACCATGGGGCCAGTATGTGTGTCCCTTCCGGATAGACCTATAAGTCATTTATTAAAAACAAAAACATAATCAGAAATATTCCTATTTGGTTGGAGGAGACATAGCTGACCGCACCATTACAAAGCCAAATATATTTAAGAGCACAAGAGTTAAAACCAAATTCAGATTAAGAGAAATGAGACATGCACCAAGGCATCATTTCCTAGCATTGAAAAATTAAATAGGGAGCATAATCTTATAAAAAAGAGCATTTAGAGTCAAGTCTGACATAGATTAAGGCAACAAAACCTTATCCTTCACCCCCAAGATGCGGTTGAAAACAATAGCACGGTGCCCTCCCTCGACATTGTAGAGACTGTTACTAAGTCCGTATATAGTAAGCCCAGCAATAGCCCCAAACGAAATTAGCTTGGAGGCCCCACTCCCGCTAGGCATCTTGGGTACATTGACATTTTTGAAATTCATCTTTTAATCTGCCACATATTAAAGAGAGACGTCATCAATTAATTTTCCATGTAATAAGCGAGGATCAAATCCAGGCAAAAAGTCATATCTGACCAAACCATCAGTTTTGCCGACTGTGTTACATATAAGCTACATAACAATCATTAAATAATTGCCATAAATTATAGTACCACATTACTTTAGGGAACATTATTTCAAGGTTCCAGTAGCCAATAAACGGGAGTTAAGAATCAAAGATCTTTCACGCTTATACTGAAAACCGAGTACTACTGATCCAGAGAAGGAGGAAATGAGCTATGAATCGTACATTAACCACCCAAAAAAACGCAAGCATAAAAAAAAATCCAGGAAACAAATACCTCAATTTTGAGCTAAAAAATGAAAGCAAACAACGCTCAGAGGCTGGTTCACGAGGAGCCAGATGAGTAACAATACTAAAATACAAGAGAGGCGAGCATACGCGCTCACACACCTCAAAAATGAAATTGCACCAGAAATTCCTCCCCTAAGATGTTGAAATTCGAAAATGAAGTAGCAGAGATTACTCATTCAATGACAGATATATTCAAACGAGTAAATTCAAACCCAAACCATGTGGAAACACATCAACCGTTTAATACACAATAAAAGCACAAAACAGAGTGTTGATAGAAGGAGTAGCAGCAGATCTACATACCTTGATCAAGAAAACGAAATGTAATGCGCGGAGAGAAGCGAGAAATGAAGAAAATGTGAGAAGGGTTTTAGAGTGAGAGAGAGGGAGCTTGGAGAAGGGGTTAGGGTTTTTATTCTCTAATTTCTATTTCTGGTAATTTTCATTTTTCTTTTTTCTTAGTCTGTTCCTATCCTTTATTTTCTGTTTTGGGCTTAAACCCATTTAATATCCTTAAAGATAAATTGGGCTGAAACCCATTTAATATGTACTATCTTATTGGGCCTAATGGTTGACAATCATGTTTATTTGATTAATTTTTTATTAGTCTTATGATTCTAAAATTATTAAAAAAATAGTACTATGAATTTGTTGTCATGACAAATGTTTTTGGTAGTATGGAGGGTATATAATATGTAGACATGCCCACCGGTTCCGGTTCCGGCGGTTAACCGCCGAACCGGAACCGGCGGTTCCGGAACCGGAACCGGAACCGGCGCAATATTCCCGAACCGGAACCGGCGCAATTCGGTTCGCGGTCCGGTTCAGGTTCAAGATATTTCGAACCGGAACCGTCACCGAACCGGCGGTTCGGGACGGTTCGGAACCGGCGGTTAACCGTGGAACCGCCGGTTCCGGCGCTGAAATCGAGGCAGGTGGATGAGGGCCGGTTCCGGCGCTGAAAAACGGTCGAAACCGCCGGTTTTTCGGCGGTTAACCGGCGGTTAACCGCCGGTTTAGTGACTTTCGAGGCGGCGCGGATCACGAGGCGACAATGGAGCAGCTTTTGCAGACGGTTCGTTGACCGAACCGGCGGTTTTATTTCGGAAACCGGCGGTTTTGGCCCGGAAACCGGCGGTTCCGCCGGTTCCGGCGGTTTTCCGCCAAAACCGCCGGTTTTGTGAAAATTCAAATTTTTTTTTTTTTTTTAAATTTCAAATTCGAATTCTTCCATTTTCCCCCTCATTTTTTTCTATAAATACCCCCCTCTATCCTCATTTACATTCACCCCACTCTTGTGTTAATAAGAGTTTCTCTCTTCAATCTCTCAATTCTCTCTCTTTGTCTCCAATTTCTCATTTGTGCTATTGTGCTTCCATTTAATTACGCAATTGCTACTCTTATTACGCATTGTTATACACTTATACAGTTATACTTGTTCCCGTAGTTCTATAAGTTGTCTTTCTTTCTCAATTACTAAAACAAAAAAAAATATATTATTCCATATTTCTACATTTCTACATACCATTCCAATATGTCTTCATCCCGAGAAGGTCGTGTTGATAAGGGAAAGGGAAAGGCCAAGAGGCCATCTCGGAGATCCGTTATTGATGAAATTTCTCAAATGAACATGGATGAGTGGCAGGTTAATATTTATTATCTACTAATTTCATTAATTTTGAATTACATTTCATTATTGTTCATAATTTTATTTTGTATTTACAATACAAATATTATTTTGTAGGCTCGAGAAGAGCAAGATGTGGCACATGCTATTGCTCTCTCTCGCTCTCAATACCAAGGCGATGCTTATGTTGGTACCGGTAGTGGTGCTCCCGGTCGCGGTGCCTATTCCCAACAAAGTCCAACCCCCGTGAATGTTGATGAAGACGATGATGATGATGATGATGACGACGAGGAGGAGGGGGAGGAGGTAGAAGAGGTTCAAGAAATGCCACCCCCACCACCACCAAGGAGTCGGCGTGGTCGTGGTGGTCGTGGACGTGGACAACCTCCTCAACCTCCTAGACCAGCTGAAAGGTCTTTAACCTCAAACATCTTCGTGAAACATTTCAAGAGGGTACAAGATAGTAACGATCCAAACACTTATAATGTGTATTGCAACTATTGCGAAAACGTATACACATTCCGAAAGGGTGGAGGGTACGGTACATTTACCCGTCACCTGGAGAAAGCGCATCCGGTCGAGTTTGGTATCGCTCCAACCCAAACTCAACTCAACTTTCAACATGGAGTCGGAAGTGGGACGACGGGTTCATCCCAAACATCAGGTATGTGTAGCAATACTCTTTTGAAATATGATCACAAAAATGCTCTTAATGTGATGTCTAGATTTGCCGTTATGAAACATTTTCCATTCAATGCTTTTGATAACGATGCTTTTGAGTCGAGTATGCGGCAAGTATATAATGCCGCTGCAAGAAAATTGAGTCGAACTTCAATGACGCGAGCCGTTGTTCGACAATGCATGGAAAAGAAGGCGCAACTTAGCCGCATCCTGAATGATCTATGAAATCTTACCTTGGAATCAACCTTTTTTTCTTGCAAAATGTTGCCCATTTTCTAAGCAAACACATATCAGCACGCTATATACACATTGCTGCATTTCTAATAGGGGCAATTTGATCTATTAGTACTAATTTTTTCCATGCTAGATGCTTGAATAATATTCTGACTATGTGTGTTCGAGATGCATTGATTGCTTTGGAAGATCAAATTGCCCCTATTAGAAATGTAGCAATGTGTATATAGCGTGTTGATATGTGTTTGCTTAGAAAATGGGCAACATTTTGCAAGAAAAAAGGGTTGATCCCAAGGTAAGAGAACTACGTGGGCTTTGATTCCTCAATAAAATTGTGGATACGTAGGCAACTCAACTTAAATTTGAAAAGTTTAACTTTGAAAGTTTAAGTTGATCTCAAGCCCTTTTCAATTTTTCCTTTTTCCCCCCCATTTCATTTTTTTTTAAATTTACCTTCCGAGTCCGACGAGGCGACGAGCCGACGCCCGACGACACTTGTAAATTATATTACATTGTTGTATGTTGTTGTATTGTATACTTATGTATTGTAAATTGTAATGTATCGTTGTCCGTTACAACTTACAACTCAAAATCAATAAAATTTATTTCATTTTCTCCTTATTCGTCTTATTTGTGCTTGAATTATGCATTGTCTTGTTCCGATTTGTTGTATAAAGCCAAATTTCAAATTTAAAAAAAAAAAAAAAAAAAAAAAAAATTTATTGAACCGGCGAAACCGCCGGTTCAATAACCGGAACCGCCAAAACCGCCGGAAAACCGGCGGTTCCGAACCGGAACCGGAACCGCCCGGTTTTCGAACCGGAACCGGAACCGTGAAATAGCCTCACGGTCCGGTTCCGGTTCCGCTTCCGCCAAAACCGGAACCGGCGGTTCCGAACCGGAACCGCCGGTTTTCGAACCGTGGGCATCTCTAATAATATGATATCGAAAAATTATATGCGAATTTAATCGGTATTGAATTACACGATGGCGTGCTGTTCTTATAAAAAGTGATGTCATTTTGTTGACAAAACACCAACAATGTATGCATGTAGATCGATTTTTTTTTATTGTGGAATAATTGAGGAAAAAATTTAACTTCATAAATTTCTTGATTGATTTTTAAAATTATGGGATTGATCATAATTATGGGCAGTGACGGACACAGTAAGAGGGAGGGGAGGGGAGGGCTTAAGCACATGCCAACATTTTTTTTTTGCCTTGTTTCTACTTCAATTTTTTTAAAAAATTTCTAAAGCAAGCTTCAGCCCTTGCCAAGATAATGCCCTTGAAGACTAAATCTACAAAAATTTAATGGTAGAGAGGGCTAAATTAAACCTGGAAATTGAAAAATTGCAGAAGAAAATATTGAGGAAAAATGGCCGTCCAATTTCTGAAAGATGAAGGAAGAAGGAAGAAGGAAGAAGATAACATTTAATATTATATTATTATATTATACAGTTGCTTTATTGAATGTTGCGCCTATTACGTTTATTGACTTTAAAAATTACAGTATTAGTTAATTCACTAAAAATCCATAATTTGATAGTATTAAAAATTAATAATAATTGACTAAAAAGAAAAAAAAACAATTGAGGTCGACCGAAAAAGTTATTAGTGGCTTAACTTATTCCTATATAATCAGTAAAATTTATCATGGACCAATTTTAATTTTTAAGTTCAATTTTTTCTTCTTTATTTTTTTATTTCAATTATGTAAATGTCTATATTTTATAGTAATTCTTTATATTTACTTTATTATGAAAAATTGAGAATAAAATATAAAAAATATGATTGGATGTGTAGTTAGTATAATTCATATATATAAAGTTATCTGATTTATTAAAAAATAGATTGCTTTTCTTGACTTTTAAAATATTTGGGTTAAAATTTTTATTCTAAGTTTGAATTTAAGTTTTTCAAAGTTAGAAGTTGATTCAAATAACATTTACGCTCTTTAAAAAGTACTCTCTCCGTCCAATTCAAGATGTCCATATTTCCCTTTTAGTTTGTCTCATTTAAGATGTCCACTTTTTATATTTTGAATTAAATTCCTCTCTCCTCTCTCATCATTAAAATGTTCAATCACTTTTCCACTCTAGCCTATCACAAATAACTATTCCACCTAAAATTCTGTGTCACTCAAGAATATGATCATCTTGAATGGGACGGAGGGAGTAGTATAATTTAATTTGTGAGAACACTCAGTACTCAATATTCACCGTTTTAGTAAAAATAAATACAAATATAATATGAACTGCGCTAATTTTTTGATGATATACTTTTTTTGTCCTGCTATAAAGTGAAGTTTTCTTTTAGACATGAGATTTTATGTAGTGTTTTTTTAGTCTTAAGTAAGGAAAGAAAAAAGAATAGATGATGATGTTTCTAATCAAAGAAATGGATCAGTATAAGTGGGCGTCTCAAAAAGAAAACGAGTCTCCTTAAGTGGATGGGGAATATTACTTTTTAATATTATATAATGAAGTCATTGCTAAGAAATTTTTCTGCGTCCGCCACTGATTATGGGATAAGCGTAACATACCAAATTGATGATTTATTTTATCCGCATTGAACCTTACTAAAATTATGTCTATTCCTCACCCTTTTCTATATATCAAAATTTTAAAAATAATGATATTTAGCAAACTATTTATGTTTCATCATAATAAAAACATAAACTAATCTAAGGGGAAGTTCGGTTGGCTAAATTAAATCTCATGATTAAATATGTATCATGTTTGGTTCATAAGATTGAACCCTTCAATTTCTAGATGGATAGTCTCATGATAATTAGTCATAGGCCCCTCTAACTAAAATAATCCCACAATTTAATCTTAGATGGATAGTCTCATGATATTAGTCATGACAACCGAACGCCACCTAAATATATTATTAAGTTATTTACACTTAACTATTCAATATTAGTATGACAAAAACTTTAAGTTGTGGCACGGTGGGTTCGTACCCGAGACCTTTAGGCTCGGGCCACAAGCTAAGAGCATCTCCAATGGTTCTGGACATGCAATAGCCCTCTCATAGCCTTCCCACTGCCACATCATCTGCACTAAAATCCTCCTGCCACATCATCTGGACATGCAATAGCCCTCTCATAGCCTATCCACATCACTAATAACAAGTATAATTTAATTTACAGACGTAGCAACATACGGAATTTAATTTACGAGACAAATACGGAAAAATTGAATAATACTATTAAAATTTTAAAAAGTACAATAATATAAAAAAGTACATTAATTTTTAAAAAAATACAAAAATTTAAAAGTACGTTTAAAAAAATTACATAATTTAAAATAAAACTAACGTCTTGCAATCATCCGCGCCCACAACTCTTCAATTAAATCCTTTTGGTTGGCGTTAAAACGCGGCTCCTCTGCGAAGTAATCTGTGAACAGGCGTTGATGTGCAGCTACATGATCACGATTAACCACTTGTCGACGGTGGACAACTGGTCGTGGGCGAGGTACCGCCGGCTGCATATAACTCTCCAACCATCGATCAACCTCACCGTTCGTATAGGCATCTAGCTCTTCGTTCATCATACGCTCGTACTCATCAGCATCCCCACCACTACCACCACCACCGGCATTACTCATTTCTCGTTGTTGATCTTGTACAGAAATTAAGATAGAGAGAGTACTCGTTAATACAAGTGGTGCGAATGAAAATGACATCCAAAGCGCGTATATATAGTGTTTCGAATTAAAAAAATAAAATTCTGACGCCGATTCGGGGCCTACAATGGCGCCGTGAGAATCGACGTCAGAATCGGCGTCATACCAAGAATCGGCATAGGCACGCCGATTTTGACGCCGGCTGCAATGGTTCGGCGTCAGCACCGGCGTCCGCGAAAAATCGGCGTGCCTACGCTGACGCCGCCATTGGAGATGCTCTAATAGAGTATTTCTTCATGCCTTGTGCACAAAGCTTTCTTCTACATGTATGAAGAATAAACACCATCACAAACACTTCAAAATTACAAATTCAATCTAATCAATCCAGGAATTCACTCGACAAAACGAATAATTCAAACAAAAACTTCCGATTTCGTGAAAAAATTGAAGAATGAGCCGCGGGAGTGGAGGTGGATACGATCGACACATTACGATCTTCTCTCCGGAAGGCCGGCTTTATCAAGTCGGTAAGCATTCCACTTCAATGAAATGTGTTTTCTCAATTTCCACAACCGGAGGCCCTAATTTTAGCTCAGCTGTGGCTGTGGTTCCATTTCTCGGCGGATTCTTATAATTTAGGGTTTATGAGCTTCTGTTGCCCTAATTTGTGCAGAATATGCCTTCAAGGCCGTTAAGGCCGCCGGAGTCACCTCGATCGGCGTCCGCGGGAAGGACTCAGTGTGTGTTGTTACTCAGAAGAAAGTGCCGGTGGGGATTTTTAGTCTGTGATGGTTTGTTTTTGTATTTAGATTATTTTTGTTGTGGAGTTTTTTTATATTGAATTTTGTGTGAACAGGACAAGCTCTTAGATCAGACTAGCGTCACGCTTTTGTTTCCTATTACTAAGTACCTTGGTTTATTGGCTACTGGAATCACAGGTAATTGTTTCATTAGCTGCGATGGTGCATGTATTCATTATGTATTTGCTAAGAAATGAGAATATTCTGTGTAAGTTGAGCTGTTATTAGTAATTTTTTTCTGGTGAAGAAGATTTGATTTTCTAATGCAGTTCAAAAGGTTTGAGTGTCTGTTTAGGCTCTAGGTGATACCTTATACATATGCAAGGTATTGGATTAATTGAAATTTGGCGGTTGAGAATAGTTTTTCGTGTGTTAGTGAAGTCTTTGATTAAGCGTAAATTTACATGCTTGTGGTGAAAACGATATTTAGAGAATGGGAGAATGCAGATTTACTTTCCTCGACATTTATTTGTTGAAAATTGGTTTCAATTTGTTCCTGTTGTGTATAGCTGATGCAAGGGCTTTGGTGCAACAAGCAAGGAATGAGGCTGCCGAGTTTCGCTTTAGATATGGTTATGAAATGCCAGTTGATGTATTGGCACGCTGGTATGGTAGTTCACAATTAGTGTTACTTAAAGTATCCTTGGTTTTTCGTTTGCCCTTTTATTTCCATTATAGTATAGTTTCTTCTGCCACCAAATATTTGGTCTGAGTCCTGACTCAAGTGACTAATATGGAATAGTTTTCACATGGTTTTTTTTGGATTTAGTTTTGTGAATGCAAAGTAGTAGTGATTTGAAAACCGTACAAATATGGTTGTAATATTCCTTTTTGCTTTCAAGATTGTTTGATTACGTGCTAGTGCTAATGTCAACTCCCAGTAGTAATACTAGCTGCCTGATGCAATGTAGGATTGCAGACAAGTCTCAGGTATACACCCAGCATGCCTACATGAGACCACTTGGTGTAGGTCTGTTGCTCGTCTCATCCTCAACGAGCCTTTCTTGTGTTTGTTCTTCATATTATATAATTTATATGTTTCTCTGCACTAATTTCGTTCTTTTTTGTGTAAAGTTGCCATGATATTGGGTATCGATGAAGAGAAAGGTCCTCAGCTTTTCAAGTGTGATCCCGCTGGTCACTTTTTTGGTCATAAGGTAGTTAGGAAGTTCCTGTCCCTGCATCTGTTCCCAACTTTTAAATCTTTCATTTTCTGATTGCTGATATTTCTGTCTCAAATTCAGATGTTTTGTTGTGTTTCCTTCACTTTTTTGTAATTTCTGCACAAATTCCCTAGACTTTTTAATGAGAAGTTTGTAGCTCATTTTTCTGATTAAGATAAATAATGTAATTTATTTTCTGATAGGCAACAAGTGCTGGAGGGAAAGAGCAAGAGGCTATTAACTTCTTAGAAAAGAAGATGAAAAATGACCCTGAGTTCACCTATGAGGAAACTGTGCAGGTAAAAAAATAGTGTTACATTTGACATCATTTTATTTGATAGTATTAGTTTTATTTGAATGTTAACAAAGAATTTTATTTTGCTCTTGTAACTATCCAAACTATTCCAAGGTTGAGACAAAATGAATTTTCAACTTTTCCATTTCAGACTGCCATTTCAGCTCTACAATCTGTACTACAGGAGGATTTCAAGGCCAGTGAAATCGAGGTAATCTTTTAGTTGTGTACGGCATGTTTGAATTCTTGAAAATGACTTTTAATACTCCGCATTATAACTTTTGCAGGTTGGTGTTGTGAGGAAAGAGGATCAAGTATTCAAAGTTCTCTCGACCGACGAAATCGACGAGCACCTGACCGCAATCAGTGAGCGCGACTAATCTGATCTAGTTTGGCAAATTGTGCGGTGGTCAGATTTCATAAACTATGTCTGATGATTGATAGTAGTTCAACTTTATTCATATCATTTTATGGCCAATGTTTCAACTTTATAATTAACAGTATATTTCAGTCTCAATGACATTATTGTTCCATCTCGTGCTTATAATTATGAAATGTCAATAATCAAAGATAGTTTTTATATTTCATGACATTTCCTTGTCATGGATAAACCTCTATGAGAGACCTCATACCGATGCTTCGAGTAATCTTGTAGCCAGTATATCCAGCACTGGTGAACACCGCTGCCCATTCTCTCTCGTCCCGTTCTTTCCCATTGAGATATGTCATCATTGCGAGGTCGTAGAGGAGTTGATCCTCCATGGCCTTATCTCCACCTCCATGGTTGTTCAGAACCATGTCGATAATCATCACCTTCCCGCCTCTCTCGTTGCTGCTGCTGCCTATTGCTTCTCTGCATTTCTTCAGTATTTTTACGCTGTCTTCGTCGTCCCAGTCGTGCAGTATAGACTGATTTCCGTTTGTAAAGAGGAGAAGATGATTTTAGATGTTGTGTGATTTTGTCAAAATGATGAAATCACAGCCATACCTTGAGCAGGACAAGATCAGCTTGGGGGATGGCCTCGAACATATCTCCCTCAACGTAGGTCAAGTTGTCTTTCCCTTTCAAGCCGGCGATAACATGTGGAAGATTGAGCACCACACATGCAATTTCCGGGAACGCCACTGAGATGGCCCTGGCCATCTCCCCAATCCCTCAGGACCACATGGTTCACGAGGCTCGAATCACTAGCCATGGCCTCATTGAACAAGCGGTTGAGCCTCGGCACGCGCTCCGCGTGGTCCCAAAACGTCGTCCCATGGGCCATCTCGTACGGCGAGAGGTGGCGGTCGCCCTTGAGCCACGCGCTCAGATAGTGCCACGGCTCCTGCATCAGGCGATCCGCCACCACGCGACAGGATGGCGTCGCCCAAAAGGGGTTGTGGCTAAGGAGGAGACGCGAGGCCGAGGTGAGCCAATAGCCCTCGTCGCCGTCTGAGATGCCGACTTCAACGAAGAACTCCGAACGGACGAGCATGCGCATGAGGCGATAGAGAGCCCTAGATTTGGCCGGGTTGATGGAGAGGGCCTCATATAGATAAGAAATTGTCATAGGCTCAGGGACAGAACCAGAAATACAAATTAGTCGGTGCTGAAATGTAATAAAATAATAATATTATTAAATTATTTAAAATATTAATAGTAATATTTAAAAATAATTAATATATATATAATTCGATTTGTTGTTTTGTTCAATTATTTAAAGTCGAACCGAACCAAAAGTTAAAATATATCAATCAAATTTAGAAAAACTAATATTATATTTAAAATTTGAAAACAAGTGAGCACGGATATAAAGAAATAAATCAAGTTAAATGATGTATCAAAATCAAAATACATCTATAAAAATATGTATTAGAATCAAAACTAATATAATTGTTGTAAATTAGTTATTTATCTTTTAATTGATTCTACGTTTTTTAAAATAATGAAAAATAATTTTAAATAATGAAATCTATGAAATCGATGAATTAATGAAGATTGTGTGCAAACTAACTATAGTATTTGTACTTGAAATATTTTATCCATGAAATATTAATATTAAGATGAGTTGATTGAAATTATTGTGCTTGCAAACTTTATATTCTTTTAGGAATTATAATTTGGACGATTTGGTGACAAGTGTCTCACTCTTCATGGAAAAAATGAACAAAAAAAGGGATGAAAAAAAAGTAGTAAGTAAATTAAAAGAATAGAGCAAAATTGGTGAAAAAGAATTTCTCGGCTCGACAACATTGTAATTGTTTACCCTTGGGCTTATTTAAAATTTAATACTAGTCCAGCAAATACAATAAAAGTTAAGGCCCAACAGAACTAATAATACTAGAAGCCCATCCAATGATATCTGATATTCCTAGGTTGATTGCGCATTTTAGTGACATTGTGTTTATGAATTTGAAGGTGTAGTTCTAAAAGCCCATCCATTTGAGACTAGTTTTATTTATTTCTAATAGATATAGTGTCATAAATAGTGTGGTTAATAATAGAGTCATTTATAGCATGCACCAACGAGATACACGGTTTACTTTTTGTTTACTTGCCTAATACATTATGCATATTGCCTAGATTACTAGTTCTAGTATAGTAGACGGTGACGGATCCACGATTTTTTTATTTTGGGTTTGACAAATAATTACTTCGACACAAAAGCCTCCAAGTCCAAGTAGTAATTGGCGGGAAGAAGGTAGCTCTAGTAGTGCAAATGTTGGTGAATCCACAATTTCCCAATTTTGGGGTTCAACAAATAATTACAATCACACAAAGCCTTGAAGTCTAAATCCAAGTGGCTAAAGTCTATGAGCTACTGGTTTTCTTCTCTCTCTTACTTTTCTTTATTCTATTTTAGCTTCCCTTCCCTCTTTTTTCATCAAAAATTCATATGACAAAATAAAAGATATTTTCCTCTTGTTTTGATTATTTGGCTAGGAATTGAAGGTTAAACAAGTCATGTTTTTGTATAATTAAAAGGATAAAAATGAACAAATCAGATTTGATAGAATCATATTGGCAAGAAATGTGTTTTCAAATGATTAAGTATACAGCCAAGAGATTCACGTGATTGTGTAGGCAAATTTTGTGGAACATCATTGTTTAAAGGTAAAGTCTTAACCATTTTCTAACGTAATATCAAAAGAAGATAATCAATAGTCAATTAAATTTTAGAAAGTGGTTTAGTGTAATAAATATAGGGTAAGTCTATGTGGCCATATTATGGCCAGCCATAAAACTGGTTTATTAGGAAAAAACCGGTTTAATAATAACTTCCGGTTCAATAGGAAAGTTTTCGGTACGTCAACGATATCAAATATCCTAATCTTCGGTGTATACTGTATATGCGGTATACCACAGTATACCGAATCTTCGGGATAATATATATAAATTTAAAATATTTAATATATTTCTATGTTGCTATTATTTTACTTTACTTTCATTTGGCACATAATATTAGTAGTTAGCTTATGATGGTTTCATCAAGTTTAAGTTTAATCATTCCATCCTCATAGTTAATTAGGTGGTGTCGATATATGGATTTTACACTTCATATATTTATTTTGGTTTGGTTGTTTCATAGTATTTGCCATTGTGATTATGCTCGACCATTAATAAAGATTGTCAAATGCAGGACGACATCTTCAAAGATTTATTGTGGGATTGTGAGTATGAAGACAACAAGGTTGCGAGAAATGAAGATAGTGTTGATCACTTGAAATGTTATTTTAAATATTTTGGGTATAGGTTTGGTTGTTTTGGATTATTGAAAATTTTTTTTGGACTTTTTTTAAATAGTTAAACACTTGGAAATGTTATTTTTTATATTTCGGATATAAAATTATAATAGATTTTTTTATAACAGGTATAATGGTATTACGGTATGACGTACTGTATTTAGGTATACCGTAAAAGTATGGTATGCCGTAATACGGTATGGTATACCGCAATAACTGTATGATAATGATATTGAAAATTATCATACCAAATTTTCGGTATACTTATCGGTATGGAATTTTATAATACCGCTATTTTCGGTACGATATGCGGTAGACACTCTCGGTACGATATATCGTACCGATCCACCCCTAGGAAATAGTATGTTTGGCCATGAGATATGTATGCTCCCATTCTTGCTATATAGAAAAGCAAAAAAAAAAATCAAATGAATGGCACTCCTTTCGTTCCCTTAGTTGAGTCATTTTTCTATTTCAGGAGATTCCCCCATAGTTGAATTATTCCATATATACTTACCTTTTTCTCTTTCTTACTTTATTTTCTCTTACTTTACTTTACTCCCTCTTACTTTTTTTTATACTTTATTTACTTTTTACTTTATTCTCTCTACTCGTTCGCTCTCTTACTTTTTTATCTATTTATTTAACACACTCAACATATTTTTATTAAATTTCGTGCCGAAAAGTTTCACCTCAACTATGAGGGAATGGAGGGAATACTAATTCTTTCCCTGTGAGACCTTTGATTCCAAGAAGAGACAAGGATATACAGTCTTTGAAAACACTTTTTTTTTTATTTAGTCTTGTGAATAGTTTTACACACATACATATATATAGTCTCGATTCGAGCAGTACCTTCATAGACGAGGCCAATCGCGCTCCTAACCTAGTCTTGAGACGCCGACCAAGCATTAGCTGCAACCCAGTCGAACGCGATAGGGCTTAGAAAAGCGTCAGGAATGCCGAAAGAATCCACCAAGGCGAGAGCGTGTGGCCGGATTTCACTGCAAAGGTTCGCAACTTCTTTCCTCACAACTGCAGCATTCTCCGTTGTTAAGTAGCCATACCGGAGAAACGCAGGATCTTCGTCCAAAGTGACCAGAACGTACATAGACCTTACTAGGCTTAACACATTCTGCATTGTTTACGAACGCTTCAGGATTCATGCAGATTGAATGTTAAACTTAGATGACGTACCTTCAAGGATGCGTCTGACGCACTGTTCTCAGCTTCCACGAAAGTCTGCAAGATTGCGAGGTCAGTGAAGGCTCTGCCCAGATCTTCAGCGAGCTGATAACTCTGCAGAAGAAAGGTATACGCTACGGGTTAGAAACAGGATTGGAACTCGAGATGATGCAGTATTACCGCGTTGAATGCGGACTCTTTGCTTTCTCCCTGAGCTTGGTATTTGGAGACTTCAGCAGCAAACCTGTTTAATAGGTCTCTTTCTCTCAGGCAGAAGATATCATTCTGTTACAGATGAAAAGTTAAAACTCTGAAATGCTTCAAAATAAAGGAAACAGCTCAACTACAATGTGACAACCGAAAAAGGAAAACGACTCAACTATTATGGTGGGACAAGGGAGTAATCTATTTAAAGCAAGATCTCTATACCTGAAACTGCGAGCTATGCACTATGGAAGACGAAAGTTGCGAGGGAATTGTAGGGCTAGGTTTGTTCATGTGTTCGAGACCTAACTCTTTGAACGGTTTGTTTTTCCTTTTAGTTGCGACATACTCTGCTAACAGTGCCTTGCTAACCTGCGCGAAGTGATATATATCTTTCCTCAGTTGTCTGAACTTTGTTGATGAGTTTCATCCGAACAAGTCATAAACACTATCACTAACGAGTGAACTACACATACCTGCTGCATAAGGACATTGTTGTCACCCTCGAAAGTAGATTGCACGTCATATTCAGCTTTCAGCTGACCAATACGGTTTTCTGTCTTCAACCCTTGCCCTCCACACGCCTCCCGGCACTCCTGAAGAGTTCGCATGTTGTGCCACGTGAGTGCTGCCTTGAGGCCACTTGAAACTACATGGAGTGTTTTGATCAACTGTGGAGTCCTCCGAACATACAGCAGTTTCAGGTAGTTGCCAGCGAAGCTCATGGCATATCTGCAGCACACAAAAGGCAGAGATTGTTTTGGAAAACGCATATTGGTTCGCAAGAGGAAGTAATCCTGCATATGTAAATGCTTACGTCTTTGCCAGCAGAGGCAGAAGGCGGCGCTGATGGCTAGGGTAGTCGAGCAAAAGAACTTCAGCGCCATTCGGTGTAATTGAAAATGCTCTCCTTGTCAATGAATATCTTATGGCAATAGCTAAACTCATCTGTTGAAAGAAATCAAAGTCATCAAATTACTGAAGAAATAGGTGCAAACTGGAACAAAAATCAAACTCCTTATACAAGTCACCTTTGCCATGTAAACGGCACTAACTGCTATTGTAACACGCCCGGATGTCAAAGGGGCCATGAACGCACCAAACCTCTGCATGTATTAATGCTCGTTAATATAGCACTTTCGTTTCACGTGTTTTACTCGAAAAAAATTATCAAGATCGCCACAGAACACTACTAAAAGCAAAGTGAATGTCAGTGAAAGATTCAGCACTGCCAACAATTACAAAGAAGAGGTTCGATGCGGGCACGGACTGTCCTTTTAAAGAAGATCAAGAACACGTTCTCATTTAAACTTTCAAAGTAGTAAACATTAGCTTATGGTATTTAGACTGAAGCTGACATAAAATGGACTTATCGACCCTAACCTGGTCAGCGTCCTTTATCGCGCTCAGATATTTTCCATCCGAAGAAACATCAGCAACGGAGTTCAATATATTCTCTCTGGGTATGCGAACGTTATCAAACCTGAAGATACAGAACACCAAGGTCTGAGACAAAAATAACTAGGGGACGAGAAAGGGAACATTTATCCAACGGAATCAGAAGGGGCTTCTTTTACCATATTCGACCATTGTCAACACCATTCAAACCAATCTTATGTCCACAATCAGCGATCCGGATATTGGGACAGATATTGCCATCTGCATCTCTAATCTGGGTGATAAACGCATGGACGCCCTCATTCTTGCCCTCAATGTTGAGCTGCGAGAAGACCACTGTGTGCGTTGCGTGCTGTAAAATCATCCAACGAAGACCTTGTTAGGCATAAACAGTGGTATGTTAAAAAGATAGCCTGAATTAGTACGTTAGCTGCTCCACCGATCCAGTATTTCTGAGCTGATTCGCAGGGAGTGTTGATGATAAACTCTTCAGTTCTAGGATCATACGTGGTTATTGTCTCTATGCCTCGAACCTAAGCACATGGAATCCAAATGCCTCAAGATTTCAAGATAACAATTCAAATTAATAAGCTGCAAATCAATATTCTACAGACATACATTACTTCCATGTCCCAACTCCGTCATTGCAAAGCATCCCTTCATCAAGTAAGTTTCCGTGGCGCGCAGCCACTTATCGTGGTGCCTTTTTGTACCGAAAAACTGGATAGCACCACCCCTAAACCAACAACACTTGCATAAATCTCAAATAATTTTCTCTAATAAATGAACAGATCAATCATAGTAGAATAAAAGAGACATTTAATATACAAAATGAACCATAAAAACATTCCAACAATTCTTCTCCAGAAATCCAAACGAGTTCACCATTGCAACACTAGTTCCCATTTTTCCCTTCTTAAAAGTAGCACTACAAATGTGTCAAGAACAATCAAATCCAGAAAATCTTGAAATTTCTCCCCTTTTTTCATTTCCGGTTTATAAACCAAGGGCTAATCGCCAGTAAAATCACAACTATAAGACATTGTTTTTCCAGACAATACGATGCTAAGTTGGTGCAAACATGTAAAACTTTGGTGATGTAGATGAACAGTGGCACAAACGTATATTGATGTGACAACGCCAAGGACTAAACCACACCGTTTTGAAGCTCATAAACATAAAGTCTTAACTAATAAATTTGGTCGGATGGAACAATTGAGAACTTTTGAAATGACCTATTCTTCTTAATTTTACAAGCAATTAACCCATAAACTAAGATGACTTAATTTGGATTTCACCATTTCACCCAATGCAACTTCAAAAAGCTGAGCTTAGGCCATCCGCAACGCTATATCTTATCCGTCTCATCTCTTCACTATTCATGGGCCCCACTTGGGCTCCACTGTACTTTTCATCTCATCTCTTAACTAAGAGACAACACATGCAACCCTCCATCTCTTAACCATCTCATCCCTTAACTATTCATTCAATTTCATTTTTTATTTTTATTTCCAACAAATTCAATTAATAAAAACACACTTCATTAAATAAAATAAAATTAAAACATAAAATTAAAAAAAAACATAATTAAAATCCTAAAAAAAATTATATAATTTAAAATACAATTTTATAGAAATTATAAAAACTACTCCGCCGGCGAATCATCCCCGAAGGCGGTGGCGGTGCACTCAAGCTACCTGGAGGCGGGATATCAATTTGTCTTGCCATAAACTCAATTCCGGCAAGATGTGTTTGATATTGGGGAAGCATCATGTGGGAAGTGTCAACCATCGTAACGGTCAAGTACATGGACAATAGGGTGTTCGAGCCCGAGACCGTGCCCGTCTGGCTTGATTTGCCTCGGCACTCCTCCCTCTAGCTGCCTTCGCCGCCTTGGTCCCTAGCGGCCGACGGAGCCCACGGGAGGACCCCCCTGCATCTGTGGTCGTGCCATCAACCTCTTGTGAGGCGTTGTCTGACCCGTCCTCACTAGACGAGTATTGGCCACCCGCCGTGTGCTTCGTGCGTTTCGAGCTCGAGCCCGTGCTGGACTGGACACCGCCAGCCCACCTTTCAACGTCTCCGACCGCCTCCCAAACATCGACATGTTTGAATTCTTTGCAGTTGTCGTCAAAAAAGACTCGCAAAACCGCTCTCAGAATGTCGGCTCCACTGTCTCCGCTTTGGTAATTCGCCGTTTCATTCTTGTAGATTCCGCAAAATTTTTTGACATTCCCAGCGAATACCTCGGGGCGGAGGGACGAGCGTATGCATCCACATCAAAATGGGGTGGTTGGTACGCCGTCGGTGTCGACGAGCCTTGGGTGCTCGGCGTCGACGAACCGGAACCACCAAAGACATTGTACATGCCCCCAGTTGCCAAACGTGTTCAAGTCATAGCCGCCGGAGTTTCCGTCGCCGGACCTTTTGAGATGAAAATTGGAGAGGAAGGAGAGATGATTTGAGAATAATAGATGTGTGTTTGTGTGTATAATGAGGATGAAAGATGAGTATTTATAGAGTTAAAAAAAAATACCGTTGAACGGTAAAAAACGGTAACATCACCCTTGTAATTTTTTTTTTATTAAAATCGAATTTAAAAATAATAATAATTTATTGCGTCAGCGTGACGACGCCCACTCGCGAGCCGGCGAGTGGGCGTCAAGCCTAGCGCCAGCGCGCCACGTGGCGATGGCGCGTGGCGGGACGTCTCGCCAGCCCACCCTTCGGGACGAGACGCCCGCCGAGACGAGACCGAGATGGGGGCTGCAACGCCGTCTCGTCTCTCCGAGACGAGATAGAGACAGCAATGAGACGCGTTGCGGATGGCCTTAACTTATAGTTATCATACTTATTTCCTATTTTTCCACCTAAACAGAGCAAAATCAAAAGTCTCATAGATATATACTCATTCACCACAAACGGTGAGCCTACAAAATTTCACCAAAACCAAATCGGAAAAGCAAACAAACATACCACAAAAAGAAGTGAACACCAATTTTAATCGCGAGCGAGTGATCGAAGATCGTGATCACCTCCAACAGAGCCAGCTTCCGCATCTCCGCCTCCGATCCTGTCCCCGTCATCCACCCCTCGAACACGCCGCGATCGAGCAGATACTGAATCCTCTTCATCGTCATCTCCCGCTGCTGCTCCATCGACTGATTGTAATCGGGCGCCACGAAGACCTTCCCGCCCCTCAGCCTCGGGTTGAAGAGCTTGCTCTGCGCCATCAAATTGAACAGCCAGTCGCGCTCCCCCAAATTGTGGCCGTCCATTAGTTTCCGCATCGAGCTCACATCGAACGACGCGGAGGCCTCCGGCGGCGCGTAGCTGAGGCACGGCGCGCGCGATACGGCGGCGCCGGAGGATGAGTCGACGGCGTGATTTTGGAGGTGCCTGGTTAGAATTTGGGTTCTGAAATTAGCATTTTCCATGGTGGTGATGATTGTGATCGGATTGGATTGAAGATTTTGAAGTAAGGAGGTTTATAGTAGTTTCATTTATGGGTAAATTCCACGGATGTACGTCATGGGAGATAATATCCGCCATTTGTACCCGGAAAAAAAATGTTTCCAATGATGGGAAAGACGCGTGAGCCTACCCGGCCGGGTGATTTAAAAGTTAAAATCACCCGACCGGGTGTTCTCTCTGGACTCCTCATGTTTTAAATATTTCACCCGGCCGGGTGTTTGAAACTAGAAATTCACCCGATCGGGTGTTTTCAAACACGCATGAGCTTGATGCGTGTTTAATTAAAACAACATGAGAGTAACGCGTGTTTTGTATACACGCAAGAGACCATCGCGTGTTTGGTTTATCAAAGATGCGAGAGCCTCACGCGTCTTTCCCATCACTGGAAATCTTTTTTTTCCCGGTACAAATGGCGGATATCATCTCCCATGATGTACATACGTCTAATTTAGCCTTTCATTTAGTCGTTTTGTTTCTTTTTTGAAAATATTGGTGGATTTATGTCGTCATCAAATTTTCTTGAAATGTGTAAAAATAATGCATCTAGTTAATTAGTTCTATTTTAAGGCCATCAACCACCAACACACTTCCATATATTCCACAGCTGTATTTCATTTTAAAATTGAAATAACTAGCTTAAATTTACATTTGTCAAATAACTGTATAATTAAATTTTCGAAAGTTTCATAATTAAAGCTGATAAATATCCGGTCACGCATTTCGCAACGGAGACGGGCCCGATTGTACTGCATGTTCGATCTCCGACTACAGACGTGTTCCTGAACTGATCCTAACACTGTTCGATCTTATTTGTGGCTTGAATTATTGAAGCCATAGCCATTCCTTTGAAAGTATTTTGTAACTCTACATTTTAGTTATTAATTTCAAAAAATATTGTTCTTGAGATAGTTATATTTTAGGATTTGAAAATTTTTCTTGGCGGAGATCTAGTCAAAATAAAATTAGTTAACTTTTAGTCAATTATAGTATTTTGATTTAAAATATGGAGTATTATATTTTTACAGAATTTTTGACAGTCCAATTTTTGTTTGCTAACAACGTGAATTGTCGTAGTATAATACTAATTTTTGTTTTGACAGTCTAATTGTCTTTGTCGTGTAGGAACTTCCGCATGTCCTGCTAACAAATTCGATTGTAAAAATACACATATTACACCCAGATTCTTGTTTTTGTCTCGAGTGAATAATCAGATTTGTGATGAGTTAAACTATTCCTTGATACTTCAATCTCAGATGGTTTTATAGCATAGTTGGCTGTCTTGCATATGTTTGTGAATATATAACTCTTCAATCATGGTATATTTTATCCCTCTTTTAAGTTCATTAGTTTGATATCTAAGTTTCTGCTCCGGCTCTGTGCTTGTTTTTCCCTTGAACTGGTGATACATAATTCAGTCATTTTCACAGAATTGGCATGGTATTGATGATTTTTGTACTATGATCCTACAGTTTGATGTCAGAGGAAATAATTGCTGTCATCGCATGCTTATTACTTCCGGAGAGTGGTGGACAGAAGATGGAACTTTTCGCCAACACAAGATGTGGACTGTGGAGTGATTCCAGATGTCAAAGAGCCATTTGAGCGGAATGCAGATTCTCAAGGCCTTTCTGTGGCTGTTATACATAAGGTTACATTACTTGCATTCTCTCAATTAACCACATTGTCTGTTTAGTGTCATAGTGTATTCTGAGTTAAAATGTATAATAAATTTCTTGAAACAGATAAGAGAACTATCTGAGATCATTGTCTGTTACCAGTCAATCTAGGCATCTTTTTAAACTTTAGGAATGTGAATTTAATTAGCTAACGGCTTCGTTGCAAAAGGCTACTAGAGGTTTAAGACATATGTAGAAAGATTGAAAAGCTATTAGATACTAAAACATTGACTTTTATTTATACCAAGATACAGTGATTTGCATTTTGAATAATGTCTGAACAAATTTAGGAATAAATGTCTTAAAATAGGCTAGCATTGTTATGAACTTTATTCTGAGTATCCATGGTCATTTGGAAACAAATCCTTCCAACACGGCTAGATACCTCAGAAATCTTTGACAGGGTAGCTGCTTTCCATGGCAACGCCACAAACACCTCTCTTGTCAGAAGATCCACGATGCAGTTTCATATATCCTTTGTTACCCCAACCAGTTCCCCATGAGTTCTTCACTATCCAATACCCCACACCCTTATCTTTGCCATATCCCACCACCAAAACCCCATGGTTAAGCTTTTTCCCGCAGGATCCGGTGAATACTCCATCAGCGTACAGCTGAAACTCGGATGCGCTTGCATCAATGGCTACTGATATTGGCTGACGAGCCACTGCAGCTTGCATGGCCGTCTCGTTCCTTTCAGGTATTCGAACATAGCCGGTTATGCTTGCTGCTATCTTTCTTGCTATGATTGGGTTACATAGGCCCTGTCTCCCTTTATATGGGTAATCTTCGTCTGAACTTATGCCACCATTTAGCATCATGAATTCGTATGCTTTTTCCATGATTCCACCACTACAACCATGGTTATCAAGGCCAAAATTACAGTCCACAAGCTCTTGTGGGGACAATGATACCAAATTTCCAGTTTTGATCTGGTTGATTGCTTCTACTGCTCCTAGCGCCGAAAACGCCCAACAACTACCTGTAATGAAAGGTTTTCAATCCATGTTTTAGAACAGAAAATGGGCAAATTGCCAGGAAAATCACAAAGTTTGGTGAGTCAATCCCGCAACTTTAGAAACAGGCCAATTATATCACAACTTTGACATTTTTCTCAATTGTCCCATGGTGAAAAATTCAGGGCGTGCTACGTGTCTGAATATATTGATGTGACGTGTACTTGTGTAAAAATTAGGTGTATTAAATGACGTTAATTAAGTAGCCGGACGTTTTGAGTATTTTCTGTCTGCCAGATCATACATAATTTTCCCCAAATATGAATTTATGAGACAATTAAGAAAAATGTCAAAGTTATGATATAATCGGCCATTTCTGAAAGTTGCGGATTGACCAAACTTTGGTTTATTCCTGGCAATTTTCCGAGGAAAAAACAGCATGTGAAGTGTGTGTATGTTGAGATAGCTTTGTTCTAGAAACTGCATGATCATAAATAGAAGCAGTTTAAAGGCAGAAACAATAACAAAAAGAATAAAAGTTTTTGTACCACACGAGTCTTGATTCTTGATTCTTGTCACAGCACCTTTCTTCCTCCAGTCTATGCTAGATGGTATAGCATAGTTACCGACATTGTAGCTATGTTGCTGATTTTGTGGAAGCCAATGCCCTTTCCTCTTGTAACCCAAGTAGGTGGTCTGGAACTCAAAGTTTGTCATGTCTGCAAACTCATTGTCAGTTAGTTTGTAAGAAAGATTCTGTGCGTTTACAAACTCTATGAACTTAAGATTAGACTGGTAGATTCCAAATCGCATGTTCCATTCATCCTTGCTATTGTACGTTTTCCCATGTTGCTTCAGCCAGGTTTTGTATCTCTTCTCCATCACCGTTACTTCCCCCGTTGGCTTCTCTGGACGCGCATCTGTGCAAACGCACAGAACGCACACGAGCACAATGGCTAACATATTGTTTCTTGTCACAGATGAAGTGATGTTCATTTTTGAGCCAATACGAATTTCGAGGAAGTGAAGTTCGGTACGAGGTTTGGCTTCTGAACTCTTACATGATATAGGTGTTGTGAAAAGTATACGTATATTGGTGGGAATTCTGTTTGATTCATGTCTGATTTGCCCTCTTTTTCTGTTGCTGAGTGGTTTGTTGTTTCTACTTTGTGTATAGTTCATGCTTCATAATTGTTGAGTTGTGTATAAATTTCTTCATTCTATTCCGTGTTTAAATTTCATATGCTGTTAGATTATTAGTAGTACAAAATACTAATTTGATTGAACCGCTATAATTTTAGGGAAATCCCAAAAGTTGACTTTTCAGGTTAGATTATTCGTTTGACAACTAAAATATTTGAATATTGAAGGCTATTTTGCATATTATTGTCTCTGAGTGTGTTAACCTTCTCTTCTTATAAAATTAGTCTCAAGTCAATTCAATCTTGGGCAATTTCGGGACAAGTTAATCTTGAACAGTATCGATGGCCATTTTGCATCTTTGATCAGTCACCATGATTATATTTGAATGTAATTCAGTGTTAGTTTTTAGTATTCTATCGATACATAACATATCTATAAGACTATAATATTCAAATTTCTCTCCCAGGTATTTATTTGATAAGAGTGAAAGTAGTATTATTAATACCATATAGGTGAATTTGAACAAAAGATTTAAGATACATATATATATAGCCAGTGATAAGACACAGAATGTATGTCATTTATCAATCTCTACATATATTATTTTATTTTAAATAAAATTTGATCGAGTTGTCATCCATCTATACTTTTTTAGCTCTTCCTTCATTCTATTCAGTTAAGTGTACATAATGTGACTCGTTTCTATATACAACGTCTCCTAAAATTTCTGCTAGTGTTTGGTTTGATGGATCAGATAAGATTGAGACTTATGAATGTTATTTAGTTGGATTGATAGAGCAGTGAATCAGATAATATGAATGTTGTTTACTTGAATAGACCGAGTCTGATACTTAATCTCGAGATAATGTCATTTTGGATTGGTGTTTGAGCAATATATAATATGGAGAGAGAGAATTGCCCCTACATGTGGGTGTAGTTTGTAGCCAAAGTAAACATTTCACATGGGGTAGACATTATCCTTTTCTAATACCCTTCACTTTCCACAGCTCATCCATCCAAAAATACCCTCTTCCATCTTCCATTACCAACATTTTCTTCTTCTTTTCTTAATTATTAAATTAAATAATATCAGGAATCTTCCCCCAATCATTAAGAATACGCGTCTTCTTCATGGCTCAAAACTTATAACATGAAGGATAACTAGTGACATAATTGTGTAAATATTCAATTTTGTTCCATTATTTTAGCATTCTAATAAAACTTCTCCTATGTTCCCCTTTTTTGCTTTAAAATATCCCCAAAACATTTTAAGCGAAAAATGAAATTTCAGGTATTTTTCTCAATTGTCCCAAGGTTGAGACATTTTCTTATAAAACACTCAAACGATGGGTCATTATACATGTTCCACTCATTATATACTGTACTTACTAGATAGAATTAATTGTTGACAAATAAAATATAAATAAATATAACAATATCTTAATTGTTGACAAATAAAATAAAAATAAATATAACTATCTTACATTGATGTAAGAGAGAATTGAAACTATTATAATGGTCTCATGTTTCACTTTTCTTGTCAAAAATTGGTTTTACAATGAAACCTTGATGTCGCCTATTGTCGATTAAATTTAACTGGTCCAAGGTTATAAATTTAGGTTAATTCAATAGAGAATTGGTCCAATCCGATCATAAAAAAAAAGTTCAATCTCTCCAATGTCTCCTTTAAAGCTTCGGGAGAGGATGTTGACAAATAAAATTTAAAAATATAACAACACATCAGTTTATGAGAGAATGGAATATATAACTCTTATGGCCACCTTTTCTATCATTAATTGCTTTCTGGAATTATGAATTTCTATCAAAGTTTGATGGAATAAAAGACATAATTAAATTACAAAATACTATAATAAATTATTCCAATATAATGTCATTGTGGCACATGGTATATGTTCCAAAATGGAGTATATAGTATGAAATGGCAAACGTGAGGATCTCACACCTCAAGCATTAGTCTAATCAGCCATTACCTATGTCCAAAGTAGACTTCCAAGAATTGTATGCACATGATCGTGATTCCTTTTTATGACAGCCAAAGTGGTGGTGTGGTTCATTGTGCAATAAAGTTTGCACCCTAGTGGGTTTAGAATTCTCCTTCATTCTTCATTATATTGCCCACTTACTATTGCCAACCTTCAAATTGAAGATATATCTACATCTTTATATGTTTATTAAGAGCATGTGTATTTGTGTCTTGGTTCTGTTGCGTTGGATATAGGAGTAATATTTAGTATGTTTACTAAGATTATTAATATTTTTGTGTCTTGATTTTGATTGGTTGTATATACATATTTATAAGTTTACTAAGAGGATGAGTATTTGTGTCTTGTTGTTAGTGTTATTGTTTTTTTTTGTGATTAGTTAATAGCGGTTGTTGTTTTTTTGTTTGTGTCAAGATAGTTTTATATACTCATGTATTTGACATTCTTTGTTACTCCCTCCGTCCCATAATAATTGTCACTCTTTTTCATCTCGGTTCGTCCCATAATAATTGTTACACTTCATTCTTACCATAAATGGTAAGTAAGTCTCACATTCCACTAACTCACTTCACTCATATTTTATTATAAAACTAATATAAAAAATAGGTCTCACATTCCACTAACTTTTCCAAATAACAGTTCTTTGGCAATGTTCATCATTTTTAATTTTGAATGAATTAGAAAGAAAATACCAGCTGAATATGATTTATAGACAAAATTACATGATTAAAATTCGTCACCCACGATGAAGTTACCTCTTTGGTACTACAATAAGAGAGCGTCCAATTCTGTCTTTTCTTTTAAATGAGTATATTTAATTTGTTGGCATTTTTTGGGATTTCAACCAAACAAAATTAGATTAGAATCTTCAGAAGCAATACGTGGTACGAAAACCATGTTGGGGTTCACTTTAGTAACAACCTTTGATATATTACTATAATGACTTAGATTTCATATCCACCTATCGTGATTGTCCAAGATTTTGGACTAAATATATTCATTTTAGGGTAATTATTCTAAAAAAATGTTCTTTTAATAGTTGATAATCAATGGCAAATTCAATAAATGCACCGAGGATAGACGTAGTAAAAAAATCGCCGATAAATCAGGATAGAATAGAGTTGACAGAGTCAATATGACAATCGTCACTTTGAAAAGTTAGGGCAGAGCCACCGCACAACAAGAGGCTAGCAGTTGTGGCTTCAGAATCTTAATTTAATATATTTTCATCTTATATTAGACGTTAAAACAAACTTTCATCTTATTCTCATAGACTGAGACAAAGTAGTATATGATCAGTCATAATATGATAGAATAGCACTATTCTGAACAAAATTCGACTAGAGACCCAAGATTGATCCAACGGTGATGAATTTGAATGAAATGTTGATAGAAGATCGATCCAGCTGCCACCAAGAAAGGAAAGATGATGATATGAACAGAGAGAGAGAATGTTGTGAGAAAAATAAATGTGTATGAAATTAAGAAGAGTGTAATAAGGGCTGGAGGGCACAACCACAAGGGCACGTGGTTTCTGATTCCCCCTCAATTGTTTAGTTCATAAACAACTCTCACTCATACCGTTGGGATTCAACACCCCAACCCTACCCCCCTAAGCTGTTGATAGCTGTCCTAATCTTCTCCCCCATGTGACCCCACTTCTATAGACAGTAAGATATTCTTGTTTTTTGATAGGTTATTTTTAACACTTTTCTTGAAAGATTATAGAATTATTATAGGGTTGTGAATGTGATGATGATGTTTTATAATTACAAAAGCGTTTAAAATTAATTATTCATGTATTCTAGGGTTATTCAAACTTGTGGAGATGAGCTTTCTTATACTTTCTTCTTCGTCCGTAATTACTTGTCACTAGTTTCCTTTTCGCTTTATTCATCGATACTTGTCATACTTGTTTTTTTACTACTTCTGGTAATGAACTTCACATTCCTCTAAATTTGTCTGACTCACATTTTACTACAAAACCTAATATATAAAAGTATAATTCACATTTCACTAACTTTTTCCACTTATTTTCGTTTACAATTCTTAAAACTTGTGTTGGGTCAACATGTGATATTTATATGGCAGACATAGGGAGTATAAAGAGATGGTTAATAATGATTTGCTTTTATCTTACCGTGACTCGAACCTCTCACCTATTAATAGGATATAAGTAAGCATTTTACCAATTAAATTGTATGTTATCATCATGATATTAATGATCTTTTGCCTATCTTCTTTTCTTGGAATATAAAAGTGAGATACCAAATATTTTTTTCTTTCTTTTTTTGAATGTGGGATTTGGGTATATATATTGCCTTTCATGTTGACATGTTGTAGTTTGGTCTTGGCAAAAGAAAATTAGGCATAACATGGCTCAATTACCTCCCAAAGTGCCTACCATCACTTCAAATTGGGGTGATTTCTCCCCCCGTCAAAAGATGGAGGGCTTGTCCATCAACCACCCCAACAACAACCCGATCTGGCTCGACGAGTTCCTCGACTTCTCGCCGGCCCGCCGCGGGTCCCACAAGCGGTCGATGAGCGACTCGATCGCCTTCCTCGACGCCCCGATGGCGGAGGAGTGCCGCAGGTCGAACTCCTCCGCCCTCGGTGCCGACGGGTTCGAGGGGCTCGACGACGACCAGCTCATGTCGATGTTCGACGACGGCGTCGGCGGCACGGCGGGCCCCACGTCGAACCCCTCGTCCCCATCCGACGACGACCCGGCTCGACCTCGGGTCCGCCCGAAGAGCGAGCCAGAGGAGGACGCCGACGGCCTATACGCCGCCGCCGCGGATAACTCCGGCGAGAGGATTGCCGATCCAAAGCGGATCAAGAGGTAAAACTACTCATCATTTCCTCACACACAAACACACACTGCAACGTATATATATGTATAATGCATGTAATTAAAACTATGCTACTATATTTATAATTTTGAATACAATTTCAGAATATTGGCCAATCGGCAATCAGCACAAAGGTCAAGAGTGAGAAAATTGCAGTATATATCTGAGCTTGAGCGCAGCGTTACTTCACTTCAAGTAAGAATCAAACATTTATTTTTTCTTGGTTTCGATAATTTGAATATATATATTTATTGAAATGGTGAATTTAATTTAGGCTGAAGTCTCAGTGTTATCACCACGAGTAGCTTATTTGGACCACCAACGCCTCGTACTAAATGTTGACAACAGTGTTCTTAAGCAAAGAATCGCAGCTTTAGCTCAAGATAAAGTTTTTAAAGATGGTAAGTTTCCTATTTAATTAATTACTTTTTCCATACAAATTATTAGGAATTTTGAAATGTGATTTAGATCATGATATCATATCTACTACATTTTTGTGTTTCATATAAGAGCCCACAGAGTCAATTTGAGATTTTATGTTACATTTTTGCATTAGTAGTATAAATTTATGATTCCTATAGCTATAAATTTATTCAAAATAAAGTTTACTTTCATGAAATACTAACTTCTATATATACCTAATCTACACTACTTTGTACTTATGCACAGTGACGGATCGAGAATATAATTATGGATGTGGTAGAATAAAATCATTAGAAATTAAATGTAATGCTCCAATTGTAGATTGTGGAGTAGAACCCTAATTCTTTTGCTATTTTGAATCGGGTGTCTCCCTTGTGGGAAAAATCATTAAAAATTAAATGTAATTCTTCAATTGTAGTTCTTCACATGCATGTGATATTAGAACCTCAACATGGGAGAATAATCCAATCTCCTTTCTTGATCAATATTATTAATTACACAAATATAGATTTTTTAAAACACTATTGATATAAAAAGGCAGAAAGAGGTAACCCAAAATAAATCCAGTAACTCTTTAGTCTTGCTTTCTTTGCCAAGAAAAAATTCAATAACAATTTTTCTCTAGATTCCAAACTCTTGCAATAATTGGACTATTGATATGCATATTTGTTAGTGGATAGATGCCTATAATAAATGTGACAGCACAAACCCCTCTGCACTTCTATCCACCAAAATACATTTCTTGATATTAGTTGTATATAAATTTAATTAAACATACTAGTATTTTATTACACATTCATGATATTATTATACACTCACACCTATTTCAGTGGTTATTTCTTGTGATAACAATTCTAGTAATATTGAATGATTAATTGTTTATTTTCCAAAAATGTAGCTCATCAGGAAGCATTGAAGAGGGAAATTGAGAGACTGGGGCAAATATATTACCAACAAAACATGAAGAATTTGGAGAATGACACAATTCCAAATTCACCATCAAGACTTGCTGATAATGCTGAGCAAGAACAACTAGCAGTCAACTGACATATATTTATGTCACAAATTAATTAATTTCTAAGGTACTATACTAATTTCGGTCATTTTATATTTTTTTCGTTAATATATACACGTGACAAGTACTGATAAACATAAACCCAAAGTTTGAAATAATAACAATTAATTTTATCGTTGATGCAGGATTCAAGCACTACCATAAAAGAGGAGCCTTTGTGAACTGAAGAGTAATCAAGTTTACAAATAAAAAGCTCTTTATTTTTGTGGGCTTAGGGAAAATTCTCTTTTCTTGGCTTAATTATTAGGGAGAAGAGTGTTTATTGATCTAATTTCATTTTATTTTTATTTTTTTGAATTATCAGCCAATCATCAAATTTATTCTTCAGAAGCATGTCAGACTGTTGTAGATGATTAATTGGGTGTATGTATAATGTGTGTATTATATGTAATAATTTGTTATCAGATTTAGTGGTCATTGGATGTCAGATTATGGTCCCTTTTCTTTTCTTTGTTTCTGTTATTTGTAATTCCCTATGTCTGATCTGATCTGCATTATTTAAAATGTTTGTTCTGTTCAAGAAAAAGAAAAAGTAGCAATACCATTTGTAAATATTTATATTTTGACTATAATTATCAATTTGTGATCTCTTTATTAATTGCCATTTTCTACCCTTCTTGGTTGAGTAACTAATCTGTTTGTAAATTTTGAAACTTAGGTAGATTTAAGATGTGTTTACTATTTAAAATGGGTTTACTAATGATTGAAGTAATAATTTATTCTGATTTTGCCACCGTTAGAGATTATCGGATACTAATGTTGGAGAGGAGTGACTGATTATCTGACATGGTATAGTTGAATGAAATAATATACTTCCTCCGTTCCCATAATAATTGTCACTTTTTTTCATTTCGGTCCGTCCCACAATAAATGTCACACTTCATTTTTATTATAAATGGTAAGTAGGTCACACATTCCACTAGCACACTTCACTCATATTATATTATAAAATTAATATAAAAAAGTAGGTTTCACGTTCTACTAACTATTTCAACCAACTTTTCTTTATATTTTTTAAAACCCGTGCCCCCGCAATAAGAGTGACAATTATTGTGGGACGAAGGGAATACTTACCAAAACTACATGGTTTCATCAAGTCATGTCAGTTTTAATATTTGTTGAAATCTTCACCAATTGCAAAAATAATATCGAATCAATTACACATGGATTTAAAATCTGAAAAGCAAAAATTGAAATGTAAATATACAAACAAATGAAGACTTTGTTTAGTCCATTTTACTTTTTACTATTCTTAGGTGACTTTTTAGCCTGAATTTTGAAGTTCGTATGAGTCAAAATTTTCAGCCAATTGAGACAGATAATATCAAATTGATAATAATTTTCGATTAAATTCCAAACCATAACACATCTTAGAAGAAATGTTCACATTAAAGAGTTAAACCAGCAAGTAGTCCTAAACTTCTCCTAGATCAAAGGCGATGAAGAACAATCACTCAATTGGTAGAGGTTCTTCTGCAGCTTCAGCAATTTTATCATCATTCCCTTCTTCACTTTGTGGAATTGCTATATCATCTGCAGCTTCAGCCATTTCTTCGTCCACCTCCGTCACTGGAGGAGGCCCGGGAACTTCTTCCGCCACTGCAACAGCTTCCTCAGGTTCCTCCGCGGGTGGTGGAGTTTCGGCTACTTCGTGCTCTCCCTCCTCGGCTTCTGGGATTCTTTTCTTCAAAGAATACGAAGCAACGAGCTTTTTAGCTTCTCCCTCGAGACCGATCAACCTCCTATCAAAGAGATTGATCTTGTCAACAAATCCATCAAACTGGGCGCTGTATTCCTCTTCCACTTCCCTCGCTTTCTGTTCAACGAACAAGCAGTTCAGCCTGAATTCCTCTTCCCTTTTCTTGCGTTGCCTCTCCATCTCCGCAGCAGTCAACATCAGCCCCTGGGGCCCGGCGTCCTTGTAAGTCGACTCCTCAGGAAGCTGCGCCCGTTCCTTGTATTCTGCAAACGACTTCTTGACTTCCTTCAGCGCCTTCCTGTAACCGCTCAGCACGCTCCCCATTAGGTACAGCTCACGTTCGAGGCGGTTAATTTCAAAATCCTTCTTCTGCGTTTCTTCCAGTCTGACCTTGTGTAAATGTTCAATCACAGCATCCCGTTTCTGCAACTCGTTCATCAAGATCTGTTGGTTCATCCCCGACTGCTCTGCAGCCTGTTCCCGTTCCTCGTACAGCATCCGAGCTCTCTGGGCCATTTGCTGAATTTGCTCCATGCACATTCCGAAATCTGCAGGCTCGTTCATCCTCAATCTCTTGCTGCTGTCGTTGATACCGTGGTGGTAGTCGTGCTCAATCACCCTCTTGCCCGTGTTGTTGAAGAAAGCCGGCGTGGAAGCCATATGCTGCTGCACATCAGCCCTAACATCCACTGTGGATGCATTAGGAAGGTGTTGTTCGAGTGAAGTGAAGCCAATCTGGCTCGACTCGATTCCTTGAATGAAATTCCCAGTAAAGCCATCCCCATCCAGAGAATCATTGTTGAAAACATGATGAAAATCATCCCCTTCGTCCTCCCCATCCATGTCTTCTTCTTCTTCTTCCTCCCCATCCATCTCTTCTTCCTCCTCGTCTTTCCTATCCCCAAAGCCACCAAATTCCTCAGTGTTTTCGTTTTCTGCAGTACAACGCTGCAAGAAAAGCTCTCCCCGGTCGTTCTTCCCATCCAACAGCCACTGCCCCTGTTCTTGCTCTTGCTCATGCTCATGCTCATGCTCATGCTCATGCTCGTGCTCGTGCTCGTGCTCGTGCTCGTGCTCGTGCTCGTGCTCGTGCTCGTGCTCATGCTCATGCTCATGTTCGTGCTCATGCTCCTCTCCTTCCCCATTCGCATCACTTTCCTTGCATTTCTCAGCATCCATCATTTCAACCTCCTTCACTTCTTCCTCCTCCTCCTCCTCCTTTTCACTATCCTGTCCAAGCGTCAGCTTAGTGCTCGGCCCTTCCGCAACTGAATCATCCCTCCCATCTCCGACGCTCTCAACCACATCACTCTCCTTCACAGTCACCTCATCATCCCCATCCTCCACCACCATAACATCCGCAACCGATTCCCCTTCACCATTCCCGGGATCCTCCATCAAGAACACCTCCGGGCGCTGATGCTTAATCAAGTACTGCAGATGCGACGCGTAGAAACAATCCCTCAACCCACCCCCTTGCCTCAGCTCCTTCTCCACCATAAACCAAAGCATCCCCGCCCAATCCACCTTCTCCGGATGCCCATCCCTAATCGATTTCATCCAATTCATCACCTCATTCGGCATCATCCACATATCCTCGTGCAAAAGCAACGAATCCTCCACAAACCCCACAACAAACCCCACCGCATCAGCACCCCAATCCTCCCCATCCAAATCCACCTCCGCCCCTGCCGCATTCCCCTTATTATCCCTCTTCAGCCGCAACGCCCGCGCCAAATCCGCCCGATTCACCTTCACACTCCACCCATTAACGCAGCTACTCCGCGATTTAGGGTTGTAATTCGCGATCAGCTGCGCAACGAAGTCAACCCTAACAGTCCTATCGAATTCAATGTGGGCGAAATCCCACAGCCCTAGCTTCTTCAAAACCCTATCATGAACGCCGAAATCGATGATTTTGCTAGGGATAAAGGGGACGGGATTCAAATTCGACCTCAAATTCTGCAATTTTTCATTAATCACTTGCAATCTCCTAGCGTGAGTTTTCCCCTTACCTTTGGCCTTACCCTTCTTCCGCTTGAAGCCTCCTCGCCGGGCGGCGGGGGACGCGAGGGCGGCGGACACGTGGAGGTCAGCGATTGGGGGCTCAATGCGGAGATCCATTGATGAATCGGCTTCTTCTCCTTCTTCGTCGTCGTCGTCCTCTTCGCCGGCGCTGTGATCCCCAGCCGGATCGGGGACGGAAACAGCCAGATTGGCGGATTCCGGGTCGGGTAGAATTGGGGTTTCTTCGTTGGGAGGCGGGGAGCCTTCTCCGGATACGGCGTCGGATTGAAGGGGGTTTTGCTGGGGTGGGGAGGGAGAGCGATCTGACATGGCTATGGCTTCTCTCTCGCTCTCCGCCGTCTCTCCGCCGTATCGAGTGAGCTTTCGATTTTGGGGAAGAGTTGTAAGAATTTTGGTGGCTTTCTCAAACTTATTTCTATTTTGAAATTCTTGGGTTTAATATAGAAATTAAAATAATATTTAAAAATTTATATTCTGCGTCTGCGTATATTTTTCTTGGAAATTTTTTATAAATGGAAATTTACATATTTACAGCATATTACCAAACTTTGATAGTGTTGATTCGGGTTTTTCCTTGTATTTTATGTTTTGTATTGTAACAAATATGAATTTTATTAATATATGCATACAATTTAAATAAGGATGAACTACATCAAATAACCTTAACTTTTGCACTTGTTGCACCAGTGACTCTTACAAAAAAAAATAACACCAGATGGGCTTAACAAAATATACAATCACAAACGAGGTATTTTTAGTCATTTTTCGGACGAAAATATCCAAATGGATTGAAGGGCATTTTTGTCTGATCATCATGAAACCTGCAAACCTACTCTGCATACTTGCAGAGTTTTATCAAATCATTATATTTGATGCAGATTTCTCATGAGTTTTTGTGAATATTTATCACTTTCTATTCATTTGATTTCACTCAAATCAAACAGAGGTTCATCCATATTGATCAAACCAATAAATTATGAATAATGCTATTAAATGAAACCAGACAAGAATAACGACCATTTATCCGGTTGCGTATTTTCTCAGATGCCAAACACAACAGTTGAATATGGAGTAGTTGAAGCACGAAGTTTGGTTAAGTTTAGTTGAAGCATGAAATATTAAATTATAGTACTAAAATTCAATTTTTTCTGAATTGCCTCATGTATTTAAAAAAGATGCCTTTTGTAATGGTCAAATTGCGTTGGTTAATTCCACATTGTTTTGTTCATATTGAATTCATTTTTATAAAAAAAATAATAATTACATTCTACAAGAGTAGCATTATTTAATCATACATATCACACTCAATATCAAGAAAGAATATAAGAACATATCATTAGTTGAATATCACAATATTTGAAAATATATACTGTGATTTTGATTTTTGAAAAATGTATTTCACGATAAAGGAACATGGAAAAAAGGCAAGTAAATCCACACATAATATCAAAGTATGCAAAATAAATATTGAATGCAATAATAACAATACGCAAATGCAATATCTTTCTAATATCAAATAAATAATAGATTATTAGTAATAAGATTCAGCACGTCCAACAATATATCTTGGACATTTTCATAATTGTTCAACAAACTCGTTATTATAATTTATACTAATAACTAAATACATATATATTTTTTTCTCTAAATTTCGATTACAATATTGAATGATACATCTAAAAAAATAATAATATTAAAAATAAAGTAAATGGATTGGGTGAAAAAGGTAGAGCTCGTGTTGAGGATGTCGATCCCCGTAAGCCACGTGGCAGATTTATGGACGTTGATGCGAGCTGCCTACGTGGAATATCGAGAGTTTTAAAGGGAAGGACGCAGGTTTATGTTTAAGCCTTGAATTGAAAAAATAAAGGGAAAATAAATGGGTATTATATTATTTATATGAATAAATTTTAGAGAGAGAAAGAAACATGCTAGAGATATAGAGAATCAAGCAGGCTGCATGGCAGGGCAGTGTCAGCATGGAGTGTTAATTCGACGAGAATGCCCTTTAAGGGCCTCAGGGTGTTATCGTCCGAAAAAACCTCGTTTGTGATTATATATTTTGTTAGGCCCCTTTGGCGCTATTTTTTTTTGTTATGGGTCACTGGTGCAACAAGTGCAAAAGTTAGGGTCCTTTGGTGTAGTTCACTCTTTAATTAAAAATTCACAAAATAGTTTTTTAATTAATTAGAATTTGGTCATATAAAATAAGAGGCTATTTGATTGGTAAAATAATAATTGCGATGAATTTCTTATGTCTCATTAAAACAACACATTTTTTAGATATGGATTTTTATAAACTTGTAGGTAAAAGTATAAATGATTGATAAAATTAGCACATTAGATAAGTGTACAACAAAAAAAAAAACTTGTGGGCTCGTTGTTGTAGAACATGATGATCGAGAGCGAGCCCTCTCATAAATTGGCTTGCACGCAGATGTGGTCAAAACATTAGTATCTTCATCGATAATGTGATGCATGTTGTGCACTACAAACATGTACTATTAGTTTTTTTTTTTTAAATAATAAAAAAAGCGATTTTATGGGGGGAAAAAATTGCGCTGCTTGTTGGCAACCATCATTTCTTTGTTTTTTAAAAATAATCCACTCCTCTTATAAATATTTTATTTTAGATCACGCCGAGTTATTTGAGTCATCTTTTTATTGCTAAAACAAAATATTTATCCTCTCTTTTGTAACCTATTTTAAATAATTAAATATATTTTCTTAAATTGGATGAAGTCAAACAAAAAAAGTAAATAAAAAAGAATCTCTCAACTTGAGAATTATTGCGACAGTAGTATGCTTACCAGCAAAATTTCCGGTAGTTTCTTCTCGAGATTGAAAATCAATTCACACTCAACAACCTTCAAAACTGCTCAAAATCCTCTCCTTCACTTCCTTCTTCTCTCCTCACAAAACCATTGATTGATATTCGCAAATTCTCATACTCCATTCTCTCTCTCAAATGGATTCCGGTGTTTATCTCTTTTTCGCCTTATTCTCGCTCATCTGCGCGGCGGCGGCGGCCCAGGGCGGCGGCGGAGTGGCGGCGAGGGAGCTCTGGTGCGTGGCGAAGAACAATGCCGAGGACGCCGCGCTGCAATCGGCGCTGGATTGGACGTGCGGGCCGGGCGGCGCCGATTGCGGGCCTATTCAGAACGGCGGGCCCTGCTACGACGCCGCCGACCTCCAGAAAACGGCGTCGTTTGCTTTTAATGATTACTTCCTCAAGCACGGCCCGTCGGAGGAGACCTGCAATTTCGCCAACACTGCTGCAATCACCGATTTGAACCCTAGTGAGCTGTCTTTGTTGATTAAAAATTGAATCTTTACTGTTTTTGGAAGTGAAATTGGCGTTGAATTTGTGTTTTTTGATTAAATTTCAGGCCATGGTAGCTGCAAATTTCCATCCAGGTGAGTGATCTTGATGGGTCTTACTGATGTGTTAGATTTTAGAATTTAATTAAGAAAATGTTGTTTTGTGAGGTTAAAAGATTCGATTTTTCGTTTAGCTTGGGATGTTGCGAAAAGGAATACGGATCGATCGATTAAATTGGGACGGAGGGAGTATTTGTGAGTATTAGTTTGATCTAATATTGTGAAAAGAACTGAATTTGGAGCTATGAATTTGAAATGTAGGTGAAATGGTGAATCTTAGGTTTCAGTTAAGTTGGATTCTGGTTTTAGGAGTGGTGGTTTTGGAATATTTACCATTGTGTGTGTGTATATGTCCTTGCAGCTTAGCTGCGGGCAAAGGTAACTTTAGTGGGGCGGCTGCTGCAAATTCAGGTGGTGTGGATCCGAGTAGCGCTAGTTCAGTCGCTCGCTTGAGATCACTCATGAATTTTATGTTGTTTGCAATTCCACTTGTAGTATGATGATTTGAGGCCACATTTTTTGATGCAACGGCAAAAGCAAAATGCGTTTGTTGGGGCGATGTAATGATGAAAGCAACTGATGATTATTGGTTCGATGAGTTAAAGGTTGAAGCTTGGTAAATGCTAAGCTCGTTTCTCTGCTCGGATCTGTTGTTGTTGTGAAATATCGAGCTTTTTCTTGCTGCGTTTGATCATATTGGTGAAGTTGTGATTCTGTGGTGATTTTGTCTCTGTTTCTTAGTTGACTGTGTAAAGATGTTGGTGTGTTGGACGCGATCTTGAAGTAACGAACGTGGTAGATTCGAATCCCTTGCATTTTAAGAATGTCGAAAACTGCTGCTTGTATTCAGCTTCTGATGAGACGAGACTATTCTCGTTGAAAGCATCAAAATTCTCAATCCCAACCATTTTTTTCAAAATTCCCACTAATTAACAATCCTTATAAAATCCCCACACTCACTCATTTTCCTCATCATAATCACAAATCATCTTCAATGGAGGCAAAGAACATCTCTGTCTTGGAGCAAGACACAATCAAGGAGAACATCCCACCGTTTTCGACGTCTAAAAAGCCCGGCCCGAGTGAGGAAAAGGGCAAACCCGCCTTGGCGAAGAGGAAATGGAGGAGAAAGCCTTTGAGGGATGTGAATAATTTTTACAGAGAAGCCGAATTTAGGGGATTGAATTTTACAATGGCTTCCCCTGTTTTAGCCTCTGTTTTTTCGAGTAGTCGAAAACGGAAGCTTGGTGATGATGGTGAAGTGCAAAGGCCTTCTTGCTCCAAGATTTTGAGAAGAGAGTTTAGATAGATAAAATTGAGAGAGAATTAGATTAATGTGATGTGAATTCTTGTTTTTTTTATTAATAAAGTAGAATTTGTGATCAATAGAACGAAGATGAGATTCAAGAATAGGAAGATGAAATCAGGTTTAACTTTTCTTAGAAATTAGAATGTTTTAAATCAAGCAATTGTACAAAAAGAAATTATTATTTTCATTTCTTGTATTGGTACATTTTTTAATTCAGCCTATAAAGAGAGCGGCTGTAAGAAAATAGAAAACCAAGCAATAGAGTACAAAATCGATCGATGTGAGACATACTTATTGTTTATGGTAAAAGAGAAATGTGACTTTTATTATAGGACGAAATGAAATGACAAAATTTGATTCTTATTATGGGACGAAAGGAGTACTATTTTTAAACTTTCTTACCTTTAGTATATCAATTTATTTACAATTTATCTTCTATCCTTCTCTTCCTTTGGCATCTGCTCCTTGTTGAGTTTAAAGTGACTAGCCAAAGGAATGGATACAGACCTTGCATCTTCCATCTGATATTTCTTGATCACTTTGCTAATGTAATCTGCCTGGACCAGCTTCAATCCCCTCTTCCTTCTATCTCTGAGTATGTCCATGCCATGAATTCTTTTAGCATCTCCCAGATCTTTCATATCAAACTTCATCTTCAAATCATCTTTAATGACCTGAATTTCTTTCTTGCAAGATCCAGCCAACAAAATGCCATCTACATACAACAACAAATAGGCCACTATACCTTCCTCATTCTTCTTCACATAAACCTGATAGATTCAACTTCACCCACTTCCACTTTCTTCTTAAAAATCCATTTGCAGCTGATCAATTTCTGAGTTTCTGGATTTCTCACCATGATCCAGGTGCCATTCTTAAGTAGAGACTCTATTTCTTCCCTCATTGCCTTGATCCATTTATCATTTATGGGTTTCTTTGCACCTTATAACATCCTCATATGTAGCTGGCTCTGCATATATGATAGCACCTCAGCCACACACAATGCAAAAAAACTCATATCATAGTCAAAAAACCATCTTGGTTGTCTGGTATTTCTCTTTGTTCTCCCATCTGGTGGCTATTGATCATTTCCACCTTGAGTTTGCTCTGATTGTTGTGGCTGTGCTCCACCTTCTCCTCTGTCATCTGAAAACTCCAAATCTTCTTCAGATTCTGGGATATGTGACTCAAATTGACACATTTCCTATAATAAAAATAAAAATCAAGACTAATAATTTTTGACACAATACGAATTAGCACGAAACTAATGGTAACTGTCAAATCTTATTGTGTTATGTCAGTTTTGGATCGATTCGACAAGGACAAAAGAATTTCGAGTTGGGTTTAGTTGGATTTGGGTTCGGCCATCATAGGCTGCCTTTAGAATTGGGAACCCTCGACTTCACCTGAATGTGACATTACTACATTGGATTGTCATTGGCTTCTACTATTTAAAAAGGAAACAATACATAGTAATATGGAATTGTATTTGATTGAACCCCCTCACAGGATGTCGGACCGGAGTGTGAGGGCCGTCAAGGTAACTGAATTTTTGTTGCAATGCAATGGAATTGCATTTGATTGGATATCACTATTGCTTAAGCGGAATAACTATTTGAGCATGATTTTTATTCTTTTAACCACCAACCCATTATAAAGCTATGTATAGCTACTACTTGATGAGTCATATTCATATATATATATATATATATATATATATATATATATATATATATATATATATATATATATATATATATAGGGAAGTGATCAATGTCGAACCCTTTTTAAAGATCGAACTAGAGATCAAATTAGGGCCCTTCATTTTTTCAATCTTGTGGCTAGGATTAATTTATAAATAAATTAATATTTTATTCAATTAAAACTTGCTAAGGGGTATTTTAGGAAATCAATTATTAACATACATAATGTTATTCTCTTTGTCTCAATTCTCACACAATCTTCACACAATTCTCGCAATTCACGATCATAATCTTCTTTAATCTTCTTCAATCTGCCGTCCACGATCTGCGCCGATCTTCTTCAATTCACGTTCAATTCACGATCTGCCTTCATTTCACGATCACGATCTGCCTTCAATTCACGACCGCGTTCTGCTTCAATTTGGCAATATTCCGACTCTCATGGAGAATATCGACGATCTGACACTTATTTCTATACGCAGCGTGATTCTCGACGATCTGCTTCTCGTGATCGTAAATCTCTATCTTCGCCTCTCAATATTTCTCAATCGTGTTGCAATGTTTATCGAATCGTTATTCAAATCTGAATATAAAGCTTGAGAAATTTGCACAATGAAGCCTGGCGTGAAGAACTCCGATTATTTTGTGCGTGGGTAATTCCGATTTCTTTTGAAGCTTAGATATGAATTTCCATGGAGAATTCAACATCCCAGAGCATAGAGCATGGATGATATGAATGATCTAAAAAAACAGGTGACACTTTTTCTGATATAGATTCAGATTCAGATCCAAAGCTAAAAGAAGAAGAAGACAACTTATTTGAAGGTTCACGTCTTTTCCGATTAGTTGTATTGGATACATGATGTGTTTTTAATTTTGATGAAGTTTTTTAACCAATATGATGGAAAATCTCTTGTTGAACCTTGTTGATGAATATTTTTTTGATTTTTTATGTCTGCACTATACACAGATCAATAATGAAGTAACAATTCATTTGAATGAAG